>NC_041026.1:28083703-28706468 GCF_900634625.1 Parambassis ranga
GTATGTTTACAGTAGCGGACAGAATGACTTTTAAATGTGGCATATTGTAGACAGGAATTAGATTTACTGCTCTTCTTATTTCCATGTGAGTCCTGTGTCCTCCTGTGTCCTCCCTGTTGTTGTGAACAGTACACTAGGCCACGAGAGATGCTGCAGGGGACGGGTTAAAGCATTAATGGTTCCACACAGTGATTTCACTACAGCAAGGCTAAAATTAGTGGCCACTGTGGCTGGAGCAGCCTGAGTCAGCAGTAGCCAATCACCATTCATAAACTGCCATGGCCTGTAATTCTAGTCTCCGTGGGTCGGCCAGCCACAGATCGTGGAGTTCCTGCTTTAATACAGAAATGTTCCTCCCCGGACTCACTGTGACTTTTATTGAATTTCTTATCCCTGGCTTGTACAATGCATGCATGCTGTCTCATGTAACTTGGCCATCAGACATTTTCCGTCTGATGAAGTTACATAGTTTTTCCTCTTGGCACAGAGTCCCTTCTGTCTGCTCTGCTAAAAATGACCACACACTTACTCACACACTGAATGAAGACAAATGTGTAAGCATATTTAAAGAGCTAACTTAAATTAACCTCTCTATATTTGTGGTTTGATACAAACTTCATTCACTGATTTCCATACAAGTTATGAGCAAAAGTAAAATATATTTTCACATTATGAAGGTGTTTTCGGTGATAGTAAACATTAGCATGTATTATGTATGTGTTAATCTGACATGTTATTTTGCTCTTCTTAACCTGTATAGCCTCTCTAATTAAGTGTACACAGTATTTTATCAAACATTAGACGTATCTGGCAAACATGTTTTGGCTAGATATGTTACCATAAAAAATAGTTTATAGCATTTTATTTGCGTTTATGTCACTAATGGCATGCTGACTTGCTAAAGTAAGCAGTAACTTTACACAAACATTCTAATCTGAACAGATTTACCGGACTGGTTGTGAGGTTTATTGTTTATAATAATGTCCTTAGCAATTGTTTGTTATACATAACAGATTATTTCTTCATAAATAACTGACTGCAGAATGCAGTCGTTAAATAAATAAAAACCAATAGAGGTTAGAATCTGATTGGTGTAATACATTGTTATGCTCTGTGAGCGGTGCTACAAGAAACAGGGCTTTGGCTGGTTTTACACAGTTAAAGCTATTTGCAGTGTTATTGTTGAGCCTGACAGGCTGACCCTTTAATAGCACTCTGAGTGATGAGAGAACACGGCAGTGTCGTTTGTCTGCAGAAGATTCCTTTTTTTAGGGCCCGAGCACGAAACGTGCCCCCTAAATTGTGAAAATATTCACCACAACTGCTACAGACTTGAAACTTGGTACACTGATGTATCACCTTGTGACAAGACAAAAAGCCTCTTGGACGAAAATTCCACGACATACAGGAAGTCCACCATTTTGAAAAAAACATTCCATGTTCCAATTTGCACTCCCCACACTTTTGCAAACTCCTCCTAGGGGAATTGCTCGATCAGGCTGATCGGTGCACTTGCCCTTAAGGAGTTAGGAACTAAAAGATATCCAAACGGTAGCACTTCGTCATGCGGTCTGGCTGTGGTGCCGCCACAAAGATGACCCTTCGCCAATGCACAGGAAATTGATGTATTTGTGGCTGTATCTCCCACATACTTCATCCAATGTGGATGAAAAAAAATCAGGCATACTGAGCCTGTCATTCTGAACAGATATGCTAATGTGATGATACACTCATAGCGCCACCTACTGGCAGTATGAATGGTGTTCAGGCTGACTTTCCATGTTCCACACCTCGTATTTGAATGAACTCCCCCTAGAATGAGATCAGACTCCGCGTTTGACCTACAGACATGAAACTTTAATTTTCTTGTTTTTTTCATCCTTGTAAGGAGGACGGCTCCACTCTGTATGGGTTGTTGTCTTCTCCTGCAGAGCCGACAGACCAACAACACGGCCAACAGGAGCAGGAACAGGATTCCAGTAACAAGACCAACAGCAACAATGACAATTTAATGGCAACATAAATTGGTGCTGTCTCTTAAGTTCCTTAAAGACACTGTGACTTCATACACACAGCTGTAGTTCCCCTGGTGTTCATACTCAGCTACAGGAAAGCTGAAGGAGGCTGAGTTATTGACTGCTGGTTTGGTGTTGATAGTTTTGGAACCAGAGAAGAAGAGGGAGAAATGGCCACCAGAATAACTGGTGTTAATTAGGTGATGCTGGGTTTTGGCACTGAACACATGACACCAGCATCCTCACTGTGTCCACAGTTGTGTTCTCCAAATGCACGGTGTCGACAGCCAAGCAAGAAACTTTCATTTTCTGAACAGTCCACATCAAGCCAGATTTGTCCGACTCCTTCACCAAAGATGGCTGAATCAGGGGCATCTAGTGCTGTCCCACAGCCCAACTGGCTGCAGACCACCTGAGCATCATTCAAGTCCCAGTCATCATCACAGACTGTTCCCTAGGAGCCATTGTGGAAGATTTCAACTCTTCCAGAGCACCTAGTAGATCCAGATCCAGCTAATCTGATGTCACCTTCCAGAGCTGCAGCAGGTGGAGATGAGGTCAAGATAAGGCAGTCCAGTGTTGACAGCCAAGTAACATGGCTTATGCAGAACATTCCTGAAGACAGGAGTCATACCTCCATAACTCTTCTTCTCTACTCACATGCTAGTCCTGCTCTCCACTGACCCTGTTTTTTTTCTCCATGACTACATACCAGCCCCATCTGTGTGGGTGTGTGTGTGTGTGTGAGAGAGAGAGAGAGAGTAGTTTCCCCACAGTATTTACTGTCTGTAGAGAATTTTAAACCTGCTTTGCTGGAGCTGTTTTGTACTAAATTCTCTTTAAAGAGCCAGGCTTTACAGCAGAGCCTGGCCCAGGATCTGTTTGAACTCTAAGCATACTGTATTTTAGTTCAAAGGCTGTGTGCATGCAGGCCCTTTAAAAAAAGGTTCTGCAGTGAAACAGTAGCTGCCAGCAAACCTGATCTTGCTATTTCAGTGGCAAGCCAAGGGAGAGCAGGGTATTATTTATTTAACTCAGGGAGTCAGACCGGACTTGCAGCTGTCAGTACGAAGCGACCTACACCAAGGAATGTGTCTGGGGGTCCTCGTCCTGGGCTCCCCGGTCTCCCTAAGGAGAGAGAGTACAGCTTTCCTGCTCAAGGTAGTTCAACAACTGTTCCAACCCTGCACAGCTTTCAGGACCTACCAGCAAAAAGGTTGCACTTTTAAGTAATTTCTGCTGGAGTAATAGGGGGCCCTCTAACAGTCAGCTGTTTGCTGTGTGCTTTCTGAGAGCACCTCCCTCCCTACTGTAACCACTAAAGAGCAGCAGCAGTATCTCATAGAGAACTAATACACCTGAGGCAGAGCACAGAGACAAACACACTGAGCAGGGACGGCAGGAAGGAGAACACACGCACGGTGAGTGTGACCCTGATTCACTGGTGGTCAGCTGGAAAGCTTGTGCAATGAAAGATGGATATTATTAGACCTTTGCTGGCTCACACCGTAAAATGGCTTTTTTTATTTATGCTGAGAAAAGTGCATGCTGTGTTCTCTCATGCTCTGCACTGGCTGGGTGTCAGTCAACAAACTGGCATGTGTGTTCAATTGATTACTGGGTCACCTTAGCTGCCATTCCTCAGCAATTTTCACACTTTTGGTGTTTAGTGTGAAAGGAATCCTTTTTATCCTGACTGAAATTGTTAGACCTGGCCTTGTTATGTGTAAGCTCATTTATTGTGTGTGTGTGTGTGTGCGTGCATTTTGGCAAAGTCAAATGCTTCATCTGGTTTTGTCTGAAATTTCTTTGGAATTTAAGGAGGAAAGAACAAGCTCTGCAGAAGGTAGTGCTTAATGTTTGTTGTTTGTATGCCAGTAGTGTAATTATCCTAGCTGTTCCCATGTTGCAGTGTCTTATTTCCACTTGAAATATGATCCAAGTCTTCTCTCTGTGGACTCAGAGTAGGTGTGTTTGTGGTTTTGCTTTGTTTTTTCCTTTAAATTTGAATCCAGGTTAGACCTGTTTGCATTTAATGAATAAATAGATTTTTATTTAATTTATTTTATTTAATTATTTAATGATTGATAATTGTCACCTGATACTACATACTGACACTGTACTGCCAAAGAGGGACAAAATGGGAAAAAGGTGTAAGAAACTGAAATAACTGAAATAATTTAACGGTACATTTTTTGGTTTTTTTTATTTTTTATATTAGATGTATTAACTTTTCCTTTCCATTCTTTTCTCTGCTTTGTGTCCAAACAAGATATGATCACTGTATCAGCTGTTCGGCAATATCAGTAAATGTCAGTCTTGAGGCGTTCTTCTTCACCACGGTTTGTCTCAGCAAAATACATGGTGGTCCATGTACAAAATACCATAACAGTACATAGGCTGTACAAATGACAGACACAACAGATGAAGTGTTTGGATGATTAAACTCAAAAATCATGACAATGATCATAACAATTCATATTGGCATAGTACAGTTAATATTTAACATGTGTTCTACTTGTCTTGATGATAGTGTATTATAAATATTGACAGTAGAAGCATAGTTTTGCAGTGCAGCTTTTAACTGTAGTGGTTGTACATATAAACAGTCTGCCAATAACACATTTTAATCTAGCATTTGGTTACTGATACCAGTAATTTTTTTCTAAGAAAAGGACCAGTAAAAAGGAGGACAGCACATCAGACTGACTGGACTCATTTACACTCACATCGTATTTTGTTTTATTTTTTTTTATGTAAGATCTGTGAGGACACAATATCTCTTCATCGGCAGGACCAAAATATCTGTATCTGTCATATCAGAGGATTAAGCCATAATGTTTCTATTGAATAGAAACATCATTGCTGTGGGTGGAACAGTAATGGATTTGAATTGCTGAAATGATGAATAAATGTGTCCAATGTTATTGTACCTCAGGCCACTGCTGCATCCTGAATCCTTTTTTAATCAGGCGCTATCAGTGGTGAACCAGTCAATAATGGCCGGACAGTGAGTGGGGCAGTCAGGGACCACAGTGCCACCTGGGGTCCTCCTCTAGCTTTTATGCATTTCAATGAGGCCAAACTCATCTAACATTAATGGCCACAACGGCCCTGAGCCTGGATCACTCCATCTCAGCCGGCTAGGCTCTGACCCCGGGCTGTCAGCGGTCCAGGAGGGGCACGTCTGACCCAGCCCTGGCTGCCCTGTGAAGCCTGACTTCACCCTGACTCTGATAGAAAGCAAAGTGCCACCTGCTAATGGCAGTCTGACAGATTAGAGTCACAGCAGTGCTCTCGCAGGGCTTAAAATCTGAGCAAATGGCCATACTCGCCGTGACTTTTCTCCTTTAAAGAGCTTTTTTCAGCATGACAGCAGAGTCCACTATTGGACACTATATCTCCTCAGGAAGAGGTCCATCTCCACCTTTGTATACTCAAAAGAGGATTGCTAAGTTCCACCAAAAAGAAGAGACTACTCCTGTGTTTATGTCACAGCATGTACTTCCATAAATCATTCTTCTTGGATTAGTATGAAGTCAAGTGTAAGATGTGAGAAAAGAAAAGAAGCTTTCAACACAACACAATTCATTTCAGCAAAATGTCATTTTTCATTCAGAAGAAACCGAATTTCAAATATACAGAATGATTTGCATAAAGAAGGTTTGTTTTTCAGCTCTTCACCTGAGGAACAACTCAGTTAATATTACCAGAGTGTTGTTTATAATATGCAGCCCTGCAGCTAATCAATACGGAGCTAATGGTTCCTGGAATACCTCCTGCCTAATGCCTATGCCCTTTGGTGTTGCATTCTGGGAAACAAAATAGTAATCACTGGCATCCACTTTTTGTTGATATTGTTGCATATGGCAGGAGCAGATTACTGCATGTTGCTGACTGAGCGCTATATGTTTGGATTGCATGCTGTTGTTGCACGTATTTTGCCAATTAATTCAAATGTCTTTCCTAGAATGTGACTAATATACAGTGCAGTAATTAGAAACACTACTTCTTTATCAGCTGTTGCAAATTGCTGCAGAAATACTGGCAGTTATCCCCCGTTTGACCTCTTTAGTTCCTTTCTCCCCCCACTGCTCCACCTCCTTCTCCCTCCCCCAGATGTGATTGTCTTCCTCTCTGCCTCACCTCTTCTTCAGTTTTTATTATTCCTGGCTAAAGTCAGCAATCAATTAGTAGGAGAGAAGGCCCAATCAATTCCTGCTCATTTGCAATTCCTCCCTGTTAAACACTTTCCTTTAATACCAATGTCATAATTAATGTGAAGGAGATTGAGAGGAGGGAGAGGATGGAAGATGTGTGCGTGTGTGTGTGCATGTAATGTGTGTTACTGATCACATATTCGCTCCCTGCCTCATCGCCTGCTGCTCATCCAAACATCATATGTTTAGAGGACCATGTTAGCATACATTTGACTCATTTGCAGTGAGAGGCAGATATGTGTATGTAGTATAGACCCCAACCTTGTGAAAACAACCCATAGTATGAATATATCTCCTACTGGTGACAGGAAATATTTGCTAGCAATATTTTCACATGCTGCAGTAGACTGATGACCTTTCCAGGGTGTCAGGGTGTATAAGAAAACTGATGGATGGGTAGCTTTTCATGTTGTTAGCTTGAGATGCAAAAACAGCTTGTATAATATTTAACCCTCATGCATTGTTCGCAAACACTACCCTAATGTGTTGTTCGGGGACAAAAACGTCCCCTAACTTTAACGGTTTTAAAAATATATTAGATAAATATTTTTTTGAAATTTTTTTGCATAGACCTTTTAATTAACTTCAGTTCTAACTAGAAAAGCATTTCCTGAAGAAAATGCAAGTTTGATTGCCGCAGCTGAAGCATTGCTTTGAATGCTGATGTGAACGATTGCTCTGAATTGCTGGAGAATCTGCAATCTGAACTTAATTTGCTGAAACACAGTTAAGAATTTAGAAAGATGAAGCTCTTATCTGGAAAAGTAGAAAATGTTTTAATATTATGAAGATATGAAAGAGAAACAGCTGAAGACAAGAACAGTATGAAGTCACAACCTTAAAGAATAGCCTGTGAATATACCATATGAAAGGTCTGAGGGTGGAATAATACCATAAGACTATAAGAAGCTCAGGCTGTGTGATTTGAATGTGGAAAAGTAGTATACAGCTGAAGGATGATCAATATGACAGATATAATGCTTAAAGTCTGATAAAGACTACAAATATGGCCGCTTTGTATGCTTCTAGTGTGTCAGCATGTCACCATGGTAACAGCCCTGCCTGCCTGCCTGCCTGCCTGCATCCATGGCAACCGGAATGTTTATCAGCTGCCCCTAACTGCAGCTCTCTTTCCCCCTCCTAATGCATTTCCTATGTAAAACCACCCTCCGAACAACGTCTCATATTCTCCAAACCGAAGACTTTAGACAAAAAATAAGAACACCGTCAGAATCCCAAGAAGTTGCTCTACAACTGGTACGATTTTTATGTCTGGGATGTCGAAGATGTGGAGATGGCGGCGAGTTAGAAAATATGGCAGCTCTGCTTCTCTGTTTTTGGTTTTACATTATGTCTTAATGGAGGAATGACCGGCACTCTCCCCGAACAGCTCGATCTACAGGCAAAACTGTTTGGTGTTGAGTTTTAAGACCGACACCAACAGAACCCAGACCATTTTTCCTTCGAACTGGTGGCCAAATTATCCCTGTCAGATAAAAGGTGCAGACGTGACAGCAGGATAGAAACGCAGAAACTGGTTTAATTTTTTTCCCTCCCGCACTCTGAGCGATGACTCACCCACTCTAGCTCCCAACATTCCACGCAATACACACTAATGTTAAACTCAGAAGAGACCTCAAAAACCACTTCATCTTTAATCCCCTGGCATTTGAAGACGGAGCTGAACTTCCAAATTCTGAATACAACTTTTGAAGACCAAGACGTTGGAAGTATTTTAAGCCTCGAATGGTTTCTCTAACTTAATATTTGTAGGAGCAGTAGCATTTTGCAAAATGCATGGTTTGAAGGGCTCTCCCATTGACTCCAATGTTAATTTGAGGGTGGAAAATGTTTAATATTTTTAATATTATAATATTTGTAATTATTATTGAAGGTTTCCGGGAATGTCCTGCATGAGCTGAATCTTTTGATGTTTGAATGGTTTGAATCGGCCCATGCATTCTGAAGATATGCTGAGCCAAAAAACGTACGGAAGAATAATAATAATAATAATAACTAGAAAAGCATTTCCTGAAGAAAATGCAAGTTTGATTGCCGCAGCTGAAGCATTGCTTTGAACGCTGATGTGAACGATTGCTCTGAATTGCTGGAGAATCTGCAATCTGAACTTAATTTGCTGAAACACAGTTAAGAATTTAGAAAGATGAAGCTCTTATCTGGAAAAGTAGAAAATGTTTTAATATTATGAAGATATGAAAGAGAAACAGCTGAAGACAAGAACAGTATGAAGTCACGACCTTAAAGAATAGCCTGTGAATATACCATATGAAAGGTCTGAGGGTGGAATAATACCATAAGACTATAAGAAGCTCAGGCTGTGTGATTTGAATGTGGAAAAGTAGTATACAGCTGAAGGATGATCAATATGACAGATATAATGCTTAAAGTCTGATAAAGACTACAAATATGGCCGCTTTGTATGCTTCTAGTGTGTCAGCATGTCACCATGGTAACGGCCCTGCCTGCCTGCCTGCCTGCATCCATGGCAACCGGAATGTTTATCAGCTGCCCCTAACTGCAGCTCTCTTTCCCCCTCCTAATGCATTTCCTATGTAAAACCACCCTCCGAACAACGTCTCATATTCTCCAAACCGAAGACTTTAGACGAAAAATAAGAACACCGTCAGAATCCCAAGAAGTTGCTCTACAATTGGTACGATTTTTATGTCTGGGATGTCGAAGATGTGGAGATGGCGGCGAGTTAGAAAATATGGCAGCTCTGCTTCTCTGTTTTTGGTTTTACATTATGTCTTAATGGAGGAATGACCGGCACTCTCCCCGAACAGCTCGATCTACAGGCAAAACTGTTTGGTGTTGAGTTTTAAGACCGACACCAACAGAACCCAGACCATTTTTCCTTCGAACTGGTGGCCAAATTATCCCTGTCAGACAAAAGGTGCAGACGTGACAGCAGGATAGAAACGCAGAAACTGGTTTAATTTTTTTCCCTCCCGCACTCTGAGCGATGACTCACCCACTCTAGCTCCCAACATTCCACGCAATACACACTAATGTTAAACTCAGAAGAGACCTCAAAAACCACTTCATCTTTAATCCCCTATCATTTGAAGACGGAGCTGAACTTCCAAATTCTGAATACAACTTTTGAAGACCAAGACGTTGGAAGTATTTTAAGCCTCGAATGGTTTCTCTAACTTAATATTTGTAGGAGCAGTAGCATTTTGCAAAATGCATGGTTTGAAGGGCTCTCCCATTGACTCCAATGTTAATTTGAGGGTGGAAAATGTTTAATATTTTTAATATTATAATATTTGTAATTATTATTGAAGGTTTCCGGGAATGTCCTTAATGAGCTGAATCTTTTGATGTTTGAATGGTTTGAATCGGCCCATGCATTCTGAAGATATGCTGAGCCAAAAAACGTACGGAAGAATAATAATAATAATAATAATAATAATAATAAAGACGTAGAAGAACAAGAGTTTGATTGCTTTGCAGCAATCAAACTAATAACTAGAAAAGCATTTCCTGAAGAAAATGCAAGTTTGATTGCCGCAGCTGAAGCATTGCTTTGAATGCTGATGTGAACGATTGCTCTGAATTGCTGGAGAAACTGCAATCTGAACTTAATTTGCTGAAACACAGTTAAGAATTTAGAAAGATGAAGCTCTTATCTGGAAAAGTAGAAAATGTTTTAATATTATGAAGATATGAAAGAGAAACAGCTGAAGACAAGAACAGTATGAAGTCACGACCTGAAAGAATAGCCTGTGAATATACCATATGAAAGGTCTGAGGGTGGAATAATACCATAAGACTATAAGAAGCTCAGGCTGTGTGATTTGAATGTGGAAAAGTAGTATACAGCTGAAGGATGATCAATGTGACAGATATAATGCTTAAAGTCTGATAAAGACTACAAATATGGCTGCTTTGTATGCTTCTAGTGAGTCAGTCTGTCACCATGGTAACGGCCCTGCCTGCCTGCCTGCCTGCCTGCATCCATGGCAACCGGAATGTTTATGAGCTGCCCCTAACTGCAGCTCTCTTTCCCCCTCCTAATGCATTTCCTATGTAAAACCACCCTCCGAACAACGTCTCATATTCTCCAAACCGAAGACTTTAGACAAAAAATAAGAACACCGTCAGAATCCCAAGAAGTTGCTCTACAACTGGTACGATTTTTATGTCTGGGATGTCGAAGATGTGGAGATGGCGGCGAGTTAGAAAATATGGCAGCTCTGCTTCTCTGTTTTTGGTTTTACATTATGTCTTAATGGAGGAATGACCGGCACTCTCCCCGAACAGCTCGATCTACAGGCAAAACTGTTTGGTGTTGAGTTTTAAGACCGACACCAACAGAACCCAGACCATTTTTCCTTCGAACTGGTGGCCAAATTATCCCTGTCAGATAAAAGGTGCAGACGTGACAGCAGGATAGAAACGCAGAAACTGGTTTAATTTTTTTCCCTCCCGCACTCTGAGCGATGACTCACCCACTCTAGCTCCCAACATTCCACGCAATACACACTAATGTTAAACTCAGAAGAGACCTCAAAAACCACTTCATCTTTAATCCCCTGTCATTTGAAGACGGAGCTGAACTTCCAAATTCTGAATACAACTTTTGAAGACCAAGACGTTGGAAGTATTTTAAGCCTCGAATGGTTTCTCTAACTTAATATTTGTAGGAGCAGTAGCATTTTGCAAAATGCATGGTTTGAAGGGCTCTCCCATTGACTCCAATGTTAATTTGAGGGTGGAAAATGTTAAATATTTTTAATATTATAATATTTGTAATTATTATTGAAGGTTTCCGGGAATGTCCTTAATGAGCTGAATCTTTTGATGTTTGAATGGTTTGAATCGGCCCATGCATTCTGAAGATATGCTGAGCCAAAAAACGTACGGAAGAATAATAATAATAATAACTAGAAAAGCATTTCCTGAAGAAAATGCAAGTTTGATTGCCGCAGCTGAAGCATTGCTTTGAACGCTGATGTGAACGATTGCTCTGAATTGCTGGAGAATCTGCAATCTGAACTTAATTTGCTGAAACACAGTTAAGAATTTAGAAAGATGAAGCTCTTATCTGGAAAAGTAGAAAATGTTTTAATATTATGAAGATATGAAAGAGAAACAGCTGAAGACAAGAACAGTATGAAGTCACGACCTTAAAGAATAGCCTGTGAATATACCATATGGAAGGTCTGAGGGTGGAATAATACCATAAGACTATAAGAAGCTCAGGCTGTGTGATTTGAATGTGGAAAAGTAGTATACAGCTGAAGGATGATCAATATGACAGATATAATGCTTAAAGTCTGATAAAGACTACAAATATGGCCGCTTTGTATGCTTCTAGTGTGTCAGCATGTCACCATGGTAACAGCCCTGCCTGCCTGCCTGCCTGCCTGCATCCATGGCAACCGGAATGTTTATCAGCTGCCCCTAACTGCAGCTCTCTTTCCCCCTCCTAATGCATTTCCTATGTAAAACCACCCTCCGAACAACGTCTCATATTCTCCCAACCGAAGACTTTAGACAAAAAATAAGAACACCGTCAGAATCCCAAGAAGTTGCTCTACAACTGGTACGATTTTTATGTCTGGGATGTCGAAGATGTGGAGATGGCGGCGAGTTAGAAAATATGGCAGCTCTGCTTCTCTGTTTTTGGTTTTACATTATGTCTTAATGGAGGAATGACCGGCACTCTCCCCGAACAGCTCGATCTACAGGCAAAACTGTTTGGTGTTGAGTTTTAAGACCGACACCAACAGAACCTAGACCATTTTTCCTTCGAACTGGTGGCCAAATTATCCCTGTCAGATAAAAGGTGCAGACATGGTAGCAGGATAGAAACGCAGAAACTGGTTTAATTTTTTTCCCTCCCGCACTCTGAGCGATGACTCACCCACTCTAGCTCCCAACATTCCACGCAATACACACTAATGTTAAACTCAGAAGAGACCTCAAAAACCACTTCATCTTTAATCCCCTGTCATTTGAAGACGGAGCTGAACTTCCAAATTCTGAATACAACTTTTGAAGACCAAGACGTTGGAAGTATTTTAAGCCTCGAATGGTTTCTCTAACTTAATATTTGTAGGAGCAGTAGCATTTTGCAAAATGCATGGTTTGAAGGGCTCTCCCATTGACTCCAATGTTAATTTGAGGGTGGAAAATGTTTAATATTTTTAATATTATAATATTTGTAATTATTATTGAAGGTTTCCGGGAATGTCCTGCATGAGCTGAATCTTTTGATGTTTGAATGGTTTGAATCGGCCCATGCATTCTGAAGATATGCTGAGCCAAAAAACGTACGGAAGAATAATAATAAGAACTAGAAAAGCATTTCCTGAAGAAAATGCAAGTTTGATTGCCGCAGCTGAAGCTTTGCTTTGAACGCTGATGTGAACGATTGCTCTGAATTGCTGGAGAATCTGCAATCTGAACTTAATTTGCTGAAACACAGTTAAGAATTTAGAAAGATGAAGCTCTTATCTGGAAAAGTAGAAAATGTTTTAATATTATGAAGATATGAAAGAGAAACAGCTGAAGACAAGAACAGTATGAAGTCACGACCTTAAAGAATAGCCTGTGAATATACCATATGAAAGGTCTGAGGGTGGAATAATACCATAAGACTATAAGAAGCTCAGGCTGTGTGATTTGAATGTGGAAAAGTAGTATACAGCTGAAGGATGATCAATATGACAGATATAATGCTTAAAGTCTGATAAAGACTACAAATATGGCCGCTTTGTATGCTTCTAGTGTGTCAGCATGTCACCATGGTAACAGCCCTGCCTGCCTGCCTGCCTGCCTGCATCCATGGCAACCGGAATGTTTATCAGCTGCCCCTAACTGCAGCTCTCTTTCCCCCTCCTAATGCATTTCCTATGTAAAACCACCCTCCGAACAACGTCTCATATTCTCCAAACCGAAGACTTTAGACGAAAAATAAGAACACCGTCAGAATCCCAAGAAGTTGCTCTACAACTGGTACGATTTTTATGTCTGGGATGTCGAAGATGTGGAGATGGCGGCGAGTTAGAAAATATGGCAGCTCTGCTTCTCTGTTTTTGGTTTTACATTATGTCTTAATGGAGGAATGACCGGCACTCTCCCCGAACAGCTCGATCTACAGGCAAAACTGTTTGGTGTTGAGTTTTAAGACCGACACCAACAGAACCCAGACCATTTTTCCTTCGAACTGGTGGCCAAATTATCCCTGTCAGACAAAAGGTGCAGACGTGACAGCAGGATAGAAACGCAGAAACTGGTTTAATTTTTTTCCCTCCCGCACTCTGAGCGATGACTCACCCACTCTAGCTCCCAACATTCCACGCAATACACACTAATGTTAAACTCAGAAGAGACCTCAAAAACCACTTCATCTTTAATCCCCTATCATTTGAAGACGGAGCTGAACTTCCAAATTCTGAATACAACTTTTGAAGACCAAGACGTTGGAAGTATTTTAAGCCTCGAATGGTTTCTCTAACTTAATATTTGTAGGAGCAGTAGCATTTTGCAAAATGCATGGTTTGAAGGGCTCTCCCATT
Source organism: Parambassis ranga (assembly GCF_900634625.1). Taxonomy (NCBI): domain Eukaryota; kingdom Metazoa; phylum Chordata; class Actinopteri; family Ambassidae; genus Parambassis; species Parambassis ranga. The sequence goes on from NC_041026.1 coordinate 28,097,492, forward strand.
GACTCCAATGTTAATTTGAGGGTGGAAAATGTTTAATATTTTTAATATTATAATATTTGTAATTATTATTGAAGGTTTCCGGGAATGTCCTGCATGAGCTGAATCTTTTGATGTTTGAATGGTTTGAATCGGCCCATGCATTCTGAAGATATGCTGAGCCAAAAAACGTACGGAAGAATAATAATAATAATAATAAAGACGTAGAAGAACAAGAGTTTGATTGCCATGGCAATCAAACTAATAATAAAGACGTAGAATAACAATAGTTTGATTGCTTTGCAGCAATCAAACTAATAACTAGAAAAGCATTTCCTGAAGAAAATGCAAGTTTGATTGCCGCAGCTGAAGCATTGCTTTGAACGCTGATGTGAACGATTGCTCTGAATTGCTGGAGAATCTGCAATCTGAACTTAATTTGCTGAAACACAGTTAAGAATTTAGAAAGATGAAGCTCTTATCTGGAAAAGTAGAAAATGTTTTAATATTATGAAGATATGAAAGAGAAACAGCTGAAGACAAGAACAGTATGAAGTCACGACCTTAAAGAATAGCCTGTGAATATACCATATGAAAGGTCTGAGGGTGGAATAATACCATAAGACTATAAGAAGCTCAGGCTGTGTGATTTGAATGTGGAAAAGTAGTATACAGCTGAAGGATGATCAATATGACAGATATACTGCTTAAAGTCTGATAAAGACTACAAATATGGCCGCTTTGTATGCTTCTAGTGTGTCAGCATGTCACCATGGTAACAGCCCTGCCTGCCTGCCTGCATCCATGGCAACCGGAATGTTTATCAGCTGCCCCTAACTGCAGCTCTCTTTCCCCCTCCTAATGCATTTCCTATGTAAAACCACCCTCCGAACAACGTCTCATATTCTCCAAACCGAAGACTTTAGACAAAAAATAAGAACACCGTCAGAATCCCAAGAAGTTGCTCTACAACTGGTACGATTTTTATGTCTGGGATGTCGAAGATGTGGAGATGGCGGCGAGTTAGAAAATATGGCAGCTCTGCTTCTCTGTTTTTGGTTTTACATTATGTCTTAATGGAGGAATGACCGGCACTCTCCCCGAACAGCTCGATCTACAGGCAAAACTGTTTGGTGTTGAGTTTTAAGACCGACACCAACAGAACCCAGACCATTTTTCCTTCGAACTGGTGGCCAAATTATCCCTGTCAGATAAAAGGTGCAGACGTGACAGCAGGATAGAAACGCAGAAACTGGTTTAATTTTTTTCCCTCCCGCACTCTGAGCGATGACTCACCCACTCTAGCTCCCAACATTCCACGCAATACACACTAATGTTAAACTCAGAAGAGACCTCAAAAACCACTTCATCTTTAATCCCCTGGCATTTGAAGACGGAGCTGAACTTCCAAATTCTGAATACAACTTTTGAAGACCAAGACGTTGGAAGTATTTTAAGCCTCGAATGGTTTCTCTAACTTAATATTTGTAGGAGCAGTAGCATTTTGCAAAATGCATGGTTTGAAGGGCTCTCCCATTGACTCCAATGTTAATTTGAGGGTGGAAAATGTTAAATATTTTTAATATTATAATATTTGTAATTATTATTGAAGGTTTCCGGGAATGTCCTTAATGAGCTGAATCTTTTGATGTTTGAATGGTTTGAATCGGCCCATGCATTCTGAAGATATGCTGAGCCAAAAAACGTACGGAAGAATAATAATAATAACTAGAAAAGCATTTCCTGAAGAAAATGCAAGTTTGATTGCCGCAGCTGAAGCTTTGCTTTGAACGCTGATGTGAACGATTGCTCTGAATTGCTGGAGAATCTGCAATCTGAACTTAATTTGCTGAAACACAGTTAAGAATTTAGAAAGATGAAGCTCTTATCTGGAAAAGTAGAAAATGTTTTAATATTATGAAGATATGAAAGAGAAACAGCTGAAGACAAGAACAGTATGAAGTCACGACCTTAAAGAATAGCCTGTGAATATACCATATGAAAGGTCTGAGGGTGGAATAATACCATAAGACTATAAGAAGCTCAGGCTGTGTGATTTGAATGTGGAAAAGTAGTATACAGCTGAAGGATGATCAATATGACAGATATAATGCTTAAAGTCTGATAAAGACTACAAATATGGCTGCTTTGTATGCTTCTAGTGAGTCAGTCTGTCACCATGGTAACGGCCCTGCCTGCCTGCCTGCCTGCCTGTATCCATGGCAACCGGAATGTTTATCAGCTGCCCCTAACTGCAGCTCTCTTTCCCCCTCCTAATGCATTTCCTATGTAAAACCACCCTCCGAACAACGTCTCATATTCTCCAAACCGAAGACTTTAGACGAAAAATAAGAACACCGTCAGAATCCCAAGAAGTTGCTCTACAACTGGTACGATTTTTATGTCTGGGATGTCGAAGATGTGGAGATGGCGGCGAGTTAGAAAATATGGCAGCTCTGCTTCTCCGTTTTTGGTTTTACATTATGTCTTAATGGAGGAATGACCGGCACTCTCCCCGAACAGCTCGATCTACAGGCAAAACTGTTTGGTGTTGAGTTTTAAGACCGACACCAACAGAACCCAGACCATTTTTCCTTCGAACTGGTGGCCAAATTATCCCTGTCAGATAAAAGGTGCAGACGTGACAGCAGGATAGAAACGCAGAAACTGGTTTAATTTTTTTCCCTCCCGCACTCTGAGCGATGACTCACCCACTCTAGCTCCCAACATTCCACGCAATACACACTAATGTTAAACTCAGAAGAGACCTCAAAAACCACTTCATCTTTAATCCCCTGTTATTTGAAGACGGAGCTGAACTTCCAAATTCTGAATACAACTTTTGAAGACCAAGACGTTGGAAGTATTTTAAGCCTCGAATGGTTTCTCTAACTTAATATTTGTAGGAGCAGTAGCATTTTGCAAAATGCATGGTTTGAAGGGCTCTCCCATTGACTCCAATGTTAATTTGAGGGTGGAAAATGTTTAATATTTTTAATATTATAATATTTGTAATTATTATTGAAGGTTTCCGGGAATGTCCTGCATGAGCTGAATCTTTTGATGTTTGAATGGTTTGAATCGGCCCATGCATTCTGAAGATATGCTGAGCCAAAAAACGTACGGAAGAATAATAATAAGAATAATAAAGACGTAGAATAACAAGAGTTTGATTGCTTTGCAGCAATCAAACTAATAATAATAAAGACGTAGAAGAACAAGAGTTTGATTGCCATGGCAATCAAACTAATAAAGACGTAGAAGAACAAGAGTTTGATTGCCTAGCAACGGCAATCAAACTAATCAACAGTAGTGAAAAAATCATTTTCCCCCAGGATTTTAACCCTTTAATCACCAATTTTATGAGGGGTGGTGCTGAAAATTGAAAAAAAAAAACACAAAATGGCTCATTTTTAATAGAAAAGGTGAATGTGGACTGGATTCTTTTGAACCTTTATTACAGTCTTGGTCATGTCAAACATCAGTAAAAAAATTGACTTGATTGCATTATTAGTTTTTGCACAGCACTGGATTTTCTTTTTTTCTCCCTAATGTGTTGTTCGGGGACAAAAACGTCCCCTAACTTTAACGGTTTTAAAAATATATTAGATAAATATTTTTTTGAAATTTTTTTGCATAGACCTTTTAATTAACTTCAGTTCTAATCAACAGTAGTGAAAAAATCATTTTCCCCCAGGATTTTAACCCTTTAATCACCAATTTTATAAGGGGTGGTGCTGAAAATTGAAAAAAAAACACACAAAATGGCTCATTTTTAATAGAAAAGGTGAATGTGGACTGGATTCTTTTGAACCTTTATTACAGTCTTGGTCATGTCAAACATCAGTAAAAAAATTGACTTGATTGCATTATTAGTTTTTGCACAGCACTGGATTTTCTTTTTTTCTCCCTAATGTGTTGTTCGGGGACAAAAACGTCCCCTAACTTTAACGGTTTTAAAAATATATTAGATAAATATTTTTTTTAAATTTTTTTGCATAGACCTTTTAATTAACTTCAGTTCTAATCAACAGTAGTGAAAAAATCATTTTCCCCCAGGATTTTAACCCTTTAATCACCAATTTTATAAGGGGTGGTGCTGAAAATTGAAAAAAAAACACACAAAATGGCTCATTTTTAATAGAAAAGGTGAATGTGGACTGGATTCTTTTGAACCTTTATTACAGTCTTGGTCATGTCAAACATCAGTAAAAAAATTGACTTGATTGCATTATTAGTTTTTGCACAGCACTGGATTTTCTTTTTTTCTCCCTAATGTGTTGTTCGGGGACAAAAACGTCCCCTAACTTTAACGGTTTTAAAAATATATTAGATAAATATTTTTTTTAAATTTTTTTGCATAGACCTTTTAATTAACTTCAGTTCTAATCAACAGTAGTGAAAAAATCATTTTCCCCCAGGATTTTAACCCTTTAATCACCAATTTTATAAGGGGTGGTGCTGAAAATTGAAAAAAAAACACACAAAATGGCTCATTTTTAAGAGCAGAAAGCAACATGAAGAGAGGATTCACTTGTGCACAATCTCTGGAAATGATTGTGCAGCCTGGCTCTATGAAGGGCCAGGCTGTGAAGCTGTGAAGGCTGCACAAGTAGATCCGTCACTTGTTCACAAGCGAATCCTTCATTCGTTCACAAGTGAATCCTTCACTCATGCACAGGTGAATCCTCTCTTCATGCTGCTTGCTGCTCTTGTCACCATTAAATGACCAGGAGGATGCATGCAAGTCCACTAGTGTTTTTGTTTTGTTTAGTCTGAACCTCTCAGCATCAAAGGGCCCGGCACTTACTTTTAGGGCTGCAACAAATTTACTTTACTTTACTTTACTAAACTACTTTTAATACTAATTTTAGTAGGGGACTAAACTGTAGATTAGATTTGGTTAGTCAATGATTATTTATTATGTTATCAAGTTATCTATCTATGGTGTCTATTTAGTAACATGCACATGTACGTATGGTCGTGTGGAGCGCAACACACCATGGAAAAGGGGCACTTAGACCTCACTTAGACTAATTCAGTGATCTCAACTGAGACACTAACCTAAAAGTAAAGTCACTCTACTGGAGGACGTGTTTTCCGAAAGCTAAAAAAAAACAAAAAAACAGCTATTTTACCCATCCACAACTTCAGACGCCAGAACTCCTGGATGTTTTCATTTTACATGCTTATGCATTGCCGTTGTACGTCTGAATTAGGTACACTTCACTTACTTAGTAACTTTATTTTCCTGACTTTCCTTCCCTGACAGTGTGCAAATGGCTCTCTTCCTCTCTAACATACACACACAGTGTGTAGACACACAATTATGTGCTAAAATACTCCCTATAACTCCATATACTTAAGCCAGAAACTACAGTACATGAGCACAGGCCTGCAGGTAAAGGGTTAATATGGTAATTAAGTTGTTAACTGTAAAAATCACAAATGTTACCTCCTACCAACAGGGTAAACCACCAACAATCAAGAATGCATGATTATTTAGTGCCATGGCTGTGCAGTCAAAAAAAGTGTGTTTATAATGTAAGTCTATGGGACAAAATGGGAGAAAAAAAGAAAATCCAGTGCTGTGCAAAAACTAATAATGCAATAAAGTCAATTTTTTTACTGATGTTTGACATGACCAAGACTATAATAAAGGTTAAAAAGAATCCAGTCCACATTCACCTTTTCTATTAAAAATGAGCCATTTTGTGTGTTTTTTTTTTCAATTTTCAGCACCACCCCTTATAAAATTGGTGATTAAAGGGTTAAAATCCTGGGGGAAAATGATTTTTTCACTACTGTTGATTAGAACTGAAGTTAATTAAAAGGGCTATGCAAAAAAATTTCAAAAAAATATTTATCTAATATATTTTTAAAACCGTTAAAGTTAGGGGACGTTTTTGTCCCCGAACAACACATTAGGGGGTAAAATTTGCCCACAGTGTACCGTTGACCTATGAAAAATTTTAAAATCATATTAACAAAATTTATGTAAAATTAAGCTTATTGAGGAAAAATGATTCAATTTGTCCACATATTGACAAAGTTATGGCCAAAATAAACAGAAAAATTTCTCTCAGAGGACAAAAATGTCCCGAACAACGCATGAGGGTTAAGGTAAAATTGTAAATCTTTATTGCCATGGTCACAATAATAAGCCAATGCCTGTAAAAGTGCAGTTCCTAAAATGACCACTTGAGGGTGGCTCCAAAAATGAGTCACTACCCAGAGATCTGGTCCTCACATGGTGAACGCAATCTGAGGTCTTTGGAGTGACAGTGCGTATCTGACACCCACCTGTGGTTGTATGTGAATCATGCATGAGCTATGTGTTGTTGAGGAAACATGATATCCAAAACGATAGAGAGAGACTTCATAAAATGTTGTAAAAACAACTGTTTAACTCAAAGCTATTTTTCCTAAACCCAAGAGTAAAGACAGACATATTTAAGTGATTAAAAGCATTAACATGAAATAAAGGTGACTTTTTTTTTTTCACTAAAACTTCGTCATGAACCTTTTACTAAGTAAAAGTCTGGAGCAAGGTCCACTTTATTGTCCATATTTGGATTAACTGAGACTTTGGTGGAGCCCAGTGTTTGAAGGTTCATCTATATTTATTTTTAGTTTGGTTAAAATAAAAATACAATTTCTGTTCTGTATTCAGAGGACCAGCTCATTCATCCACCCTGAGCTCCTCCTTATGCAGGCTCTGGGCATCTGTAATGATGCAACATCACTTCCTCCTTCCCATGTATTTAATCTGACCACAGGATGGTGCGTCACAAGGAGGAAATTGGCTGGAATAGAAAAATCTGCTCTGGCTGAGATTACTGTCATTCTCTGGTTACAACAACAGTAGTTGCAAAAATTATTCCACAACAAAGACATAGAAAGACAGGTGATAGCTGCAAAGAATCATGAAAACATCTACACAGAGACACAAACTGACAGCTCAAAATAACTGCAAATGATGCTCCTGTTTTCTGTTATCTAAACAAGAGGAAGCTGGATGATAAGGCTCATATCATTATCTGGTCATAACACACCAGTATTATAACTAAGTTCATCAAATGATGATAACACAACAAATAAGCCACTAATTGTTAGAAAAGAATGCCTGACAAACTTAAATAGCTACACTGAGAGATGTCCTTTGTTATAGTGTATTCATGGCTGGTAGATGTACGGTATGTGTGTAGACTGTCCACAGCTGTATGGAATCATGTTTTATGAGCTGGTGGTGTGATTGGGGGGCAGGTGGTGGACCACGGGTAATTACTGGGCAGTGCTGCTGCTCAGTCAGTGGTCCCCACACAGCAGTCTGTCTTCTTCTCGTGTCCCTATAATGAAAAGCCTTTTAACATTTGATTAGCTTTTAATGCAACTCTGTGGGTGTGGTTTGGTTATGAGAGATGGTGAAAACCAGGCCCGTGAGAGGATTCCTTTTTCATTGCAATAGGCGAGTGATCCAGGTGGAGATAATTGCAGGAGGTCAATCACGTTTTCAGAAGTGTGCACGTTTGCATGTTTGCGCCGTTTTTATAGCTTCTTTTCTTCCCCGTTTCCATTTCTGCTCAAAGAGATGTCACTTTGATGAATTGTGCAGATAAAGTATCTGATGACACAGGAGAGACCAGGCCCATTAGAAATTCATAGCAGATTATCTACACAACTGCAAAGATAATGGACATCGGGGACATAATGGCTATCGTTGGCATTTTCCTCCAATTCCTGTGATGCCTTTCCTTTTATTTTAACACGTCTTTACCCCACTCATTTTCTCTTTCTCGTCTGATTTGAAAACAACAATTCCTTAAAGAGCTGCTAACAATCACTTTGTTCTGCTCCTGCTTTGTGCCGATAGCTTTCATCTGATTCCCTCTATCAAGTCACAGTGACAAGAGCTTCTTTGTAGAAATGAGCTCTCCTACTGTATCAATACAATTTCCCTTTGAAGACAGACTTTCCCCCATCTGAACAATTCATTGACTTTTTTATTCAAGTGATTTCTCAGTTTTTCACACTTTGACAACAATGTGTAAGTGACTCACTGCATTTTTCATACAAAGCAACACATTTTAAAGATGCGTAGCAGTGACGAACGCCACTGAAGTGGCCAACAGCTTTCTTGTTTTGTGTCACGCCTTGCTGAAAAGTGTCTTATGTTTGACTGGAACATCATTCTGTCAAGAAGTGAACGTCTGGTGGAGAGGCTTAGCTCAACCTGTGCATGATTTTGTAAACAAGCAGCAGCTGTCTGTATAAATGGCAGCTGAACAGATACTACAGTGGCTAAAGCTTAAACTATCGACTATCTTTACCATCCATGATTTTTTTTTCCATGTACCGTAGTTGGAACAACCACGCTTTTCTGTCTGGCGTCTCCTTGTGGTCAAATGAATATGGTGCATGTCTGGATGCATGGTAGCCAAGAAAATGGCAGAGAATCTTCTTGCCTCATAATCTTTACCGTAGAAATTGTTTTACTATCTAAACCTAACAAGTAGTTTTATTGCATATATAGAGGAAAGCAATGCTTCTATGTAGGACATGACCCATATGGCAGCCTTCGTACAGGTGTCTGTAGCATAACGAGGTAACCTGTGCTTTCCTGTCTTCATCATTTTTTAAACCCTTTAGTGACAGTGATAAGTCAACAAACATGTTTATATTATTTAGAGATGTCACAAGTACACTTTGCCAATTTGTTAATATTTCTTGAGTTGGTGACGCATATCGCAGAGAGGCTTCACTCTAGAGTGTGTGCTGTTTCAGGGGAACAGTGATATTCACATTGATGTTAGATGCAAGACCCCTATAATTGTGAAATTGTGAAAAGATCTATGAATGAATTAAACAATGTGACTGGTAATATGGCCATCAGGACTGTCATGCTGTATTCCCAATAAAAATGTGTGAGGGTGTAAATAGCTTCAAAGCGAAAAAGAAAATAAAGAAAAAGCCTCTTTAAGAACTTATAGCCCACATGCAGGATTCTTATTGTGACTAAACTCTACAAAATGCAGGAGCTGGTTGTAGTAAACCAGATTATCCATCAAGTGATGCATGCTGTCGAGCCCATAAGGTGGTATTCAGCAGGATGTGGCCAACATCGCTCCGCACAAAATGGTAAACAGTCATTAAACCCACCTCTGCATGTACACACAAACATCTGCCTGTCTGTTACCACGGTTACTCAGTGGACTATATCCAGCTCCTACTGTACTCATTCACGAGGGGAGGCGCTGTGCACCATGCTTCGCTGCTTCGTCATACCAAAACAAGTAGGCACCTCCCACTACAGCCAAAGAGGGCCTGCTGGGTAATACAGTGAGGGATGAACTCTGGATCTGGCTCTTTGCTCACCTATGAGAGCTTAAATGTTTTGACTGGAGAAGGCGGTCTTCTCCCCGCGGGCGCTTCCCATCCTGCCTTCACAGGCTTTGGGGAATTTTATTATAAGGGATGCTCCTCAGATTCTCATTGCTGCACATATCACACAGAGAAGTTCTTCTGTCAGCCAGTGATTACATCAGCTTGGTTTCTGCTGAGGTTTCTGAAGGCCACTATCAATGTCACCTTCTTTGTACTAGCAAACCTTGATTCGATAAGTGAATCAAGGCTTCTTGAGACATCTTGCAATAATTTTTTGTTGGAGCAAGGTTTTACATCGAGACACCTCAGTGTTGTGACAGGCTGTCAGGAGATGCAGCTGAAAGCTCTTCATGCTTTCTCACTCCAGCTCCTTCTATTAGTGGCGTTGAGGCCGATGGTACTGATGTGGTGTCTGAAGTAGTGCCAACACAACACCAAGCCTCTGGGCTGAGGGCGGCTCTAATGAGCTCCCCTGAGTGGTTAGCAGGCTGATGGAGATGGCCCATCCTCTCTCTCGCTCTCTCTCTCTCTCTTTCTCTCTCTCTCAGTGTGCCTTCCTCTAATTGGTTGGAGAAGAGAGACTTCAGAATTATAGTAGACAATGCTTTGGTCAAAAGTGAGTGAGAGGAGAGAGTAAAAAAAATCTATTTCTGCCTCATCTGAATGCATCTGAATGCAAGGCCCCTTCACCCCAATTATAATTTCTGGCACAGGCCTGAAGACCACATCAGCCGGTGTGTCCTACGCCTGAGGAGAAGGACATGTGTGAAGTGAGAGGAGTCAGGTGCTCTTTTGGATGAGCCAAATATCTGCTGCTTTTTTTATATGCTTTTGATCACACTGTCAGCTCTGAATATCAAAATGCTATTCAGCTTAAAAAAGGCATGATGGCTGGAATAATGACGCCCTCTGCTGGACAGTTAGTGGCATAGCAGGAGATGTACAAAACAAACAGTACACTGAAGTGGGAATTACAGTATTATTACTGTATAAATATGTAAACATGAAAATATGTCACTACTGCACTCTCTCCGGAAGATTTTTTTTATTTAATATTTTTATTCCAATAGCTTCATCTGTGTTTGTTAAGCCTGGTTTTACTTATATACTGCATATTGCATTAGAGAAAATAAAACAACATGTGTACAAAGAAGCAGGCTAATGCACAAACAAGACGAAGCAAACAAACAAATTAACTTAATGAAGACTTTAATTAAAAAGTCCATTCTGTTTGATTATGTTGATCATCTATGTGTATTAGTCGTTCCGTCCTTCACTTACATGGCCAAATTAAATGGCTGCTTGGGGACACAAATTAGCTTTTATGACCTTTTATTCCTGATATTAATTGTGTCCTTAAAAAAACATGAATAATGCACAAACAATGTAATTTACATCATTAAAAAAACACAAAGTTTCCTCCACTGATACCACTTCAAACTTGGATTTCTAAACAGCAGTTCCAAAGCGTAATTCAGGGTTGTTGCTTCTTTTTCTGTTGTATATAAACCTTATATTAACCTATATTACCCTAAATATTTTCCACCATTGTGGTTTATGTTAGATAATATTAAACAAATTATTATACTTAAATATAATCATGCTAGATTTTGATCCTCATTTCAATCAAGTCTTCACCCTGACACATTGTGTTTTATTGAGCATACTGTTACCACAATAGCCCTGTGATAGACAGGTGACCTGTCCAGGGTGTACCCAGCTGCTCGTCCATTGACAGCTCCAGTCTTACAGGACAAAGTAGGTTAAGAAAATGGATTATTGACTGGATGGAGGGGTGTGTTACCATCAATACCAAACACAGATTCAGAGAAGCAGATTGTCATCACAGACTGAACCCGCGGCTTTAGTCCTGATCAGTTCAAACACTCTGTGTCTGTTATGCCATTTCTCAGGGCTGTACCTCTGTTATATAACTCCGTCATCTGCCTGGCTCTCATTATTAAATCCTCTGTGCTGCTTTCACGGTGTCATAGCCAAAACATTTACTTGATCTTCTTATCTGTCTGTATTCTCTTGTTTCTAAAATGTTGACATTTTTGAGTGGTTCTTCACGCTGTGAGTCATGCATTCAGGGGTTTTATAAGTGGGCTGCGCGCAATGAATTTTCCTCGACCAGGCACAGTAACTATAAATCTATGTAAATGTCAGACATCAGATTGATTTAGCTCCCTATTATTTTCTCAATTAATCTTTCTCTTCTATAAATGCCTGCTATAATTTTCCAGAGCCCTGTAATGGACTGGAGACCTGTCCACAGTATAGTATACAATACCCTGTCTTTTGCCAAATAACAGGTGGCATGGACTCCAGCAAGGTTAAGGTTAAGCTACATTAAGAATGTTAAGGTTAAGATACAGAAGGCCAAAAGTTCCTGTTTGTGTCCATCTGCACAGCTTCACGCACTGTTTTGCGTTGCAACGTGTGAAATGCTGCTGCTGATCCCTGCGATGTCACAAGCTGTCCCTCTTTCAGAGGCTTATGGAGAAAAGGTGACAGGCTGCTTTATCCTCATTAGCATCATTACATTATGACGTGGCCTCCAGCTATTGTTGTCTTCTCTGTCTTCAGCCCTCCCTCCTTCCTCCACCTCTCTTGTTTTTCTGCTCCTCCCGTCTATGACTTAGCAGCAGTGGTAGCCAGACGAGGTGTGTTTTGGTTGAATTTGCAGCAGGAGAGACAAGGTTGTGCAAAAAAAAGAAAAAGAGGTCGAGGAAATGTCAGAGCCACTCACTGTTACATTGGCCTGCTTGAATGTGCTACACAAACAAGCACACAACTATTCTTAAGAAATGTGCTTAACCCCAGTCAGTGCAGGTCCTGTACAGGGTTAAAGTGATTGCTGCTGAAAGCGTTCTCCTGTTACCTACGGCAACGCCTTATTCATCATTACACACACAAAAAAAAACGGCTGTATTTCAGGTGACCTTTGAATATTACTCTCTTGTATTACTCACTTGTGTTACAGCATACAACTCCTCTTCCTCCTGCGGTTATAGAATTATACACTATTAGGATACAGATTAAAGGGTATGCACATCATCATCATCGACATTAATCCATCCATCCATCATCTGAACCCGCTTTGTCCTGCAGTGCAGGGTCACAGGGGGGCTGGAGCCTATCCCAGCTGAGAGGCGGGGTCCATCATCATCATAAAAGTGTTTAGTATTTAGCACAAATTAAGGATTACACAGGCTAGTTAAGGCTAATTTAGACTAACTCAAATCTAGATTATATCAGATTAATATAGTTTGGGCTAATTCAGGTTTGCTCAGTAACACCGAAATACTAACATAGAATTTTGGTGTTATAAATCTTGCTATAAAATTTAGTTTATATCAAATGAGACAATAGACATTAGTGTCTACTGTCTTTGTTTCCTGTGACTGCTGATTTAACGTGAATCTTTAATTATGCTTATTGCAATTAATAATAATAATAAGCAATTAATAATAATAATCTAATTCTAACCATCTAATTTAAGGTCTGTGACATTTATTTGTATAAAACAGCATCGCATTAATGTTCTACATGTCTAATTCTAATATGCCTGCAAGGAGCTTTTCAAATTAAAAGTCTCTTTTTCTTTTGTACTGTTTCTGGAGAAGAATCTGACAACACAATTCAATTTTTCACTAGTCCTCACCATGGCAGCCAGATAGACCAGCTTACCTTGATATATGGTGGGATAGATTCAATGAGTGAACAATGGAGCTCCATTGATGCACATTTGTAAACATGCATCATAGGGATACATCACATGTTTGTTGTCGGTCTTTGCAGTTGGGTTGAGGGAATTTTTTACTGCAGCTGTTGATAATCTAAAATAAGGTGCGAGGCTCCAGACTAATTTTGCCCTTGTGTGCTTGTCTAGTGACGTTAACCATGCAGCAAGTCTGAACTTGAGACATTAAGGTACACATTAAATCCTTTTTTTTCAAGTCTTCGACATTATAGGATGCATATTTATCACTCTTGAGTTAAATGGCAGCTTTTTTAGGTCTACACTTGTCATCATAAAATGACGCTTTTTCATTTGCAAGTCAAATTGCATCCATTATGATACAAGTGGGATTTATATGGTCAAAAAGCTGATTACTGATTGAGTAAGTTTTCGCTGTCTAGACTTGAGAATGAGGCAATCTGCCTTCGTTCAATGGTATTGTCACTTGTTTACACAAAGTACTTGCTGTGGAGGAAAAAAAAACACATTTTCTGCCTCAACACTGGTATTAACAGCTAAGGTGGATATTTTTGTACTACAGGAAATAGAAAGTCTTAAACCACAGTGATGTTTTTATAGCCAAAGCTAAACTTGAGCTAAACAGGGACGCCACCTGTCAGAGGGAGCCATTAGAGGGAAATCCCATTACCAGTAATCCTATAGGCCCAGTGGTAAGAGCGCAGTGGCTATAGTCTCCGCTCTCTAACCACACTGCCTTTGTTTGTCCCTCCTGGCACCGCTGACAGACGTGTGACAGTCACATCAGTCGTCGTGGTGACAGGCCCTGTGAGTGCCAACGTTAGAAAGGGGCACGACCCCTGGCAAACTTCCTCCCAGGTGCATAGAGAGGCTCGCTCAGGATATTAATGCCGCTCCATGCCAGCTGCAGTTTACAGTAAGTCTTATCCTTTCAGGTTCTGCTTTGCTTCACAAAGAATGCTTTTGTCTGCTCGCCTGTTGGTTTGACTTCCCTATATTGTCTGAGTCAGGGCTGCGTACTTAATCATCTCTTCTTTTTTAGCCAGTTTCGACAGTTTTAACAAAGTGCAGCATCAACCAAATTTTAAATGTTTGATATTGTGTGTGTGTGTGTGTGTGTCATCTCATATGCCGTCAACACATTTGATGGTGACCAGTATATAAAATTGTCAAGTCCCCCTATTTAATTTGACTTGATGATGGTGCAAGCAGTTTGATTTAGCACCAGTAGACTATTTCAGACTATTTTAACAATTTCACAAAATATGTAGGCACCATATACTATATATATCATTGTGGCACTACAAGAAGAGTTACAACCGTCCAATTCAGTGAATGTAGACAGAGATTTTTTGGGGGACACACAAAGTCCACATTTTTGGCGTCCTGTCCCTAGAAAACAGGGACATCTAGATTTTGCATTCTATAAATATTCATATTCCATTGTTTTAGTCATTCAGTATAATCAAACTTTTTTTACCATTACACATGCATTATTCACGTTGCCATACATATGCACTCAAAATAGCAGTTATACCTACAAAAATGTGCAGTTTAACACACACTGTACTCTGTTCACTGTACTGTTCTTTGGGGACATTTTAGTCTGGCCCATGGGACCAACAGTACCATCCTTATTCTTGGACGCTTTTTAGTTTCTGTAGCATCTTGTGTCAGATTATCAGCCAACAAACCCATTATGGAAACAAAAGAAGCTAAGAGTAAATCTTTTGTCGAAGGTACAATTGATTTTTGTCTCTTTGTGTTGCCCTAATTTAATAGTTTCCACCTTTGCAGACTTTCTTAATTCATTACTGCTAACGACAGTTAACTCCAAAATTTAAAATTATACAAAATACTGCTCAGAGGATGAAGTCAGGGAGGCCTGCAGTGAGTATGACTGATAGACTTCCTCATAACTTGTATAGACACTTCATAACGTTCATAGGAGAGACTCCAGCTAGATACCCACATAGAAGCAAGTTTGTCCTGCAGTTTCAGTCACATATGAGTAAATTTCAGGCACTAAGACTACTTTAGGTTAGGTCTAAGATAAGACCATCACTTCTACATTGTGCTAACAATATGAAATAAGATAACCTCTTCACTATTATTTTGGGTGTCGGGGTGGTGACCCCATCTAACATGTGATACGTTGCCTAAAATCAGTGACACATCTGTCTGTTCCTGACTAAGCCAGGTATATCAGACTACCCCACATGTTAATAACTGTTGTTATGAGTCTACCTCATGTGCTCTGTCAGAGTAAAACAAACCCTCTGAACAGCTCTGAAGAGTCCTTTGTGGTATCTGGCACCATGTGTTCAGTAGCACAACCTCTGTAATGTGTTAGAGTTGAATTAGACTGCTTCTTGCTGTTGCCGGTATCATGTATTACCCATCGGCTAGAAAGTCCTCACACTGTGCTGAATATGACACTGAAAACCTTCATCTGGACTTGTTTTGATCTTTCTATATACTATAACATATCCTGGAAACATCGTTGTTAAAAAGCTCAATTTTCTTTACTTAAATAGCTTTTGAATGGTTCCAATTTTCTGCTCAAATAAGACATTTAACATGTGAGAAGTCTATTTTCCGAAGTGTATATTTCTGCAAGCGTCTACTTAGTATTGGTATTCTGCTGTTGTATGTGCAGTCTTGTCACATTTGAGCCTGATCTTCTAGGTTTGTGCAGTAAAATCAATCCTGTGTTATTTGGTGGAGAGTAAACCCTATCTCAGAAGAGATGATTGATTTTTGTTTGTCACAGCCATAATTTACTCTCCTTTATATTCTCCACTTCACTGCCAAATAAGTCTGCACATTCTCCCTGCAATTTAACTCCAAGCAGCTCTCTGTATTAATTACCACACCTTCTCCCAGGGGTGAGGAGGAAAAACCAGTCTTTGAAATGACTCAGGGTCTCTCTCGGTACAGAGACAAAACCTTGACCTTGCAGCACTGGCATCGAGAGGCAAGGACTAGCCGGGGTGCTGCATCAGGCTGGACACACAACTCTGCTGAAAGGGAGGGGGGTTGGAGAGACAGAGAGAGTAAAAGAGAGAGGAAAGAGGGGAGGGGCCAAGAGAGAGAGGAGTGACAGAGAGGTGGGGGGGCTCAGACTACAGGAGGCGAGGGCCTGAGCTGTCTCTCTCTCTCTCTCTGTGATGCTGGAGAATGTGTAAAGATGGTCCCGTGCTTTCATCCTGCCAGTGTTGACTGTGTACCAGGTCGTCCGCTGTCTCTCTCTGCCGGTAGGGCTGCCGCCGTCACTCTTCCTCATTCTCACCTTCTTTATGTTGTATTTTATTTTGTTAGGAGCACTTTTACTTTTGCTGTGTGTGTGTGTGTGAGTGTGAGCTGTGTATATATACACTCTTGTTCACAGCTGCTGCCCAGGCAGGTGTCTGGCAGTGATGACTGCAGCATCTGCACTGGCATTGCCCAACGCCCCACCACACACAAACACACACACACCCTCACATATCCCATCTCTCTGCTGATGTCATGGCAGCTGATGCTGTTTGTGTGTTTGTGTTGGAGGACGCCCACAGCTCGTTGCAAACTATGGAGGTTTCAACTTCTCAGACAGAGCCTGGACTGTTGTTGTTGTTGTTGTTATTGTTGTCCTCTTCTCTCTCTCTCTCTCTCTCTCTCCCCTTCTCTCTCTCCTCCTCCCTTCCTCCTTTCACTTCATGCATAGGCTGTTGTGTCCTCCAAGCAGCTTTGCACACAAAGTGGTGGGCATTTATTGTTGTGTTTTTTTTTTACCCTTTAACTCTGCTGTGTCCTCTTTTGCTGAGCTGTGTGATGAATCCCTATTGATCCTTTAAACAGGAATAGTTCATTACATCAGGCTGCTCTCTGCTGACCTAGACAGCATTCAGCTCACAAAGTGGACGAGCTGCTGTGCCATGCTCCCCATTACTGCAAATGAGATGGAGGGTCACCAGCAGTCGCTCCTTATGCCTCCTATAGCATCGCTCCTCATCGTGCATATCTTAATACAGTTTAATAGGTTTTAGCAAAGCTCACGTTAATTCATCAATAATGAGTTTGGGGCTCCAGCCCATGGCGCAGGATTATGTGTGACTTGTGTAATCTTGGTGGATATAATTCCATCTCTGAGGCCTGATCTGTTTTTTTGGTTCTTGGTTTATGTCCTCAGGGGCAGGATTTTCAGGTTGGGTAGATTATGCAGCATTAAGCTGCTTGGTATCAGATAATTCTACAATGCTGAAATCCTCTGTGGTTATGAATTAAAATGGGCTGAGCTCCGCTGTTGTTTCATACTCACGAGAATCCTTGTGAATATACCTTTTAAAGGAGACATCGCTGCTGTCACAGAGCAGGGAAATGTGTTTCCTTGTCTGACATTTACGAAAACGTTTTCCTGCTCAAATCAGCCACAAAACAAAACTGCCGGTGCAAAAAAGTGCTCAGAGAGGATAACACAAATCCTTGCAGAAGGAGTCTTTTCCACCAGTGAAGTGTGTTGAAGCATTGAGGCTGTTTTTTAAATGCAAAATACATCAGCATGTGTTAAATAAATCATGGGTCCATCAGAGCAGTTTTCAAAGCAGGAGAAACAGAGGTAAAAATAAAAAAGGGGGGGGGGATCCAGGACGCTGTGACAGGCATCTGATGACTCATCTGGTGTTGTAATTCAAAGGCATTAGGTACAGGCCCGGACAGAGGCTTGCTCTGCCGGCCCCTCATTCATTACCTCAGCAAGGAGACTCCACTCCAAGATAATGATTCTGATAGGACTTCTAAGACTCTGAGTCATCATAGCTGCTGCGTGACATTGGTTTTCATCTTGAAATTGGAATTCTGGTGAACGAAATGTGAGTTTTATCCTCCTGGAATGATGTCCTCGCATTCACATACAGTAAGCTGAGCGTAGGTGGATAATCCAGATAACAGATTTGTTTGAGGCACTCGCCGGAGGCAAAACTTTGTAAAGAATGGCTGCTATGATCAGCCTTGGTTTGTGTGGCAAGTTTTCTTCTTGTTAAAATGGATATCTGGGGATATTCATATCATATAATACTGATGTGATTTGATTGAGTCAGTATTGACTTGTAGTGTTGTTCCATTATGGTCATCTTTTTCTTGACCAATTAGCATTCGTGATCATCAACTCTGTTGATGGTTACATTTTTAAAAAAACATAAAAAAGTATTTTCCATTTTCATTTCAACTTCAACATAGGATTGTCCCTGACAACCATTGTGTTTGTCATGCTTTGCATCTATACAGAGAGTATTGCATATATAATAATAATATATTATATAGCTCATGTGTGCTTAATGACTGGGATAGAAGTTCCCTTTGGTATTTGCCTTTTGGAGGTTCTGCCAAACATAGCCTCCTGGGTAGAGGCCCAGAGTCCAGCCCAGAACCAGCTGGAGGGACTGCAGCCCATAGCTGATCTGGAAGCAGCTGTGGATCCCCCAGAAGGAGCTGGAGGATGTTGATGGAGACAGAAAGGTCTGGGTTTCCTAACATGGCACCTGAAAAACAATGAGGATGTGTCAAGAGAGCCAAAATTGCTTACTCATCTATAGAGTGAATTTGAATGGTGATTTTTTTGAAAAAAAAAAAAAAAAAAAAGACAAACACAATCATCTGCCTCTCAAATGCCCAGTAATCAGATATATGATTCAGGCAGTGTGGAACATGGATTATAGGCAGTTTATGCATACCCAGCATGCCCCACTGGGTCTCTGGGATTGGTGTCAACATGTTGCCATAAGGCCCAGTAACATGTGGCAGAGAAAAGCTGCAGGGGATTATTTTGCCGGTGCTCGCTCCGTCTCTTCCAATTATTACCACAATTACTGTCAGCAGACATAACAGGCGTTCTGGAGTTTGCTGTACATTGTGAACGATGGTGTGTCATAGCGTTTTAGTTTCACTATTACACTGAGGCTGGAGTTAGTCAGCAAAGAAAGTAGACTAGAGGGTATTCTACATGTCAGTACAGGCTCTGGCTGCAGTAGTGGTTCAGAACATTAGGCTTCAATAAGCTGCTGACTTTCTTTGAAATCAGGCTTTTACTATAATTGTGAAATTTGAAAATCACCTGTATCATGTGTTGGACATGGGTTTGCAGACACTTGCTGCCATGCCTTTCTCTGTGAAGGAGATTATTTTGAAAGATTGTGGCTCCTGCTATTAGCTAGTAGCCCCTCTGGTTGTGTTACATATGCGCATGCACATAAAAATGTGCAACTTTTTTTATGAGATGTGATTAGCATCTTCCAGTGGGATGCATTTAATTTGATGCACAGAGTGCCTCTGTGTTTTCATGCACACACAAACTGAATGGAGCTTTCATAGTCGGCACCGTTTTCCTCACATCTTGCCAAGGAAAATGGAGACGCTCTGTGGAAAAGCTCGCTCTCCTCACATGATGCCTTGTGGAGGTTTCATCCTGCTTCATTTGTACACACAAATTAAATGAACAAGTGTTATTAAAGCCAATCTTTCAATAAGCCTTTAAAGTGAGGTTCTCATAAGGGATCAAGTCTCTGACAATAACTTCATCCCATGCTCAGCCTTTCACTTCATCTCTCATGCATTTCTAATGGGAAAATAAAGTATCAAAGGTGTGGAGAATTAGAATGAAGTTGTGTTTTTCCACTTGTGTTAAAGCCCCTCATTCGCTGCCAGATGGCTCATGGATTGTGGTCTGGCTGCTGTTTTTTTCACACATTCCTACTGAAAGGAGAACACTTCTACAGCAGAGGTTATTCAGCTTCTCAATGCTGGAGTGGGAAGAGCAAAGATGCACTAAGAAAGGCTGATTAGAATCAAATTAAGGGCAATGATGAGAGAATAACCGCTCATTTCCTGACTCCATATTGTCAGTTCTCATTCCGACAAGTTCAAAAGTACAACTTATTGCTGAAGTATGTTTTACACTACATAACAGATAGGTAGCGGATGTTGGCCACTCCAGATTGGCTCACATCTGCAGATTTAAGAACACTAAATCTGCTTGAAATGAGGAAAAAAGTGTTTCTAATTGCTTCAGCCTTCTGGCTCTGATTCTCCTTCAGTAATCTCCACTGGCACCTCAACAGCTTGAACAGCAATGATTAATATTTACAAGCTTTTAGCGGTCCAAGAATTTTTATTTGTTTCCCTAAACTGTGGGATATATATTGTTTGTGGATGGAGGGTGAGCTTTTGTTTTAACAGCTGATGGCATGCAAGGATTCCAGTAACTACTGATTTCTGTTGAAGAAGAAGAAGTTAATTTGTGAACTCACACACAAAAACTTATAGATACACTTACAGTTCAATAAGATGTTGTCAGTGAAGATATCTTTTGTGAAATAACAACCATATTTTTGCATAGATGTTGAATGTCTTCATACCAAAGATCCAAGATAGTCCATAATCTGACAAGATAAACATTAGGTGCAACATTGTGTGAGCAGATCACATGTGCAATTTGAAAGTTAAATGTACATATGAATTAGCTAGCCAAAATAAGTAAACATGTCCTGCTGAGGCCCTTTACAAATCTCCAACAAAGCCATTTTCACATCTGATTAGCTCAAAATCTGAGATTATAGTCACTTCTCTTATTAGACTAAATAAATTTAGGACCCACCACTACTCTTCCAAAGAGGCAGGGCAGATGAACTGAATAGATTTTGGTGGTCTACTTAACATGACCTTGTGTCCATAACTATTTGGCAAAAAATGATCAACATCACTGGAATGTCTTGAGGGAGTATTCGCAAATTTGGCACAAAAAATTCCTTTTTGACTAAACGATGATTACAATTTGGTGGTCAGCGTTCACTGTGACCTCCCCTTCGTTTCAAACTTTCAAAGTCAAAGTCCTTGGGACTTTCTTGAGGCAATATCTAGAAATTTGAAAGATCTAAAGAAAACATATAATCTAATAAAAGTGTGCATACACACAGCATCACATTCCAAGAATGTGAAATTCAGAGCCAGAGAATGGCAACATTATGGAGAGAGTTTAACAGGAATTTTTGTGTTTCTGATGTAAAGCTGTTTTGCATATGTGCGTGGCAGGTCCAAACCGGTGATAACCTTTTTCCATTTAAAGCAGATGTCTTGTTGTTTTAGTGTTACAGAATGCTTCAGGGAAGAGAGTCACATTAAGAAATCTCCACATTACATATGAACCAGCAGGTTCACACGTGGCAGACACTCAGAAGCTGCATTCATCCCCTCAGGAGACAGAAAAACATTTTGTCTTTGTGGGATTTTGTGCAGTGGGAAGCGACTGTTGCCTTCAGTCATAGGTCTATGCTGTAGTTATCAGTGCTTCCCAGCCCTCTTCCTTCACCTACCACTCCCCCAGCTCATGTTGACAAACGGGGACATGTGGTAATCACCTCGCTGAAAAGCTGTTGAAAAATGTTTGTGATGTGGCCCAGAACAGTAGTTTCTGGAAAGTGATGACTGGAGTGAAGCGCACGAATGTTCCTTCCTGTACTTTTTGATATATTGTACTATTCACCTCTCATCCTTAAAAACAATTACCAATCCTTCCTCTCTGTGACATCCATATTTTTTTTAGCTTAGGGAAATAACTTCTGCTGAGTGTCCAAATCATATTTCACTGAAATGGAAAGTTGCTGAGATCTTAGTGTTCTCCCCAGACATGAATGAAACTAATCCTTTCAGCTGTGCTGAGGTTGTATATTAGAGGTCCTTCAGGGTTACTTTGGATGAGATAGGTTAACACCTCAACTTTTACACATCTCATCATCTCATGTTCTTCCTCGGTAACCGGTGTGACTTGCATGTTTGAACACAACCATAGATTATCTGCTCATATTTGTCATGTTTGGGAGGTTTTGGCTGAGTTTTCCTGGCGTATCACAAATAAGTGGTGGAGCAGGAGGGTGCACATCAGTCAGGAGATTTGTAGAGGAAGTGCTGATAAAGGTTAACAGAGGTCACATCTGGAGACAAAGTGTTGAAGGTAAGAATGAAAATAGATCTTTTGGGGGCAGGAAGAGTCCACCGTGCCTCTTTTTTTAATCACAAGGTCTAAGTGCTAAGGATACATTAAAGCAAACTCTAAGCATTTTTAGTGGCCCCCATTTGACCTGTAACTTGAACAGATGAGACACACTGTTCAGTCCTCCTATTCAGCATGTGCTGTCTTGACTTTAAAGGACCATTGCTTGAACCAGTTTGTGCTGCACATCTTGACAGCTATGCCAGATGGAGCTAACATTCAGTCTAAACACAAATGCTGTGTGGGAGATGGCATTAGTTGTATGTGTGTTGACTTTATGTGTGTAATGGCATGTTGATGATGCCTCAGGGTGGAAGCTTGCAGAGAGATACTGTAAGAGTATGTGCTGAAATGCTTATTTAGTAATGTAGCTACAGATAAAAAAGTTGTGACAAAGTGACAAACAAACTTTGTTAGGTATAGGCTTCTCGTGTTTTCTGAGCCTTTATTGTGAAAGGATTGCATTTGACCTTGTGGGCCAACTGGATTGGACTGAGTTATCATAGTGATAATATTTTGATGGTTAGTATGAGGAAAAGGCATTTAAACACATGGGGAACTATTAAAAACATGCCCATAACTGTTTCCAAGAGTTTAAATCAAGGCAACTGGACTCAAGGATTGTTTTTTGAAGACTTTTCGCCACTCCTCCAAGTGGCTTCTTCAGTTCTGCTACTTTTCTGGTTGGGAATCTGGTTGGGAGTTTTATGTGTGAACTGCCAGTTCTTTCTCACAGGGTTTCTGATTGGTCCGAACCACTTGTGGTTCAGCCACAAGAACCATGCCAGACTGTTTTTTAGTTGTTTGTTATTTCACAAATATTTTATAGACTATTTCTTCCCCAGAATAGACATAAAGCTTTGTGCAAAACTTAGGCCCTAACAGGGACAAAATAGCATTTTGTTAGCAAGTGTAGCTTTCAGTTATGTAAGGGCCCTTTCTTCCTTGTAGCACAAATTGTGCTATTAATCTTTTGGTATCTCAGTGCTGGTCTGGCTGTTCAAGATGGCTAAATTAAGCAACTATCTGTCTATCTTTGGTTCTGAATTATTTGTGATTATTTTTAAAAACTCCAATCTGTCTCTAAACGGCTTCATGTGACTTCACGCTGAGCTATATATGTTACTTCCCTATTTAACTATAACTCAGTGGGTGCACTCCACTCCCACTCCTACTGAACTACTTCCCTATTTCTGTAAGTTCACCCGGGGTGTCAACTGACAGCAAGAAAAGGCAGCTCAGGGTGTCATGTGCTTCACTTTTAGGGTTATATGATAGCATGTTTTCCCCTAAATAATACAGCAGGCTATTTTGTGTCAGATGATTGACAGTCAAACTGATGTGATGACTAGAAGAGGGGAAAACACTGCATAGTGTTTCAGTTTTTATTAGGGAGCTATTGGAAGCCAAAAATAATCTCCCAATCAACCGGGCTAATCGAGTGTGTCACACCAGGCTGCCACTCCCTTCCCCTGACAGGCAGGCGCACACACACACCCGGCACAACACCGTCACACAACCTTTCTTCCATTTCAGCCTAGCAGCTCTCCTTGTCAGAGGTGAAAACTCCAGCAGGAAGGCAAGGTGGCAGAGGGGAGGAGGGAGGAGAGAGAAAAGCAGCCTTTATTGCAGATGCCAACATTAACAGCATGTGCAGACAGAGGTGCTGCCTGTCTGTCAATAACGTCACTGTGTGTGTGTGTTCTACACCAGAAAGGGGCAGGCCCGGAGCTGGCAGAGGCGGGGTGCTGCCTACTAGTCACTCTAACTAGAACAGCGTGTAGGAGAGGGGTCCTGCTGTCATCTGTCTAGGATTGTAACTTTCTGCTCAGGTTGTATTGTGACAGGTCTGGAGTCCGCTTTACCTTTGCGCTGTGAAGGTAGGTCTGTCTGAGTTCTGTAGTCTTCATTTTGTTTGTTTTGGCATCTTTGCTCTTGATATTGCTACATGTGCCTCTTAGAGAAACTCTGCCTAACACAATATGACATTTCATTTTCTTTGCCTTGGTTAGTTCCATTTCCTGTCCAGTCTGTGACATTATGGGGGGGGGGACTATCCTTTTAGGCATGAATCAGATGGGTTTCATCTTTTCCCCTTCTGTTAGATAATAGATACCTCCCTCCATTTTTCAGTGCTGTGCCTCACAGCAGATGATGTACAGCTGCTCCTCCTGAGCTCCCGAATCCTTTTTCCCTCGTCTGGATAAAACGTCCTTGAAAGCAGCAGGGGCAGCAGCCGGATCCATAGCCTGTCATGGTCACTCAGCTAGGATCTCGGGCTGCATAATTTAGGCCTGATGGTCCTCCTCAGAGCGGACAGTGGAGGGTGCTGCCCATCAGTCACTTTGGCAGGAGCGCTGCCCACTGTGTGCCAGCGATGAGCTATGGGTGGCAGACAATGGGATAAAAAGAGATAGAGGAGACATGAGGACCAGTAGGGGGGACAGAGTCAGTCTTCCTCACTTTTCTTCCTCTATTCACCTCTGGCCTAATCCGTCCATCAGACAGCAACATGGCGGAGAGCTTTCTGCACAATGTATTTCTCTGTTTTGACCAAATTGTTTGCAGACCGATCAATGTGAGTTAGAATAGAGGGACCATTTCTGCAGAAGTGAGTGGAACTTTCAGGAGAATGAAAACTTGGCATCGTTGACCATCTCTGCTCCACCTACAATTAAATCCAATTTCACACAAATAGCTGGATGCACCTGGTGCCAGGAACAAACTGTGTCACACACAGAGGTGATAACTGACCAGAATTCAGTCTGTTGACTTATTTTAGGGTGGATATTCGTGTAGCTCTTAGTAACTCTACCAGAAAACACACAAGAAAAAAAATCCCACAAAAAAAAACACTTTTATAAACTCTGGCAATTGTCACAAAAGCTGCAGCAGTGCAGTCTGTGTGGTGCTGGTCTTGGTTTGGATCAGTGGTTTACAACAGAGAGAACAGATTCATGTAGCCACAAAAAATCTAAGACTGTTGGTTTAACAGCTTCTTATACCTGGAAAGTTGAGAGCTGTAAAAAAAAGTATTCAACAGGTCCCAAATTAGTCATTTGGTCAATAATATCTGCCAGATATGACACATGGGTATGTTTAAGGTAACGGAACATATGGGTGTATTGCTAAACATCATTCAATCATGCGACCAATACAGCTGCAGTAGTCCACATTAGGAGGTGGATCAATAATTTTTGAAGTTGAAAAAACAAATTGTTGACAAATAGAAGGCTGCTATTATGTAGACATGAACTGATCACTGAAAGGAAAGACACAATTGAACCAGAGTGATGATGAATTTGTAGTTTCAGTGTCCTTTTGACATCCTTTTCATTTCCTCATGTTTTTGTTTCTCATCTTACACCCAACCTGCCGCCATTCTCAGACACAGACTGAGCACGCTCAGCTGGGCCGCTCTTCCCCAAATAGCAAAAATGTTTATGAATACTAATGAAGCAGCAGCTCGACCAGCAGCGCCTCGGGTCTACGTCAGTGCGAGGCTCTCATCTGTTTTCATTGCAAACTAAACATGTCAGGATCCGCCATGTGTCCTGTGTGAGGCACAGGCACGCCTGGACTACATGACAAGGTAATGAATGTTATCTAGATTACTTGCAAGACAGAATATCTGATTGCTCTGAAGTTTTTTTATATAATACAAATCTCACTTATTTAGAGTACCGGCTAACAGGCGATGATGCACGCTCACACAGCAGTGAAAAATGCTTCCTGTCTAGAACGATTTGATAGCATCAGTGTTTGCGTGGATTTGTTTGCACGCTGCATGAAAATAACAAACGCAGATATGAACTGGTGATAAAAGCTTAAACCTGCAAATACAGAAAGTAAAAGCAAATATCATGGAAGGATTTCTGTGCCAGTGACACTGATTGATTTTTGAGTCAGAGGAGACAGAGACACCTTGTTTACTCAGGATGAGATTAAATCTACCTGGATTACTTCTGAAATTTGATTCATTAAATCTTGCGTCTTTTTGTAGTTTGTTTTTGATGGATTCCTACTGTAAGATATCACTGGTGTTCAAATTATTTAATGTCTAAGAACATGGCTGCAAAAAAAAAAAAAACTACCAGAAACTACCACATATTTCAAAGAGAAGACAGGCTGTGTCATATTTACCACACAGATATTCCACTGCCTGGCTGATCAGTATTTACTTCTACTACAATGCTGATGTTAAATGGTGTTTGTTTGTCACTAGAGCTTATGGGCAGCGCAGGAACAGGATGGAGGAAGAGTTACGGCTGGAGGATTAACAGAGATAAGCTGAATAACTGCACTGTGGTCAGAGGAGCTACAAGAGCAGAGCATAAACAGCGAACAGATTCAGTGCCATATGGTCATCAACATAACATCATGTCATCTGACTCTGCAGCTTCCTGCCTTCATATTGCATTCATATATATGACTGCAATTAATGGGTGTGCCAATGTATTGATGCTTGCATATAGGAGGTATATAGAAAGGTGTGTGTGTGTTCTGCACAGGCCAGGAGTGGCATGCATGTGCATCATGACAGCCAGTTGTTAGTGAAGTTAATCCTCCCTCTCTCTCTCTCTCTCTCTGGAGGGAGGGAGGGAGGGAGGCTTGAGGCTGAGAGGGCAGGGCCGCCTCCCTCTGAAGGCCACACGTGGGTGGGTTGTGAACTCTGGGATTACAGGGCTGCACCGGTTGCCAAACAGCTTTGGAGTGGACAGCCAGATACCCGGTCTGCCCAACAGGGCTGGGCCAGGGCCTCGCTCGGTCTGGGGTGTGGGTAATGGAGCTGGAATTCAACCAAAACATGAGGCCAGTCACTCCCTGGATCTTTGTTTTTATGTCAAAATTAACTTATTCCCCAGTGTGTGTAAACAGGACATGATGCTTAGGAGATAATTATAAATGTGCTGGCACTTGTGAAAACATGCTGAAGCCTTTGCTCCAAGTTGGTAATGGAAAACAGCAATCCTAATGCGCTAAACTGTTGTTTATACTGTGTGCCTGTTTGTGTACATTTAGCTCTGGTTCATAATTAAAGTGAAGTAGATTGTTAAAAGAATCAGGTCAAAGATAATCTCATATTTCAAGCTAACACAAACACACTCTAAAACAACCCTAGAAACATTATTACAGCCTGAATCACATTTCACATTGAGAAACTGGCAAACGAATACATGACTTGTACCCAAAAAAACTAATGGAGGTGCACTTCCTGACATGACCTCCTAAGGGTGGTTTCAAAAACTCCACATAGGCATCCTATTTTACAGTAGAAAAACATGCTTATAGCCTGGTACAAAAAGCCGTTTTGGTTGGTTGAACCTCAGATTCATGAAGCTGAAAGTGTGTAATACTTTGCATTCATGCTTAGTGAATGATTTGATGCAACTTATCTTCACCTTGATCAAAGCACCCTGTTAAAACCGTCCCTCCTCAGCACCAATGCCTGGTGCGTCACGGTTAGCTCCTTGTGTTTCTAATCAGTGCCACTGTTGTTCTGGGCCTGCAGACCGTAGCATCTGGGGAGGTGTACGAGCAGACACATTTGTCTCCGGCTACCCCACCCACACAGTCTGCTCAATTTACTTACCAAGTCAAGCAGAAAATGCAGTGTCTGTCGATGACTCTATTTTTGTCCTTGCTGGATGAGAACTAGTCTCATGCAGTATGTGAAATGTATCACCACTGTGGGAGTGGCACGATGTCAACCAGGGTGTAGAAGGTGGTGAGCAGTGAAGGGAGGTGTGGACGTTGTAGAGAGGAAAGAAGAAGGGAGGGTCTTAACTGGTGGTTATAGTTGGAGCGGAGATGTGACACCCGCTGTCCAAACCGCTGAGGAGCTGGAACTGATGTAGGGATTAAAACAAGGACGACAGTCCCCCTGTCTCCACTTTGGAGTCTAGACAGAGTGTGACAGGTGAATCTGTAACACAAGCCCTTAAGAAATACGTCCAGTGTTGAGTTGTCTCACTGCATATTCACTTTGAAAGCACTCACTTTGAATTGTTTAGCTATTCTAGAAGGACAAGCTGTTTATTGAACTCCTTAGTGGCTTTTTAAGCTTATTGATACATAATAAGGCACATAACCATCAGTGCACAGAAACAGATACATGTAGTTTGACAGTGAGTGCAGAAATCCTATGAAAATCCACATCTTACCATATTCCTAGAGTACATAACTCCATAATACTCTTGGATATTCTTGTCACATGCAGACCAGTCTGGCTTCTTTAGGTGTTGTGATTCAGCACACGTACCTCAAAGGTCACAGGGGGAAACCTGAAGCAAACTGGTGTGCTGTGAAAAAACTGTCAGCAGTGGTATCATTTTATGAAGTCCCTTTTAATTGGAATGACAATGTTAGTTCGTTTATTGCAGCACAAAAGAGTGAGTAATAAAGCTTATGTTTAATAACAGCAGGTGCTTCTTACATGCACTGTGTGCCGTAATTTGTTGCTTCTGCAGGCTAACCAAGACAAACCTATGCAGTTGGTTGTTGCTGCACAGAATTGTTAACCAAGTGTAACAGTTAATAGCTAAAAGTAAGGTTGAGATAGCATGACGTATCGTTAGAGCCAGGTGTGGTGAGGTGTTGTGGTCTACTGAGGTTTTCGGCACTGATAAACTAATGCAAGAACCCATGCAGCCATTTGTATTTATACAAACCTGATTTTATCAGCTTGCCTTATGTTATGCTAAGCTAAGCACCTCTCGAGACCCTTGATACACACACACACACACAGCATTACACCTTGCTTTTGTAGTCTTTTCCTGCGGTCGCTCATCCTTGGCGTTTTAGAGGTCACCCAGTCTGATTTTTATTGTGAAGGAACAAACAGTCAGTCCATAAATGATTTTATAGCACTGTCAACGAGTCCAGCCTCGCCTTCAACTTGTGGCACAGTTTCAGACTCATCTGTGAGGTAAAAATACATCCAATCTCTTCGAACTACTGTACTGTCTGTCTAATCACTGTCAAGATAGAGAGGAGAGGGACAAAAATAACCCAAGGTCTGATCAAAGGCAGCTGTCTGAATCTATTCCTTTCTGCATTCAAATAGATTCAGTGAGTATTCTTCATGAGGGAATAAAGGGAACCAACTGGGTTTTCTAAGACTGTCTTGGTGCACTGGGCACAGTTGCACTTCCTTTAAGGGTCATGAATTCTTTCATCCATATTTGTCCTCTGGGTGATCTCTGCTGCACTGTACACCAACCTTTGCCATATGGGAGACATTTTGCTGCTTTTTATTAAAGTGTAATGGCTCATTCTGCATGAACTCCTGCTTTAATTTTACTTGTTACGTGATCCTGTGATTAGGATTGATTTCCACAGTTTCCTTGAGGCACATATGGGCAGATATATAAGCAGAGAATGCCCAAACCACCCCTATTAGCCATGCTTTACTCTGTACAGTGGCCTCACTTTGATAACAATCTTTGGTCCTCCTGATACATGTCTGTTGTTTGGGTAATGATGTCATTATATGGAAATGGAGAGAGGCCCCTTCTCCGCTGAGACAGGGGTGGGAATAGGAGTGGTGGTGGTGGGAATCACCCTAAAACATCAGCACAAAGATGGGAGGCGATGTGAGTCAAACCTTCCCTATTAACTTGACTGTTTGTTTAAAGGATGTTTTGGCCAAGCAGCTGTTGCTTGAACCGCGATGGGATCGTTTTTTGCACAGGCTTTTTTAGGCCTTTGATCAGCAGCAGTAGAGTGGTGATTATCAGACACTGCATATGTTCTCCATATGAAGCTGAAGGCTGACATCTGAGGACAGTTGTGCTGAGGTAAAGCTCACATTACTACAGCTGTACCTCCACAGCCACACCAGCTAAATATCCAGGGGTTTCCCCAGGCCTGACCCTCTTGATATTAATAAAGACTATTCAGTTTTTCTTTAACGTGTTTTGCTCCCTTCCTGTTTGAAACCCTTCCAGATCCATGGGACACCAGTGCTCCCGCTGCCACACGACCCAGTTTCCTCTGGAGGAATTCCCTCCCTCTTCCTGCAAACGCCCCTCCTCACAAGTCCCTGTCAGAACACAGCGCAAGCAGGCAGTGAATTCTACATTTAGCCCAGAGATGGAGGAGAAGTAGTGGTGTTAGGAAAAGGGATCTGGTTGGTGATGGGTCTGGTATAAGGGGTTCAAAGGGCAAAATGTGGTGTCTGCAGTGTGCCTCTGACAGAACTCAGTCCTTGCTGGAGCTATCAGGCAGCTGGTAAGTGCATGTAGGATTGTTTTAATAGTTGCTTGACATGCTTTTATTGTCTGATTTGGCTCTTGTGATACAGGTTTCTCTAATGGTGGTCCTTTAATCAGGGACAACCGCCAGGCTCAATTGAGAAAGCATTCATTAATGTCCAACAAAACTGCTGTTACTGCTTATTGGATGAATTGCCTTTAACGCAGTGGATTGTATGCCAGCTGCTGATGAAGGAGCTGTGTAAGTAGCTGATTTTCCCACTGAGTGCCAAGCAAGCGAACGCAGCTGAATGACATTTTACTGTTCTTCACCCGCTGCACTCTTAACTCATATTTAATCAACTTAAGCTTTCAGGAGTCACTCACTCATGGAAAACCATACAAAGACAGTCAGTGTGAAACAAAGACGCCCAGATGAGGCAGGGCTGTGCGAGTGTGTGAGTGACAGGTCAGAGTAATTAATTCATCAGCGCAGAGTGACACAGTGAGAGGAGCCTCTAGTTTCTTCTTCAAACTGGAGGCTCCTCTCACTGTGTCACTCTGCGCTGATGAACCCAGCATTGCAGGCAGGACGTCTCCAGGGGAGGTGCAGTCACCAGAGATGTCCTCGCATCACCTCTGCTGGATCTGTCACCGCAGCTAACACCACAAACATATCATTAAAGTTCTATCAGCCTGCAATTTATGCACTGTCATAGGATGCTGCGACGGTTTGTAGGCTCGCAATAGAAAAGGTGGCTGTAATGAAAAGCACTTTACAGTATGTGGTGACACGGTTGTAAACATTTGCTGGATTACACCCTCTGAATACCAGTAAGAGATAAAATAATGATCAAGACTGCGAAAACTGCTTGTTCTTGATTTCAATGTATCTATCTATTATAACAAAGTGATGTTACTCTAACACATCACCATATGAAACCTGGCATCAGACTTTGACATGAACTTTAGTCTGACAGACTTCAAGTAAAGAGCTTTATAGATGCAGCCAATCATTGTTTATGAGGTGGCTACCATGGTAATCGAGATCCATAGTGAGATTTCTTCTGCGTAATCTAACCCCTTATAGATAAAAGTGAAGAGTTTAAAAACAAAGTGTAAGAGAATAAAAGCAGCATCTCATTGATTTCTCTGGAAGGAAGTGATACCAGGCTCATCCAAAACTGATGCTGAAAGGGCTTCTGTGGTGTTGTAATGTGAGGTATAGTGTACCTGACTGTACCCCGTTAGATAAATTGTGAGTGTTGTGTAGCATTGTGTAGTTCAGGTGTGGGCAACTTTCACATTAATCTTCCTTATTGAGATATCCCAAGACATTTACACAAGTGATATTTAAACACATTCTCATACACAGCAAATGTTTGGCATTGATTATATGTCTGTCAGTGATAGGAGGCAGTGGTGGTGGAATTTGAGCCTAAGTTTAGTTATTACTCGATTACTTTCACATTATCGCACATTTGGTTTAGTTTAGCCTTTCAAATCCCTGGTTGTACCTTATGTGGCTTCTTAGGTTATTGTGATTGGAGAAGTACACATTCATACATTTCATCCATTTAAGTAGACATTGCATTGGCATTGGTTGGAGGTGTGTGCATGAGGCTGTGCTCAACACAAGAATGTACACACGAGGATACATGTACGTTTTGCATTAAAGTAAATTGAATTTCACCAATCGAGGAAAACAATATGCGTTAAAGTATGTGTATTTATGTCCTGCTTTATACATTTCATATTTATAGTAATGTAAATACTCTACTATGGCGTGTCTTGTTTAATGTCCCTTACATATCCCAACCCAACTAGCAGACATAAACATGCCTTCATCATGCTCTCATTCTGAATTCCTAAGGCCTGTACTCTTCGTTGGAGCTGAGCGCTTCTTCCATCTAAACAAATGGATAGCTCCAATTAAACATCCTCTGCTGGAGCAGACGTATTACAGCCACCCTTCAGTCTAATTAAAGGACTCTCTGGGTCTGATTAGATTAGTTCCCCTTAAAATTAAAAATGTGCATGTGCATAGAGGAGGATGAAGATGCAGAAAGGGTTTTTTTATATAATGAGCACTGAGTGTCCAGTTTGGAGAGAGAAAAGAGAGAGGACGTTTTCTCTAATGAGTGATGTTATCCCCTGACCAGAGGGGTTTCAGCAGGCCTCAATGTGACTTTGCTGAAAGGCAGCAAATCCTACAAAATAAACTATACTGCACAGTGTTTTACATGTGTTGGTATTGTCTGTCAGAGACAGCCAAATGACCTTTGCTTTTGACTTTTCATTTACCTTACCTGTCACTGCTGTGGCAAAAAAAAGAATCAAAAGTCATGCTTTCTTCTAAACTCATCATTTATTTATTTTTTATTTTGAGCACTAAGTCCTTTCAACACCCAAAATATCAGCTATTCTTTTTAATCCCAGAGGATCTTTTTTTCTTTTATTTTTAAACAAAATGTAAACACAGCAGTTCCTTGTTTTGGCAAGGTCAAATATTTTAAGACAACCAAGCTTTATAATTTATACACAGAGTAGTAAAATCGGCACTTCCTTAAATGGCCACTTGAGGGTGGCTCAAAAATGGAGTCTACCACCTCCATGTTTAAATGTCCAACATTGCATCAGAAATAAACATGTTTACAGCCTGGCATCATCTATTTTAATCAAGGCTTATATGATATATATGGTAGGTCAGTTCCATTGTGGAAGTGTAGTCCATCTCACATACAGCTTGAACCACAGTGGTTCTGTAACAACTACCTAGCCTGAAGCATTGCTGGACTGACTGCTGATATATCCTGCAGCTTTGCAAGAATCCCCCTGCTTGACCATGTATAGATTTTGTTATACTTTGACATTTTCCGCCTTTCTTCCTGACATCAAGTAGCAGCTGTTGTCAGCTTAAACTTTTAAGCAATTACACAAATAGTGCTGCAGTCATTCTTGTGATATAGGAAGTATTACCAGTTGATAACAGCTATTGTGCAGTTTCCAACTGATACTACTGTAACAGAAAGCCTTTTTTTCTTTACATGTCTTATTAATCAGCAGATATCGCTATCTTCCTCTCAGTCCAGCCCCTCCAAAACTCACCTTGGCATAGAGTGAGTCTAAGCTGGTTTAAATGCCAACCTCTGCCTCTCAGTGACAGGCATCATTAGTTTCCTGCTCTTAAGGCTCCTCTGGACATTGGACTTCCTTCCTATTAAAACATTTGTTTTAGCCTTTATTATCTAACCTTGTCACATTCTCCCACAGAGGTTTGAGTTTTGGACAAGGTTATGTGGTGATAGATGGTATCTTTAGATGTCCTTTTCTCAGCCTTTCTGCTTAATCCATCATATTGATGGCTAACAAAATGAAATGATATTGATTGTATGGTGTTGAAAAATAAATTTGCTTAAAGGTAGAAAAAGGTTTTCCCCCTTACATCGTGACTGAAAAGGTGAAGTTGAGGAAATGTCCTTGTTATTATTTTTAATCTGGCTCCATAACCATATAGTGTCACCTCACTGCTGGCTTTAGCCTGATGAATTGAGAGACTATCTGACTGATAGTCTGTGCTGTTGAAACAAGGTCAGATGGAGCACAGGAAACAATGGGCCAGCACTGAGCAATATGGATTTATAGTTTTCTGACAGTGGCATTGTAAACTACTGCAATGCTGCTCTGTGAAACCAGTCGATGAAGAAAGTTCAGCTGCTCAGTGATGTTTGCAGGCTGGCTCCTCTTGCCAGTGTAGACTCACTGGGGTCTTTTCACTTCACTTGTAACATCTCGTTGTTCTCATCCTGGAGTAGGAAAAGAATGGCTCAGATATTCACACATAGTCTTATATGTCTATATTTTTTATATGTCTGCCCATTTCAGACCCAAACCTGACGGCATTGTAGAACATGGACATGATATACATTTTCAGGCCTTGATAATGGTCCATAACATGATGCATATTGAGTATTACTGAGAAGAAAATATGACCATTCAAAGTCAATCATTTTACACAAAATGGTTGTCTGTCTCTCTGTGTCACCTGTGATAGACCTGTCCAGGGTGTCACATTTCACCAATTGACACCCAAAGCCATACTTATGCTATCAAGTTGCATAATGGGATATACTAGGAAGTCAAAATATGACAATATATATTCAGATGCCATCTTTGTACTCACATCAGCACTTTCCTCCCTGCTGAGCATGCTTGTTTGCTGATTCTAATGTATTTCATTAAAATGTCTATGTGCAGTGCAATATGCATTTAATCTGCTTATACTGGCACCCAGTTCTGCAAGAAAGAGGCTTAACTTCTTAAAATCAAAGCTCCCGTCACTTGAGAGGGACATCTTGTTATTTCACACTTTATTAAAAACATTCAGATCAGGTTGCTGTCTTTCTTTTTAGACAGCCAGCTTTGATTGTTTTTTTTTACAGTAGTAAAGCACAGCAGGGTAAGAGGTGTGGAGGAAGTGAACAGATCTGTGGTTGACATTTAGCTGTTTCAGTTGTTGCTTAACACTTAACCAATCACCTGTCTAGGTCACTGTTTGTTCTGCTGTGGCTGTGGGATTACAAAAGTATTGATCTTAATATTCAAAGCACGGCTTCACATGCTTTAATCAGTCCTGACATTGTGTCGCTTTGTTTGAGCGTGTGATAATGTGTGATTTGGGTGTTTCTGGGGCTTCATGCAGCTCTGAAATCCTCATTATTTATTCATAGGCTTTTCATTTTCTCTAAACAAGATGAGGAGCTTCAGCATGGCCGCTTAGGATGGCCTGAGGTAGATTCTGTATTGTACAAGGAGTGTGTAAAGATGACAGGCAGTGCTCAGACTGCTGCTAAAAAATCCCTCACTTGTATTTATACCTTGCCAGCAGTATCAAAGTTCACTTTTTCCATCTGTCACGTGCTCTTTGCTGACACACACACACACGCGCCTCTCAGGAAAATGACTCAGCAAACCCAAGTTAGCGTGATCTGTGTGTTTTCATGTTTTCAGTGTGGAAGGTGATGCTCCAGGCAGCGAGGTGGGTGCCTCTGTGGACCCCAGCAGTGGCTACAGTTGTGTCCCAGTGACCCACAGCGGCGGGCTCGTCCCCGATCACCTGGACAGCCAGCTCTACGGACACATCCTGCTGCCGGGTCACCCGCGGCCACGCCGGCCCAAGCTTCAACACTCTCAGTCCATCCTCCGCAAGCAGGCAGAGGAGGAGGCTATCAAGCGCTCCCGCTCACTGTCAGAGAGCTATGAGCTCTCATCTGACCTACAGGACAAGCAGGTGAGGGGAGGACACACAAACATCTATTCATTTGTGTTTTACTGGCTAGTTCTGTGTACCATAGTTGCTTAGAGGCACCTTGCTAAATTGATAGAGCTCCATCAACGAAGACACTTAAATTTGCTTTGTTGTTGTTAACAACTAAGCAGTTTGTGTGATACAAAGTGTTAATGGGAAGGTGGGATCTGTGCCAACATTTCTCATGAGATCTGAAAGATTCACACACAATCTTTTTTTCACAGATTTAGCAGAATAGCTGTGGGCCCTGGGCCAATTTATCCTAATGGTAGCAGTGAACATGACCTTAGATTGCTTCTGACGACACAACAAAGTTTGGCATCTAATGTTGACACGTCTTAGCAAGCAAGTATTGTGATGCTAAATATAGCTGGTTGCTGGATAATATCTCATCTCAAGTAAATGAAAAGACAGAATAAAATTTCAAATATGTATAAATGTTATACAAATGTAGTTATTCCTGCTCTACCATTTGTCGCAATGCATTGTTTTTCAATGTGAAGACTCAAAGAGGATCTTTGGTCAGAACCAGTCTTGTGAGGAAAGACATGCCACTAAAGCATGATTTTATGTATGATGACAACAACAAGTGGTTTTCTCTTTTGGTAGTTGTTTCTCTGATTGTTTCTCTCTGATATACATTTGTTGTTTACCTCTTTTTAGAGTTAGTTGTGTTTTCTATTCTGAAAGAGAAAAACATGTCCTATGAATAGATACATTTTTGTGAAAACAGTTGTTTTACTAACTTTGCCCTCTCCTTATCTAGCTACAGATAATAGGTTTGTGTGCTAAACTGAACTAAAACAGTTGTTCATTTTTATATAGATGCTACAAAGGAGAGGTTTTCATAGTTATTATACTGTGTAAGGACCTATTTATTTGAACTGATGTAAGATTAATTAGACTTGGTCCAAATGTACTATAC
Organism: Parambassis ranga; assembly: GCF_900634625.1. Classification (NCBI taxonomy): domain Eukaryota; kingdom Metazoa; phylum Chordata; class Actinopteri; family Ambassidae; genus Parambassis; species Parambassis ranga. The sequence goes on from NC_041026.1 coordinate 28,134,026, forward strand.
TTACTTTAGCTATACTTCATTACAGGTGTATCTGCCCTGGATTTAAAAAGGTTCACGCTCCATACTGATGTCCACATTCACTTTATCATTTACAAAGACTATCTCTTTAGTGTGTATAACCAGAGGTAGATAAGTTTCGTTTGATCAGCATAAAGTCTGTCTCTCTGTAGTCTGTCTCTCTGTAGTCTGTCTCTCTTCTCTCCCGTCATCTCCCTCTCACCGCTTCTGGGTCATGTGGCTCATGTAAACTTAACTCATTACTAATTTGCAAAATAATTTTTACAAACCTAATTCAGCTATCTCACATGGTAAAGAGCAAACATATAACTATAAGTATAACATAAATAAAGCAACAACTACAATTTATGGCACTGTGTGGCGTTGTCATTGAGACACATAAACAAACGTCAGCATCAGCTACAACAGGTAAAATGCCAAATAATCTGACTGAATTCTCCATATGTACATACAGAACGAGAGTTACTCATATGAGTTATTTATTTTAGCCAAAAACAACAAGTCTTGTTTGGACATGTGATCATACAGCTGCATCTGAGTGGGAACGCATGACAGTAAGACATGTCATATTCCTTGTGGCAGGTTTGAGTCTGGCAGGTTGCCCTGCACACAGAGCAAAGAAATGTAATTAGTGTCATTTTATACCACAAGTCCAAAGGTGGAGATCTAGGGCATGATGTAAAAGGTAGTAGAAGGGAAAGTGCTCGACATGGAAAAACACATGTGTATAGACAAAAGTAACTGTGGTCAGCTGTGCATTACCAAATGCTGGTTAATTGCAATTTATATTCCCCATTGTGGGACAAATAAAAGCTTTCTTAATCTTAAAATTGTAGTTAAGGGAGTATTTACAGTATTCAGTGTTCTTTGTGTGGTTTCTTATAAGAGAAGAATGCCATTTTTCCTTTCTTTTCTACAGGTGGAGATGCTAGAGCGCAAATATGGTGGGCGTTTCATAACCCGGCATGCTGCCCGCACCATCCAGACAGCCTTCCGCCAATACCAGATGAACAAGAACTTTGAACGTCTTAGAAGTTCTATGTCTGAGAACCGTATGTCCAGAAGGATTGTCCTATCCAATATGAGAATGCAGTTTTCCTTCGAAGGACCTGAAAAAGTCCACAGCTCCTACTTCGAGGGAAAGCAAGTCTCGCTAACAGATGACGGCACCAAAATCGGAGCATTGGTGCAGTCAGAGCACAGCGGGGAGATGGGTGTTCAGGCCAAGACCCCAACCACACAGAGCGACTTCACAGACGCTATCACAGAACTAGAAGATGCCTTTTCCAGGCAGGTCAAATCTTTAGCTGAGTCCATAGATGATGCTCTAAACTGCCGCAGCCTACACGGTGATGACGGTCAATCAGACACAGGGAGAGGCCATCAGGACATGGAGAGGGAGGTCAGCCTCAAGGCAAAACCTTCCCACAGCACCTCAGAGCACCGTAAACTGGACGAGATGACGGCATCTTACAGCGATGTGACCCTTTACATTGACGAAGAGGAGTTATCGCCCCCACTGCCTCTATCTCAGTCTGTAGATCGGCCCTCCAGCACAGAACTGGATTTGCGGCAGCGTTCCCTCAACTCCTCCCAGGATTACTGGTCCTTGGTTCATAAAGATGAAAAGGGGGACACGGACACCAGCTGCCGCAGCACACCTTCTTTAGAATGCCAAGAGCAGCGCTTGCGGGTAGACCACCTACCCTTGCTGACAATAGAGCCTCCCAGCGACAGCTCAGTGGAGCTGAGCGATCGTTCTGACCGCAGCTCTTTGAAGAGACAGAACGCCTATGAACGGAGCCTCAGCAACCAGCAGAGCAGCCCCAAGCACATCAGCCATGGCCTGCCACCTCGAGGACCTTCCAGAGAAGATGACTCATCACGCCATCGGCCCAGACAATTGGAGGCGCACCTTGCCATCAATGGCACGGCGAACCGGCAGAGCAAGTCGGAGTCTGACTTCTCAGACGGAGACAATGACAGCATCAACAGCACATCCAACTCCAATGACACCATCAACTGCAGCTCTGAGTCCTCATCCAGGGACAGCCTGAGGGAGCAGACACTCAGCAAGCAGACTTACCACAAGGAAACCCGCAACAGCTGGGACTCGCCTGCATTTAGCAACGACATAATTCGCAAGAGACACTACCGCATCGGCCTGAACCTCTTCAACAAGTATGTGTACACACAACAAACAGAACCACACACAGCAGAACATTTTAGCCTCCAAATGTTCCCACACACATACCTAAAGAGAACAGAACAGGTGCTATAAATCAGATACAGTTAGACACCCAGTGAAACTCTTATGTTTGATTAAAATGGCAACTATCCATCTGTTCTACTTATGAACACAATGGGTCTGGGACTCCTTCTGCTTCACTTCAGTCAGAGCAGTTCATCTGAGCCTGGCTGATTCAGTTTAATCACAGATGACTGTGGCCTTGGTTTCTTTCAGCGCCGGCCATTAAGTTCCTTTTAATCATTTGTGATCAGCACAACAGAGAGAAGTAGCTCCCTTTTCTGCCTGCCTGCCTGCCTCTCTAAATCCTGTCCCTCATCTGACACATATTTGGTCAGGGGCAGAAGTGCAGTGGGATAATCACAGATTTGGTGCGTGTCCTCACTCTTTCCCTTTTTTGTCTCTTTACTTTTTCATGTGTCTCTAGGAAACCAGAAAAAGGCATCCAGTATCTGATCGAGCGAAACTTTGTTCCAGACACTCCGGTGGGTGTGGCTCACTTCCTGCTCCAGAGGAAAGGCTTGAGTAGGCAGATGATTGGCGAGTTCCTGGGCAACAGACAGAAACAGTTTAACCGGGATGTCCTTGAGTGAGTTTGCCATGCTTCTCATGTCTGTGTTTGAATGTGCAAAAGGATCATTCAGGCTTTTGATTTAACTTGCCACCTAAGCCAGTGCAGAGAATTGTAGTTTAATTTGTCTCCTAGGAACATAAATACAAATAATCATTTAGTTGCAAATCAGGTTGGCAGTTTGCAATCTGCCCTCATTCAAACAGTCTTTGGAGTTTCTGAGGACTACATAATGAGTCAAGTTAAATCAAGGAAATAAACAGAAATAGAGCCCACTCAGGAAATTGCTGTGATGCTCAGATAAACATACAGATCCTATTTATTCTCACCAGTCCTTTTTTAATAACCCAGGGAAGGAATCCTTTCCTTCTTTCAAAGTGCTTCTCTTTTTAATGCTGGACAGATGTATCTGAATCACACTTGAAGCACAGCAGCTTTATCAGAGCCCATTGAGATTCAGCAGAGGATATGGTCTGAAAAGGTCCACTGGTGTCAATTTGACAGGCATATCTAAAGGGCTCCTTGAGAAAATGTCTATAAATCCTGACATGTGAGGTATCAAGGTAGCTCTGGAGAGCTGAGTCACAATCCTCTATTCAGCAGGGAAAGCTCATGTCCTTTGATTTAAGAAATACTGTCAAGAAAACAAAGCAAAATATGTCTTTTAAAGTGGAAGTCCTGCATTAAAGCTGCACAAATCAATTACAGCTGGACAAGTTCTTATTGCAGCTTGCAAAGGGATCACCCACAGGGATCTATCATCTCAAAAGTTATAGGTATTTTTCAATTGCAGGAACGTGCAGCTGGAACTAATCAGCCAGTTTGAGCAATCGGTGTTAAGTCCTGCAAAGGCTGCTCAGAAGTACCTACCCAGCTGTAGATACTTTTGACCTGAAAGCCTTAAACAAAGTCTTTCTAGGGAGGTTCCTGAAGTGACCCATATCTGCAGTGGAAACACACCTTTTATCTTTTAGCATGGTTCAACTCATTGTTTTAGTTTTGTGGCTTCACCTGTTTTATTAAGCTGCTTGACCATAAAAAGTTGACAATAATCATAATACTTGAATATGAAATATTCAAGTAGTGTGTGTAGTGTGTAATATTGTGATTGTTGTCTTGTTTCACCAGCTGTGTGGTGGATGAAATGGACTTTTCAGCAATGGAACTGGATGAAGCACTCAGGAAATTTCAGGCACACATCAGAGTCCAAGGAGAAGCACAAAAAGTTGAGCGGCTAATAGAAGCCTTCAGGTAATAACCTAACACCACACATGACATGCTTTCACTTTCCAAACATGTCATGTAGTTCTCTGCATAAAAAAGGAGGACTACAGTTTTTGCAAATAGGGTCCTACATCAATGATTATATGACAGGGTGATCATTAAGGGGTTCATTGCCATGTCTCGTATTTACCACCCACACAGCATCTATGATAAATGTTGCTCCATTTCAAAATTGCCATTATCCTCTAAAACAGAGGTGACACCACAAAGTTGCCACCTTAATTTACCACTTTACAGCAGAGAATCAGCAGAGCAGTGCAAAGCCATTTAAAATCCATACTCTGTTCGACCAGATCGTTGCAGAAAATAATTTTGAGAAAATTAGTTGAAAAAGTTGAGGAAAACCTTCCCCGGGGCAGCTGAAGGATGTTGTTTGCGCCTCATTTACTTTGCCCAAACCTCCAGTAGAAAGGTGCTCTCATGCCCACAGAGGATTTGCTTCGATCAGCACTGAGCAAGGACATTTCAGCCTCAGTAAACACCACTGCCACTGTTTCACCGGGGGAGATAACAGTAACTGATCATCAGGCGCTCGCCTGCAACACAGAGCCCAGATATGATCACAAGTTCACTTTATGGTGACTGGAGAAATGTTCTGTCTGACGGCTGCAGGCTGTATTGACAGACTTCACTGGTGCCTGCTCATTGAAACTGGGGGCATTACTTTCACACACTTTTTTTCTTTTATGTTTATTCAAAACACTGCTTTGCAACATGTGTTGCTTTCTTTCAAACCTAAGTAATGCCATTGAAATTAAATAGTTAATATATTTTATTCACGAGTCCTGTCTAGGCTGTCATATTTTGGATGAACTGAGTGAGCTACGTAGCCTAGCTTGCTAATGTTGACTTTTTTCACAGCCAACGCTACTGCATCTGCAACCCCGGCGTGGTAAGACAGTTCAGGAACCCAGACACCATCTTCATCCTTGCTTTTGCCATCATCCTCCTCAACACAGACATGTACAGCCCCAACGTGAAGCCTGAGAGGAAGATGAAGCTGGAGGACTTTGTTAAAAACCTTCGAGGTACTTTGTTCTCACTCCCTGCACCACTTCCTGTCTACTGTCCCAAACACCAATATTGCCCTGAGATGTTACTGTCTTTCCTGCAGGATAAATATTCATCTCAAATTGAGTTTTGTGCATGCACTTTGCCTTGAGTAATAGGCATGTCAATGCATTTTTTTATGAGTCATGGCTAAGGAAGCTTTTGCTGTTGAAGCAAAGCACTTTTTTTAGTTGTCCTCAACAGATTTTGAGGGTATTAGTGGAATGCATTATGGCGTGACTAACTAATTTCTCTGCCTATTGGAGTGTCAGTAATAAACTACAGTATTGAGTGGAGGAGAAGTCTTCTCTGAGCTTTGAAGGACACTTCTGAGATATATGTGCGGCACAGTAGTATGTAAGGAAATTCAAGGGTTCATCGGCTCTCATAAATGTGTGAATTAATCATTAATCCGTCCCCCTTTTTTTCTGACAGGAGTGGATGATGGGGAGGACATCCCCAGAGAGATGCTGGTAGGGATATATGAGCGGATTCGCAAGCGAGAGCTTAAGACTAATGAAGACCACGTGTCCCAGGTTCAGAAAGTGGAAAAACTGATCGTTGGAAAAAAGCCGGTAAGTTTGCCCTCAAGCTCTGGAGTACACTACAGAGTGTGACCACTTTTATTTCACCTGCCATTCGAGAGCTGAATGGAGCAAGAGTATTCAAAACTGAATTACCTAATGTGACTGTAGGCCGCCACAGACAGCACTGGATTATTCATGGCCAATGAAAAAGCATTCCGTACCTAAACCCACTTTCTCCACTGTGACGCATCTATTCCTCTGAGCTGGGAACCTTCATGCTGAATGACTGTAATATGTCTTCTGGCCTGAGTGGCAGCCACAGAAAAGTGCTAGCTGACATGCTCTATAATAATAAAAAATGAAATAAACTGCCCGGCCCCCAGCGCTCTTTCATCAAACTGACTCTTTTCTTGACGATGTCATGATCATTGCAGTTGACACAAACTGGAATTAAAAAAAAAAACAGGCTGTGAAGGACACATGTATGTTTGCTCTTTGATCCATCAAAGTTGTTCCCTGACTTTAAACTGGCCCATATTTCATGTTGAATGTTACTTATAATGTCCCTTATATATCATAAATGTTGCCAGATGTGTTCACTGATCTCTGTAAAATGTCTCTCTTACTCCTTAGATTGGCTCTTTACATCATGGCCTCGGCTGTGTAAGTATTATTTTCAGTTACCTACATCTTAGCGTCCCCCAAGGCTTTATGGATCAGATGTTTGAAAGGACCATGACATCGACTCATATATGTTGCTGTATTGTGTGTGCAGGTGTTATCCTTACCCCACCGCAGGCTGGTCTGTTACTGCAGACTATTTGAAGTGCCCGACCCCAACAAACCACAGAAGTTGGGTCTGCACCAGAGGGAGATCTTCCTCTTCAATGACCTGCTAGTGGTACGGGTTAACATTAAGTCTTCGTGCACAGTGACCACACAACACACCACGAGTTGCGTGACCACAAGTCTAAACACTTATTTATTTATTTTGCAGGTTACAAAAATTTTCCAGAAGAAGAAGAACTCTGTAACGTACAGTTTTCGACAGTCTTTCTCACTTTACGGCATGCAAGTGCTGCTTTTTGAGAATCAGTGTAAGTGCCATTAGTATAAGTGGATGTCTCAAATTGTATAAGTACTAAGGCCTAGACTTCATCATTTCAGGACTTCCTCTGCATGTTGCTCCATGTCCAAAGCCCACAATTAAATGTTTTTCAGTTCAACTGCTTGGACAGAAACTACTAGAGTGGGGGTAGGAAGGAGGAATAGCTGCAGCCTGTTTTCCATTTTTTTTTCAGAGTAGCATCCATGTGTCTCCTTTTGGTGTCCTAAAAATGTAATGTGTCTTTTATATACCTCAAAGTTTACCTGGAAAGAAGTAGTAAGATTAGGTGTAACCATTTAGAGTCAAGCACCAGCCCACAGTTTTTCAAGACTGCTCAGAAGTTCCTAAAAAAATGACCCTAATAGAAGTCTGAATGAGAGAAAGTTTTATGCACAAAGGTGTGGGAGGTCCTAAATCAGCCCAAAGGTTCCTGCTACCCAACCTAATGTCTTTAAGATATTTAAGCCCTCTTATCTTAAATTGGAAGGGAACGTTCATACTACAACAACCTTGCAAGTAATGTAGTTGTTTGTGTCAATTTGTTTCATAGACTCCCTTAATTGTAGCTTTGCTTTGTAAACCTGTTTTGAAGTGTTTGTGTAATGTCCCTTAAGATTATCCCAATGGAGTCCGCCTGACCTCAGCCATTCCTGGAGCGGACATCAAAGTCCTCATCAACTTCAACGCACCCAACCCTCAGGACCGCAAAAAGTTCACTGACGATTTGCGAGAATCTATTGCAGAAGTCCAAGAGATGGAGAAGTATCGGATAGAATGTGAGTTTCCAGCCAGTTTCCCATCACAAATAGAGAAGTTTGGATTATTATTAATGATGGGAACTGTCCCCCTGTACAGCTGAGCTAGAAAAACAGAAGGGCGTGGTGAGGGCCAGCATGTCCCAGGTTTCAGGGTTAAAGAAGGACACGGGAAACGGCAACCTGAGCAGAGCCAGCCTCGATGACAGCTACGCCATCGGTGAAGGTCTGAAGAGGAGCGCCCTCAGCAGCTCCCTGCGTGATCTCTCAGATGCAGGTAAAGTCAGTGGTTGCCATGGTACCATAGTGTCTTACCCCTCTGCTAGGCAGAGTAGAGCACATACCCGAGCTGAATGCTGGCATGATACTATTTACTCCTGTTGGATGTTAATTGATTTGGATACTTGGAAGAAGCTGGGCAGTACTGATTTGTGTGGTCGCCACAGCAACTGACCTGCCATCTCAGGATGCAGAGATAGGCGTGTTTGCTAATGGGTCCAGGTGTAATTTACTAGTGGCTATCAACTAATAATCCTGCATCACCAGTGAGGGGTGGGGGCAGAGAGAGAGAGAGAAAGAGAGAGGAGGCAGTGCTATGTAGGTCGCTGCGATCAATTTGAGCGTCTTAGCGGTAAGAGGAATTAATGTTACGCCGCCGGTTTAGGCAGGGTGCAGAGAGGAGCCTGCGTGCTGCAGAGCCGCTCTGCACAAACACACTCAATGACCTCAACAGCAGGTTTGGACAAAGGAAGCAGCATCAAAATGAAGTGAGCTGCTTGTTTGTGATGTGTGTTTTATAAATAATTTGAAACCCATTCCAGCCCAAAAAGGCTAGACCATTGGGAGTGTATTTTCTATTAATGATGGTTCATTTTGAAACTTTAAAGGAAAACTTTTTTCATAATCCTAATGATGTCATAAATTATTTGGGTTATATTATTTTGGTTATGGTGGGTTCAATTTTCTATCTTAAACTTTTGTAGATAGTTGTTGGAGTTTTAAAGGCACTAGAAAGCAGATACTTTATAGGAAATGTAGGATCCTGTGTTTATGAGAGTTACAATTTATGATGTCCTGGCCTTTGATGCTTCAGTTTTATAGTCATTTTTTTAATCTGTCCCTTTGTAAACTTTCATGTTAGCAGTTGTAAAATATTAAATAGGTGTAGTGTCCCTTTAATGCAGCCAGATAACAGTGATGGGAATGTGTCCTGCCAGCAGTGCCTCAGGTTGCTGTGTAGACACCCAAAGAAATAAGAGGCTGACCTTGTTTTTAAAGCAGTGACCTGTGTCCTTCCTCAGTCCTCACTCGCCTCCCTAATATACAGAGAGTTGCTGCTAGCAAGCTAGCCACCTTAGTGTGATAGCATCCTCCCATAGCAGACAAAAGGGATATGTGCACCTCCACATTGTCTAATTTGTCATGTCACATGTCCTGGGCAGGCAAGCGTGGGAGACGCAGCAGTGCAGGATCACTAGACAGCAATATGGAAGTAAGTAGGACGCAACTGATGCTGAGCTGTCCTCCGACTTTATGTTGTTCACTGTGAACACTAGTCTCTGTTTTACTGTTTCTTTGCAGTGTTCTTTTCTGTTTTGGTGGTGTTTCTTTGTTGTGAGCACCTCGGTCGCCGTGCATGCATTGGGGCTGAATGGGAATGATGCTGTGCTTTATAACCCTTCATGCACACAGCATGACGCTACTGATAACACATTAGTGTTATGGCTGCCTTTGAGTTTTCTAAATTCTGCCCTTTTTATTACACAATCAGTGTGCTGCATGCTCACACAGTTAGAAGAGTTGAGCTCACACCACTTCCTTTCACCGACCCCTGATCCTTTTTTTTTTTACAGTACTCAACACACAGTACTCAACTGTGGTATGCTGTGTATTTATTCTGTAACTGTACTCTGGTATTTCTGTTTTAACTTTGCACCACTGATGGAAATACTGCTTTTTTCTTCTCTGCTACAGATAGAAACAACAAATACCCTGTAAATAGTTTTTAGTGTGATGTGCCCTCTTAGCCACAGTCAACCGACTGACACCATTTGTTGTTCATCAAAGTATAGCATGCTAGGAAGAAAAGAACGCCAGCATTTGTCTATGCAAAAATACTTAACTGAAGTTATATCAAAATGTTACACTTGATATGTATCATATGTTTAAGAGTAAACAGCTCAGACCAAAGATGGCCAACATTCATGTTTTCACTCTTCATTACTCTTTGCCCAAACATACCTCATCACCAAATAAGGCTAAGCTTCAGAGCTCCTATTTTATGACTCTCTCTGCACATAGAGTTAAGTCTGAACTTTATCTATTTTTCATTTTCCAGTACCAATGTTTGTTAATAAGCAGCTACAAACAACACTGTATAAATACAGCATACAGCGTGTCATCAGGCTTTGATGAAACGTTAATTTTTTTGCTTTTCTTTCAGTTTGTTCTTTTTTTTCCTGTCAGTTTAAAGTCTAATAACTTGATTGCATTACTGTTTACTGCACCATGAGGCCACCCCCTTGTAGCAGAAAGGTTCTGGCTGTGCTGTATTTGCATGTTTTTTTTCCCTGTGGATGTGGGGATGTCTCTGGGAGCTCCACGTACACTCCCGAACATACACACACACACACACACACACACACATATGTGTGTGAAAGTGGCTGTGTATGTATCTTTGCAAAGAGTTTGCAAGGCCTTGCTCTGTGCACAGAGCTCATTTTAAACCAGCTTGTTAGCTTTACAATTAATCAGTTTAGTCACACATGGTATGATATGATTTTTGGGAGCCTTTAATATACAGCCAGGGTTAAAGATGTATGCATCAAGAGATGCAACGTGAATAAGCGCACAATTGAAACCCTATCTGTACACAAATGAATTAAAAAAAGATAGCTATAGCTATTCTGGATTGTCATCCTTGATCAGTGTTCCTATTGCATGCTGTGCATGCCTTTGGAAGATCTGCTTCATTTCTTTTGTGTTGAGTGCTCTGTATTTATATATCAGTCTGTGTTGCTCTGCTTTGAGTCCTCATTTAAAAAAAGTATGATTTTTTTGTTTGTCTTGCTGAGTGGAAATCTAAAAACACAATGCCTGAACTAAGTCTGCCAACCTGAATACAGCTTCTCTCCATGCCTGGTGAAGAAGCCATGTGGAAGTTAAAGAGGAACACTGTAGCCTTGGAAACCAGATATACTAGACAGGAACAGTATCTGCAGTCAGAGAGAGTCTGAAGCTTTTTGTCTGCTGATGACGGCGTAGATACCTCAGGCCCTGACAGGCTCAGCAATCCGAGCCTGCAGATCATTTAGAGAGAGTGGACCATGAGATGTTAGCATGGATAGACAAACAAAGGCAGCCGACTGGAAAAGGATATGGAGACACTTTTTTTCCACAAGGCAACACAAGCAATCATAGGAGATTCTCCACAGCTGGAGCTGCTGCTGCGCACTGTTAGAATGTTTCTCTGCCCTTTGTTTCTGTGAGCTGACCGCCTTCTCTCTTACAGGGCTCCATCATTAGCAGTCCTCACATGCGCCGAAGACCCCCCTCCAGCAGAGACTGCCCGTCCCGCCACAGCGGCCAGTCCCTGCCCAACTCCTCCTCCCTGCTCGGATCTTTGTTCGGCACCAGGCGGGTCAAGTCCCCAAGCCCCACCCCTCAGCCAGGGCACCCCACCCTCATCTCCCACACCCCTCACCCAGCCAACCTGCACCACACGGCCCGCGTGGAGACGGACACGCCTGTCCCCATGCACCCGCACCACGCCCAGTTCTGCCACATGACCCAGAACCCCCCGCCTTATCATCACCACCACCACTACCACCCTCCGGCCCACCTACAGCACCCCCCTCACCAGTACCACCCTCCCCCGTCTCACGGGCAGCAGCAGCCCTACCCGCCTCACCCTCACACACAGCATGGCCACGGCAGCCACCCGGCACACTCCTCACACTCTGCTCATGGCCCGCACCACCACGGCCCTCCGCCACCACCCTCCCAGGGTCAAAGCAGCACCAAGCCCAAGCACAGCGGCATCAGCACAGTGGTGTGAGGACGCCGGCGCTCTGACTGACAGTTTTGTTTTTCCTCTGAGAGTGATAAGACGGTCGCACTGTGCATCGCTGGTCTGGTTATGTGAAGCCAGATGACATCCTGTGCCTGCCTGTTTTTTTTATTTTTGGGGGCAGTTTCTTCTCCTGTTATTTTATTTCACATCTGTCTGCTCGAGAGCAACAGACGAAAGAGCATGCACAAAGACCATAACTACTGTTTCTACTCAGTACATAAAGGAACAAATATCTCGCTTACTAGTGTTCTACAGAAGAAGTAAATAGTACTCTACAAAGTGGTTTATTCCAGTGAGAGGGTGGACTCAGCAGTTAGCTGTATTTGATGTAGCGGTAGCTCACTGTGATATCTCTGTTAGCAGTGATAAATGTGCCAATTATTGAAGCATTTACTGATTTAATCACAGAAATTGCTTTATGTATATTGTGCATAGTAAGTTTTGTAAAATAATAATATCAACTCTTATTATTAGAATTATTATTCTTACCGCTACATCAATTCAAACTTTCAGTATTATACTTGCACATAGGTGCGTACTTTCACTGTTAAGAAACCGATGAAGGCTTTCATTAGCTAGGCAGGAGTACTACTGTAAATGGTTGCCTTTGAGTTAGAACTCAGTTGAAGACTGTGCAGGTGCCGCCATGCCGCCGGCCCCGCCCCCTCACAGTCTCATCCACTGCACTTTTCTTCGGTTTCTTTGGGGGTCCCGCTCTGGAAAAAAAAAACAAAAAAACACACAAAACAAAAAACAAACAAAAAAAAAACAAAAAGGAAGCTACAGCGAGCAAACAGATTCCTCTGAATGTCCGCCCTTAAGTACAGGCTGCTAGCCCGCACTCCTTTTATTTTTTTAAACTATTTTTTTAGTAAACAATGTGTATCTTACCGCAAACCTCGGTAGGATTCTCCGTGTGCAGGATGAGGAAGAGGTTTGTTTTTTGTGTGTGACAGTGAAGAACAGCGACGTGATCTGTCCTGCTGTGGAAGCTCTCAGCTGGCTGAGTGTCACCGTGCGTTTACTCCCTGGAAAGTAGAATACAAAAAAAATCAATAATTATCATTCTGTGGTGGCAGCCTAGTGCTTCCATCACCACCAATGGCAGTTTTATATCAATCATCTTTCTGACATATTATGGGATGGCGTGCTTGTACAGTTGTATACCCCAAGCACTGCGTGTGTGTGTGTGGAGGCAGTGGGGCTGGTGGTGTGTTGGAGCATATTTTCTGTTGGATGTGACAGACACAGCACTTGTTCTATTTAGTCAATATCAATGGCAGAAGTTAGTCTGTATCTAAAGACTATGAGATGCTTTCTTTCTTTACTTGTGCAATATGTATTTGCTTTATTGTTTAAAAACAATCTGGTTTAGTTTTGTCCTTTGTTTGTCCCCCTCCCCTTCAGCATCCTTTGTCATTTATCCTCAGTGTTTTCAGTGAAGTGCAGGTATCCACATGGATTTGGAAGGACTGGACCCTTCACACTGATACAGAATGTAAAGTAATAACTGCATGTAACAGATATTTTTCAAACTATTGTGTATTCCCAAATATCAGTGTTAAAATGACTGGTAGAATAGTCCTGACTTAGCGCTAACTGAAGTCAGCTATCTATGTGTGTGTGTGTGTCACTCCAGACAATAACCAAATTTGTATGTTTTGCTGAACCACAAGAGCAAGTTATTTGCCAGCAAAAGAAAATTTGTGTGTCATCTGAAATGATAAATGAATATTTAAAATCTTCACCTTTTGTTAGTGGTTACTGTTTTCAAGTACATACTACTCAAAAAATGAGCCACTCTTAGTACAGGGTTCACTCTAACTAATCCAATAAATGCTAAACTAATGCTTTTTATATTAGTAAACTATCAATATGATAACTTTTGGGTTGACAAAATTTAAACTCTGTTTGCATTTATCATCAGCAGAAGTCTTAATATCCAGAAATTAAAGGAGCTTTGGGGACTTTCTGACCACTAGTAGCGCTGTGGAGCCATGTTTATATAAGTAGGCCTCCTGTTTAGTATACTCAGCAGGTACTAAAGGAAATTGCTGATGTTCTTTTCCACTCTAGTCATAAATAATAATTAATCTCTACTGTATCTCTTCGAAAAATTGTTAAAATAAAACAGAAAAATATATTAAAATATCACAAATTCCTTCTGTCATTGTGAATGGCATATTCACATAATATAATAATAAAAATTAATCACCTCCCTTCTCATTAGTTTCTGAAGAGCAGTTTGAAGATCAGTGATTGAATTGCTAGTGGTCGCCATATTGACAGCATCTGAGTCAATTTAACTCAACATATGAAGAGATGGAGCACAGATCTATAGATCTGTTGGAATTGGATCACTTCTGGAGCCACCACCAAGTGGCCACTCAAGGAATTGCACTTCTATGTGTCTTTATGTCTCAAAAGTTTGTTTGATGTGAAGATCTAATTGGCTCTGCACACGTTCTTTAAAACCTCCAAACAGAAACCTGTTAACCCAAATGTTGTCGCTACCGATGGTGTATTACTGAAGTATAAAGCATTTATTATCCCTTAATTACAACCTAAATACATATTTCCGTACTTCACATAGGTTATTCTAGAATCTAATATTTGTGGTCTGTGAAATGTACAGCTTCAAATCAGCGTAGTTGGAAGGTGCCAATGTTGCTCATTACATTTGGAATCAATATCAAATATATCGGGGACCAAATTGAATCAGTCTGCCACAACACATCACCAATTCTGTCTTCAGACCTGCAGCAGCAGCCAAGAAAAGGAAATCTTTAGTAGCCTGTTGATAATCAGCCACAACTTGCCCAGACTCCATGTGAGGTGCTTTGTTGCATGCCATTGATGCCTACCATTTCTTTTTTCTTTCTTTTTTTATCTGTTCGTCTATCAAGCAGTGTGCTTAACCTTCAACTTAGCTTCAATTTCTTTTCTGACCAACGCCTGCTAGTGTGTCTTTTTTTTTAATTTTTAAAGTTGTGTCATTCTTCTCCGGCATGCATTTCACCTCTTTTTCCCCACTGTACAGTAATAAAGAAATGGCAGCATCATGCTGAGTGTAAATAGCATCTGAGGAAATCTCATGGAATTTAATAAAGTGCAGAGGGAGGAGGAAATGTTTTAAAAAGTGTGTGCGGGTAGTAAAAGAATGAGAAACATTATGTAAATAGTCTGTAAATAATAATAATAATAATTATTATGATGATTATAACTACTCAGTGTCTGCAGTTACATTGAAGGTGCATTCCTGCTCCCCTCTGATCTTTACATAATCATCAAACTGCTTCTCTCTGTCTCTGACAGGAATCAATTATCATAGGATCTACAGCCAACTGTTACACACGGCTTCTGACTTATTTCCTGAGACGCTCCTGTTTTCTCACACTCACAGCCCACTTTTGAAGTCAAAGGGATGGGCGGAGTGCTCTTATTTTATTATGCATTCTGTTTCTAAATAGACGAAAACCCTTATTAATGTAAAACTAGTACTGTGACTATGTTGAGAACGCAAAATAAAACAATATACTGTAAAAACTGAACGTCTTCTTTGTCTCTATGTATTCAACAAATCAATGACAATCACACAGTAGTGCTAATAACTGTAAAATGTCTCCATGTAGGTTACACCACTCTACATTTATGTAATATGTCTAATGCACGTTTGTTTTTTGCTTGTCAAAAAAAAGCTGTCAACTGCTAACAATGCTAACAGGCTAAAATCATACCCCATAGGAGGTATTTTAATCAGCAGGTGTTAAGGAAAATAGTGACTCACATTTATTAAGTATATGTGTCAATAATCCTGAAGTGTTATTATTCAATTTTTTCATTTTTCATCACTGGGCACCGCCTGTTCCTAGTTTCAATCTCTCACAGTCACATACACATACCCCCCCCCCCACTAAATGGGTCCATAATCATCTTAAATTCTTAGCATCCCTCCCTTTAGTACCAGAAGTATCCCCATTGTTATCAAAAGTGGTCACTCAAATCTTCCAAAAAAGCTTTTACAACAGCCCATGCAGTAGTGCTGCATCAGCAGTTCTAGATTCTTGGGGCCACACTTGCCTTTAAAGTGGTCCTTGGAATGTTCTTATAGGTTTTTTTCTACCTCAGCTGTTTCTAAAATCATGCACAATTTAATATACACAAGATATGTGGTCCTACAAACTTGTACTAGCCTTTTAGTTGTTTTAGAAGTCTTTCCTGCCCATCAAAGACACTGAGACAGTTATTCCTAGAAGCTAATAGAACCAATTTTATACACTCAAGCGGTAGAGGTGTTAGAAAGTGGTCTTAAAGTCCATGGATCAAACAAACTGCACATTTGACGGCTAAACCATCACATTTGAAAGGTGTACTAAAGAAAGGGTGGTCCCAGAGTCCATCACCTTAAAAGTTCCCCCAATCACATTTTTATGTTGCCTTAAACTCATATTGCATTTGTTATATAGCAACCCTCATCTGTGTGAAACTCAGGTCATTAGAGGATTCTCTTCTTCTCTTTGAAACCCCCCACCAACATTTTGCAACAGTAGGTGTCCTGGAAATATATAGTCTCCCATGATGACCTCATTTGGGTTCATTAGAACAGGGTGAATATGTCGTATGACGACGACTTTGACCTTTATGTGCAAACTTGGTGGAGTTTCCCTTTAAAATCCCCACACTCCCTCAGACAATGCTAACATGACATCTGTGTCCTCAGCAGCTACACAGTCCTGCCCATAAGCAATGCACACATGTCCGCGATGTACTCCCTGTTCAGCTATCCAACAGCATATAACCCAGTGGGGACAGTATGGCAGCCTAAACAACATCCTCTGAAAGTTGCTACTAATGAAGGTCAGAGTCTTGCTCGAATCAGCGTGTCTTGGTTGGCTGCCTGACTGAGGCAGGTGGTCTGAGTGACAGTTTGCCCTGTTTGTCTGTCCGGCCCTTGAGGTTGGACCTAAAAATAGAGCTGAGCTTTGAGGGCCACATCCTCAGTGTCAGCAAGGCAACGTCATCATGCAGCAGGGAGGGAGCGGGAGAAACACAGAGCATCATTTCCTCTGCCAGCAAAGAATGCTTTGCATTATACAAGTATAGCAACATTCAGATACAATCAGCAGTTTGTTGAAAGTTTTATCTATTCTGTTTTCCTTTTGTTTAAAAAATACCTGTTGATATCAGACGTACCAATAAATTTTTTTTCTATAAGAAGTTTCTTTATTATTTTTTTAATGTAGTTTCCTAGTTTCTTCTTTGCACATAGCGCCATCCCCTGGACTCATTGCAGTATTGTTATGGTGTGTTGATGTGCTGTCGGAGATTTTACATCTACAACTTTGCACATATTCGAAGATTTCATTAATTAAAATATATTGTAGGCTTTTCAGACTCGAAACGTTAATCACATCAAATGTGCAAATAAACAATTCGTTTATTTTCCAAATAGAGTTCAGTTGATGTCATTTATTGTTTTGTATGTTTCTAGGACGTTTGGCAAAGCTTATACAGGTTTATGTACGTGTTACTGCGAAAGTAAAGTTTACGAGGAACCCTGAAGGCGTCCTTAACCTAGCAGTGGACGTCATCAAGTTGAGACGGAATCGGGTGAAAGGTTCACCTCGGCTGTGTTTATGAAAGCTGTAGTTCACCCATGGGTTATATGAAATAGGGATTTTACTGAAGAGAATGATGAACGTAAACAGATTAATTTCCCTTTCTAAAAGTTTTAGGACCGGGAAGCGGCTAGTTACCTCTAATGCGAGGCATGTCGGAAGAGAAGCGGTACTTCTTCAGCAACGGAGGAGCTTTAGAACTCATTCAAGAAACCTCGTTTATGCTAAAGATTTGTTCCTCGGTCAGGTAAACAAGGTAAGACCGCGGGCGTGCCAGTATAAATGTCGTAATTTGTTCCTTTTGAAGTTAGCTAGCGTTCTAGTTTGTCATTTCTTAAAAAATATCTAACGTTGTAGTTTGTCATGCCTTCAATATCCAGTTGTTTTATCACGCATGTAAGGTGGCGTTAACATGATTTGTGTTCCAAATGACCCTCTTGTCCTCCAGAATGAGGTCTTCCCTTATCCAGAAATTAGCAATGAAGAGCTGGAGGAGATCAGGCAGTTCGTGGCACCAGTGGAGAAATTCTTCTGTGAGGAAGGTGAGAGATGAGTTACTTGTCAATCATCATTCTCAAATTATCGCCTGTGTGGTGAATCAACTATATGTTTCTTTATCAGTTGACTCAGCGAAGATTGATCAAGAAGCCAAAATCCCTCCAGAGACTCTGAATGGGCTGAAGGAGCTGGGTCTGTTTGGAATCATGATTCCTGAGGAGTATGGTAAGATAACTGTGACCTGGATTGTCTGCGTGTGGCTTTATGTTTCTAAATCAGGTCGTACTAAACATGTTCTTCAGTCAGTAATGTGAAGAATGGTAGCTGAAGCATGAAACATCATCCAATCTAAACTAGAGTCAGTTATCAATCACAAGCTCTGTAGGCTATCTACCTACATATGTATTTATTACTTAATTCCATTTCCAAATATTAGGTATTTACAATATTATTTAACATATATCAAAGTCCCTGGCCAACAGTGAGAAACATTTGCAAGACAATAATGTAAAAAGCAGATGTTGTGATTTTTCTTCAAGTGTAAAGTTGGCCGCAGATGTATTTTGCATTATGGTTTTGTATCTGTATGTATTATTGTGTGATTTTAATGTAGTTATATCTGTAGTTGTGTTCTTATCACAAAAATGGATCATGTCTAATGCAATGAGCAAAACCGATGTTAGCCAATTTCTGTGTTTACAATCACGTCTCTGTATATTTCTATTTATACACATGAACATTTTTTTTTAATTCTAGGAGGTCTCGGATTGTCCAACACCATGTATGCCCGGCTGGCTGAGATCATCTCGTTAGATGGTTCGATAGCTGTAACACTGGCTGCACATCAAGCCATTGGACTCAAGGTAACATTAAAATAGTTGTGGATATTTTTGTTTTGCCTGTTATGTGGATACACTAAAGGAAAATGTCACCATGTGTCCAAAAAAAAGTTGTGCTAACAGCTGTGTGGGGTTTCAGGGGATTCTTATCGCAGGGAATGAAGCTCAGAAGCAGAAGTATCTGCCTAAACTAGCCTCAGGAGAACACATCGCAGCTTTCTGTTTGACAGAGCCTGGAAGGTAAACACACCGAATCCACAACTATGTCTCATTTGTAGTCTGCAGCTGTTCACTAGCAGACATTTTATGTAATGGACTAGAGCTCTCATACACTGTTTATGACCTGTGGCATTATCCTGTAATCAAACATGGCGATGTTTACCTTGTCACCTCCGTGTGGTCCCAAAAAATGTGTTCTTTATATTCAAATTCCAAATGTGATCTAAAGTCATACCTACACCTTTAAAACATACTTTGTAGTACGTTGTAGCATAAGTGGCTGGATGTGTGTGTTGTATAAGTTTGTCTGTGTGTAATAAAGCACGTGGCAAGTGTACCTCACCCTCGATGAATAAATAGTGCAGTCATAAGTTTACCTTTTCTGACCGGTCAGAGCACTCTTGGTTGAATGAGCTTTGCTTACAGTCAGTTTGATCGTTACAGTGGGAGCGACGCAGCCTCCATTCAGACCCGAGCCACCCTGTCTGAAGACGGGAAACATTACCTGATCAATGGCTCCAAGGTGAAAGAGAATCATATTTGTCCTTCTTCATTCACCCAGCTTTAGACCAAATAAACCTTTTGATTTGTGTCATCAGATTTGGATTTCAAACGGAGGCATGGCTGATATTATGACAGTGTTTGCCAGGACTGAGGTGGAGGTAGGCGGTGTGAAGAAAGACAAGATTTCTGCTTTTATCGTGGAGAGAGCATTTGGGGGCATCACTAGCGGCAAGCCCGAGGACAAACTGGGCATCAGGGGTTCCAATAGTAAGCCTCTCACCAAGACTGTGTTTGGAATAGAATTTTAAGTATTTTTTGGATGAAACATTATGTCTTTTTCAGCCTGTGAGGTGTCTTATGACAATGTCCGAGTGCCAGTAGAGAATGTAATAGGAGAAGTAGGAGGTGGATTCAAGGTGAGCTACATCTTCCACATTATTCAATGATGATTGAGAGGTTTTGTAAACATTTTTTTTTTTGCTGACAGATTGCCATGAACATCCTGAACTCGGGGAGATTCAGTATGGGCAGCTCCTCTGCTGGAATGATAAAAAAGCTGATAGGTAAAAACTCACCTTTTTCACAGAGAAGGAACTTCTTTCTTTATATTGACATTTTCTGTCTTGCTTTCTGCAGAATTGACATCCGAGTACGCTGCAACCAGAAAGCAGTTCAACAAAAGCCTGAGTGAATTTGGAATGATTCAGGTACAGTGAAGTTTTTTTTTTCTTTCAGTGGAACCACTCATCCTTCTCAGAAGTGACAAAAGCATTTTGTGTCACCTCAGGAGAAGTTTGCAATCATGGCTAAGAATGCCTATGTAATGGAGAGCATGGCGTACCTGACGGCAGGGATGATGGATCGACCAGGGCTTCCAGATTGTTCCCTAGAGGCTGCCATGGTCAAGGTTGGACAGCTTTTTCTCATTATTATTAAAAGGGTGTAGAAAAGGAATGGCTCATGTTATGCTTCTTTTGATCAGGTGTTCAGCTCAGAAGGAGGCTGGATTTGTGTCAGTGAGGCTCTTCAGGTCCTCGGAGGTCTGGGTTACACCAAGAACTACCCATTCGAGCGCTACGTCAGAGACTGTCGCATCCTGCCTATCTTTGAGGTACAATGATGGTTATCCAGTCATCAAAAGGGATATTAAATGTTCACATTCTCCAACTAATCTAATTTTGAGGTATGAGGTATAATGAATCCATGTAGAAGGTCTCAGAAAGTGGTTTGGCCTTGTGTTAATGGAACAAAAAGACATCCCCATGGAAACATATGCTGCTCTTATTCATTGAGCCATCACAGATCTGCACCATCGTCCCCCATACTATCAGAAGTGGGTGCATCAGGACTGTGTGTTGATGACAAGTCCAAGAGGACAGAGGAGAGGGACTACAAAGAACTACAAATTTTAGGTGTACCCCAAAAGGAAGGGCTGCATCCCTCCAAGGTAGTAAACCAATTGGATACATCAAGTGTATTCTTCACAGTGATCCACAGCGACCAAAACTATTTACATATTTGGATTTAGATTGATTCAGAAGGTTCTCTTGTGGTTTAAAATTTAAAATCCCTTTGTTTTTTAATTGTCCAGCAGGTGGCACAATTGACTTTGGAATCCAAGCTCTACAACTATACAGTTGGTGGGAAACAGTTTAGGTTTATGTATACTGAATGTTATCTCAAGATAACTTTACATAGTAAAGTCTCAACTATTAGTTTTGTCATCTGTATTTTTCTGACTTTTATAAATTTTGGATTTTCTCTGTACAGGGCAGCCTGGCCTCTTTGTTCATACCTGCTTTGTGTTCTTCCTGAGCAGCATGGACACACACAGTCAGTATAGTGAGTGTAAATCTAGGTCTGATATTTGTTTACAGGGAACCAATGAAATCCTGAGAATGTACATCGCTCTCACTGGAATGCAGTATGCTGGCAAAATCCTCACAGGGAAAGTGAAGTAAGAATATGATAAGATATAGATGGATTGGCTATTTTGTTATTGTTTTTTTCCCACAAAATTTAACACATCTCTACAACTCTGTGTGTGTGATATGAGTTGGTGTACAAGTGATTTACAGTCTGTTGGGAGCGATAGGATTTCTATATACTATTGAAAGATCATCTGAAATGTTGAAAACTATACTAAGACTGTCTTGCTTTATGGCCCTATTTAATTGTTTAAATTCCATTCTTGTGCCTCCAGAGAGATGAAGAAAGGAAACATAGGTGTAACTATGGCCATGGTCGGTAAGAAACTCAAGGCCTCATTCGGAGCTGTGGCAGACCTCGGCCTGACAGGCAAAGATGGCGTGGTACATCCCAGTTTGGAGGTAAACACTCACACTTAAGCCTCAGATCCGCTAGTTGTTTTCAATGCATTCTAAACTGTTTCTGCTGTTTTCAGGATAGTGCAAAGAAGTTAGAGGAGAATGTCAACTTCTTTGGATCCACTGTGGAGGGTCTGCTGTACAGATATGGAAAGGTACTGTTTGATTGATTCTTGAAAAACACAGCTGTGGGATTTTCCTCCTCAAATGTTTCCAATTCCTACAATAAAATCCCAATTTTTCTGCAATAGGAGAACATATGAGCAATTTGGTAATAAAAGGTAGTGTTTGTCAGACAGCTGCTCCTCCTTTTCTTCTGTGCTTTTGTAATCACGGCTCTCTCAAAGAAGCCTTTTGGAAACAGGTCAACTTTCCAAATCCTCGTTTCCTGTATCATTTGACTCTATTTTGATCCAGTCCATCAGAAGTGTTCTCGAAGGGCTTTCATCACACTGACTGGAATATTTGCTTTGGAGTTCAAACTGCTTACATCAAAGTTAAAAAGTTCTCTAATGGTCAACAGCTTGTGTAAGACTTGACACTTGAAATATTTTTGAGGAATTAGGACAAAACTGTTGCAGTGATGGACAGTGCCTCTGCTGGCAGAGTGGAGATAGTAGGAGGAAAAGTTGAGCGTTAGCAGTTGAGCTGAGCAATCTATTATAAGTAGTACACGAAGAAGTGTGCTGTTCTTTTCCTCATTAGTGAAGGATCCAACCATGGATTTATCACAGATTCATTGTGAGCCGCTGTTTTTTCCCCAATAGAATTAATTTGAAACTTTAAAAACTAAGGAGTACACTAATAAATCTGCAGCATCTGTTTAAGTAGATGCTAGGTGTGACATTGTGAAATTATGCATGTCTCACATCAGGGAGCTGCATCTTCAGAGAGCACTGAAAAGTCTGCTATTGGAGTGGAGTCCACTGTATTCTCTTTACAAATGCTACTGTCACTGTCACTGTAAAAGGATCTTTAGATATGCTAGGCCATATAGGGTCCACCAAAGATGGGCACCACCAAATATGACGCAAAACATCAGCTGCTACAAACATGCTAAATGCTACTAAAGATCCTCTATGGCCTGGTGTGTTTCTACTTCTCTAATTTGTTGATCTGATTCATTGAAGGTAGCTCTGACTGACAAATGATTCATCCAATCACCTGCAACAAACAGAGACGCCACAGGTTTTATATATTGTCTCAGTCATAGCAAATTCTGCTGTCTGTATGGTTTCCAAACACAGGAAGTAATTCATCACAACTTAAGAGCAACATCCAAACAGTTTTACCATCAAGCATCTTTACTGACACCATCTGATACATTGCTAATGAATGACAATAACTAGAAACTACAGCAAAGGCAGCTTTAACAATCACTAATGATTTGAAAATTGTCCTTTTTCAGACCATTGTGGATGAACAGCTAATCTTGAAGAGAGTAGCAGATGTGCTGATCAACCTCTACGCCATGACAGCTGTTCTGTCCCGGACCAGCCGCTCCATGAGCATCGGCCTCAGGAATAACAACCACGAGGTGTGTTCAATAAGTGCATTACAAGTGTGAAATTTGCTTTTAATTGATTTTTAAAAAAAGTAAGGGTCAAGTTTTGGCACACAGAGATAAGTAAAATCCTTAGCCCTTATAGACTGAGCAACACAACATGTTGACTGCAGCCAAGGGCGCAATCACCATATAATTCCTGTAACTCCCCTCTAAAATGGCTTTGCTTACTGCCCTGGTCTAGCAATTTTTTTAGGTTTCTAACATTAACTGAAGGTAAGTAGCCAACACAGGTCAACATTATCCCATTTTAAGGTTGGTCACGTAAAAGGAGAGACAAGTTTTCAATGCTAGTTTTCACTCAAGCAAAGAAACAATAGGACAGTTTAGCATTTCACCAGCTAAGCATTCAGATGTCACTAACACACAATGTAACAACACTCTACAGCATGGACAACAAGAAGTCAAAAGATGCCTGTTGAGATGACACATGTCCTACCATGCTACACCCTGCCTGTTCTTGTTAAACGTTTTCTGAATAAATAACAATAAATTGAAACTAAGAGGCTTAAAAAAAAAGAAAAAATACAACGCATGCTTGACAGTTTGTGAACCCTGCAGGATTTTCTATATTTCTGCATAAATTTGTCCCAAAAAAATCAGATGATTAAGTCCTCAAAGTACAAGAGAACCCATGCAAAGTAAAAGTGAAATATTTTACATGGCATGCAGCTGCAAGAGCGGCAAGTCTTTTTTGCAACAAATGACCCCTTATATAGTCTTTGTCATTACACACAACTGGGCCACTGTTCCATGTGACTTTTATTTTGGAATGTAATGAAGCAATATCACATGTGGCAACATGTCCCAATTAAAGTAACAAGCATTGATGTGGCTCTTTTTTCTTTTTTAAATAGAGTTGGCTGCTCCCGCCAATTACTAACTTTAACCACACATTGCCATAGTACCCCAGCATCTGATCCTCCTGTCACTTCGTCGCAACGTCTCAATTAAAATTAGTGAAATGATCAGATCACACATATTAATTTGTGTAATTAGATTAGGCCGCTGCATCTCACAACATGTTAAGTTTATTAGCAGCTAATTTTCTATTTTATGTGGACTTCACAAATCAGAGCTTAAAGCTCTGGTGGTCTGTGTTCATGGGAAATGATTTAGCTTTCATGAGAGCAGATGTAGGGCAGAGGACACAGGATGACATAATGTAAACACTCACTGTAGGACAGTCCTGTGTGTAATCAGAAACAGGGATGTAGAGCACAACTAAATCTCTACAGAACGACATTAAAGAAGCTGGTGAATGCTTTGTGTTATCCTCCTTTGTGTTGCAGATGAGCAGCCCTGTGCTACAGGCATAAATATCATGGTACATGCAGTCGTATTCCATTTCACTAGCTGTCAAGCTTTCCTCCAATGGATTATATGAATGTTTTTTTTCCAATGTGTTTCTAGGTTCTGATAAAGTCCTCTATACTGTTGCATTTTCCAGGTGCTGCTCGCAAACACATTCTGCACTGAGGCTTATTTCAAGAACAATTACTGGTTGGTTCAGTTGCAAAAAAGTAAGTACAACACAAAATAGTAATTGAGAACAGCCTTGTGCTTTTTGCTTCTTCTTTTTTTTTTTAAACAGCATCTCACTACAAAAGACTTGCATGTGTTGCGGAATTTCCCCACCAAAGCCCACATACCAACACTCAAACCTCCCGCTGCTTTTCATTTTCACACACTGCATGTTTTTTTTAATGGCCTATATGTAATCCAGAGTTAACCAATGATGCAGACAGATGAGAGTGTTGTGTTTTGTGCTTAACAAATGAAAAGCAGCTCGTTTTTGTAATTCCCCTCTCAATGCTTTCCAGACTCTCCTGAGAACATTGATGCCAACATCAAGAAGATCGCCAAGGAGGTCTTGGACAACAGAGCCTACATCTGCTCTCACCCTCTAGAAAGAACGTTTTGAGCTCTCCCCTGCAACCATAGTACTGACTCTAGTTCTCTAACGGAACAATATAGGCACGTCTTTAACATCCTAATGATTTGTCTTCACTTTTCTATTAGTGCTTACTTTGTTTGGCATTAAATTACCACACTGTATGTTTATAGTTAGTTTTATTAATTGCCATTCAGAAATAATACATGCTCCTCCTTTTGATGGCACAACATGAAGGTCTTTCCAAAGTGCTCTTTATTATTAGTGCTGCAGTGATCTGTTGCACGCACCTATAGAAGCTGGACAACCAATATCTTCGTGTTTCAAGTGAAGCTGCTCATCTGTCAGAGGCTGCAGAGCGGTGCGCTTATACAGAAATGATCCCTTCTTACCGAATCTCCTAATAAACATTATAGATAATGGAACAAACCATTTTTAAGATATTTTCTGTAACAAATATCGATTGTGGACCTTTTCCAAAATAAAACTTGAACTCACATGCTGGACGGAGTGTGTCTGGGAATGGCGGTTCTTTTGAGGCTGCTGACCATGCAGGAGCCTGGAGCAAAAGCCACACTCTTCTTTTCTTCACCCAAGTTCATTACAGACACTTGAGGAATAGGCTGCAACATAAAACACCTGTAAGTTCAAAGGTTATCACAGTCAAACAAAACCGTGGCATCAAAGGAGTAAACGGCCGTACACACACAATTTGCATGAGAAAAATATGGATGTTTCCTGACATCATAAAGGTCCTTCATTATGATTTTTACTTTACTTAAAATGGCTCATTAGTTGTTTTTGTTCAACTGATACAGCTGTACAGGCAACACTCTAGAAAGATTGTTATGCACCTTCAGCATCAGGCCTGGTTTTCTCAGTGAATACTTCTGCGGCTCATCTTTCAGAATGTCCTTGATTCTGTCTAAGCTTCTTCTCATGTGACACTTGAACTCGGGGAAGTTGTCAGGCCTGTTGGTGTTGCTGCCACCAGGAAGCGGCTTATTCAGCCAGCGATTGTACTGAGCTCTTGCTGCTTGGAGCTGCTCCTCCTGCAGAAGGTCCCCTGAAGATCAATAGCACACCCACTTAACTCTAACTGAAGAGTTTAAAGCACTGGTAAAGGTACCAGTTAGTTTGTACACCTCCAATATCAGTTTCTACTTGTTTAAATGTTTTCTCCAGTGTGATGTGGGAGTGTGTTACTGAGCAGCAATGGCTTTTACCAGGTTAAATATCCATCTGGAGCTTCAATCAAAACATTTAAAATATTTGGCCATCTGAACTGAGAAGAGCTTAAAGCTCAGACAGGAAAAATCCACTCATGGAGCATATTTAGACAGTAAAATTTAGTACACTGGAAGGTGCTAGTTACAGCCAAGTGTCTCATAGCATCACATTCTCAGGTTTTAGCAGTATGAACTCAATCAAATTGTTTCAGACCTCCCAAAACACCTTTATTATAATAATATTCATCAATTACAACTAGAGCTTTACTGCACTACACCAACCCATGCATCAGTAATGTACCATCACGCAGTTCCAATAAAGTCATTTGGTGCTTCATGATGTTTTTTTGTTTTAAGGATGGATCACAGACTTTTCATTAAAAATAGTTCCATGACGTAATTAGGTCAAGGAAGGAGAATGCATATTGAAAAATACAGTAAAGATGCTGTGAATGTTTAAAACCTTATTCGAGTGCCTTGTTGTGGTTTTTTTGTTAAGTGGCTCCATTTGCTGTTTATTTCTGTCTTAACAACCTCCTGGCATGCTGGGATACATCACACACACTGGACCCATTGCATCTGAAATGCTACTGGTAAGCAACTCATGTAACTATAGACTATATCTAAAGTATACATTTATGACTTAAGGATATCAGTATGTATGTAAACAGTGTTGGACATGTTTATTTATCTGTATGCCTTTTTTATATGCAGGATACAACAATGGAAAAGCCATCCAGCACCCATGCTCCACATATCATGCATTAAGTTACACTATGGCTTTGTGATTTGCAGTGCTTTGTGAATGCATTTATCACCAGTGATGGATTATTACTGGATTCCAGGATAATAGGGTAAATCTGCAAAGAAGCTGTCACACAAAATGTCCTATCACAGCGGTGGGTCAGACTAGCACATTATAATGTAAAAGGTGTTACACTAATGGCAGTTGTTGCAGCGTTTCTATAACAAGAACTTTCCCCAGGAAACAGGAACTTTTTGAGAAACATGGGCTACATTTGGAAACCTCATATATTTGGTGGCCAACAGAGCTTTACATACTGTAGCTTACAAAACACATCCAAAAAGAAAGCCCAGCAGGTTAAGAAAAGATATGTTTGCCACCATACATCTTTATATATTTTGCTTTTAGTACAAACTATCAAAAAATATGCACTTTTGAATACTATATATGCAGTCAAATTGGGACATACTAATACTAATACTATTTGTGCCTTGAACTTTGACCCCTTTGCTCCACATCCACAGCACCAAATGAGATTATTGGTGAGAAAATCCAAATTATGTGTTTGTCGGAGTCACACTTTATACTGCGATTTTATGTCATCTCTACTCCTTCAGTGACTCAGTCATGTGATGTATTCTCTGGTCTAGAGCCTCTAGTGTTTTTCTGTCATACAGACATCATGCAGCCTCAGCTCTTCTAAATGTGTTTCCACCAAACAGCAACCTCCAGGGACAAAGGTCAAAAACTGCAGTTCCCCTCCTAGCCCCTGGTGGTGTAGCTGCCTCCCAAAGTAAGTCAATTCACAGATGATTCCATGTTATAATGGTCATTTCTGGATACATAAGGAATCACAGGCCTTACCTGCCAGGTTATATGTGACAGGGGGCGTACTGAAGAATGAGGGCGGTTTTGCATAGAGCTGAAAGTCAGCTGACCGTCGATCCCAGGCCCATATGTCTCGTGAAAATCGAGTTTTCATTATGTTGGCATGTAGGATGTTCTCTCTCCATGGCTGTAAGCACAGTGAAGCGGTATCACTAACTACATACACACACACTATCATCAGATACCTCTGGAGATTAGGTGCATGCTTCAAAGAGACTGAAATCAATATCTCAGCTGGGATAATAAATAACTGTATCATCATAGCAACAGATGCTACAACAGACTTACATCATTAGTCATGTCACATTACACGCTATTCAATATCTCACCTATACATACGTTCTTATGATGACAGTAAGTAAACAGTTATAAAATTTGATCTCTGTGCTAAGATTCCTGGGAATGCCAATAAAGTATTCCTCTTCTTGAGAAACCCCACACTGCTTGAAGATGAAGAGTGACATCACCTTTCTCAGCTCCTCCACACGAGCTTCATCGGGTTGAATTGAGTACACTTTGTCCATACTTGTGATCCAAACAGGAAGTCTGGGGTCAGGTTTAGAAGTCACGTCTCCTGGTTCCACTGTTGCACTCTGGTAGTCCTGACAGAAGGTAAATCTCTGGCCAGGTGCCTGAGGGGGATACAGACAGCCATCATCTTCATCTGCTCTACTAGTTTAGCACTGGATATACTCGCTGTACTTTAGAGGAGTGATTCCCAACCACCGTGCCACAGCACATGTGCCGCTAAAGATCATCAGGTGTGCCGTGGGGAATTACTCACTCTGTCAGGCCACAAAGTCAATCACACCTTGTATGAAAGGTGACGTGTTTTGGTCTTTCAAAGATATATCAGAAGAATGCATCTTTAATTCCTAAATGTATCTGTAAAGTAGATGGCACAAACCTTTGCCATCTCTTTTTGGAGCAGCTCCCTGGTTTGCTCATTCGAGTTAAATGTCTGGATGCTGTAGTTGTGTGCTGGTTTGGCTTCGGAATCTTCTATCCTCAAAACTGCAATCTCTGCCTTCTGCAGCCGCTCACTTTCCTCTCTTACCTTTGCAATATTTTTCTGGAATACAATGAAACACATAAGTAACTGTAAATAAAATGAGGTTCAGAACAATACAGTAATTTAGGAACACAGACCTGAATGAAGTCCTTGGGTTGTAGGAGTATCTGCTGGTGTTTCCACCTCATATAGTCTGGGTTATGTGTGTGGAACGGTGGGTGTCTTCTCATGCTCACAGGCACCCTACATGTGTCGTCTTCGGGGCTCACTCTGACTTGTTGCTCTCCATGTTTAGGACTTGTGCCATATACCGTGCTCAGGCTGAGAATCATATCGGCCGTTGGCAGCATGTTGTTATTCACCACTTCTTTCAGCTGCCTTGCCTGACACAGCTGGCTTAACCTAAAAACAAAAAAGTTTGTTAGTTCACATAGTGGTAAGCACAAATAGTACACAACTTTTCTTGGAATTGTTTTACCTCAATATTTTAAAAATATACATATATATGTACCTATAAAAATATATGTGAATATATGTTGTGAAATGGCTAGATTTTGGGTGTATATTTTAATTAGTTTACTAATTTGTTGAATTTTAAACATATATTCTTTATGCACATATAAAGCAGGAAAAACATGTTGGTTGTCAAGGATAATATGCTGTTATATTGTTATATTAAAGGGTAAAATTATATTACCATTGTTATTGATGTTATAGTGCCATATTCTAGCAACTTGCTGTCCATACATCGGCTCAGCTGCTGCATGCAGTGTAGATATGCTAAGTTATAACCAGATCTTAGACTGTTTATATGGAAGGCTGATGAGTTGTTAAAGAATTTGTCAAATAAATGTTATTTTTATTACTTAAATAGATCTAAAACAGTGCAGTGGCTTACACTTTTATTAACATCTGTCAGTGCACTGATTCACAGCATTCGTCTTTGTTTTGGTTCACTGTGATCAACGCTGATTTCAGTCAGCAGCTGATTCCATGAAGATAATGCTTTGATGATGTTAGTGACTAGTTGATGGACACAGAGGAGCATTTAGCAGCTCCAGATGAATGTGTAATTCCTTTTATATACCTTGACAATGCCTGGAAGCAGGGTTGGGGGATCATGCCTCTAATGTAGATCGTAGGTGTTTTCATGATGCTCTCCAGTGACTGCCGTAGACAGATAGGACTCAGGCCGATATTTAATGAGTCATACATGCGTGTGAAGAAAGCCAGGTTTGAATTGTAGAGAACAATCACCTGCTCCTCCTTGCTCCCACTTATCCTGCAAAACATCACACAAACTACAGGAATCTCGCAAGAATCCAAACACTTTCAACAGACAGCACAGCTGAAAAATGTTAACACCGGCTGTGAGGGGAAAGACAGTGTTCATGGGCTTACTTCATAGGGACAGCCTCCCAGAGTCTCTTCACTGCTTTATGTTTCAGTCCCTCAAGAACAAAGATGTGCGTCCTCTGATCTAGCACGTGAAATCCTGTAACAAAATCCAGATCCTTGTTCTCATTCTGCATAGATTTGCTATATGATAGGTTTGTCTCTGTGTTTTCCGGAGAGCATGAGCCCAGATTGAAAGCTGCCGCATTGATGCTGAGGATCTCTGACCTCAGCTTGATCATCGCAGAGGAGTTGTTGTATCCAAAGAGGTAGATGATGCACCCAAAAGGACCATCAAAGGAATCGACTTCACATGTGTCTATATGAACCCTGAGAGGGCAAGCTATCTCCAATGTGACTTTGAGTTCAGAATTGGCATCATAGTAATGGCCTTGTAGCATGGGGGCAGTGTTAGCTGCTGTGTCTGCCGACTTCCTGCTCTGTGCACTGGACTCCCTGTCCAGCAGTGGAGGTGGAAGGCAACATTTAATTGGAAGGTGCATTTTAATACTGTTCCTCCCATTTAGCAGCTCTGAAACATTTAGGCATGCAATGCCATAATTATTAATGGCTGCTGTTTTCTGTTTTAACAGAGCTGCACTGCGCCGGAACTCAATACTTGACCAGGTACGAAATGTTGCTTGGGTCTTTGGCACTGCTTCCACCTTTCTGTCGCGGTCATGAACCTCTATCTCCAGAGGTGGACCTGAGAAAAACTCTGTAAGCTCTTGTGGGCTCATCAAGCCAATAAAGATCACGTTCACATCTCGGAAGTAGATGTTGGCACCATGCTTGTGATAGTTGGTCCGGTGTGCTATCAGATTCTGGCCATACTTATACTTATACTGGCAATAAACAGGCAAGCATTTTTCCTGTGAAAGGAATAAATCAAGTCATTACTTGCATTAAAGCTGAAATGTAATTACAAATGCTTAATGGTTTTTCATTGACAAAGCGAATGTACTAACACACACTGAGTACTCATCTATCTCAATTTATAGTTATCTATTAGGGATGGAAATCACACCTGTAGTACACTGAAGGGGACTGGAGACGAGGGCATTGAAGTAGCTGACAAAATTGTAATGACCAATGGGTTGAGTTGAGCACTAAGTTTGTCTGATAATAATGGTGTGTCCAATGAGATGTTGCACATGACCTCATATACACCAGCAGAATGTACTGGCATGCGTTGAATCACTGAAGTCTCGCCTGGAAGTGAAAGAGATATAGATGTTTCAATCAATGTTTTTAGCCTTGACATAACTCCAGAGGGGACTGTGTGCTCCAGCACTGGGGATAGATTTCAATGAAATTTGCCATACATGCTGGGTTCGAGTTTTTTTCCCAGACTTTTCTTCTAAACAAACATAAGTTTGACATCACCATGCTATGCATTCTGGCTGGTGTTAGCCTTTAGCACATAGCATTTTATTACAACAGGTTATACCATACATTGTTTTGGGCACACCTTCTCATTCAGTTGTTATTCTTCACTTTTATTATTTCCCACATTGTAGTAGATGAATGCTCATCACATCAAAACTATAAGGGAATATGTTTATTTTGTGTTATTTTAAATAGTAGGTAAAAGTGTTAAATAAACCAAAATATTTTTTATGTTTTAGATTCTCTGAAGTACCAGTTTGATGACAGCTTTGTACACTCTTGGCATCGGCCAAGAAACACAAGGAATAAACATTAGACCACCCCTACAGAGGTACCTGAGGGGGAAATTGTATGTATGTATTGTATGTATTTGTACTTAGAGCTGTACTTTGTATTTTGATCTTATGAGTCCAGATCTGAGATTTTTGGTTCCACCCACCATGTCCTTTCAGAAGCAAAAAAGGTGAGCAGAACGCCTTCAGGCTACACAAGGCCTTTTTGACCAAGGAGAGTGATGGAGAGCTGCATCACATGACCTGGCCTCCCTGATCACCTGACCTAAACCCAAATGAGTTGGTTTGGGATGAGTTTGAGCGCAGAGTGAAGGCAAAGCACCCAAAAGTCATGCCACAACTCCTTCAAGACTGTTGGAAGTCCATTCCAGGTAACGAGAGTTTATGTGTAAGCCTCTAATTGTGTCATAGTCTAAGAGCAGCGATGTAGGGAACACACTTTTAAAAATAATGTGTCAAGGAGATAGAGATACTTGTGGCAATTCTATTATCTTGTGCTATTAATTGTTCATTACATTTTACATCAATGTTTTTCTAGATTTATATGTATAGTGCAGATTTTACATCACAAAACTCCTGATAATTGTATCCACTGAACTTTGACCTAATTGGTTTATAGTACCTTATTTGAATAATTCTCTATCCCAAAATATTCCATACACGGGTTGAGGTATGGCCAAAACAATGATGTCTAAAGTTTTATAATTATGGTGGATTGGTTTTGGTCAGAAACTATTTAAATGATTAAAATACCCAAAATGAAAAATCAGCAAGTCCTGATATTTGATAAGCTCAAACCATAACATATTTTGACTTATTGTTGTAGTTGTATTTCATTCAATAAAGGGTCATTTCAAATCATAAAGGATTTCATAAACTTAAAACAAAAACATAGTATTTTCTGAATGTAGAATCAGTTGACTCACCTGCTACCAAACAAACCAGACTAATATCAACTGATGCAGTGCCAGTCTTTATGATTTCCTCAAGGCTATGAGCATCAGTGGTGGCTTTCTGAAAGCCTGTTTCCTGTTGTGGAGCTAAAAGTTATAAAAAAAAAAACATGGAAAGATATAAATGACATACTACTGATGAAAGTACTTAGTACTTTAAAGATAAAAATGATTAAAAAAAATACCTCTTTCTGAGCTGACACGTGAATGAATGTGAGCAGTCCTCTGCTTTTCAGATGTGTTCTTCTCACATAACTTTCTCAGTTCATTCACCATGGTCTCTATACCATCTTGGAATATTGAAACAATATTATTTATACAACGTGCTGCATATTTTGAACAAATCAAGTGGAATGTGTGTGTAGTTTTCTTTAAAGGCATTGATGCTCACCACAAGAAGACTGATCCTGTGGCAGTTTGAGTGATTTTAGTGTTTCGTGGTAGGCTAGGCTGCTCAGTTTATCCTTGCAGTTCCATATCTCAACCCTGATCTTGTGACTAAGCAGACTGATCACCAAGTCCCTGTTGACTCTAATGTTGTAATTCTGGGACCATCCAACCCACATCCGATCTTCTTCATGCCACATTCTTACAATCTGTTACAAATACCTTTATGTTAATAACTTCAGCATTGATGGCTTTATAGATGATATTGTAACTCTAAACCATGTAGCTGCTTTATTGTTCACTCAGGATGATCATAAATAGTTCATTAAATATACACCTACACAGGTCATCATGATTACCTTGCAATTATCTTCTATGAATACTTTTGCTGCTGGCCCAAACACTACTATGTCCACTTTGGCTGGCTCTACATCCTCTGGCAACAACTTATATTCAATATGATAGCAGCTCTTAGCTTTTTGAGCCTTAACTGAAGCCTCAGGAGCGTCAACTTCTTCCCCTGTGAAGAACAAATGTTTATGAATGACATCAAAGATGAAATCACACAAGGTCATTCTTCTCAGCTTCAGTTTCAAGAACTTATGTTGATGTATTGGACAGTAAATCTACCTTGTGGAAGGGCTAGAGTGATGTAAATCGTCCAGGATACGTAATAGGAGCTGTCATCTGTTGGTTCCATGATATCCTCTGCTGAAACTGACCTATTTTCCAATCCATGCTCCCTGGACAACACATCATCCTCAAGGACATCTCCCTGTTCTGTATCTGTATCTCCTCCATCACCACTGTCTGGATGTGAAATGCTCATCTCTGACATCTCAGCTTTGGCTGACAACGTAATTGTTTCCATGAAAACACTGTAAGAAATGGCAGCGAAAAAAACGTCATTTTTGTGCATCTAAAGCCATATACTTGGCCCCCGCTACAGTCACATGGACATAAACAAAGACAAAATCCCTTCACATTTGACTCTAAAATATACTCGTTAACACAGGAAGTGTATATTTATTATATTTTTCCAATTAACACACAATTTGACATATTATTTGTTAACTGAAAGTGTAATTAGACCTGCAACTAGATTGGTTATTAAAATCTTAACATATTTGAAGCTGATTATATGTTAAGAAATTTTGTTTTTCATTTCCTCACATTATTACATAACTTTCTGACTTTTTGAAAAACTTTTTTAACATTTATTTTATTTAAAATATTATTTTAAATCTTACAATTTAAAACTAACACTCCCTGTTAAATCAGTTATAAAGTAAAATGAGTTGGCTGACATTCTGAAACTGTAAGTCGGTAACAATGCAATTTATTTCCCCCTTTATTTTTCCTAGTTGTTTTTGTCCTCTTCAGTTTCTGCTGAAGTGATTTAAGCTAGCTTAGTTTAACGCTTGCAACGTTTTAAGACTAAAGACTTCACCACAGTACAGTTTTACGTCAGTTCGTCAAACGTACCTGTCTTCTTCTTATTTTACATGGAGTTTATTTTCCATAGCTGCAGACTATTTTTACTTTTTGCCACGTTGTAGTAAAGTGCTGAAGTAGGTCGGTCAGGACAGGCTGTCACACAAACTTATATGATTCATGAACGCAGCGCGTCGCCATAGCAACCACCGTACTACAGGAAGTGAGGTGTCGGAATCCTATACATGGGCCACAGGTAGGGTAGGCACATGTGTCCCTGAATGGCTATAAATAATTGTGTTCTCAACGACCTGTAGCACAATAGGCTACTCATAATTTATGGCACCTGTGTAACAGGTAAGCTGTCACACAGAGCATAGTTTAGCTGCGCTTAAACTGTTACATCATAATGTGTCTCTGTACGCATGCATTTATCTCCTCTCTAAAGTTATAGCAAGTATACCTGCTGCAGCACCCTCTGCCCTGCCCTGTGCGTTTTTACACACGCACATCGATAGTCATGAATTATGGCACAATCAGGATCGATTAGAATCTAATGTGTATTTTTCACTTCAGACAGGTGATGTCTGTTTATTTCTGTATAATCACAGTGGTCTTTGGGGACCCATTTGACCGCTGACTAGGTTGTCCGGGTTATCATTACACTGTGCGCAGCTGATAATAAATACTGAGTACATCTGTATTTGTTGTGATGTTGTGTTGAGTTGTGATGATTAAGCTCTGCCCATTGACTGACAGACGTGATCCTTGAAACTATTAAAAACGTACAGATGTGTGGTTGAGAATAGAGGATGTTGCATTGTTGACAATAGAAAAATGAAAGGTTTCATTTTACTTTCTTAATTCAATTTAGTTAAGCATTTCCTGTTTTATTTTGATAGTCACCCTCTCCTCTTGTTTCATGTTTCCTGACCTCCTCCGCCCCTCCTGCGTCTCCACCTGTTGTTGATTACCTGCCCCACCCTGATGTGCTACACTTGTGTCTCCTTGCCTCCCTGATCTTAGTGTTTTCACCATGACAGTTTTTAGTCTACAAATTGTTGATTTTCTTCTGTGTTTTTTTTCTAAATCATCTTTAGCATTTGAACAGGCTTAAGTCCAAGTTACTCCATATATGGGAAGAGAGGTGAGCTGAGTGGGGTGGGCAGTAAGAAGGAGACTCGTGATCTGAGCCAACACCAACCTGTCACTCAAGTGTGTGTGTTGTTGTTGTTTTAAACCAGCAACCTTTGCTGATCTGTCAAAAACTGCAGGTCTCCTGCCAGCCTCTGGGGGCTGTTTTCAAATGTGAGTCAATCACCATAGACCTCCATGCTAAAATGTCCAACTTTACAGCGGAACTAATGTTTACAGCCTGGTTCAAAACAAGTTTGAGGCTCTATGTTAGATGGGATGGATGGGCGGTAGTGTAAAGAGGCAGCCTGTGATAAACATGTGTATTTCTGTTGTAAAGTTATGATTGAACTCTTGTTATTGACAGCCCCTAGTGGCCTTGAGTGGAACTGCCTTTTTCCCCACTCGCATGATGGTTGATGTTTTTTCAGGTTTCACATCATCATGAGAGATGTTTCATAGAACAGTTACAGGTGCAGGACAATCCGTGCTATTTAAAAATACACACAATTACACACTTTGATTAAAAGGATACAGTAAACATAGAGAGGAACAAGTGGGCTATTGACTAAGGATAAGAATAGGTTCTGCCCATTCATAGGACGAGCTCAAGCACTGCATGAGTAGCAAACTAAAGTGAAAATTGTGCAGAAAGCCATGCAAACAGACCGTTACAATTCTTCAGTCCGCCTGGTTCTGCTGCACAGCCTATTAGTCTCTGGGGCATCTTACATCTTAACAAGGTCTAACCCAAGTGAATGACAAAAGTTTACACACCTGGTGGCAATTATATTCAGGCGAACCGTTATAGTATGTGTAGGTCTGTGTGGGACCCCTGGTTGTGGATTTTGGGGGCAGTGCTAAATTCAAATCTGCTCAGATTTAACGCACGCCTCGTTTCAGCTGCAGCAGTCTGCTCCTGCACAGAGCTGCACAACACCAGAGGAGACAAAGTTAACACTGCTCCGTTTGTGGAAATATGATGTTTTTCTGTAGAAATAATGGACGTAATAGACTCCATTGATCCATATAGCCGACCGGCGCGCAGGACGCAATGGATAGTAAGCACTCTGGCTTACCACTACGGACTAGACCGGGGAGTGGAGAATGAAATAATAGTTTTGGCAACAGGATTGGATCAATATCTGCAGGAGATATTCCATCATTTGGACTATCAAGGTGGAGGTAAAATTCCCGTAGAGGACTTTAACATCCTGTGTGAAGTTTTGGGACTGAACCAGGACACGGATGAAACAGAATGCGCCTGTGTTTTAGACAATCTACCCAGCGAGTTTACGTTCAGACACTTCCACGCGAAACTGTGCGGATACTTCAGCACCAAAGCAGGGTGTCACTATGAGAACGGCCGGATGCTGGTGGGCAAGGACAGCGAGCACATAGAGACTCAGATCCGACTGAGGAGCCCGCTGAAGCGGCGAGAAAAGCTGCTGTGTGTGGGGGTGAACGGCGGCAGTGGTTCCTCGCCCTCTCCAGAGGGACGGCACGCCTCCGGCTGCAGGCTCGGCTCCTGCACGAGGGAGTGCTACGAGGAGATCGTAGCCCTCGAGGAGGCGGAGGACCGAATAACCAAACTAGAGGATGAGAATGCAAGTTTGAGGGAGCTGATTGAGGACATGAGAGCTGCACTTCAGAGCAGTGATGCCCGCTGTTTGGCTCTCCAGGTGAGAGTTATAATTTAGTATCTTTAATTTTAATCATTTAAGGCAGGGGACTCATGTTCATGGTAATGATTACGTTTGCAGGATATCCAACCTGGCAACATGGACTGCTAAAGAGACCCCCCAAAAGCCTCCACTGGTTTTCACATTGATTAGTAACATATGTGTCATTTTCTCCTCTAAATAACATGCAATATTAACTAATTTTTCTGGCACTGTGCTGTGAATGGGCCCTTTAACAAATCAACACCATCTCAGACATCTCAATATTATTTCAGCTTAGGAGGCCTGGTTGCACAGGGCTTTAAGGAGCTTGTATAGGGATGATGGAAGGGTCCTTATTTAGACAGCGGGTAGATGGGAGGTCAGTGGTGGGGGGCTGTGCCAGGTTAATCCGGTCACAGTCTTCTGTGGTTACAATGTAAGCCCTTATAAACTGGTAAACTCAAGATAATCCATAAATTGTTCAGTAGATTGAAAAACTGCTTTTGCACCAACCTGGCAACCCAAAGTTTGTTCAACTCAGTGTTTTATAAACTTTAATTTAATGAAAAGCATTCATTACAACTTGTAAATAATACGTTTTGAAAGAGGGTTAAGAATGTAAATAATAGCTTAATGAATTGACTATTTTTTTAGCCAGGTTGGTGACAAACTCATTTAAAGATGCTGTAAAAACAAACAGTTAATTAATGCTTTAATTGATGGCTTATGAATTGCAAGTATTTTGGATAACTATAAATACAGACATAGCTATACTTCATTAATATTATTCAGAACATGGAGGTCTATGAGGATTGATTCAAAGTTGGAACCACCCTTAAGTGGCCACTGGAGGAACTGCAGTTTATGCAAGTCTATGTTGGCCTAATGTCTAAGCCCCAACGTTTAGTTTTTTTGGTAACTTATAAGTAATCTATTAATAAAGCCATTAGCTGAAACCATTAGTTAATTGTGCTTAGTGATATTTCAGGGAAGATCCAGATGAAGCCTCCTCAGCTCACTTGGTTCTTCTTCCCTTTCTGCAGGTGGGACTGTGGAAGAGCCACTCCAAACATAAATCTGAAGAAGGCTGCTTCGTTGCCCGCCAGAAACAAGCCGCCGAGAAAACCCTGACCAGCACCGACCTGAAGAGCTGCACTTACAGTGACCTGAAGAGTCTGCAGAGCATTATCCACGAGATAGAACTGCTGCGCAGCTCCAGGGAGGAGCAGGTGGAGGAAGCATTCCTGTGTAATCAGAGGCTGGAGCAAGAGCTGTGGAGCTCTAAAGAGGCTTTGGCTGCTTTGGAGGACTGCAACAGGGCTTTGAAGAGGGAGCAGGCGGGCATGAGGAGGAAGGTGGAGGAGGCCAGGCAAGCGCTGCTCAGTGGGCTGGGTAAAGTTAAGGAGCTGGAAGCTAAGGCTGGTCACGTGCCTGTGCTGCAGAGACACATCGCACAGCTGGAGTCTGAACTCCTCTACTACAGGTAAGAACACTGTTATGTTACAACACTTGTTACAGTCGTATTTATCCCTATTGCAAATAGGATTTTTTGCAATACAACAAGTGGCCACTGGGGTAAATGCTATCAGACAAGGAAAATCTTCATCAACTGCCTTTGTGACAGCTAAATTAGGGGCTGCGTGAGACAATATTTGCATATATTCTTTACTTTTCGGGTTGAGCTGGTTGGTCAAGCAGCAAAACAAGTGCCTGGTTGTTTGTCATGTCATGAGAATCAAGGGCGTTTTTTTGGCAGGTCAATGCATTAGAGGGGCCTTTGTGGCTAGAATCAACCATAATGAATTATAATTCCTATAACACAATAAAATGACTCTGTTTACCTCTGGTTTAATGCCTGGAAAACCTTACCATGCTATTTATGAAGACTTGATGTGGTTTTACTATTCCAATTTTCAGCCTTGTTGTGTTTTAGTTTACTGAATGGGCTTCGTGTGTGGCAGACTGGTTGTGCCTGAGCTCCGCTACTGTCGGGAACCATTCATTTTGGTGGAAGTAAGGGTGTAATTGGACTTTTAAAGTACAAAGCCCATTGGTTTAATGTTTATCTCTATGTCTGTTGTCGTGCTCCTACCATATAATCAGTGTCTGCAGGTCTGGTCTTTCCTAGATTGCAGATGTGTCTAAATGCTTGTAATGTCTACATTATGTTATTATGTCGAGTCAGCCAGACCCATGTGATCACTACTACTAGCCATGTAGGTGCCTCTAAAAACAGTTTAGGCTACCACAGTACCTTTCCTTTTACCCTAAATTCCACTAATCTATGCAGACTGCGTTCCAAAGTCTTTTCACTGCCCTTCTATTGATGCCCTAATGGCAAATAATTCAACACCACAAAGACGAGAGAGAGAGACCTC
Organism: Parambassis ranga; assembly: GCF_900634625.1. NCBI lineage: Eukaryota > Metazoa > Chordata > Actinopteri > Ambassidae > Parambassis > Parambassis ranga. The sequence goes on from NC_041026.1 coordinate 28,174,023, forward strand.
CATTGAGTGAGAACTTCAACAGTCCGACTGTTCTCATCAATCTCCGTTCCCTTCTTTCACCCCTCTTCCAAATGAACAATACCACACAGGCAACCCCCCGGTCCTAAGGATCTTAGCAACCAGACCCTGTGAATATCCCTGCTGAAAGCCCCCAGTGCTTGCACAGTCACATCCCAGCGCTGTCAGAGAGGGAGATGCCGGGTTAAGCATCAAGATGTGAGTGAGATGCAGACTTCGCTGTTTGGATCCAAAACTGGGTGACCCCAAAGTCAATAGAGTCTTTCAGCATCACTTGTCAGAGATCGTACAGATTTAGAGATGACAAGGAGTATGTTGAAATGATGGACCTTAACTTTGTCATTGCAGCTTAATCCTAAATTATTCTGCCAAGTTAATGAGATTACTTCAAATGCTGCTGATTTGGAGTCCTGTGGATTGATTACTTCCTGGCTTGTACATGCAGCCATGCAGCTCTGGAGAATCAGACATTTGCATTGTAAAGCACCAATAGAACAAAGCAAAGTTTACACATAAGCATGATATAATACTTTTCTGGGCATGTTAAACTTTTTATTAATATCAATGTGACAATGAGGAAAAAACTATCAGAAGAAAACACATCAAAATACTAAAAATTATGGTTAAATCTGTATTTTTCATTTGTCTTGTAGAAATAAGCAGCCTCAACATGTGTCAAATAATTCAATCATGAAAAATGATGCATCATTGCCATTTAAGTAACTTAATTGTTTGTTAGAGCTACTTTACTTTTATTGTCTTTGCATGGACCCACGTCTGCTTTTTCCTAGTCTTTCTGTTCCATATACTATGCCAAGCCAGCTTTGTAACTACATATTTACAGCATACTGTCATGATATTGGTAGGCTACTGATCTTCTTAATCTAATTTTTGGCATCAAGAAGATTTTTCCAGAAATGTTGGCCTCTTCCTGTAGCTACATGATTTGCATTTTGATTGACTTTTTTGTTAATGTACAGTTTTCTCATGTAGAAAATCCCCTGACTTTCCATCAGCATCCCAGCAGTCATTGAAAAAATATGGTCATTGGAATGAAACTTTAGGTGTGTGGGTGTTGTTGCGTAACATGTCTGTGATTGCTTTGGAGCAGAGGCTCAGAGTCGGACTCCTTCAACAGGAGGACAGGAAAGTGTCTCTGTGATTGTCTGAAAGTGTCGCTTTTAGTTTTGTTTTTTTCTCTTAGCTTGAGCCGCAGAAGGTAAAGGAACCTAAATCAGTCACTGTAGTGTATAGAGAGGCCTGTGAGCCAGAGGGATGAGACAATAGGAAGCACAGCAAGAGGAACAAAAAAGAGATGAGGGGGAGGAAAGCCTACCATCTGGAGGAAGAAGCAAACACTCAGCTGTTTGTTCATGAAATGACAGACGTGTTTTGCAAGGCTCACAAGAGAGGAATGGCTTCATTTATCTTTCACCTCCCAGACATTCATAGGCGAGTTGAAATCACTCATTAAAAGTGAACTTTGCCCTATAATATCTTCACCTTTTACTATGCCCTTGATTCCAGGTGTGTCAGTTTATAGTTAAAGAATTTCTAGAGAGCACCCCAGAGTACATGTGTCCTAAGTGTTTCAAGTTTAAAACTCACTTTTCATTTCAGCGGCACGACTGCAGGCTTCTTCTCTGCGTGCTTCTAACCCTTTGCCCCTCTGAAGGCAGGCCCCAGGGGAGGAATAATCTCCCGGCCTTTTCATGCTCACTGCGTGGTGCCTGGAGAGCGGAGAGAGAGAGAGAGAGGAGGGTCCGGCGGGCCATTTATCTGCCTCAGCACAAGAGCAGCAGCATTGTGTGGAGCAGGTGCTGCCACAGCATTCCTACCCTTTAAAATAATGTAGAAGGGGGACACACTTGAGGGACGTCTGGGACCTGTGGCATTATGCTGCTGCTGCTTTACTGTTTTTTCTTGAAGAGCTTTTTAAAAACCTGCCCCAAAGTGGGCTCTTTTTCAGATGCAGCTGCTGCTCCACATTCTCCCTGGCTCTCTTTCTCTGGTTTTTGGGGGTATGCTGACATCAGCAGAAATACATATCTTATAAACTTGTGCCACCCAGTTCTGTTGGATGTCTCTCCCCATTTATTTCCCTCTGCTTTTAATACCTTCGTTTGTTTGACTTTAGGGGTTTTCTTTGCACAGGAAAGCTGCCCTCTGTAAATGTTACAGGAGCCATCGCCTCAGCAAGTGCTAAACACATCCCTAAAGCAGCTTTATTTGTATCTCCGAGACCAGCGCGACCCCGAGAGGACTTGATTAATAACCGTCAGCTATCCAAACAAGACCCCCCCAACCCCTCCCCCCACCCACCCTCATCGTGCCGCAGGGCACTGACAGGCGGTGAACTTCCAAGTTCAAGCTCAGGTTTACAGCGTGCCCTCATTTTTTAAACCTCAGCAGAGAAAGGAGACTGTCATTGACGGATGACACCTGAAAAAGGAAACTGCTCTTGTGGGGAGTGGAGGAGCTGATGGGGAGGATGTGTGTTAACGGAAAGTTCACCTCAGCGCCGCACTGCCATAAACACAGGGAGGACTCTGGGTGTCCCAGCTCTAACAATAAACAGCTGGACTAGTCTTGAGAACGACCTTAAACATTTGCTAATAGAATACAGGATGCTATTAATTAGAAATGCCCTGACATAGCACAACAGAAATCTTCATGTGTAACCGTACTCCTGTGTGTGTGTTCCTCTGGGGATGTAGGGATAATTAGCTGCTACAAAATACATCCACTTGTATTAAAACCATAGTCCATTTTCAACTAATGTGAATGTAGACATGCTAATCTTGAATTTCCTTGTTTTGAGATTACTCCAAGAGATACAATTATTTTGGCTTTAGCAAGCACAATCTGATAAAAGACAGTGAAAGGAGATGTGAAAAGGATTAGCCTATTGTATGTGCAACATATCAGATCCTCTAATACTGTATTTCCTCTAAAACTCTAATGTCTGTTTCAGGTTTCCTGCAGATTTATACTGCTACATTGTGCTTTTTTTTCACTTAATGCATAGCATACATATTTCCTCAGTGGGTGAGGAAGGGACAAAATGCTAATGCTAGTTTTTTTTTAAATCAGCTCGGATTATTGTAGAGCATTCTACAAAATATATTTAACACGCAGACACATATATTCAGAGTTTTGTTGTCCCTATGTAGTTTAGTCTCTTAAGTTTTGTAAATTGACCTGTGCCTACATATAGACTGAGTGATATGCCATATACAGGTATATTTCAATGGAAAATATTAAGTCAGTTTAGTTCTGGATATACAGTAAAGTAAACTATTAATATAGATATTTTCAATATATGGACATGTACAAATTTTACAGTTGATTTTATGTATATCCATAGACTATACATGCCATGCCAATATATTACTATATAGTTAAATTATGCAAATTTACCTAAGGATATGTGTAAATCCCCCGATTTACACTGCTCAAATCATTAAAGGGAACACTAAAATAACACAATAAACAACAATTTCAATGAATGAAATATTCCAGTTAAAAATCTTCATTCATTACAGTAGAATATGTTGAGAACAAAATAACATAAAAATATAAATCAAAATTATTATTAAGGTCTGGATTTGGAACCATACTCAAAATAGGCTAATCTCCCAATCTTAATGTTCTCTGGCAAATACCAGTCACCCTGCACAGTGTTGGGCTGTAAGCACAAGCCCACTTGTGGACGTCGGGCCCTCATACCACCCTCATGGAGTCTGTTTCTGACAGTTTGAGCAGAAAAATGCATATTAGTGGCCTGCTGGAGGTCATGTTGCAGGGCTCTGGCAGTGCTCCTCCTGTACCTCCTTGCACAAAGGAGGACGTAGCGGTCCTGCTGCTGGGTTGTTGCCCTCCTGTGGCCCCCTCCGTGTCTCCTGGCGTCTCCTGGTATCTCCTCCATGCTCTGGACACTGTGCTAACAGACACAGCAAACCTTCTTGCCACAGCTCTCATTGATGAGCCATCCTGGATGAGCTGCACTATCTGAGCAACTTGTGTGGGTTGTAGACACCGCCTCAAGCTACCTCTGGGGGTGAGAGCACTGACAAAATGACAAAAGTGAGCAAAACATCAAACAGAAAGGATGAGAACAGAGAAATGGTCTGTGGTCAGTACCTGCAGAACCTCTCCTTTATAAGGGTTGTCTGATAACTGCCTCTCATTTCCACCTGTTGCCTGTTCCATTTGCACAACAGCAGCTGAAATTGATTCACAGTCAGTGTTGCTTCCTAACTGGACAGGCTGATTTCACAAAAGTGTGATTGACTTGGCGTTACATTGTGTTCTTTAAGTGTTCCCTTTATTTTCTTAGACGTGTATATCACAGATTAAATTTAAGTATAGGACAGCTGCATTCATATGCAGAAACACCTTGTCTCTAAGCAAAATAAGTAAATGATAGGTACTTTAATTTTAGCAGGTCAGGCCCATCATTGCTGGCACACTCTGAGAGCTATGATGCCTGTCCACCGACCAAATTTTGTCTGTCTGCTGCATCCCACAGTCTAACCACTATCCAGGACGCCTGCCTGGACTACTTTCAGGTGTCTCTGCTCATCCAGCTGGATTTTCCATACTCAGAACCACCAAGCACATGTGATGGAAAACAGTATAAATCTCATTAGAACTAGTTTTCATGTGTCAGCCGCGAGTTGTCTCTTAAACACAAAAGCCATTTTTTTAACCACTATGCATGTCAGAGGCCTGATTCTGTATTCACTGGACATCCAAGCCTCCTTCCTAGCACTGTCAATTAAAGTGCAATTAGTCACACCAAAGCCTGCATTTGAAAAAGCTCATTCCAGAGTCTCAGGGTCCCCATAGCAACGAGCAAAGTGTGTGTGTTCATATTGGTCTGACTGCAGTTACTGGTCCTGTGAACTCTTTTTTTTTCCACCACCATAACTTAAACAGGACTTTGATTAATTGCCTGAGATCAGGCTACAATTATTGACTTTTACTGATGTCAGTAATTTTACAAAGAAAGCTACACCGACACAGAGTATAATGGTGTCTTACAACATAATCTGCCTCGTGCCAACAGGATATACGCCCAGTGACTTTTTTCTGTTTTCTGTTTTTTTTTTTCAGTCAGGCTGCTGAAAATTGTTTCGAGATTTTCTCTCTCTCTCTCTCTCTCTCTCTCTCTTTCTTCGGCAAGACATCATCATCTGGAAACACTTACTCTGTGATTTATGAAGGCCCCCTATCGGATTTCCCCGAACACAAAGGAGCAGACAGCAGAAGAAACCTAGAAAATTCAAACCATTACAGGACGATTGATCTGCCCAGAGTGCAGCCTCAGGCCTTTTATCAGGAGTGTTTAAATGTAACGATGACGTTAGGGAAAATTTCAACTGAACGTATGTTCCTCTGCAGATAAAAAGACATGTCACCGAGATCTGCAAACTGTATGCAGCACTTAAATATTTTTCTTCCATCCGGTGTGCTTTTTGCTCACATCTTGCACTCTAATAGCACCGTTCTACCACTGACCCACTTTACTGTAAAAAATGCCTGACAGATACAATGTCTGGTTTCAATTACCCCTCCCAGATTTGGCATACAACATCACAGGCCTCTATAAAATTATCATGGCGGTTGTAGATGTGGCGTAATACACACTTGCGTTACATGATATGTTCTCTTTGATGTTAGCAATTGGTTCGGACTGAACGTCTCTCATCTGTGCACATTTGAAGAGCACTTTTAGCTCTTCTGGTCACTGTCAGTTTATGTATATTAGACATTCACAGCAACAGATAGGTTGCAAAAAAAACATACAGTCTGTGCTGAGCATGCAGTCTTTTTTCTTTCTTTTTTCAGATCCCAGGTGTCAAAACTACAAATCCCAAGCAGCGCCAGGGCAGAGCAACAGCAGAGTGTCAGCAGCAGGCCGGGACAGAGGTGCTGCCTGGACAGCCAGCATGACCGCTGCTCCCCGACAGGGCGTGCTGTGACGACCCCAGACAAGAGTAAGACATCTCTCTCAACAGGAAAGCATCTAGCTTTGTGATAATAATATTAATAATGACTATAATAATGGTGATTGTGCGTTGTGGTATACAGTGGAAGAGCAGCTGTTCCGGTCCGTGGAGGGCCAGGCAGCCTCGGATGAAGAGGAAGATAAGTGGACTGGAGATCAACGGAGGCAGGTGGACGAGGTGAAGAAGATCCTCACCAGGCTATCATGCTGTGGGGAAAGGTACAGCACATCCCAATTATCACTGTATTCTCAAATATACATATAATAACATGAAATTGATTTTTGACCTTATTAACCTCAGTGTTTTTAATGCACACAGCACATGTAAAGTAGCTGTAGTGAAATCTTTACATTGCAGCTTTTTTCTGCAGCACAACAATAGTTAGCTAGGATGTTAGTTAGAAAACATTATGGAGTTGTTTTTTTAGCTTATATGAGGAAAAATATTTATCTTTTGTTAATGAAAAAAAAGGTTGGTGAGTAGGAATGGTTAACTGAAACTGGAATAAGTTAAAAACTTTGGGTGCTAGTGACATTTCCTGTTGTTTAACCAATCTCTATTCAAGGTTCAAGACTCTTAAGTCAAAGGTGTCATATGTAAGATCACAGTGCAAAAATACTGTACAGCATTTTTTCAGCTTTCATAATGCACATATTTCAATCATTTCAAGTTTTTTTTGTGTTGGTCAAAGTTTAGACTTTTCCAGGCATTTTGCCTTCACACTTCAGTTTCAGGTTCACACCTACAGGAAAAAAAAATATCCAATGTGGCAGAATTCATAACAAGTACCATGCAATGTTGTCAGTGTCTAATCCAAAACACACTTGGAAACATCTAAAACTGATTATTTAGGTATTTAGTAAAATATATTAAACATGTCTGTCTATATTTAAAGAATGTAAATAAGGACTACACATGCAGAAAACTGTTGCCAGTGTGTTTATTGTTGCTCTGAAGTGACTTGCCTCAAGACATAATCTGCCCCTAACATTTATATAAATGCGATCCACTGTGTAATCTTTTGGCTTCTGACCTGATAATGTGTCGTTGACCAGGTGCGACGACAAGGCGTTCAAAAAGCTGATGTCTAATTTCGGGAGCTCCAGAAGCGAGGAGAGCTGCAGCGCCGTGTTGGAGCTCCTGGAGAGGGTGACCAGGTTGCATAAGCAGCTGGAGCAGAAGGAAAGGCAGGCGAAGATTGACATGGACCAGGTACAGACTACCACTGAACTCCATCACAACATGGTAATGAGTTCTGCTGTCTCCATTTACATGAAAATGTCCTCCCCGGACAATGTTCTGCCTCTTGCCATTCTGCGGCCAAGTGCACAGTGTTAAACTAGATTAGAGGGGACTGGCGAAGGTTGTTTTGAAAGTGGAGGGCTTCAAAGGCAAAACCACAGCTAATGGTATGATCCTGCAGCTTCCACCTAACCAAACCACCAGCAGCAGCTACAGAGCCTCCCTCAGCGTGAGTTTGTGTGTGGGTGGGTGTGTTTGCAGCTGTTTCTCACTGGAACCGACCACAAAAACACTCCCCCTCTTGTTGCCGCATGACACTTAGAAATATCATGAATTAAAGTTCTCCCATTACAGTCAAGAAGGCTTTTCACAACACAGGAAGACAGGCAGGCAGAGGGGGAACGTGATGTAATGTCTTCCCAGACCATCTCAGCGCTCCGACAGGAAAAGTTCAAACCAAACAAAGTCCTTACTGTTAGCCTTTGTTTATGTGCAGGATGTGTGGGGTGAGACCTTTGTCCTTCAACGCGCTATGATGTAAAGGTGCACTGCAGGGATTTCCAACATTTTTGGCAGGCACCTGAAAATGTAAAAATAACCCCTTACATTTGACATGCCATTTCACTTTGTGTATTTGTTTTGTAAAATATTTATATTATATTTACAGAAGTGACAAAAGTAGCAGTTCTTAAAAACCAATCAAATTCTAGGCACCTCAGTAATATATCTTGACACTATAGACTGTAAATAAAGATGGAGGACAAGTGCTTTTAAAGCTCAGCACCTACAGAGGTTGTTTCATTGGCTCATTGCTAGATATGTTTCATATATCTATATTTCATATGTATATATAAGGTACACCGAAGTGTCAGTTTAATATTTGTATTTTGTGAGCTATGCAACACAAAGGGTAAGGAACAGCAGAAGAGGGGATTCATTAACTGGAGTATGAACCAGAACAAATGTTTTCTGCGGGGTGCAGAACAACAGACAGCATGAGTGTTTTACCTACCACTCTTAACATGTAAATTTCACAACAAGAAAGACTTGATATTCTCAACAGTTAGGTGAAAAACTATGGGCAGTGTCAGCCGTCAGCTAAGCATATGTGCTATATACATAATCAACCACTGCCTGATTCCTGACCGCTATCCTTTAGTTTTAATTGCTGCATAACATGTGCATATTTCTTCCAGATGAAGGACTCCCTGATGCAAGAGCTGCAGCAGAAGGCCGAGGAGACGGAGCTGCTTCAGATTGAGCTGCAGATGCTGGAGACTGAGAGAGTTCGTCTGTCACTGGTGGAGGAGAAGCTCGTGGACATCCTGCAGCTCCTCCAGCAGCTCAGAGAGCTGGTTAGTCACCATTAGAGGATGTCTGAATGACAGAGGGGCTTTGTAGAGTCATTAAACGTGATTTTTTTTTTTTACAATTTGAAGGCCCAAACATAGTGTTTTGATTTAGTACAATGAACAATGTTGTAACCAAACAGCATATCAAGTCAAGCAAAATCCACCCACGCTACACTGGAATAGTTTTGCTGCTCTGTTAAGTGAAAGAAAAACAAAGCTAAAGCTTCCTCTATCCTAATGAACAGACAGCATTAAGACATAATCACATTTGTGATCAGTGTATAAAAGCGCAAATTTATATCACTCATATGTCAAAGTTTTTGTGGACACATTTTTGTGTGAGACACCTGAACATCTTTCTCTCTCTCTCTCTGGTTTTAGAACGTCTCGCGGAGGTCTCTCGGGAAAATCCTGCTCAGCACTTTGGAGTCGTGCAGCGACCCGCAGCACGGTTGGTAGATCTCAAACGTCCAATAAAATCAATACAAGTCTTGTGAAATGCAACAATAAAAGTTCACAGTCAGTTGAGACGGGGGAACCAAATGAACTTCTCATCAGGTCACACCAAACTCAACTCCCACTGAGGTCACATCTGCTCTGTTTTTACACAGGAAAAGCCCACATTCTGGAGGTGCTCAACGCTCTTTATCACGAGCTGGCTGCTTGCGAGATCCTGTCCACTGGAGGACCATTGGAAAGGACACAGAGTCAGCAGTCCCTCAACGCTCTCATCATTTCCTGCTAAACAACGCTGCCTCCTGCTGGGCCCTGAGTGCTTCAGCGGTTTTCTCAAGGACACTAAAAAAGTGATAAAAATCAAGCTGGTTGTGTATACAGTGTATTATATTGTACTCCTTCCATTATATATTTTTTTGTGAAGGGATGTTAGTCTAGAGTTATGGTAGCAGATTTTAATGACATATAAATTCTTGCCAACACATAGCAGAGCTTTTATTGCACAGACGTTTTCATTATACATTTTGTATTACCATTTTTTTTTCATCACAGTTTTCTTAATGTGAAAATCTTAATATAAGCTCAACTTCAAAGGCACACAGTGCTCTTCAACAGATACCTGCCAGTCTGTCCCCTTAGACCTCCATGTTAAAATGTCAAAGTTTAAAGGAGAAATAAACATGTGCCTGGTCTATCACTCTGTATCTTACTGTGCTTACTGTCATTGGATCAATAAAATTCACTGCGAATTTGTAAATACTAAAAGTAAATTTGTGTTCTTGTGTTTGTTCTGATGTCAAATTCCACCAAGAATATTATACTAGAATTAATTTAACCCTCAGGCGTCACTTTAAATTACTAACTACCCTTTTGTGTCATTAGGGACAAAAATGTCCACTTCCAAATAACTGCTATAAAAACTTAACCCTTACCTAATTTTTATGTTTAATTTGGCCATAACTTTGTCTATACGTGAGCAAATTGAATAATTTTTAGTGAGTAAGCTTAATTTTACATACATTTTGTCAATATGATTTTAAAATTAAATTTTAAAGGTTGTTTGGGACAAAAACGTCCTCTAAATTTAACTGTTTTAAAAATAGATTAGATAAATATTTTTTTTGCATAGACCTTTTAATTAACTTCAGTTCTGATCAAAAGTAGTAAAACAATCATTTTCCCCCAGGATTTTAACCCTTTAATCACCAATTTCATAAGCTGATAAATGGAAAAAAACACACAAAATGGCAAATTTTTAATTTTTAATTTAAAATTTTTTATGTGGACTGGATTTTTTTTAACCTTTATTACAGTCTTGGACATGTCAAACATTAGTAACAACATTGACTTTAATGCATTGTTAGTTTTTGCACAGCACTGGATTTTCATTTTTTCTCCCTTACGTGTTGTTCATGGACATTTTTGTATTTGTTTAGAAGCTAATAGGAGGACTGCTCACAGTCCTGTCTGACCTAGGTACCACGTAGTATTAAAGGCAAGGGTAGGAGTTCTTGAAAACCCACAGAACTGGCAGGCAGTTGAGGGCTCCACAGAACACACACCCACCCCACATCACTATAAATGTTTATTATTTACTGATTGACAGGTCAGAATTCAAATCCTGAGCCTGGAGCATCCCATCAGCTGCTGGAGCTCCATCTGAACCAAGTCTTACATCTGCCAGCAGAAGGGGACATGATTGTCAGGATTCCCTCCTCCCGTACAAACCCTGACAATGATGGAGAGACAAGACAGCTTCAAGAATTGGACATGTGCAAAGTTAGGGATGCACTGAAATAAGCTGTGTTCTGTTTATTTCTCAATGTCTGCAGCATTTGGCTGATGAGATAAGGTGTAATTTATTTGTTTTTATTTTTTTCCTCTGTTTTGGCATATTAGGCTACATGCCTTACATCCCCAAGAGCAGGACCAACAGACTCAGAGACTCCTTTGTCCCCCGATACATCAAACTTTACAATTCTGCTTTTGGCAGGAGGGGGAGAATGAGGGAGGAGTACAGCCCGCCTGATACAACACAGTGCAATAATTTATATGTTGCTTTTTAACTCACTCTGACTGTTGGTGTTGTAGTGCTGCTGGTACCCAAATTTCCCTGAGGGACCTTCCCAAAGGGATTAATAAAGTATATTCTATTCTATTCTATTCTATTCTATTTTAACCCGAGTGCTCCACCTAGTGGTTAAAGTATGCACACAACAATCAACTAAATAATATTCTTACTTAGGTGAATTGTGACATTACATACAATACTGTAAAAATATTTTTCTAGCAAACAAAGAATAATGTAAGTATAAACATAAATTTCTCCACAGGGCTGTTATTAATTAAGCACACAGTACTTTATACTGTATATTATTTCGATCTATCCAATTTTTACTACTACTGTATCTGTGCTGTTGCAATAACGCAATTTCCCCATTATGGGACAAATAAAGGTTTTCTTAATCTAAATCTAAATCTTGTATCAAGTTGTTTTAACGTTCCACTGCTCTGTTGATATGAGATACCGTAGCCAGGCAACCAACTCAAATCTCGTGAGACACCTTGAGGAAATGAAGTAAATAAAGGCAAAGTTTGCTGATTCTTTTAATGGCATAAAAAAGATTAAAAAAAAAAACTAGCAGAATAAATGCAAAAACATGAGTGATGTGTCAGAGATGGAAAAACGATGGCAATGAGAGAAGATGCGTACCAGTGACGTGTACGAGAAACAGTCTCATATTATCGCGGTATTTCCTGCGTTGCCTAGCGACGTGGCACTGATCATCAACATACGTCTTTACACGATCGCGTAAACTACTTTCTGGCTTTGGAAACTACATTTAATGCAAGCTGGGAGTATTCGTTGTTTGTGGTTATATTTAAGTTTATTTGAATATTTTAAAACCTAACAGCTTAAATGGCCGCTGTAGTTGCTCAGCCGCACTTCATTTTCGGTCTGCGGACAGGTGTGACAAGTAACTTGTGTTTCTGCGATGAGCACAACGTCGTATATCCCAGCGGAAACAGCTGCGTGTGCTACAACACCGTGCAAAGATCTCAGAGGTTTATTTCAGGTATTTGCTAACTGGTTTTACACTGTCAAGCAACACATGTATTCATTATATTTCTTTTAAGAGGTTTATGCTTTGCAACGTACGTGTTTACATCATGTAGGTCTGTATTTTGTCTATTTGTGTTGCGTCTTTAGGATCAGAGAAAGGTCAGAGTATGCGTGCTTTTTCCATGAGTGCCAACCAGCGTTACCTGGCGGTTTCAGAGTGTGGGGAGAGGGCCACTATCACAGTGTTTGACCTGCAGCACGAACAGGGCAGAAAGAGAAAAGTTCTGAGTGCAGGGGACACTCCTGTTCAGGAGTTTGTAAGCTTAGCTTTCTCCCCTGATTCCAAATACCTGATAGGACAAACAGGGGACCCAGAGTGGATGCTGATCTTCTGGCTGTGGGAAAAACACAAAATCCTAGCAACAGTGAAGACAACTAACTCAAACAATCCGGTTACCCAGGTGAGTTATCTTGGATCAGCTACAGTCCATTATATGTGCAGGCATGTTGTACCATTTGAATGATTTGCCACCAGGTCAGCTTCAACCCTTGCAACAACATGCAGCTTTGTGTGAGTGGAACTGGTGTGTTTAAGCTGTACCGCTACTTAGAGGGAGCCCTGAAACAGAACACCTTTGCAAAGGTGGAGTCCATCAACTTTCTTTGCCATGCCTGGATGTCAGAAGAGAGATTGATTGCCGGTACGGATACCGGCAGGCTGCTGGTGTTTGAGTCTGGAGACTTGCGGAGAGAGATCGACATGTCCGCTTTGCAGTATGACAGGTCAGACACAGTATCATACAATTTGTATGTTTTTCCACAGCTTGTGTATACATAATCACAGATCAATCATAGAGCGTTTCCACCTGCATGTCCTTTGCTTGGTACAGGTTATATCTTTGAAGGTTGTAGAGCTTTGCCCAGTTAGGAAGCCACTTAGTGTTAAAATAATGAAAATGGATTCAGAATGGTTATGGTGGTTAAGACAGCTACTTTACTCTCTTATGAATTTCTACCATTTCTACTACTAGGTTAAATTGTGATACAGTCTTTACAGACAACCACTCAGTTCATTAAAGCCATTACCTCTCTGCACAGGCCAGTAAAGATGAAGAGACCTAGAGAGTCTGATGTGGATCCAGGTCCATCTGTCCCTCGCATCACAGCCATCCTATCCTACACTAAGGGCTTTGCATGCTCTTTTGGTCCTGGCAAAGTCTGTCTGTTTGAAAAGATAAATGACACTTACAGAAAGACCAAGGAGCTACAGGTAAAAGTTCAAGCAAGCTTTAAATAAAATGTACTTATGACTTTGTGTACAGTGTGTATCTAATTGTACTGTGTCAGATCCCTCCAGATCCATACAGTAATGACTTGACCCCAGCAGAGTGCCAGGAGATTGACACCATGTGCATCAGCCCAGCAGAGGAGACTCTGGCTATCAGCACAGACAGAGGACAGATGTACAGCATCAGCCTGTTCGCTGTAGAAGCAAACAAGGTGCTGTAGAATATACATTGAGAATAGCACTGCAAGAGACACTCACTCCAAATTGTTTTTATCTGAGGTGCTCATGTTAGATTTTCTGTCTTGTTATTTTGTGTTTCTACGTGGACAAAAAAACCTTCAATTAATGCAGATGTTTTTCACCACAATACTCTCTTAACACCTGCATCCTCCACCAAAGTCCCTACAATATTCAATTTTTATTTGAGTAAAATTTTTACTTGTCGTAAACCTTGTTAGCTTTTCAGTGGTTGTGTTGCTGTGCTGGTGGGATCTACAGCACCAAACCTTTCACACACTGAGCAGCAGAGAGAAGAGGCAGAGGGAGCGCACCCTAATAGCTAAGCTAGTTGACCTTAAATAAACGCTGTGGTGTATTATGGTGATCCCTAAGAAACTGTACGATGTAGTGCACATGTATAATAGTATGGTCTAATTGAAAAAACTGCAGTACACCAATTTATATTGATTCATGAGCTAGGATACTTTTCTTTGCTGTGGTCTGTCAATTCATGTCAACATGTAGTTGGAGAATCACAACCGCTGGCTCTTCCTGTTAATGCAGTTTTCGCTCATCTTTTATACTCTATTAACACCACCTTGTCTGCCTTTCTCTCATGTAGGCAGCTTCCTGTTGACTTTAGATCATTAGATTGATATAAATTTTGTAACTCCATCCTTTAGGAGGAACAGCTACATTTTGAATTCCTGTCCCAGTCATTTCACTCCAGCTCCATCACTGGTTTGTCCATCTGCATTCACAAGCCCTTTATTGCCACCTGCTCTCTGGACCGCTCTGTACGCATCTGGAACTACGAGACAAAGTAAAAATTCACACACAAACTCCTTGGCAAATTGTCTGTTATGTGGTGTATTTACTTTATTTACACAGCTATTATCGGCCACTTTAAGGACGCACTGTTTCTTCTTTGGTGTTCACTGTTTATAGAGCATTAGAACTGTACAAGGAGTTCCAGGAAGAAGCATATAGTGTTGCTTTGCACCCCACTGGCTTCTTCATACTGGTGGGATTTTCAGACAAACTCAGGCTAATGAACCTGGTTATCGATGACATCCGTAGCTTCAAGGAGTTCACTGTGCGCGGCTGCAGAGAGGTATAATATACTGTTGATCATGTGTGCAGAAAATCCAAATGATTGTAAACTTATGCTCACCTCCTCACTCCACACCTTTAGTGTGCTTTCAGCCACGGTGGCCACATGTTTGCAGCTGTCAATGGAAACATCATCTGCATATACTCAGCCATCTCTTTTGAAAATATCCTCAATCTGAAAGGCCACAATGGAAAGGTAAGTTGGGCAGGGTGCTGTATTAGAGAACAGTTCTAAAGCAGTAGTTATTGTTGTTTTTCATTTTATCTGTATGTCTTTGTAGGTACGAGGCATTAAATGGAGCCTGGACGACAGCCGTCTGGTGTCATGTGGGATGGATGGTGCAGTGTATGAGTGGAACACACAGACTGGCAAACGGGAGTCAGAGTGTGTCCTCAAGGACTGCAGCTACACAGATGTTGCCTTCTCCTTAAACTGCAAAACCATTCTAGCTGTTGGATCAGACCTCACACTGAAGGAAATCCAAGATTGCCAGGTCAGTAGCTGTTAGTATGTTACTGTAACATTATATCTACAAAACCCACTTAATGTATTTGTGTCTGTCTTACCGCCTCTGCTGTTCCACAGGTCTTGAGGGAGGTCTCACCTGATGAGACAGCTCATACCACACTCGCAGTGTCACACTCTGGTAGAGTCATTTTCACCGGAACCACCAGTGGGATTATCAAGGCCATCAAATACCCGTTACCTATCCAGAACGAATGGATCAAGTATCAGGGTCACTGTGGCCCCATCACCAAGGTGAGGGAGGAAGAGGAACAAACAAGTAGACATTCTTTACAATAGATGTATTTTGAATACTGAAATTATCTTTTGTGAATACTTTGACCAAACCATGTGTGTCTTCAGATGGTGATCACATATGATGAACAGTTCCTGCTCACAGTGTCTGAGGATGGCTGCCTGTTGTTATGGAGGATTATCGATAAGGAAGGCAAAGAGTTAAAGTGCAACAGGATGATCATTCACACTGATGAGATTCTTGTTACCAAATCAGAACTGGATGAGAAGGTATGTGTGTGTGTGTGTGTGTGTTTGAGTGTGTTAGTGCATCTGCACCAGGCCCTTTCATTTGACTTACATATACAGTACCATATGTATACAAACACAAACTGACACCTCCACCCCACTATTTTAGATTTAAAAAACGTAACCATGGTCAGTTTGCTATGTGCAGACAAAAGAATTGTAGTCCATGTTGTACATATACATATGATATATATTTTTTGCATTAAGAAAATTACATTGAGCATTTATTGTTGCAGTGTCGTTGTAGATCATCCTGCTTATGGCAAGACCAATCTTCTTCAAATGAACAGTTGTCATTGCCCCTTTTAATCGTCACTGTACTCAGTGTACTCACTCCTTACTTCCTTCCTTCCTTCCTTTCTTACTCTCAATACTTCTTTTCTTTTGAACTGTCATGTTATACTAATGAAAGAATAACAGGTACATTACTTGTATCTGTGTTCAGAACCAGAACATGCTGGAGCTGAAAATGCGCCTGGAGGAGCTACAGATGGAGAATGAGTATCAGCTCCGCCTGAAGGACATGAACTACAAGGAGAAGATCAAGGAGCTTTCTGACAAGTCTTTTCAAGAAATTAAATCTCTGAAAAAGACACAACAGGTCTGCTGCTGGTCACTACTCCTATATATATTTCTTTATTACTGCCTTATTTACCCTCTATGTTAAATGAACTTTGTAAACTTAGGACCTCTGTCGGCTGCTCTTTTTGTAGGCCATGAAGACAGACATGGAAAAACGGGAACAAGACAACCTGGAGAATACTGCAGAGATGACTTCGAGGCACTCAAAAGAACTGAAGGATTTAGGTAAGAGAAGAACAGCATCTGTGTCGACTTTTTTTTTTACAAGGGAGTCACATCAGTTGCCTTTTTTTAATACACACAGAGCAACATTACAGCCAGAGGCTGATCGTGGAGCATGAGAAGTTCCTCGACCTTCAGCAGAACCATCAACAAATGCAGGAAGACTACAAGATGCAGCTTGAGTCTGCAGAGCAAAGCAAAAACCAGGCACTGGAGGGGCTGACACAGTTTTACGAGGCCAAGCTACAAGAGAAAACCCAGATTCTGACTCAGGTCAGTCACAAGTGAATGTAACCATTGAAACCACTATTTTTTTTCACTGTTTGATTTTGTGTTGCTGTTATTTTTTGTTCAGTGTCAGGAGGACACTCAGCGAGAGATCAGCGAGTTTAAAGAGATCATGAAGCAGGCAGAGGAGGACGAGGAGAAGAACATCCGTGGCATCCAACTGGAGTACGAGCATAAACTGCACAAGGAGAAAGAGATGAACACAAGTCTGAAGAAAAAAACTGGTGTCATGTCCCAAAAGGTAACCAAAGTTCCTGTTATATTCAGAGTTCTTTGAAAGAAAATTGATTTTTTTTTTCACTTCTCTCTCCCGGTTGTTTCTTCTCCCTCATTTGTGGATATTGTGGATGTGACCACAGTTCTACACTCTACAGAGTCAGATTGATGACAAGAACACTGACTTAAACAAGATGAAGCAGGAGCGGCAGAGCATGCTTGGGTTGATTCGCTCTCTGGAGAGTGACATAGAGGACCTAAAGAGGCAGATTGCTGGCCATGAAAAGACCGGCCAGGAAAAGGTGGCTGTGACCAGAGTTTATCTTTTACTGACAACCAGAGAACATTGTGTTACAGTCCAGTAAGGTTACTATGTATTTTTAATTGGATAGATGCGGTTCATTTAACATTTTAGTAGTAGGTAATATCCTTCCTTGCAACCACATTCACACAACTGCATGTGGTACTTCCACATACTCTCCTATATTAGTCCAAGTAATCACATATATCAGAGTTTTCCATTTCTGTGTTTTTAATGTTTAGAACATTTTAATAGAAGTAGTATGAACCTGCCATTCAATTTGAATTAAGTATGACATTTTTATTAGTTAGAGAAAACTAGGCCAAATGTGTGAACGCTTCTGTATATTGTTAGTCACATTAGAGATTAAGTGATTAAGTTAAGATTAAGTTACTGATTGTAAAATGCGCTATATAAATAAAATTGAATTGAATGTTCAATATTTTACCCCCCCAAACTTAACTTAGACCCAGATTCTTCAGCTAGAAACCTATAATCGTCGGAATCAAGGTCTAAAATTCATGTGTTCAGAACTTGTATTCCTTTTTAGAAACTCAAAAGGTTACTGGCACATCGAGTACTAAACAATTCGGCAGATACTAGGGTGCAAGACTAGAATATATTCTACAAGAGTTTGATTATGTGATTGTAGGCAGCAGAGCTTAAACTTGCATAGGTGCTGCTTAAGACTTCAGACTTAAAACTTGCACCCATTCATGTGCCCACAGGATAACACTATCTCTGGATTGAAGAAGAAGAACCAGGAACTGGAGAAGTTGAAGTTTGTTCTTGAGTTCCAGTTGAGTGAGTTAAAGAAGCAGATCGAGCCCCAACAGGATGACATAAAAGAGAAAAAGCAGTTGATACATAAGGTGTGTGCATTTGTCTAAAACGTGACATCATGTTATATCTATGTTGTTATAACTGTATCCATCTATCTGTCTGTGGTGGTGTCTTTTTTTCCTGTCTGACAGCTTGAAGAGAATCTTTTGAAAATGAACAAGAGCGACACTCAGATGAAGCTCACACTCTCGGACCTGAGGCTCAGACTGACAAACAGAGAAAAAGAGATGCACAAGGAGATGCAGAAAGTAAGCAAACATGCATCGCACGTTTTCCATACAAAATCCATCTGCAGTCTGAGGCTGCTAACACTTCATCTTTTCGTACAGTCATGAGATAAGACTTGAATCAATATAAATGTCTACTTTGACATCTTCTGTGTCATCAGGTAAAAGATTTGGAGACAGTTCTTCAGCAGCTCAAGTCAGACATCCATAACAGTGTCGGCTTTATCCAGGAGCCCAAAAAACTGAAGGACAGTATACAGAGAATTTACAGGCGGTATGTCACGCAGACTGATAGGGTGAGTGTGGCTGTGACTACTGTGTTAGATCTTCAAGAGGTGACTGGATCTAAGTGTGAACTGTTGGTGCTTTTTGTAAGGTGGAGAACAACACAGAAGATGAAGATATTCAGAAGGCATTTTGCCAACAACGTGATCACCTGGAGAAGATTGTGGAAAGTCTTAAGACGAGGCTGGCCAAATCTGCTGAGGAGCACGAGAAAGCATATGTGGAGATCATGAAGGTAAATAGTAACACAGGTCAAATGTGTATCTCATAGGTTCTACATGTAAAAAAAAAACTTCGGCCCACAAACTCCGGCTGTGAAGCACAATCAGCCTTCTGTTGCTTTTACTTACACTCCATATAAGGCAAAAAAAAATTCTAAGTTCTAAAATTGTTTGTGTCACTGTGGTAGTGCTGCCAACTAATTGCAGCCAGACAGCAACACCTCATAGATCAGGCATAGTTTTTTTCTAAATAAATGGCCAATAAAAGGATTGTGTTGCGTTGTCTTTGCATTAAGATCATTTTAATATAATGATACTGACCAGGCATGTGTGAGAAAGACATAAATGATGGTGTTAGAGAGGAAACTGTTGCTGCACATCAATCTGGAAAGACTTATAAAACCATTTCAAACTATTTGGAGTTCAACATTCTACAGTGAGAAAGATTATTCACAAGTGGAAACATTCAAGACAGCTGTCAGTCTTCACAGGAGTGAACAAAGAACAACACTTGTGGAACAATGTCCTATGGACAGATGAGACCAAAGTGGAGTTGTTTGGTCTTAATGATCACCACCATGTCTGCTGAAAACCAAACACAGCATTTCAGCCAAAACACCTCATACACACTGTCAAGCACGGTAGTGGAGGACTGATGATTTGGGCTTGACACCTTTCAGCCATTGAGCACAACACTTGTTATATTTGACTAATATTGGACCTACTACAGATCAGATTATTAGGTTTTTTACACACAAAAAAAATTTAATTAACCTTGATGGTGATGTTGGAGCAAAGTTTGGCTGAAAAGAACTGAGGATGACAAGAATGTAGGAAGGAAGAGGTTGTTTAAAAACTGATTAAAAGACATGATTGAGTTGGAGGTGGAAATAGGCTGATTGGCTCAGGGAAAACATGCAGGGAGATTATTGGACTCGTGTAGTGATTTTAAAATGAAAATAAGGGTAACAGAAACAGAATAATTCATGCACCAGGTATAGGTGAAGGAAACAGATCTTTGTCATTTCGAAACAGCAATCTAAACAATTTATCATTTTTCATACATTGGCAATAATCAACGTAAAGTACAATGAGACTTTGTGTAACTAAATCTGAACAGAATTGACTTGTTTATCTGTTTCTGCAGGAGAACGGGACTCTGATCGCTGAAATAAATGATCTGCGTAAGGAGCTGCAAGTGTTGAGGACTGAGGTCAAGGATTACAAAGCTCAGCTGTCCGTCTCAAAGAAGTCCAACAAGCCACGGCTCAACTCAAAGGAGCCAAAACATGAAGATGTCAACTGACCAGCAGGAGATCATGATGCACAATTTTAATTGTGCTAGAAAGTGAATTTCATGCAAAATGATTTTGTTGGTTAGAATAAAACACAGGGAAAACACGTTTAAAGTTCTCTTTATTTGAAAAAGTGTGTTGCTATTTATAGGAATTTATTTTACACGACAGCTGCTGGACCCAAATAACTGGCTGTCTAGAAAGCCATTATAAATTACAAGTCACTAAATAAGATTTGATTTGACCTCTAGTCTGCTGTGAACAGCTGTTTTAAATTGTGTTACAGCTGTGTTAAATAAATGCAATGAGTTTTTAACTTTTTATAAAATTATAAATGTGGATTCATACTTATCAATTGTTGAGATCCAAGTTTTATTAGTTACCGTACATATTAGTTAATATGATGAAGATGTGTCTTCTTGAAGTGAGATTTTAACATGTCAGGAGTAGTATAAAAGCTACTGTTAGCCTCAAGGGCAAAGATGTTTACTGTTGCTTGGCAACATCATCACCAGCACTGCTACTTGGCTATTGTGTCCTAACCTAATGGTAATCATGCAGGTCCTAAATATCAATATTAGATCTGTTAACACTAGGGAGGAATCAAGAATATATTGGAATAAATCTTTGTCATTCCAAAATATTTTGGGAGTTACTAAAGATGAGCAGAAATTACAGAATACACTTTAATTCATAAACAAATGTAATTTAATATACAAAGTTATTTTAAGACATAAAAGTAGAGTGTTAATCCAGAGGAAAGTGAAAATAACCACATTAGAATTTTGTGGACATCTTGTTTAGATTTAGTTTCAGCTCCATCATGCGCATCTCAATTCTCTTGTGCAGCTCATCCATTGAGGTTGACAGGGTGTCATACAGAGCCTGGACACATAGAAAATGACATGTTAGTGTCACACTGGATGCAGAAGCAGACATGTATCAGATAGGTGTGGGTGATTGTACCTGAGCTTTCTGTGTCTCCTTGCTGCAGACATCTCTCAGGCTCTTGATCTTGGCCTTCAGCTGCTGTGTTTCTCTGCTAATCTCTTGGATTTTGTCAGCCATCTCCTCACGTTTCTGGTGGATTTGGTTACACTGCCTAGAAAACAGTTGCAGTTCGGTTTTACTGTTTAAATATGTATAGTGTAGAAATTGTGTTTAGGAGTGCTGTGTAATGGTTAATACCCCAACACATCTTGAAAGTGCTGCTCCTTCATTTCTCTCAACTTCTGTCTGCTGATGTTTTGCTTGCACTCCTTATCCAGCTTTATGCCCAGAGCTCGCTTCAGCTGGCCTTCCTCAACACACAAGTTCTTCAGTTCCTTCTGCTTCTTCTCATACTGTGCCTTCAGCTCTTGTTGCTGTGTACACAAGCACACACACAATAATTGAATGCAGAGCTTATAAGAAGAAAGAGATATAAACAGAGAACCTGCTCCCTGCTTGCACCTCTTCCTGGCGCTGCTTAGCATTGTTCATGCTGCTCTCCAGGTCCTGCAGTAGGCTGTACATTAGCTGAATCTCTGCCTCAGTGTCATTCACACCCTGCACCATGTTCTGCAGCTCCACCGCATGCTCATCAGTTTCTTCCTGCAGACAAACACATTACACAGATTTCAACAGCTTTTGAAACCATACTTCTGACTATGTAAATGTTGTTTTCTGCTCACAATGTTACTCTTGATGATCTTGATGTTCTCTCTCATCTTCTCCATCTGACTTTTTAGCTCCTCCGGGGACTCCACGATTTGAGACTTGAGTTTGCCGATATCTTCCTTCAGGTGGCTGACATCCACCTTCACCTGAGCCTGGTGCACACACACATTTTCAGCAGAAGCCCTCACGTGTACAGAAATAAATAAAGCTGAAACACAGTCACATACTAGTTTCTGGGTCTTCTCTGCAATGTTGGCTTTCCACTCTGCAATACTGTTATTTTTGGCATTCTGTAAGAAAACAAAGGTTTCTGACTTTGACTGACAGCATGCATACCACAGAATCTCTTACTGTCCGGTTTTACATCACCACCTACCACTTCTTGGTATTCATGCATGGTCGTGGCCTGCAGCTCAGACAGTGCAGCTGCCAGCTCGTCTGCCTCAGCTTGCTGCTCTGGTGGGATGGTCCTGAATAAGGACAAGATACATCTGTACACATCTCACTGTGCAAAGGTTGCCACTTCTTCTAGTTACAAAACAGTTACAGCAGTATACTGTACCAACTGAAGTCAAACTTTAATCCAGAGCTTACGTCAGCATCTCAATCTTTTTCTCTGCTTCTATGTTTCCTCTGGTGTAAGCCTGCAGTCTGTCCATGTCTGCCCTCTGACAACAGACAATGTAACAGTTACTATTATGACACGGCTTAGGAAAAAATTAGCATGTAAGATAACACATATGAATTGCTGTTGCAACATGCATAACTAGATTAGATCTGCATCAGAGATGAAGATAATTCAGTGATGTAACATTGCAAGAATCGTAGGAAACAGCAATAACAGATATTAGTAGAATAACAATAGCATGGCTGTTTAAACCGATCATCTTTCACGATATACATATTCTTTAGTTTTATTTTACCACCACTTCCCTCAATTACCCAATGTAACATACAAATTTGGCCTGCTTCTCCAGGATCAATTCCATCCTCTCCTTCCTGAAGCGAAGAAAGTTCATGATGGCACTCAGGATAGTCAGAGTCCTCTGTTTTTCTGAGAAATAAGATAAAGTCCTAAATCATGTGGGCATTAAACAGTAATCCAAATCGCTTTAGCAAGACTGTGGAATCATTTTTGGCAAAAGTGATTTGACTTCAAGAAAAAGAATCAATAGAAATATGATGTAAAGATTATGAATTTTGATCAAGTAATCATACAAACATAAATCTAAAGAAGAAGAATCTTTTAAATAAAGGAAATCCACACTTACTTGGAGCTAGCAGGTCATTCAGTGAAAAATCATACACCAAGCACATAGGAAGGAACTGTAACCTAAAAATATCACACACCTTTAATGTACATGGAACAATACATAGCATAGTCTGTTATGGACTAAAATCATCATCATCACCAAAATAAACTCTGAACTTATTTTGAGTGGAACGCTTTTGATGCACACTGTGTTATGTCCAAGCAAAACTCACATGCGTGCATAGACGCTCATGATCCCAGTTGCCCCCTCGTGATAGGCTGGATACTGAATATTCTCCAAAAGAGGAACCTGTTAAAAATAAAAGGGGTTTGAGGTGCTATGGAACCATGAGACTGATGTTAAAAAAAGACCAGAAGCAACAAGGTCACAGATTTCCTCCAGTTATGCCAGAAGATGCATAGCAACACTGACTTGAGTGGAAGCAGGCAGTACTTACCATGGAGTGACACTCGGGTCTGAAACGATACAGGAGATGAAGCACTCTCATGTACAATGTCTGAACTGATTCTGGCTGTGAGAGATAATAAATCTTGTATTATTGGTCAGTGTGTTGTCTTAACAAAGAACTGCAGCTCAGATATTGTTCATCATGATGATGTGGTGATCATATCTGTCAAATTAGACTGTGAATTTGACATTATTGTGTTTTGTACTGTTGAAATTATATTTTATACATTTGGATCATACATTTAAAAAATCAAACTAAATACTTGATATGACCTAAAAATATTGTAACAAAAATATTAATACAAAACGTTAGACTACAGGCGTTTTTACTGATTATATCGTAATGTAAAGCTGGACTCTTGTCTGCATTATTTTTGTTGTTAAATAATGTAAACACGCTAGTTGTTGGTTCTTATTTACCCGTAAATGCACCATTAAATGTTAAAATAGCGATGTTTTGAGTGAGGTTTCGTAAAGTTGACGTCTTCCTACATAAGTGTCAATCTGTCCGAATTAAATATATTTGCATCAAACAACAATCGTAATGGGTGAAAGTATTTCTTCATCATAATAATACGGTACGTTACCTTTGGAACGGGGGTAAGGTCGCTCTTAGTAAAATGTTTAGCCTCTTGACCGGTGAGAATCTCAGTGCGATAAAAGTTCACTATTGCATCCATCGAACAGACGGGGAAGGTGTTTTCACACATTGTCAAAACTTCAGTGCCGATTAAAACCAGATAAAACACAAAAAACTGACTACGACGACAAGACAAAATTGGCGCCTAAAAGAACTTCCGTGTTTTTTTTAAGATAGCGCATCTGATTGGTCAATTTGTCCTTCTTCTTCTTCTGCTTAATGTGTCTGGTAACCAGCGTGGAGATGAAATATCGCCACCTACTATTTTGGAGTGTAGATTTATTTAAAGTAAAAGGTTTGTACAGAATCATTACTTGCAAATAAAAAAAACTAAATGCAACAAAATGTACAGTAATCGGTACATGCCAGTAGAGTAAACGGGGCACACAAATGCCACTTTTGTTACACAGATTTAATAAACACACTAAATTACATGTTTGCAGTATTTCTGAACATACTGCAAAGATACGAAAAGAAAAACGTTTTTAAGTTTTCAAGTCCAATCGAATGTCCAGTCCAGTCGCGAGTTTTGATTAAAAAACAGTTTGCTTCGTATACAAACAGGACCATTCGGCCTCCGAAGCAGGAGGGGGCGACAATGTACGGAACACCTCAAGTAAAGAGAGTAGAGAGCACGTGACATAATACGGAAGTTGCTGGTGTATCGACCATTGGTGTCGTATGATTATAAGGACTTGTTTGATTTTAAAATAAAGGTTTAATAAGTGCAATGACATTGGAAGGAGTTCTTGGGTTGAGAAGTTGCACGACGCCAAAGTCTGAGGAGTGAGCAAAATGGCGGCGAACTGGGCCGAGAAGATTTCTGCTTTCTCCCGCAGTCCGTCTCGCTTCCTCTCCGGGACAACTGCGGAGGCTTTCCTGGCAGAGTTGCTCCGTGAACTCCGAGATGACAGAGCCAGTTATAATATAAAGGTAATTATAAGTATGTATATAAATCATATAAAATCGTGTAATTTCTAAATGGAGTCTGGCATGGCCTCAACACAACCAATATTTTTCTGAACTTTCGTACCACTAAGAGACTAATTTCACCACTTTCACCACAAATGATTTCAATAATTTTGTGTGTGCACATGCACACTTAATATATCCCTTTAAAAAGTAAATTTGTTGTTTTTTGTTTTTACCTCTCTTAGGTGATTCTGTTGTCCCCACTATGTGAGCACCCATCCCTGCTGTGTTCCTCAGAGTCTGTGGGTGAGGAGACAGCTCTGGAGCTCATGTCAGTGTTCGCCCAGTGCCCTCCCAAGTCTGTCCAGTTTCGCTGTCACCTTCTTGTGGCCCTCACCTCTGTCCTCGTCTGCACCTCTTGTGTGAGTGGCCACTCCCGTGCATCTCAAGACTTTCTGGAGCTGCTTTTTCAGTTGGCTCAGGACACCAGCGACATCCATGGCGACATCTCCCTGCGTTCTCTCCGGTCCACGGCCTGCAGCTGCCTGAGAGAACTGGAAGCCTGCTGCCCTTGTCTTCTTTCCCAGCGCCTAGAGCTGTTGAGTGGGCTTCGGCAGCAAGAAACTTCCGGGCTTCACCAGGCTTATGCAGGGCTTCATGCTTTAGTGCTGAGAAATGCAGTATATCAGCTGACCCAGGAAACAGGAGCTGGAGCAGAACACCTTAAAGCTCTCCTGGGAGGCAACACATCAGTTGCATGGGAAGCAGACCAAGACTCAGGCCTGATGGGTATCAAGGTCTCAGCTATAATGCCCTCTCTGATCTCAGGATCAATGGGTACTGTGCCAACACTTCAGACTGGCCCTGACTGTAAGGAGTTGCGATCAGTCCTCTCCTCGCTGTTGGAAGAGTCCTATCTGCTCACTGCATTATGCCAGGCTGATCTTTTGCACAGACTGACAGAGGTGGTTGCCATGGTGCCTGGCATCCCTCCAGCCATATTAAGAACTCAGCTGCTGCGACTGCTGGGTACAAGTGAGGTGTGTGTTTTTAAAAACAATTTATTCACTCACATTTTAAAATGCATAACCCATCAACATATGTTCCTATTATTTCGTTTTTTTTAGGTTTGCCTTTTTCACACCACCCTGCTGATGAAGTGTGCATTCACAGACAGCCTGTTTAGCGCAGAAGACGAAGCCTTCATCCTCAAACGGCTTGTTGTTCTCTCCCAGCACCCGCTTCTGAGTACGCCGGAGAAGCTCTTCTATATGGACTGCATCCTGCACTTCCCAGAGAACCGGCCGATCAGCTGTGGCGACGGTGACGAGACGCTCCCTGTGCTGCTGACCATGCGGTTAGCGTCGGCCCTGGTGCCCACTGTGTTCAATGACAGCGCCACCCTGCTGTCGCGATTTAACCTGCTGTCTCTGGTCAACCTAGAGGAGGGAGAGGAGGGGGAAGGGGAGGAGAGGAGTGGCCTGGTCTACCTCTACGACCATCTCATCTCGCTGCTGCACATTGTGGAGAATGGAGGAAGCAGAGAGATTGTTGTCACCTTCTTCAGAGCGGCGTTCCTGTTTCTTTTTTACTTCTGCCATGTGGAGCTATACTGTGCCAGCCTCACTGAGAAGCTGTGTAAGCTTTACCTCCACCACACCCAGCTGGGGCCACATCTCATTACCCTGGCTGACAAGACGCATGACAGAATGAAAGAGTCTAAGTGGGCTGTGGGGCTCCTGCAAGCGCTACAGAACGTCATCACCAAGGCCCCGCTGGCCAAGCTCACCTTACAAGACCTCAGGTGGCACCTCAAAGTGCTAGCCCGTGTGGCTGAGGAAGGGGAAATCTCCCAGTGCAGCACCCTCAACTTCCTGTCCAGCATCATCATGCCGTCATCCTCCACTCTGTGTGTGAGTGGTGACTGGCGTCTAGGAAACAGCGTGCTGACCGTTTGCCGATGGCTCCTTGTCCATCCGAGTCTGGACTCGCTGCTCATCCCTCTGGCCGACGTCCTGCAACATCTTGCCTGTCGCTATGGAGACACAGACATACAGGACCATGCCCGCCTCTATTACACCCTCCTCACCACACTGTCTCGGGAGAAGCTGGCTGGGGTGTTGGCACAGGGTGCAATTGAGGGAGGTACTCGGGTGAAGAAGCGATCGCTGTCCTGTCTCATCACAGAGGGCGAGGGCCTGACAAGCATGCTAACTATTCACCAGACGGAAAAAGCAGTATTACAGCTGACTGAGGCAAACTCTGAGTTACAGAAAGAAATAAAAGAAGTGGAATTTAACTCTCAAGGCCCAGACGAGGTAAACGCAACACTGGAAGCCTACAGAGCTCAGTTCAGTGACCCGAGCTTTGCTTCAGAAATCACCTTAAAATACCTGCTGTCTCATGTCAAGGATCATGATTCCTGCTTTGATCAGCTCTTCAGTATTCGCCTTCACTTCAGGCTCAGTGACAATCACTATGAAGACCTGCATGACATCAGCGTCCACTGTCTCTTCAGAGATAGGCCGTCACCCACAGTGCAGCTAAATCTGAAGCCCAGGCGGCCTTACCCCACCACCCTCCATGCCAGTGCCATATTCACCACCCAGGACGGGCAGTCATGGCACACCGCTCTGCCCGACATCCACGTGGCATTCCAGCAGGTCTTCATGCCTCTGCCTGCACCCCCAACCTGGGGACAATGCAGCCGCCTGAGAGTGTTTGAGGGATTATGGGACAAAATCTGCTCTGAGGATAGGGACAGCATTACCAGTCTTTTCTGCTGCCAAGTGAAGGAGGCAGCTCTGAATGCATTAGTGGAAAAACACTTCCTCCCCTACCTCGTATCAGACCTGTCCAACACAGATGAGTTCAAAGTCCTTTTCTTCCTCCCGCCACAGTCTCACATGTTGTTGAAGATCAGGTCGGAGGAGGACGCTGTTCACTTCAACATCGCCACAGATGACTGGGAGCTGCTGCCTCACCTAAGTTCTTACTTGCTGACAATCACATCTTCACAGGACGAAGATCGCTTATCTGCTTGATTTTATTCAGACTTTTAATAATCAATTAAAAAATAATCAGACACATGATTTAAAAATAAAGCTATTGCTCTTTAATCATTCTAGCATAAAATTAATGAGAAAATTGTAATTTATTGACAAAAAAAATCACTGTTGAAATCTTTATAAATAAAAGACAAAATAAAAGATATCACTGATAGATGGCTCAGAGGATGGTGTATTACATAAAAATGTACATCCTGCAGGACATGCTTAATGTACCCTGTGAAGTTTTGACTGCTACCTCAACAGTTACTTTTCAGAAACACTGAATGTAAACAATTTGTTGTGTATTCAAGGACATTCCATGAGCCACATGATGTTGGTCCAGCTAAACCTGATTCTTAAGCAAAGCATTGAAACTGAAAGTTTGTAAAGGTTTCCATAGTCCCACCTTGCCATTTTTTAATTTAGAAAAGCACTGAATTAAAGCAATAGATGTGTAGTAATGCATTATGCACTTCAGACAGACTGTTTGATATCAACATATCCAGTTAATGTATGGATTTCGGATATTTGTTAAGACTGCAGGCAGTCTCTGTCACGTCTCCTTTATAAAATCCCAGTCTTTTTTTGTCCCAGTTCAGTCCCGTTACAGATGTCCTTTATTCAGAGAGGCCTTTAAAGTTGGGTCCTGTACAAGGTGGTAAGGCAGTCTGCTGGCTGAGGAGTTTGTCCATGATGGCCATCTCTGCATCTTTCTTCGGCACCTCTTCCACAGGGGTCCAAGACATGTCGTGTTGAAGTTTGAACGCACCGAGGAACGGATGAGGGCAGCTCTGGCCCCATTCCTTCAGAGAAGGAAAGAAAATGAAAGGTAAGCCATGACGACACAGTGTTTTTTGTGTAAATGTCTCGATTGATCCATTGAAACACACATTTGTGTATAGTTCTATAACAGACATACACAAATAACACTTATCGTTAGAAGTAAACTGTTTTGCTTTGTAACCGCGAAGGTTCGCTTGTTCTTGCGTAACTTACAGGAGGCTTTTTGGAGACTGAAATTTGGAAATTTTGGTACTGACACTGCATGGCATACCAAAAATTCCATAACCAGTGAAAACCTGTTTGTGTTTCCAAAGCACACATAGCTGTATTATACCTAGTCATATCCTGCAAAAACTGCCACCTAGCAATTCATCTGCTCCTGCCTAGGTTACATGAACTTTGAACATAAACATTCAGGCTTTCGATGACACATTAGGCTGTGTTACACGTGTTATTTTGGTGTTGGAATGCAGAGGATCTGTTAGATATTGAAATAGTGACTCCTCCCATTCATGTAGGGATGACGTACTGAACAAGCTAGTAAAATATTTAGCTTGAGAAACACCAACCTTGGGAGAGATGATTGAAAAGTATTTCTGCCCAGATGGCCGCTCATAGAGGTAATACATGTTTCCTGGTTTTTTCACAATGTTACATGCAGCATGGTGGAGGTCAGTGTCTCGCTTTGCCTCTTCCAACACCTAGAGGAGAGAAGAAAGTACAATGTAAAAACTGGATGTACATCTACAGTCTGAATTAGGATAAGATGACTCTGAATATTCTATCCTAGGCAAACTGCCATTCGTACCTTTTTCGCCTGTTCCTGCAGATACCTGATCTGATCAGCGATGACTGTCAGTTTGTTGCAAGCATTGGCTCTTATAAAATCATCTCCCTAAAAGAAAAACGCCCTTTTTTCAGAATATTTATCTTACCAACAAAAACAAACAAACAAACCTCCAGTACACACCTTCTGTACTTGTGCTGCCAGGGCCACAAGGTCCATGGGGTCTCCGACTCTGTTGGTCTGGTAGGAGCTGACCAGTTCCACACCACTGGGAGCGCTGCTGCTCTCAACCAGCGTCACTGCAAAACACACACACGTCATATTATATCACAGTTACAGTATGGACTTAAAGCTGCCTGGTGTCAAAGCTTCTACAACAACTACAGTCATCTTTATTTTTACAATACTCTTACAGCTATGTAATGGCGTACAGTCACAAAAGCCTTATAAAAATTATTCTAAAGTAAAGTCAACACATATGGCATACAGCCGAACAAGCCATTTAAATGTAGAATTCGAGTGAATGCTTATTTACAGTATTGTTATCCATTAAAGAGAAGCAGCTACAGTTCTTGTTATTCAAATATAACTTTCATAACAGTGACAATGACTTTAGTCGGATAACATTAAAGACTTCGTGGACAAACATGAAGTTTACACTAAATAAACCGGGTAAATTTGTTACCTGTGGTGGCTCTGTCGGGTTGGTTGGGTAGACTGACAGTCCTGTCCATGTTGTCTTCTCTCGGGCTGTACAACAAACCCTTTTCTCAACTATTTTCTAGTCGCTCTGTGGTCTGTAGATTGTTTAACCTGCCGCTGGTTTTGTAACCAACAAACGTTTAACTAAAAATACCGGAGGCTTCACGGGGTCCTTAATCTCCGCCCCGTTTCGCCTCAAACTGTAGTCCAAATTTTGTGCCTGAGTAGAATACAATTAAAAATATATATGCTTTGGAGTTTGGATATGATTATTGACGGTATTTTTCTTGCAATCCCTTACTGCTGTTGATACAAATGTAAAAACGTCTACATTTTGTATATTATATTCCTTGACAATTATGTTTATGTTTTCAGGCCCGCCAACAAGGCCCGCCCAGCTCCACACCAGAACCTTTACAAGAAGAGAGATTCCACCATGAAAGTTGCTTATATTACGTACTAAAATATAATGACACATTAAAAGAGCTGTTATAATGGTTGCTTCTCTTACTGTAACATTACGTGTAATTTTGCCTAGGTAAACGTTATATGTCACCTAAAACCTTCTTTTTTGTATATTGCTGTATATTTTTTATTGACTACCTACCGACCACTGTTTCCCCATAATCCATTGCGTGCAGACCATAGATTCTGTGGTGTAGTGTTATAAAAGTTTTTGTTCTGTTGTCATTTCTACTCCCATTATAATTGTTTGTATCTTACTTTTCTGACCAAGTAAATGGGACTAGATAAATATCTAACATAATTATTTTACATAACTATGTAATAATATATAAATAATAACTATTTATTAAATAGGCCTAAATGTTTGCTATTTTGTAATGTTATCATGGGAAACGTTCACTTTCCTTTTTACATAGAACAACTATTCAATCAACTTATATCAGAGACAAATCCAATCATGTACTCATTTTTTTTTCTTGTTTTGTTTTGTCTTTTTTTGTTCAAGTTGTTTAGGTTTATGATTCTTATATGATAAATCCAGCTGATCGTATAATAGCTGGTGTGTTTGGGATGGATGATGCAGTGGTGGGGGAGTTACCGGGGTCTCCACTTTTCAAACCACACCTCCAGAAAACTTGCTGCTGGAAAGAGGTAGTAGCTTTTCTCTCTCTACCGGCTCCTCGGTCTCAGGTCCAGGCTCCTGCAGAGCCCTGACATTTTACCATCATGGAGCTCCGTCACGCGATAATATTCCTGTGCCTTATTGTGCCGCTGTGCACGTCGGACTCTAATCTGAGCACTCCCTTGGAGCCCTATGATTTTCTCTTCGACACGGCGGTAGAGGCTTACTATAAGGGGGACTGGCTGTCGGTCATCCTGAACATGGAGAAGGCGCTCAGGAACAAAGCTATGGTCCGCAATGTGAAGGTTGAGTGTCGGATTAGGTGCGCCAACCAGTCCGCTTTCGGCGAACCTTTAACCGGTTTGGGAGTTCCCATCCCTGGGGCTGGCTCTGTGGAGGACCTGGGCTTCTTCCAGAAAATCCTGAAGCGGGCCGACTGTGTGAACTCCTGCGAAACTGAGAAACTTGGTTCACAAACTTTGCATCAAGTCAGTGAAGAAGTGGAGCTGGAGTTCAAGAAAAGGACCCCCTATAATTACCTACAGGTCGCCTACTTTAAGGTATGTGATGTAACTGTGCTGTTAATCTCTGCAGCTGTGCAGTAAATGCACCAATCTGCGGTGATGTATTTATAAACATGCAGGATCAACAAACAACCAAGTAAAAATTTTTGTCTCATTCATAGCTGATGTGTAGCTGAATACTGTAAATGCCCCAACCCCCCAAAAACTCAAAAGACAGCCATGCCACGTCTTAAGGTGGAGTCAGCTACTGTGGAGTCTGACGTTAGGACGTACAATTTGAGGAGTCTGTGGTTAAAGGCCCCGAAGTGCTGCGTTCAAGTGCTCCTGCTGGAGTGCCTCAAATAAGACCTGTTTATATATAGAGTTTTAGATTTTAACATTTTAACCAGCTGCAGTTTTCTTACATTGTTATAGTATGGGAAACAGTGGAACCTCAAGGCATCATGACAAAAGCTGCTTCATGATTGTAATCTGTGCATGTGGAAGAATTGAGACACTATCTCTGTTCTGTAACAATTCCTTTGATGACTGTCTACATAAATAGTGCCGGGATGGTTACTTTTAAAAAGACAGTGTCTCTTTCTTCTTCACTTTTACATCAATAAATCAATAACTAATGGTTTCACTTATTTTAATACTCATTCACCATGTTAGCAATTTTCAGCTTGTAGTTTTTTGTTTTTTAACACTACGACTACGACTACGACTACTTCATTGTGTGGAATGCCTACCCAAGAGGTTAATTGCCAACTATAGTACTATGATATTCAAGGTAAAAAGATGGACAGCGTGGTTTTACCTCCAGTCATTGTACAAAAGTGGGGCCAAAATATCTTGGTTATAGGCACTGCCATGTTGGAAAAAGACCATCTTGGAACTAGAGTCTTTGCAGTAGAGGTCAAGAGGTGAAGCTGTACGGTTGCTGATTGCCCAAGCAATCCCCGTAGAGCCAGCAGCTTGGTTGCTTCATTGGCCACTCCGTTTTCAGCCAACAATAACTAGTTATACAAAGGTATTAAGATGAGCATTTATAGCCAGTTATGCGACCACTAAGTGAACAAAAAACGTTTTTAGCTGCTTTTACGTAGGGGCGTGTACTAACACTGTTTGTAAGCCACATTTGTAACCCCACAGGAGAATCTGAAGTGTTTCCATGTCATGTACATTGGCAGAGGATAAAATTAACAGCTCTGTGGTTTTTCAGATCAATAAGCTGAACAAGGCAGTGGCAGCTGCCAACACGTTCTTCCTGGCCAACCCGGATCACATGGAGATGAGACAGAACCTGGAGTACTACAAAATGATGGCAGAAGTACAGGAGGAGGACTTCAAAGACTTGGAGGCCAGACCACATATGGTGAGTACAAACTTCTCTGTGATTAGTTCTGTTGGATTTCTTTTTTAATAATCTATTAATCTATTTTAATATCATAACCCGACTCTAGAGGCTTACTTATCATAGTAGCTTGGTACAAACAAATCTTAGCACTTCACTCTCTCTCCTTACAGGCAGAGTTTCTTCTGGGAAAGAGCTACTACAGCGACGACTCATTTGGCCTGGCTGCTGAGCACTTCGAAGTGGCCGTAGATGAGTACTTCACTGCTGATAAGGAGTGTAGAGCTCTCTGTGAGGGAGCCTACAACTACGATGGGTACAACTACATGGAGTACAGCGCAGACCTGTTTCAGACCATGACTGGTGAGACTGAACATCCATCGTTTGCAGGAATGACTAATTTGAAGCTTGGTACAAATACTATAACAGTTGTGTGTGATTGTGTGTGTCAGACCACTACATTCAGGTGCTGAACTGTAAGCAGCACTGCTCTGTGGAGCTGGCCTCTACCGCAGGCAGAAGCAAGCCCTTTGAGGACTTCCTGGCCTCTCAGTTCAACTATTTACAATTCTCCTACTACAACAGTAAGTCTCTCAGTTCATTTATAGTTTTTTTTTTCTCATATCAAGCATCTACCCAACCATCTCATATGTTTTGTCTGTAGTGCAACCTCTTAAATGACTAACATACAAGCCTAGCAAGCATTTACATAACAATCAATCAAAATTCAGCACTGAAACAAGAGAAAAGTGGAGAGTAGTTTACCATAAATTGTCGCATGTGTCAAACCTGGTTAACCAAAAAGTGTTAATACATATTATTTAGGTTTCCTCTTTGACAACATTCGGTGAAAGCATCGTATAATAATAATCCAGGATAATTCCATTGTAGGCTGCTTAAACAGGCACCACAGGATCTGGGATGGCACCCACCTGTAAAGATATAGATAGTATGACAATATATAGAAATAAAATAAAATACATAAAGTTGTCATGACCAAGGGGATTATTTATTGAGTAAACATCCTACTGTAAATTTATACATTTTACCTCACTAATGTAGATATCCCTCAAGTGGCCACTGAAAGAACTGCAGTTTTTGCATTAGCTGCCCCTAGTTTGAGCAAATGCATGCTTGAATGCACCACCACAGCCAGTTCGAATGTATGTCCTATGTTCTCCATACCAGCAGGTGGCAGTAGTCTATATTTGTCGTACTAAGGGTGAACTGAAAATATACATGCAGTGATTGCCAGCTATTTTGTCTGGCCCAAGACACTAACAGATGGCCAATGTTGTCACATGATAATGATAAAACGTTGTGTAAAATTAGTGAAATTGCCCATAAAGAGATAAAAACTGTGGAAAACAATTTTTAAAAGCAGCCAATTAAGTAATATCATTGCACCTTTTTTCTTTTCTCTCTAGGTGAGAAGTATGAAAAAGCCATAGAGTGCACTAGGACCTACCTACTGTTCCACCCCGACGATGAAGTGATGACACAAAACCTGAATTATTATTCTGTCGTGCTGGGCGAGGACAAGGCAAAGACCATATCAGCCAGACAGGTACAGTGACGCGGTGTTTTCATGCAGAGCACCTCACCTGGAGCAAAGTTATCTTTGTCTGTGTGTAATCTTAATCCATAATGTTCAGCAGTAAAAAATGGCCTCCATTAGCACTCAGATGTTCTCAAGGGCACAGAAGACATTAAAAACAGCTCTAACGGTAATCTAAAGCTCATAAACTTTAGCTGATTTTTAAAGAAGCACTTAGTAAGATTATTGCTGCCCCAGGCGCTGAATGTCTTTATAATACACTATTTATAGTGGGATATTAGGCTTATCCATCAATGCTAATGACTAAGTGATTATTTCCGGAGGTAAAGATTTCTACCTGCACTTACCGATTTAGAAGTGTTCCAAATGTGTAGGTGTGCTTTGAGAAGTGGAGGTAATAATAAATCAGACCACCTTTATGGTCACCGATATTGACCACACCTATCAGCCCATACTGCTGCCAATATGATCATCCACTCCTTGTTTCAGTAGGAGTACAGTGCTGATCATTGAATGGTCTGTACTTATATAGCACTTTTCTACCTACTCATGTACTCAAGGTGCTTCATACTACTTCACATTTAACCCTTTTGCGCACACAAGTACTCACACATTCACACACCAGTGGTGCAACCACTGGGAACACCAACTTTCCAGTTATGGGACAACCACTCTACCACCTGAGCCACACCCACTTTATCAACATGTTCTGTCATCATGCATCATTAGGTCACTGGTAAGCAGGTAAATGGTCTTTTCTTACCTGCAGTACAAACACAAAGAATAACTGCACTTTGCTGCAATGACATGTGGCTACAGTCCACATATAGAGATCACAGATCGGCTCATATAGTACATTGGAGTTGACACTGGAAATATTTGCATTATAGAGCCCGAGGTGCAAAATGTTTGAATCAGCCAGTTTGGAGTTTTTACTTAAAACATACATACATTTTATCTGGCTAGCTACCTTGCTATATTCAACAATGTAACTAGCAACTTACCATCATCATTTCTGAGATTCTGAGAGTGTGCCACCATATCTAAATTACCTCAAGGATATTTTTTGCATTACAGTTTTATCAAAATCAAGTTTTCAGATTGACACATATTTGTCAAGATGTACATGGATACTAGTGTTATCTGTGACAGGCCTTTAAAATTGTTTCTGTGCCATCTACAGCTCAGGATGCAACATGCACCTGTCAGATGTTTAGATTAGAGTGGAAGAGTCACTTAAACCGTCTTGTCTCTAACTTACTCAAGGGGCTGTTTCAGTTTGACTAAAACATAATAAAAAGTCTTTAATGGGTGTAATGGTTATTAGCTTTTAGTCTTTATATGATGGTCTTTGGAGCTTTGTTACCAGCTGTACTGAATTGTAACCCCCAGGTGGTGAAACAGTACATCCAGCAGTCCATACTGGAGAAAGAGCTTCTCTACTTTGGATATGAAGCCTTTGGAATCACCTTTGTAGATCCAGTGAGTGAATGATCTATTTTTTTGTTATATTTGATAAAAAGATTCATATATAATTTGCCTTTTTGTTAAGGACACGTGGACTCCTGAAGACGTCATGCCTAAGAAACTCAGAGAAAAACAGAAGTAAGGGCATGCACATCTCTGAACGGTGGAGTATTAATCTACTAATAAAGTGACATTTTGGAGTTAATCTGTCCCCTCTGTGTGTGTGTGTGTGTCAGGGCCAACAAAGAGACTGCAGCCAGGATCACAGAAGAGATCGAAAACCTAATGAAGGAGATTGAGACTCTGGTTGAAGAGAAGAAGAAGGATTCTTCTGATATGACCAACATCATATTGCCTCAGGAAGGTAAATATGGGATACAACCATTTTTTAGTAAACCAAACAAGGGTGCTTTGCTATTATCCTTTAAATCATGGCTGTGTCCTGTAGATGGCATTGTGGCATTTGATGACATTAAGGTGACCATGACATCAAAAGAGTTGAACGGCTCCCAGCGTGTCCTGCTGGATGGGGTGATTAGCGATGATGAGTGCAGAGAGCTGCACCGCCTCTCTAATGTGAGTCTTTTACACATGGCTAGTTTTTTCCATTGTGTGAGTCGGTTGGACGTGTCGGTGGGTTGATGTTGTGTGTATTTTACAGGCAGCTGCTCTGAAAGGCGACGGCTACCGAGGGAGACCATCACCGCACTCACCCAGTGAGATGTTCCAAGGAGTTACCGTCCTGAAGGCTCTCAAGGTCAGTAGCACCAAATATGATATTAAATGTACACCTTCTTTTTTTAGATAGAGGAGCTGGCATCATCACCATCTCAATCATGAAGTAACAGATCCTTTTCTGCGGTTTCGTCATTCTAAGAACACAAAGAAAATGGAAGAACAGCTTATTCTGACTTACTGCTGATATAAAGACTGATTGACCCAAGTAAAATCTCCAATGAACCCACCAGTGGGTCCTGATTCAGTCTTTTCATGTCATCCATCTTTATATTCATGCTATGATCCATAGCTTTTAAACATTAAACCTGAAGCATTTAGTCAAACAAGACAAAACAGCCCCCTACACACTTTTTACACTATATTCCAAGACGTTGCCTCGCACTGTTTTCATCCTTGAGCCAGCTGTTAACTTGTGTTTCCTCCACCCACAGCTCGGACAGGAGGGGAAAGTTCCGCTGAAGAGCGCTCAACTCTTCTACGACCTCAGTGAGAAAGTGAGGAAGGTGCTGGAGTCCTACTTCCAACTGAACACCACGCTCTACTTCTCCTATTCCCACCTGGTCTGCCGCTCTGCCATCGATGGTAAGAACCAGTGTGTAAAATGCCGGTCTGTCTGTCTGTCAATAATGTTACAAAGTTCAAGCTTTTCATTTTTATTTCTTACCACTAGGGGGTAGTAGCACACAAAACATTAATTTGCATGGTTGGTGTTGGGTGACATGTTGATAAACAATTGTAAGACAATGTAGCTACACATTGGACATTAGTCAGGTAGGATTAGCATAGGTTGATGGTGTAAGCTAGTAGCATTTGTGTATGGTGTCATTGCTTATTTTTCATGGTCTTCTCCACATCTTGAGTAACACAATGCTAAATGCTAACTGCTAACGTGTGTCGATGCCGTTTGCAGCTCCTTTACCTGACATCAAAAACACAATGGTGGACTGAAAAAGTGTTTTTATGGTCAAAATGTTCTACTTGTCTCTGCATGCTGTTTGTTCAGAAAAGCAGGAGGATCGCAAAGACCTGAGTCACCCTATTCATGTGGACAACTGTCATCTGGTGTCTGAACTCAATGAGTGTATAAAGGAACCTCCTGCATACACACACAGAGACTATAGGTGAGGTCACCGACACGCACACACACACACACACACAGAAATACACTGACCAGCTCCCACCTAATGCTGTGATGTCTCTCCTGCAGCGCCATTCTTTATCTAAATGACGACTTTGAAGGAGGAGAGTTCATTTTTACTAAGCTGGATGCCAAAACAGTCACGGTAAAATTTCTTTAAAGTGTTCTCTCTGTCATCTGGTTTAAACATTTACACTTTACTGGATTTGTGTCCTATTTCCATCTGTGGAAAGATGAAAAGGACACACATGTCCGTGGAACTCTTCATAGCTGTGTGCCCTGTGTGTTCACTGTTTGCACGCTTTCCAGGATTTCCTTGATCCGGTGTGTGTATGACAGCAAGGTATTTTAAACTGTTTTTCTCCAGGCTGAGGTGCATCCTAAGTGCGGCCGTGTGGTCGGGTTCGGAGCAGGGAAGGAAAACCCTCACGGGGTCAAAGCCGTCACCAAGGGTCAGAGGTGTGCTGTGGCACTGTGGTTCACACTGGATCCTGCTCATGAAGAAAAGGTATGGATGACCTTTATAGGCTAATGTCAGTATACATATATACATATACAGTCATGTTCAAAAGTTAAATAATAATTGAAGCCAAAACTAACAAAACAAACATGTGTTCAATACTAAGTACCCCCCCCCCCCCTTGATTCAATAGCTTGTAGACAGCAGTAATAGCTTGAGGTGTGTACACGTGCTGATGATCAATTCATCAAGGACTGGTGATCAGCAGCACCGGCTGCAGCTCACGTTCCTATATTTCTACTATCAGAGGATATTTTTATTATGTTTTTACAAAAAAACAACATAAAAATCAAATGGGTGGGGCTAACTTTTGCAGCAATCTAAATTCATATTTAACATAATATACACAACCTTGCTCATAGAAATGTGTAAGTATGTAAGTATGTTCAAATTGTGCATACATGAAAGATAAAAGTGGACTATTGATGTTTTTTGGAGCTCAATAAATATTTTGTGTATTTTTTTTCTTGTTCTATCAGGAGAGAATCCAGGCTCAGGATATGCTGAAGATGTTTTCTACCCCTGTGAATGCAGAGTTTATCAAAAGAGAGCCCATTGAGCCTCAGGCGTCTCCACCTGAAGCTCCTCCACAGGCCGACCGGCAGCCAGCAGATACAAAACAAGACGTCAAAGCAGCAGAAAAGAAGCCGGACGCACCGCAAGACAACAAACCAGCCAAAGACGCAGCAGAGAAGAAACCAGTGAGCCAAGCTAAAACTACTAAAACCAAAACGGCACCCAAAGCCAAAGCTGGGGACCAAACAAAGGCAAAGGCGGCACCCAAAGCTAAACCTGCCGCTAAAAAAGATGCAAAACAGACAGATAAATCACAAGCCAAGAAGGGTGATAGAAAGGACACAAAACCCGCCGCAAAAAAGACTGCAAAAGATACCACTAAGAAGGCTTCGTCCACGGCGGCCACAGACTCCCAGAGCAGCAAGGACGAGCTGTGACCGAACTCTGACTGCTTCTGTGACCTTTCTACTGTGTTTTTTTAGTCCTTCTCTCTGGGTGGGTGAATGAAATCATTACAGTTTTTTGTATTGTTGCTGACAAATTTGTTACTGTAGCCATCTTTTTTTGGCACTGACTAAAAATCATCTCACTTTTGAAATTTCTTATAAATTTCTGAGGTGGGATAACATTAAAAGTGATGTTTCTAAGTTTTGCAGAGTCTTCATTGAATGATATTGATGGCAGAATAAAATGGCTGCCACTGCTTTTTCTCTGCACAGAGCCTGTTACGGTCTGTTAAAAATCACCAAAATGTGCTGCCATGCAGTCAAAATCAAGTCATTCTGATTTTTGCACAGCTTTAAATTATTTATTGTTTTTGGAAATGTTGGACAACAAAGGTGTTTTGTGAACAAGGGCAAGGACTTGGGAAAACTTGGCGTGTTTGGCAACAGAGCAGCATTGATCCTATCCAGACATTATTTTTACCCAGCTGGTGACCAACAAGGTGTGGGTGCACCATCTGAGGAACGGCACACCTTAGAGCAACAAGTGGTACAATTTAACAAGTAAAAACCTGTGTATTTGGCAAATCGCTTTGTCACACTCACCCATGTGAGGATGAACCCCACAATTATTGTCAAGTTTGTAAATAGAAAGCATATTGAAGCAAGTTTAGAAACTTAAACTGGGGTTTACATAAGAATAAGATTAAGATTAGGAATTACTTTATTAATCCCTGTGGGGAAATTAAGTTGTATTGTCAAGGAACAATGAATACAATAAACACAGCAAAAACTCTTATATACACAAAAATGTGTACTTAACAAAGAAAAATGCAGAAATTGCTTTGGAACAGCCAGATCCTCAGAAGAAAAAAAAATCAAGCTACCTAGAGCAGGAATGTGAAAAGTGTTTAACCGGTTAGCGGCAGTGCCAGAACAAGCTGAAGTGATCGCGATAAGAAATCTGAGACACCTGGATCACTACAAATGACTGTTTCATTTAATGGCCTTTTTTAAGATTTACACTACCGTTCAAAAGTTTGGGGTCACTTGGAAATGTGTTTTTTTTAAAGTAATCAGACATACAGTCTAGACATTGTTAATGTGGTAAATGACTATTCTAGTTAGAAAAGGCTGATTTTAATGGAATATATTCAAAGGTATACAGAGGCCCTTTTCCAGCAACCATCACTCCTGTGTTCTAATGGTACATTGTGTTAGCTAATCGTTTTAAAAAGGCTGATGATTAGAAAACTCCTGTGAAAGTATGTTAGCACGGCTAAACTGTTATGCTGATCAGAGAAGCTATAGAACTGGCCTGGTGACCCCAAACTTTAGAACAGTAGTGTAAATACACACAACATAGCAACTATGATGATGTGATGTGAAAGTGATGTGAATCCATAGATTCATGTTCTTGATCAAATCAATGACTCTTCCAGATATTATACTGATAAACAACTTAATGACGGTGTTGAACTTGATAAGACATTTAAATGCATAAATTATTTTTTTCAATAAAATCACAGATTATTTGGACACATTGAAAAGTAGATTTGTGTTAATAACTTTGACATGGATTGAAAAAGAGAAAGAGGCTGATTTGAATATTAAGGGCAATATTAAAAAGTAGACCAGTTGAATGTGTGACATCTGTAATTCATGATTTAATGGAAAGTGTTGCTGTGGAACTAGAATTAGAAAAAAAGCAGAACTGACCAGGTAAAGGAGGAGAAGAAGAGCTAGACAGAAAAGAGAGAGAGAGAGAGAGAGAGTGGCACAAAACTACGAGGACAGCAAACACAGTTTATGACATGAATCACTAAAAACCAGTATTCAGAGCCTTTGCTGTGACACTCATATATTGAACTCAGGTGCGTCCATTTCTTCTGATCATCCTTCAGATGGTTCAGATGGTGGAAAGACACACACCTGTCTGTATAAGACCTTACAGCTCACAGTGCATGTTAGAGCCAATGAGGATCATGAGGTCAAAGGAACTGCTCAGAGACACAACTGTGGCACAGATCTGGCCAAGGTTACAAAACAATTTCTGCTGCACTTAAGGTTCCTAAGAGCACAGTGGCCTTATTTTAGTTATTGTGTAGAGGTGTGGGAAAATATGTGTGTCAGTAATATAACAACATTGTTTTTACTACAGAAAAGCCACAAGAGCCA
Source organism: Parambassis ranga (assembly GCF_900634625.1). Classification (NCBI taxonomy): domain Eukaryota; kingdom Metazoa; phylum Chordata; class Actinopteri; family Ambassidae; genus Parambassis; species Parambassis ranga. The sequence goes on from NC_041026.1 coordinate 28,216,076, forward strand.
TTTGAATTATTCACAAAGCTGGATTTAGAGACCATGCAAATGCATTATTTATTAAGTCAGAGTTATTAAAATTAACAGACTTTAAAGCTAAAAACCAAGATCTACCAGAAAGTATAAAAAAGCTGTTTGTGTTTAATTCTGAGGATGAAAAAGTGTTTTTTTCGTTGTCTATGTAATTCTCAACACAATCATTTAAAGGGTTCAGATATTTTCCAGTTTATAAAATAGTTAATAGTGGGACAAATTAGACAATATGAATTCATCTGGGTGTTCAATTGTAGTAATTTGTGGTTTATATACATTATACTATTGTGCATTTCCATGAAAGGAACAAACAAAATGAACGAGTCATATCATGCAGTTCTCCAAGCAGACACTGGGTGGCAGTGTAGGAGCAGTCACAGCTGTTCATTATGTGGTAAAGCCTGCTGTTGTGCTGTGATTTGTGTTAAACCTATAACATTTAGTCTGCACATTTCAAAGCTTTCTCTCACACATATGACTGCTTCTTTGGATGCTGTGGTTCTTATTAACAACCCACTTTGACAAAAACAACACATTTCAGATTTCAGGTGAGTTTAGAGAAACTTTGAAACTCATAAGTCAATTTAGCTTTAAGGATGCAACTTTTAAATAAAATGCACGTCAATAATGCATCTTCAGATATGAAAAATAACAGTTATTGCATCTAACATACTCGTGTCTAATTAGACTTTTATGCCACATGATACTTTGAGCATTTCTTCTGATGATTTTCCTGTTTTCTACTGAATTGACTGACCCAAACAATATTTTTGAAATATATTTACCTATAATATTAAAGAAAAATTATATAAATGTATCTAAATCAGCAGTAACTGTGACGTATTTTCATTTAGATCAGGTTACATTGAGTTACACTGCATATCAGATAAACCCCAACCCTGACCTTCACTTCTTCAGTGTTCACCATTTTGATGGTGATGACATCATTGCTGATCCAAGATGCCAACTTCTACAAAGAAAATAAATATCTAATTCATCAGCTCTATCCAAAGATAGGAAACCCCTGCTAACTTTTTGAAGCTTCCACTATGATAATTAAAGGGGTTAATGCTAAAATGTCATTAATTGCCATCTGTTGCATACAAAAGTGGAACCAAAGTTTAGAAACTCAGTAAATGATCTAAGTAGATTTATTGGTAGTTTTCCAAGTCAGTTCCTGTCTGAGCTGAAATCGATTTGGAGCTGTTTGATTGGTGGACGAGCCACAGGTGTGTGGGAGGCAGGTAGGAGACTTGATTATGATGATTCTCAGGTGTGCCATGCACACAAAGTACACAGGGCCATTGTGTTACTGTCTGAATGTAGAGTGAGAATCATTAAACCCTGTCATGCCATGTGCTCAATATTTATTGAGGAGGACTGACACAGGGAGAGGAAGATAACAGATGCTTCAGGGACAGGAGGTCTCACTCTGACCTTATTTTCTAAGGACACAACAAAATAAATATCAAAACCTGCATTTTCCTTTAATGGCCTCTAGGGGCTGCCTATACAAAAGTCAACATTCTATGATTTTTAATTAGAGTAGTAGAGTCTTAGTCCTTTTCAGGCAACAAATCACAATGTGAAGGCAGGTAATGTAAGCATGGTAGCCATGACCCAAACCATGATGTCATTTTCTACAAGTAACCAAGCAGTTTTTATACCCAAGAAGAGTGAAAGTGTTACAAGACAGTGGATAAACAGGAAGTCAAAGTGAAACTTTAGTGTCACCAGACAGACAACTGAAAGTCTGATGCAGCCGTGACCTCACCACCCTTTCTCTTTTCTTATTAGAGACTTGGTAGAAGTGTGTAGATGACCTTTCATGGATGAGAACAATGTCTACCAGTGTGTCACCTTACACTGACCTTGTGTCCAACACGTAACAGGATGTGACATTATTGGCTAGTTGCTAACTCCCTCAATGCTAATACGATGAGAGCCAATAGAAACAACCATAACTACAAAGACATGGTGCAGATAGCGAAACAGTTAGCTCAAGCTTTGCTATAAAGTTGCAGGCTCATTATTACAAGACGTCAGTATGTTTTCACACTAATGGAACTAAGTTGTTTGTCCAGAGAAAAAGCTATTTAGAGACATATATTTATTATTTATTTCACAATTACCCCATGTTGGGGATCACAGCATGAATTATCATCTCTATCTCAGCTTGTCTAGATGATCTTATCAAACAGAATTTAAGCTACATGCTGCTCCTTTTCATGCCAGCACTGAGAGGCCATATGGACACACACACACACACACACACACACACACAAATAATACACATAAAATGAATATAGTAGCTGTTGGGTCAGTCTGCTTCACTGTGGTCCAGTTCATAGTGTGATAAATGTGAAGGGCAGATGGAAACTCCTACTGCACAGAATACATCAACAGGATCCCTCAGCCCTGCTGCAGTGTGTGTGTGTGTGTTTGTGGTACTGTCAGTGCTTTCTTTGTATCTTCTTACTCTTGTTCATTTGAAAGAGGGAGACACAGGCCACTTTGTTAGTCTGTGTATTTGTGTCCTATGGATTTGACCATTGTTTTTTCAAAAGAGAGTGGGAGAGAGAAGAAAGGGGGAGGGGTCGGAGGTTCAGAGTACAGTAGACAACAGAGTCCGGGGTTGGCACAGCTGTCTCTGACTGTTCTCCCTACAGCCGCGCTGCTGCTACTATACATTTGCATGTGTGTCTTTAATTTTTTTTTTTACTCTTTAAAAAGTGTCTGTCTGCCAGTGTTGCCATGGCAATGTGTTGGGCCTGGAGACTGTGGTGACGGGGTTAGGGTCATGCGCCGCGGGGCGCGGAGCTGAGATTAACTGTGACTGTGACTCTGGAGAGAGGAGAATAAAACAGCAGGCTATCAGGGACTGACACGACCTCCGTCTCTCCGCTCCCCCAGGCTGTGGGCGCCACATCCAAAGGAAAGGTTCCATAGTCCAACGATTTGGCTGCAACTTTTAGATCTCACTTATCTCTACAAAACCTTGTTCAGCGCTCTGGGAGAAATGCGTGCATGTGTGTTCTGTAGTTCTTTTATGTACAAACGCAGAGGCTGGGCTTTTTTAAACAGAATTGTTTTAGCCCTAAAGTAACTCACTTTCAATGGGGAACCTGAGAAGAAACCCATATAATCATCAAACAGGCTCACTCTTTGAGGTGTTACAGTACGAGACAAGGTCAAACTGTATCTGTCAGTTCCATTGCTGCTGCTGGTTCGGCCTCTTGTCTAAAACCAATCTTGTGTTAGTGGGACAGAAGGGTCCATTGTTGTGGTGGCTGTTCTGACGGATGCCTGGCCGATGACTTCAGCTCTGCCATGAACTGTCTCCTTATTGTTCTATAGGACGGAGATCTCAGCCGTGCCGGTCTGGGCAAGGGACCACAGCTGAGAGGGATCTATAGAATGGGACTGCAACCCTGTGACAGGAGAAATGTGCTTTTTTTAAAAACTAATGATAGGCTACAAAGGGTTCCCGCAATCCACACAACCACTGGTTACTGCTGTTTAAATGCCATACTGAAGTGCCATCTGTTGGGCTTTCTTGATTTCAAAAAGAAGCTACTAAACTTATTCTACACATCTAAAGGAAGATCAGAAGGGATTTAGATTGTTTGGATACTAGCAGTAGGTGATTCAATGCACCAAATACCTTTTTGTGGCCTTTGAAAGTTGGCTTCTGTCATGTCAAAAGGCTTGTGATACATAGGGATGTCATGTCACATGACCCACTATTATCATGTGGCATGGAAATCACTCCTTATGAAAGCCATCTGTTAATAACTGTGTGGGATATGGAAAATATTGTCTATAGTTGAAGCCCGTCTTTGTTGCCTTGTTTCTGTTATACAGAGGAGGTTCAGAAGGAGTTGGTTTTAACACATCTAATAAAACCTGTTGTCCAGATGATCAGACCCTCTCTGGTAGTCTCAACAAAAATGAATTTTTGCCAATAGGCTGATATTTTTTCCAAATTTTTGCATAACCATCATCATACATTGCCGCCTGTAGCTAAACCAGACAACGCACACATGGTCATGTGACACGAAAATGGTTTGGAGTAAAAAATCCAAATGTTATTTTTAAGTTACTCCAAAGGGTATATCATTTGCTTTGAAGCAAAAAAAAACATTTAAAAAGAAACCACAATTTTACATTAGCCCAGTATAAAAATGTAATTTAAATCAATGACACAGTGGTTGCACTTTTTTCAGTGAAGCATGGCCAACAATTTAGACATTTAATCATGATTCCTAACTGCAGAAAAAATAGCAACCAATCTGGCATTCATTCCCTCATCATAGTTTCATGATAGATAGCAATAGCAGGTTTCTATGGCAGCAGGAGAAGCAAGCTATGATAAACAGGAAGTCTGTCTCTTTCAACAACTGCTAATGTAATGTAATGTATGCTGATGGTAATCAGAGGGAGAGAGAGGTGGAAGATTACTGACTGCATGATTTTGATGGGTGTTATTTAGTCAGCTTGTGGTGTTTTAAAGGGGCAGTTTGAGTGCATGGTGAGATCTGATTAACATTATGTGCCTGTTTGTTTAGCACTGTGTGGATAGTCCTGAATAAAACCACGGCTAATGACATTTTTATCAGCCCTCAAAATGCACTTCGTGGAAATAATGACTTTTAATGAATTCCATGCTCTCCACATTATTGCACGTAGCCCAAGTGTGTGTGTGTGTGTGTGAAGAGTTTATTTGCCCAGTAGTGTATGAAATGTTAGTCTGTGTGGAGGCATTAAGGGGGCTGAACACCACACTGACATATAACTACTTTTTCCTACCTGCACCTTCCTCTCCAGCTCTGAGCCCGAGGGCAGCTGGCGAACACCCACAAGCCCCAGGGGAGGGAACAGTGATTCTCGAAGGCTCTTTTGTCCGGCCAAATGAAGACGTCTCCTCCACCGGTTGTTATGGTGAAGGCAGGCCGGCCAACACTTGGCTCACTGCCATCCACTTTAGGGAGACAGATGGGAGAATAAAGATGGTGGGAGGGAGAGGAAAGGAGAGATGAAAGTCCAGCAGAGAGTATCATGGGGTCAGACCAGATCCACCCCAGTTACCTGTAACATACGTGACTGAGGGGTGTTTAAGTTTGTGGGAAAGACAGCAAAATGGGGAAGCGAAAGAGACGGAGGGGGGTGGGAGGGTTCTTCCTCACGAGACAGCAGGTACATGACACATTTTTGGAATAGCAGCCATTAAAAAGGTGCTAAAGAGTGTGAGAAAGGTTATGTAGACACTAGTAGCTAAATAGTGAGCTAACTGCTTCTAGCCAGTGTTAACACCTTGTCACCGGTGAAGTGTTAGGTTAAAATGAGAATTTAAAGAAGATAAATTTGGTAAACTTTATTAGGTTATAGTGGCCTAATTTAGCCATTTCCATTTGAGTGTTATTAATGAGTCATTTAGACACTTCGAATGCATCTACCTCGGTTATTCTAACCTGTTAGTGGTTAGCATAACAGTTTTAGCAACTACACAGTCATATCACTGCAGTTCTGGAGACTGGGTATCAACACATCAGATCTTGTACACAAGTCTGGTAAACTCCTGTTTAATTTCACATTTTGTATATAATTCAATTCTGTAGGAAGTTCCTGCAATGTACACATAGAACATCAGTGCTCCTCCTGTTCCTCCTTGCACAAAGGAGGAGGTAGCGGTCCTGCTGCTGGGTTGTTGCCCTCCTATGACCCCCTCCATGTCTCCTGGTGTACTGGCCTGTCTCCTGGTATCTCCTGGTATCTCCTCCATGCTCTGGACACTGTGCTGACAGACACAGCAAACCTTCTTGCCACAGCTCTCATTGATGAGCCATCCTAGATGAGCTGCACTACCTGAGCAACTTGTGTGGGTTGTAGACACCGCCTCATGCTACCTCTGGGGGTGAGAGCACTGACAAAATGCAAAAGTGATCAAACATCAGGCAGAAAGGATGAGAACAGAGAAATGGTCTGTGGTCAGCACCTGCAGAACCTCTCCTTTATAGGGGTTGTCTGATAACTGCCTCTCATTTCCACCTGTTGTCTGTTCCATTTGCACAACAGCAGCTGAATTGATTCACAATCAGTGTTGATCCTAACTGGACAGGCTGACTTCACAGAAGTGTGACTGACGTAGAGTTACATTGTGTTCTTTAAGTGTTCCCTTTACTTTTTTTGAGCAGTGTATTAATCTGGTCAAACGTTTTGGATTGATTACATTTTTCGCCCAGCAGCATTCGTTTTTCAAATCTCATCTTCTCTTTTGCAAGCTAAGAAATGTAAAACTCGATGATGTTTTTTTTCCCTTTAACATAACATATATTTGTTGAATCCAGTCCACAACCATCTCACCAAAGTGTGTTTACATGCAGCACACAGTCCCCTATGGGAACATGTGGGGGATGGGGGTGGGGTGCTGCTTTCAGGCAGGTGGCACATATTTAAATATGAGTAAAGGAATTCGACCTACTTCTCTTGTGTTGGGAAAATGAGGGAGTACAAGAAACAAAGTGACAAGAGCCACAAATACTAATTTTCAGTTACATTTTTTGTTACATTTTCTGCTACACAGTGGATCCACAGAGCGGAACATGTACTTTGGGTTTTAAACTTATTAGCCTGTCACAGATTTTTATGAGTTATGACTAAAGTTAAGTAAAGCCAGTGAGTTTCATTATTTTTAATGAAACGTTATTCTACTTAACATGCACTGTGTACATTACTGCCTTATTTTACAGAATGCTAAATTAACCCATACAATGACGACTTTTAGCAGACATCCTGTAGTAAGTATGCAAGTTGTGGTGTTATGAGTTCTGACTAGGGACGCGACCACACACAATCACCTCATGAGATGAGACTACACAATAATAGGCTCACGAGAACGAGATATCATGATATTTTAGTCTTTATCATACAACCTTGATTTTATTAGAAGTTGGGCAGTGTTAATATTTATAACTGTCACCTGAAAGTACCATGTTATGGTGTTAAAATATTAGACAAACAACATGATAAAAGATGAAAAAAGATATCTACAGTACAGCAACACATTTGTTTTTTGCCATTTATTAATAATTTAAACCATGCAGGACTTATGGATGCTCTCTCACCCAGGCGCACGTTCGGGTACCAAAATGTGGCACCATTTATATATAATTTGATTTAATGTGAACTGAAACTATGGCACTGTTTTCTTATAGTGTTTGTGTATTGTTTGCATCTGTCACCATTTATTGTTTCCACATGGAAACAATTTAAAAATGCTTTCCAAATCTAAAGATTTAGTGCTCATTTATAAGGCGGGGGCCCCAGTCACTGCAAACCTTATTTGGGGAGTTAGGTCATTGACCCCTGGCCATGCTGGATTCTCTATTTACACCTCCACTACTCTTTCAAACAATCACTCATTGTGTTGTCTTTGAAAGAGCATCCCTGACCTGTTGAGCTGGCTCCCCTTTAGTGTAGCATGTGGTTGTTGTGTGTTTTTTTTTTGTGGTCAAGAATTTTCACCAATATAACCTTCAGCCTGTTGTGGCCTCTGTGCTGTGAGTCCACTTTGCGAGTGTTTTAGTAGTCCTTTCACAGCCAATATGAAAAGCAGAGAGAGAAAGCACTCCACTTTTACAAAGCACTTATCTACACTCATGTTAGATGTAGCTTATTTGATACAAAAAAAGAAAAACACTGGAGGTAAAATAACAGCAGTGTGCCTGTGAAAAAATGTGGGCAGAATATGACGGAGAGTGGAATAGGAGGTCGAAGGGGATAAGGGTCGGAGAGGGCCCGCTGAGTGTTTGGTTAAAGCCAGATGGCAGGAGAATGGTGTCTGTAGCCTCTGGTTCGTGCGCTGGGAGGAATGCTCATCTTTTCATTGCTCTTTCTCGGCGAGCTGAAGCTCAGAGGACTGCGGTACAACAGTGGATTAAGACCCACATTCCCTTTTTAATCTCTCTATAGTCACCCTCAGCTGTTCGCCCTCAGGCCTCTGCTCCCCTACCTCCCACTGCCTGTCTGTTGACGTTGGCCTTGACCACAGACACGCACACACACACACACTGTCACCCCACAGCTCAGGTGACTTTATCACATACAGTGACCGAGGAGCAGGTGGTGCTGTCACACAGCTTTGACAGGGCCTAAATCAGGTTTTGGATGCTCAGCCATCAGGTTCAGTTTGATATTAGCATAGGGCAGAGAATATTATTGTTATATTTTCTGGGTCAAAATGTGAACCAATAAAAACAGTAAAATCATTCATTACTTTTGTCACCACAGTTTTTCCTAAGATCTGACAGTGCGCTGCAAGGCCATCATCCATCAATGAACACAAGAAATAGTGACTGTCTGCATATGTATGTGTATGTATGTAAGGTATGACTATGGTATGACACCTGGGTAATATATGGCCTTCAGACTGGTCAGGCCCAAAGCATGCTCCTAAAAATCAATGCAAGACAGCTCTGTTACAGTATTATTTTATTTTATGTATTATTACGAGATTTGTTATTCGTTAAAAGGCCACCACCAATGCCAAACATTGCAGTTCCTCAAATGACCACTTGAGTCTGGCTCCAAAAGACAATCAATCAATTGGGTAAACTTCTTACTTGAACAATGAAAAAAGACAATTTCACACAAGGGGTGAAGTTTTTTCCTTTTCTTTTATATTTTTCACATCCTATACACACTTTTATGTAAACTTTCCAAGCAACATCATCAACAAACCCACTTCTTTGCTGTAAGTTTTCTGGATAATTTCCAACTCATTAGTTCAGTCACATTACACAGATTTATATAGTGGATAATGTGTGTATTTAATGTGTGCTCTTGATACAGATCCTGCCAGACTAAGACTGGCAGACTTACAGCCTAACAAAATATGCAAAACATGCATACATACATATACATACATATATTTTCTCCAGAATATATGTTATATTTAATCTGAAAGAACACATATCTGGATCACACTCAGTTATATTTATATGAATGAAACATATTATTGTATTGCCTGATAGGGCAATGTCTGTCTAAGGAGACAGGGAGGTACGGGCCACACTGAGGAAGTTTTCTTTTTTTTGTAGTTTGACCTACACATCAAAAACATCCGGTCTATGTTAGGCATTAAAAAGCAGTGAAAGGTGTTACATGAGGATCATGCTTTGTCTTTCATAATATGGTTTGCAATTCATAACATTAAACACATTTTGCAAGAAAAACCGTTCACTTCAGAGGTCGCCATTTTCAGCTAACAGTCTCAGCCCCCATAAACATCTGGAGATGCAGCCCTGAAATATGCACACGGTTGGTTTTAAAGGACTGAAACATTAACCTTATATTGGCTGCCATCTTGCCTGCTTAATGAAGCATTTTCCTGCATACATATTTTCAAACATACATATCACCCTGGTATAGTACGTTAATTAATGTGCATACATGGTTCATGCACCTGCACGTGGCTGCTGACTGGCTGACAGGAAGTGGGACAAACAGAATAGACACAGATGTATATGGGGGTTTTCTTCATGTTACCAAATAATGGATTACTCATTTGTGAAACTTCTGGTGACAGAAAAAATAAGGGATACAACAAGATTGGCGGACTAGGTATAGGGATTATACCTTCAATTGTCTAATAGTCAATCAAAAATTCCAATTAGTGAGTTTGCTGTAAAAGTCGTTTGACTTCCTTAGACTAAAGTCGAGCTCCACCATTCATCAGACTTTACATCCCCCAGATGGGCCTATTCCAGGGTTCAGAGGCCCCACTCCAGACTAGGAGGAGTTTTGTTTTCCAGAGCCCTACAATACAGTTCCTTCCGGCTCCAGATAAATGTGCTCTAATAAGAGCAGCCCTCCCCTCCACCACCACCACTACTAAAAGGTTTCCTGCTCTCCTCCCTACGCTTTTTTTCACTATCCTTCCCATCCCAGGTTTTCTTCAAGGGGCCAGATCAGCAAAGTGCTTACAGGAATTCAAGGAACCGGATAGACATGCAGGTGCAAGAGATTTGGTTCCAGCAATGGTATGGTACAGGAGGAGGTGGAGGAGGAGGAGGAGAGGGACTAGGCGAGTAATAAGCTGCCAGGAGGCGGAGGGCAGGAAGGGGAAGACGGAAAAAGACAAAGAAGTGAGGAAGTGTAGGCTGGCTAATTTATGTTGAGGATAAAGAGCAGGAGAATAATATGGATCATTAAGATTCAGGCTCAGGTCAGTCAGTAACCCTGATGTTCATTACAGGATTTTAGATCACCCTTCATCATACTGACATCTGTGACAGTGGATTGACATATATTCTATCTAATTAACCACTACATGGCCCCAGGGTGCCTATTCAGTGTGGACAATTGTGAGTTCAAAATTCAAAAAAAGAGAACAGGAGCAGACCTCATTTAAAGATTTGTTTCTCCACTTCCTGCACACATAATTTTACGTACCATTTTATTAAATTCATTTAGACACATAAATCAAAGCAGGATATATTTTTATAATTATAAGTATATATTCTTCCATTATATCTGCCCTTTCCTCTTGGTTAAAGTTTGGAACCAATAAATGCTCCACTGATTTGAAATTTGCACTGACATGCCATCACGGCAGCAAAATGGAAATCTTTTAAAGTGGTAAATGTTTTCGATTTGTGCTTTAAAGGTAGGGTAGGAGATTTCATTCTGATGCACTTTTTGTTAAATTAGTGTAACTTGTCTTTACAATCTGATAGCAACCAATTAGTTAGGCAGTTTCACATTAAAATGAAGAGTATTAATCATCTGTGGAAGCTATAAAATGCTAAAAACATCAGCCAATCCTCCGGGTGGACCCTGCGTGGAGTATTGGCTGGTTGGCACTCTCTTCCTGCTCTGCGATACATGCATGATGGCCGAAGTCACAGACCGCAGCCCGTCCTCAGGTAATGCGTGTCCATGTGATTAGGAGGCATGGCATTGGGGTGAGCTCCGAGAGATCTCTCGAAATCTGGCTGACTCTCACTGAGTTTTCAAAATCTCCTACCCTACCTTTAATACAAACCATGATCTTTACCTAACCCCTTACCCTGATTTAAGACCATGACCTACCACTTTATCATTCAATGATTGAGTAATGTGTTGAGTGATGTCCAATGTTTTACTGCATGCTGAATATAATTAAAAGCTATTACAAATTATTAAATTATTATTTTATAAAATTCACATCCACTGTTGCAACACTAGAGACCTCTGACTTAACTTCAAAACTGAATGGTTTTGTTGAACTGCCTTTGTTAAACCATACAGTGCATTGTGTTGGTGTTTTTTCAAACTCCTATACAGCATGATGATTGAATAGCCCTTGACTAGACACATTTTCACAGATCAGATGAGATATTGACATATTGAACGAGATTCATTATATTATATAATAAACATATAATGAACAACATCACTGCATTGTAGTTCCCTCCCTGCTGGGGTCAAACTGTTGCTGTCTGTATGTAGTGAGTGAAGGTCATGAAGGACAAGAAAAGAAAGAGAAGAGGCCTGCTATGGCTAATTAGGGTAAGGGGGGGGGGCACACAGAGGCAACTGGAAAGGGGCTGATGTGATGAACGAAGAGAGTGGTAGATGATGATGAAGGGGGTAAGAGGGAGGGGAGTGGTGGTAATAGGACCAGGTCCTTCCTTGCACTGGAGGGACGTGGGGTAATGGAGGATGGCTCTCTCTGCAGATGTAGAGTCCATAGACCGGATCGGCAGAGTGTCCCTATGACCTGACGTTTCCACAAGAATAAATGTATTTTTTATGAATGCGGACAGATGTCTGAGCGGGTCTAACACAGGGCTACTTAATCAGTCACGCGGAAAGAGTGTTCAATCACTTTTGAGTCCTTCCACCTTGATTCTAGTTACAGTAGGTCTGGTGGTGGAAACCCCCGGGAGGTCTTGTGTCGTTGGGAACTCTCGCCTCTTGTTAGCCACTACATGGATACGGTCTTTGATCAGCTCAGCTGACTCTTAAGCTCAGCTTAGGGCGGCAGGGGTCTGGAAAATATGGGGAGAGGGAGAGAGGTGAGGGAAGGAGTGGATGATGGCACCCAATGAACCATGTGTCCTCTAGGGAGGGGTTAGAGGGAAGGAAGAGGACTGATGGGGGACAAGAAGGGTCTTCTTTCCCCAGAAAATCACACAATTCATGGCCACCATCAGCACAAGCTGCTGACCCAACAGCTGAACTGAAGCCAGGCATGAAAGCGACGTCGAGCACTGTGAGTTTAGGAAACAGTGGGATGAAAAGAATTCGTAGAATGTGCTGCCTCCGTATGTCATTAGTTGTTCAAGACTTCATGGAAAGTGCCCCCATCAAGCTCTCACAGCACAGTAGCTCTAAGAACAAACATCAAAATGACATAATCAAAGCAATTAGGGCACCAGTCAACAACAGTAACCTGACTGTTTTTCTCAGTGTTGTGTCTTTGTGTGTCGCAGCACTTGATGCCGGCGTGCCCATTCAGCTCCATAATGAGCAGAGCCAACAGTCTTTACAGGCACACTTGAGCTTGACCAGAGGAGCTCTCCTCTGGGCTACAAACATACATTATTCATTCCTGTGCTCGGTTAGCGTCCATTCAGACACCACCTTCTCACATGGGTGGAAAAACATGAACAGAATAAGTCTTGGCGTACTCTAATTATAGTTTAGTGGAGAGCACAGCAAGGTTTCTGACTCATGTTAAAGCTCCCATCCCAGGTGATATCTGTGTCTTCCAGACTGCAAACAAATTTCCTTCATGTGACATCAAAGAGCTTCACGTGTTTCTTCAAATACATTAATCCACAACCTGCTCGCTCAGTTATATAATTCTCTTGTTTACATATCCACATGTCTTACAGTAACCACGGCAACAACAGCTAATCTGAGAGGCTCCTGATGTCTTAATTGTGTGTGTATGAGTAATAGACTGTGCTAACGTGATTTGTAGGTTTCCGGTTTGGGATATCAAAGACCTGAGAGGAGTTAAAGGGTGTTTCCATGGTACTTATGGTGTTAGAGCCCAGACTGATAGTGAAGGGATGTAGGAATGATGTCACACAAGGTCATAAACTTGCAACTCAGCAACTGGAGTCAGCAGCCTATAGGCCTAACTTCTAACCCTTGGTGTAAGCTTTATTGAACATGAAGGTTTAATCTTAAAAGTAAAGAGAGTCTCATACACAGAAACTGGAATCTAGTTCCAAGAGCACTGCCTAATAACTAAAGGCCTACAACTCTACTTCTGGAAGCTATTGAAAACCTGCACAAATGTAAAGCGTTCTGAATCACATGATACTGTGAGATCTTTAAAATGTATTGCTGCTTGCTCCAGTTTCCTTGCACATAACCATAGATGTGCATGTTAGGTGGAGACTCTAAGATCCCATTCAGACCCCTGCTTAATCCAGCTCAATCCTGCATTTTTGCTGTCCTCCAAACTGCTAGGTGTCGCCTCCTAAAATTCAGACCCTGTTCCTCTGTGGTTCATGTCAAAGCCATGTTGGGTGTACGATAATTTGTCTTAGTCTGCTAAGCCATGGGCTGTTTTTGTTGTTTTTTTTACATGTAAAATATGTGCCGTGGCTCAATGAAGGTTCGGAAACACTGGACTAGGTGACAAATTAATGTTAAAATTAACTTAACAAAGAAAAGTGGGGAGATTTCTCACAAAGAAACAGTATATAAGCGTTTACTTCTGCAGTTAAAATAGGTGTTTAACAACCTGTTAAAATCCACCAGAATGCAGGGAATGGCCTGTTAGTTCTTGCAGTTGTAAAACACCTATAGTGAAACAATCACATGTGTTTCATCAATTTGAATGCTATGAAATTGCCCTTGTTCTGCTCAATGAGATGTATTAGAGGGTAGGGACAAACCACTGATATGGTCATTAAGTAAAACTTTCTGCTTGCTTTAGCAAATCATGGTATCGTGACAGGAGGGGTGATTAAAACACACAATAATTTTAAGAAAAACAACTTATTTTTATCTATTGGTACAGTATGGTCTGAGCCTGCAGGCAGAGCTTGTCACACTGCTGACTTCAGTTTTTTACTTGTCCCGCCATACCTCCACCAATAGCAGTGTGTTGTTATGATTCAAAACCAGAAGGACCAGCAAAAGCTTTGTTGAACCCCCACCACACCTCTCCCCTCTACATCTTCCAAACCCAGCACTTGTTTTGGCTCTCTTTCATCTCTCCTCGCCTCTCAGGCTCAGCTGACCTCCGCGCTCTGACCACAACTCACCCCTATATGTCAAGGCCCTCATTAGACACCGCAAACCTGAACACACAACATTCATGGTCACACAAATGCCCTATGAGAATAACGTGGACAGGGGGAGGTGTTGGGATGATGCAAAAACAAGGAATGGTTTGACCTCCATGTATGGTTCGTTCGATATGTGCGCAGTGAAGGGTTTTCAAAGACATGCTTGAGGCTGGATAAGTGAGGTCACATGCATGTTCACATGTTCCAGTGGTTGAACTTGAAGTTCAAGTTTGAAATGGTAGGAGTGGTTAAAGACTGAGATAAATCAAGAGAAAGACAAGTTGTTTTTTTTTTTTAATATAAAAGCAGAAGAATGTAAGTCCACTAAAAATACGTGTGAGAACACAGGCAAGAACATGCTTGTTGTGTAGACAGGCTGTGAGTGAGAGTGTGCGGTGCAGGGTGGGGGTGAGACATGTCTCTTATAGATGTGAGAAAACGGCCGTGTCTCTCAGAGCGAGTGTGTAAACAGTCTAATTGGCGGAATAGAATTATTGGGTTAGTCTGAAGTGAATTGAAGCTAATTTAATGAGGGCGGCGCAGCTGTGGGAAAACAGGTTCTCTTCGCTCTCTGCAGACACAAAAGGGCTGGAGTGTGTCTGCGTTCGCAGCTCGTGAGGATGTACAGTTGGGTGAACTCTCACTCTCTCTCTCTCTCTCTCTTTCGTTCTTCATTTGTCAGGGTTGCCATGGAGATGGGGTAGGCTTGCCATAATTTCCAGAGTGCCTGTCTGGATGTGACACGTCCTTTTCAGCCACTGCATTGTTTAGATGCTGATTTACGTGTGTTTGTTGCACTTTACCAGCGCCTCCAGATGGGGGTGGCAGACTTTTAAAGGATCAGTGCATCCTCAACCTGATAAAACAGCACCTGAAAATTTGTTTATACCTCGGTTGAGGGAATCTTGTAAGAAGAGTGTTTCATTATGACTTAGTTACAGTACATCTTATGCTTTTTGAAACAAGAAAAAGCCCCTGTCCTTCCCCCCTTCCCCATCTCCAGTCAGCCCATCCTTCTCCCCCTCCCAATAGGGCGTTCCTCCAACACAGCAAAGTCCAATCACAGGGCAGCCCTTTTTCTCCATCCCTTCATGGTCAGCCTGTTGTGTTTTTTTTTCTTCTACACCCTCATTGAGCCACTCAAGCAGATGGAAAAATTGTAGTGGGGGAAAAGTAAGTAAGCAGCAGCAGGCGGAGAGTGAGAGTTGGAAGAAGCCATGCAGAGAGTGAGGCAGCCCAGCAACGATGCTTGATGAACTGAACCACTGACTGAGGAACCAAAGGAATCAGACAAACAGAAGGAGGGGGGAAGACATCAACTCATCGTCCCATCTGACGGGCCAGGACACGGAGAAGAGTTAGACACAAGGAGACATATTCTACAATTCTACAAATGTTAATTAAAGCAGGGAGGCAGAAAGAGATGCTCAGAGGGACCAGATAGTGAAGAGAAAAGTGAAACAACCCACAAAGACTTGGTCAAAGAAAGGGGTGACAGTTTGGACAAAGAAGTTGTTGCAAGTCAAGCAAAGACAGACTCTGTGTGTGTAAGAGAGAGACAGAGAGGCAGGTCAGACAGAAAGCAGAGAGACACAGATAGACGACGATGGCCAATTCAGGTCTCCAGCTGTTGGGTTACTTTCTGGCGTTGGGCGGCTGGATCGGCATCATCTCCACTACCGCCTTGCCTCAGTGGAAGCAGTCATCATACGCAGGCGATGCCATCATCACAGCTGTGGGTCTGTACGAAGGGCTGTGGATGAGCTGCGCCTCCCAGAGCACGGGACAGGTGCAGTGCAAGATCTTTGACTCCATGCTCTCGCTGGACAGTGAGTACGAACAACACGATGATACCTGTCTCTGTTTTCATGAAATGTGTGTTCATTCTGCGAGTGTCCTCGTAAGAAACCTGTAATCACAATTCTTCTTTCTGAATGCTTTTATTTTGACACAACCAGCCACATAAACAGAAGGAAAATAAGCACTAAAAAAACACTGTCTGGGATCCATTAGGCCACTTAAAATGTTGCTGTTTGCGTCTTTAATAAGTCCATCTATTAAAACTACAAAACGCCATGACACATAATGTGTGAGGGAGGAAAGGGGAGGGTGAGGAATGTGGGGTTTAGACATAAATTAGCTCAGAATATGAGTCTCCTGTCATCTCCAATCTGTAAGCAGGACCCACTGACTCATAATTAATGGTACACAGATTATATGAATCCATCCATCTACTGTCTGCTTCAATCATCCCATTAGAGATGCTAATGAAAGGCTACGTGGGCTTGATCTATAAGCATTTTCATGAAACTTTTTTGTGTGCGTTTTCTTTGTGGTTTCTGTGGCACGCTTCATTTTAGAGCAACAAATGAGGCACTTTTGGGTGTCTCGGTGAGTTATTATACCAACAGCACGTCTGTGCTACGGGGTGTCCGAGCTGATCTCCCATCTCCTTTGGTTGGTCGCTGGAGTAAGAACGGAGTATTGTCCTGGCACATGAATAGGGGCTGTTAGGAGAAGAAAAGGCCAGTGTTGAAGCACAGAACAGAGATATTCCCAGAATGCGTTCTGTCGTCCCCACACGCGCGCATTGTTCCATTAACACACCCTATAGTGGGTCCAGATTCAAACACTACAAGAAGACTTCACAACTCCTTGTTTAATCACAGGATCACTCAGGTGGCCCAATCAAACTAACACATGTGATCGGGTTTATGCTGCAGAAACAGGGCTCAGGAGGACTCATCACAGCAGGAGCAGCATGTGATGGTGGGCATAATTGTTCACCAGACTGTGCTGTGATCTGCTGATGTGGCAAACGTAGTGGAAAGTTGCTGCTCCAGAAGAAGATGTATCAGACTGCTGTTTGTCAGAGGAGGAGAGTGTGGTGCTGAAAGGACAGCTCTTAGCATCCAGGAACATCTGACGTGAAGACACCATTCACCTGTCAATGATCAAGGATTCATGGTGGTGACATAAACTGTAGTCTTCCTACTAAATGCTATTCGATTAAAGGCCAAACGTCCAAACAATAGATAACTTTTTTGTTTGATGTAGTTGGATTTCATGTGGTTGACATACCTTGGATCCAGGAGGCAGGTCTGCTGGATCAGTGAACCACTTAATGTCCGATAATCCAATATAATCCAGTCCATCTTCTATGTTACCTAAAATATTAAAAATATGGTCATGTAAATTTATTGAAAACTTTATCAAAGCTCAATTAAGCAGCACATTTATTAGGACCTATTTTTAGCTGTGGATTAATACACATTTGTTACAGTACTGCAGGATGGTGCATATAGACTGTAGAATGTAGGCCAAATACAATACAGTAGAGTACCTCAGTCACCCCCTTTAGGTAGACCCCGTGTGGCTGTGGACAGTGTTGCAGACAAAAATATGTAATTAGAAAGAATATAGACCTGAATATCATATAATTTCATATAACTTGACATCATCACGTACCGCCTGACTCGTAGTGGTTTCATAGTCGTTTGTAGTGGTTTTCACGCCTTTGATGCTTTTTCCCTCATGCTGGAACAGCAATGTGCCAGTGTGATGCCATGGTTGTGTTGATGATATAATTGTGTACAGGTTGTAGTCCACTATACATTTTTTAACATATATGCAACACACCATTGTTCATATTTTTCCACAATTAAGGTCCCATGGGGTCCACTGAAAAAGGTGTGACTTAGATGCTCTGTTGTGGCACAATATGAACAAGATATATCAGGACCAAGTCATTTGCTTGTTTTATTTAAGTGCTAGCCAAAGAACTAGTGGTGTGGACACACAGGGACCAATAGTTGCAGCTGTTTCAGTCCCCTAATGCACATTTCTAATTAGCTCATTTGTTGACTTCAACAGTTTCATTTCAATCACGTATAATGATTGGGACACCGTCCTGTATACCTAGAAGGGAAGTTGGTCGAGTGAATTTTCAGTTTGTGCTAAATTAAGTTTGTGCTGTGAGTTGGAAAATAGTGTTAGAGTTATGCAACCAGTGGGCTAACAGATACTACGTACTAAACAGCTTTAGTGACCTCACAATGGGATCTTACAGTGCCTACACACACACACACACACGCAAGCGCACACACTCATTGAAAGCTTGTGGCTGGCACTGCCAAGCCCTTGGCAGTGGGTGACCCGGGCCTACCGCTCCCCCTCTTTTTCACCCCTGAAGGCCCCTGTCACCGGTCAGAGTGCTGTCGTTTAGCTTTAACCCTCCTCAGGCCTTCAGAAGAAAAGAGAGAAGCCATCAAATAAAAAGAAAATCAAACCTCTCTCTGTTGAAGCTACTCCATCAAAAGGAGCTATGGAGCCATAAATCAGACTTCAAAGATGGCTCCATCCTCTTTCCCTTCCATCTTAAGTGTCCTCAGATCAGCATCTGAAATGCTGCACCATGAATGATGGTGTGTGTATTGCTGTCACAATGACAAACGATGGCTTTTTGAAGTGAGTTTTTTATTGTGTGCTAGAAGAGCAATACATGTATTTTTCTCAACATTGAGACAGTACTTTTTGTTTGCCTGTTTGTGTTTTTGTTGCAATTTCATTATCTCTATCTATTAATTACCACATTTGTCCCTGTTTGTCAGATATCAAAATCAGAATTTGCATGTTTTCCACAGCACTGCTTCTCCTCTCCTGCAGTAAATAAGGCATGTTGCTCTCGCGTTCACAGGTTTTTTTTTACTTGCTGCGGTTGAGGCAGTAATGTCTGATTGCCGTGGCGACGGCCCTGTGGAAACAATCTTGCTTTGTGACAAAGCCACACTAATCCCACTGTGTGAGACATGTAAAGCAGGACCTCCTACAGCCACCCTGTCCCCACAGAGAGACAGAGAGAGAGAGTTTTATCTGTATCTGTTCCACCTACAGTCAGTGTGTGTTGGCCAATATTGCACACTTGTACATGTGTGTGTAAGTATGTTCCTCCCACTAAGTTATGTGTGCGCTGAGGCCTGTGTGGGCAGCACATTGGATTTTTGAGACAGCGAAGCCACAGTGGAATGATGTGGAGAAGGTTTGGAGGATCATTTAAGGTCCCACAGATTGACTGAAATAATCACCTCTGGAAAGCAGGACAGTTGGTGGACTTTCCCTAATGAGCTAATGCATGTGGTGTCCCATCAATCCTGCGCTGAATGTCTCCCATAATTATCACTTTTATGTGCAGAAATGTTTGTGTTTTTATTACATATTTTCATTCTTTTCCTCTTCTTTAACTAGTCCACATCCAGACATGCCGGGCCCTCATGGTGGTGTCAGTGCTGCTGGGCTTTATTGGCATCATCGTCAGTGTGGTGGGCATGAAGTGCACTAAGGTGGGAGATAACAACCCGGCCACCAAGACCCGCATCGCTGTGACCGGAGGAGCACTTTTCCTGCTTGCAGGTGGGATTTCTACAGAATCTCTAACAATCACTTCATTCAGCAAGAGTGGTCTGGTGTTTTCCAACACTCTGTAGGGTCATTAGAACCATCACTGTAAACAGGAAGTGGTCATTTTAGAGGCATTAGCAGCTGACCTCAATCATAAACAAAAAAACCACAGAGGGAAACTGAGCAAACAAGGATTCATTTGTATGTTACTGTAGCAACAGTTCAGTCGATGTTTGCAGGCTTAATTGCTGGTTTTGTGCCTCCACAGGTCTATGCACACTGGTGTCTGTGTCCTGGTATGCCACTCAGGTGTCCTATCAGTTCTTTAACCCAAATACGCCGCCCAACGCCAGGTATGCACATCGCCATTCCTGTTTAAAACATGACTTGATTGGTTATGCACACTGAAAGAGGCTAACGTAGCATAGCCTCATGCTGACAGACTAGCAGGAATTAAGGGGCCAATGCGATACCACCTGAGATCAAATGTAGGTAAAACTCTTGAAACAGCTTGTTATAACTACTAAAATTCATCGCTACAACTTGCTATGGCCGCTTTCTTTTGTTAGTCAACAGCTGTTGAATAGAACTGATGTAAATGGTGATTTTTACTGTATTTAGCCAATTGAAAGAGCTAACAGTTGTTAGCAATTTCTAATTAGGGCTGTAAATATTGCTATGTTCTGTTGCTTATTGTTTCAAATTACAGCTAATGAAATGGCTAACATTAATAGTCAAAAGTTGCTGATAATGACTAATTAATAGTAGCCAATACATTCTTTGAATGCTAAATTTAATTAATAACCCTGTGCTCACACCAAGAGCGACGAAAGCTGTAAATCGCTGGAAGTCATTCACTTTCTATGGGCAAGAGCGACTAAAGCGACGAAAGCTACAAAACTTTGAGTGACTAAAAAAAGTTGAAGACAGAACTTTATGCAAATTAGCTCTGATGCGTTTCAGTTGTAAAACACTGACAACCAATTGAAATGTAGACGTTCTACACTTTTGTATACCTCAGGGAACATACTCGGAAACTTTGATTCTGACTTTAGTTTAGTCAAAGTATCGCTGCCGTCGCTGGGCTTTTTATAGCAGCGATTTTACAACTTTAGTTGCTTTTGGTCCACATTAGCTAATACAAGTAGCTGATGATTAGTAGCATCGGTAGTAACTGCACTTACCTTTTGCTAATAGTTCCAAATTAGGATTAGAACAAACAAATAAAATTATTGGCTAACATTACAGTTGCTAAGTACGGCTAATAAATATGACGAGCTACATTTTATAATAGTTGCAAGCCAATATGGTACAAAATTTGGCATTTTATTGTTGATTGGTATGACCATTAGGAGGTTGTTTAGAGTCAGAGATTTTATT
The DNA here is from genome assembly GCF_900634625.1 of Parambassis ranga. Classification (NCBI taxonomy): domain Eukaryota; kingdom Metazoa; phylum Chordata; class Actinopteri; family Ambassidae; genus Parambassis; species Parambassis ranga. The sequence goes on from NC_041026.1 coordinate 28,237,171, forward strand.
TATTTATTTAATAACCAATTCTGTTTTCATTATATTCATATTCACATATATGGTAGATTGTAAGAATATGTAATCACATTTTTTGTGTACACAATGTACTGCACGCATATGTATACATTTACTATATCACGTTCTCCAACCATTTCGTTTCTTGTCTTCTGTGTACAGGTACGAGTTCGGCTCAGCCCTGTTTGTGGGCTGGGCGGCGGCCAGTCTGACGGTCCTGGGCGGCTCCTTGCTGTGCTGCTCCTGCTCCAAAGAGGACATGCGAGGGCAGCAATATTACCGCCAATCACAGCCTTCCACAGCCAGGGAGTACGTGTAAACCCCACCCCTACCCCTTCAAGCAGTCACCCAAACAGAGAGCAGAGGACACGCTTGGCACCACCCACACCCCCTTTTCCCCTTCCACTTCATAAATTATTCCCACTAAAACAAAACAACAGAAAAGACTATCACACATACACACATACAATCACATACAGAATAACAGTACTGCACACAAGCACATTATCTACATGTAGGATGTATTTTCTGCACCTTCATGTCAATCATCCAGCTCACTTGTATTGTATTGTGAATGGAAACCCTCTCATGTGCCTTAATGTCATTATTTAATGTACCTGCAGATATAGAGAGAAACTCATTAAAGCATTCATGGAACAGAAGTTAAATGGTACATCACATCAGACTCCCACAGTGGGTGCTGCAAATCTTGTTGAACGTCTACTAGCAATGTCCTATGCTTCCTGGTTGGATCTGCGTTGGTTGTTTTGCTTCCATATTGCCTTGTGTATTCACACTCCACTGGTGCAGTAGGGGCGTGTAAAGGGAGAAGCCCTAACCATTGTGCAAAAGAGCATTTTTCACATCTTTTTACCTTATTAGTGATATTATTTCCAAATGTTAGTTCCTAGAAAGCAAAGTAGTTCCAGGCAAAGAACTTCTAAATGCTTTATTTATATTTATTTCCTCTTGGTTCTTTAAGTAGTCAAATGTCAGTATGATGAGTACAGAAAACACTGGGTTCAGTTTAGTATATCCACAAACAGTAGCTCTGCAGCTATGGCGTGAACAGGTGTGTTCACTGCCCCCTTGTATATTTCTGTTTTACACTGACACACTCTGAACTGCAGGAGTGGAGGTGAATTGTTAGGTAAAGGTGTGTGTTTAGCTTGAAATGAATGCTGATGGTTACCGTTAGACTCACACTAAGACAAAGTGGGGCCTCTCATCACATCGTCACACTCCATTAACTAACACCATCATTCCACATTCATACATCATCATTCATCATCTCATCATCTCATGTATTACAGAATCAGTGTCTAAGCTATTCCGCAGATGTCTGACACTGGGAATCGTGACACAGTATGTAAGCTAACAGAATGGCTAAACATTTTAAATAACTCACAGACTAACTGCAGCTATCCCCATATCAGAGCCTGTTAAACTCCACTACAGAGCTAAATTGGCTCTTGAGTCCCTCCTCCATGTTCCCTCATCGCTTTGCCCTCATTTGTGTTTCTAAAAGAGCTGGTCTGTCACTGTTCTTGATAATAAAGCCATTAACATTTCTCAGAATAGGTCCCAGTCGTTCCTCACTCATACGGCCTCTCTTTTGTTTGTAGTGGGGGGGGGGGGTGTCTGTGTATAAGTCTATAGGAAATTCCTTTTGCCCTTTAAGAGGGATGTCAAGCATCACTGGTCTGTCAGTAGCAGTGCTTTAAATAGTAACTGCTCAACAACAACAAGTATAGAAAAACTACCTGTAAAAAGCTTCATCCAAAGATCATCAAGTCAAAAAATAAAAAATAAAAAATAAAATAAAACTATTGACCGTAGTTAAATATGACAGCTTAGCATAGAAAAAGCAATACCTAATAAAAATAAGCTAATGAATGAGAAATCCTAACCATTTTACTTGGTTACAAACTTTAGGCTGTATGCTAACCTGGGTCTAGCAGAGCATAGCACAATGAAGACAGTGGGAAATAATTAGCTAGGTAGTTAATTCTACAAAGGTAAATGAAGAAGAGAGAATCTTCTCTGGTAGAAAAATGGACAGAGGTCGGCTAGCTATTTACCCTAAGTAGCCTATTAATATATCTATGCTATCTATGGAATTGTAGCAAGAATGCAAAAAAAGGTTATTTACAAACATTTACGCAGCTGTTGGAATGGCATGTTTTACAGCCAGAAAAATCAGACTTCCTGTATTTTCTAGTGAGGCCTAATCCTTATTTGAAATGTATAATAATTTTGTAGCCAGCTGACATGTAGCATCACCTCCATGCTTGTTTTTTTTCTAACATCTCAATAATCTCATTGGCTTTTTAACACCATGGGAATCTGAGAGGTCTTGATGTGTCTTCTGTAGAGAGGTGAAGTTCAAATCCTTCCAGTGGACCCCATATGACCTTATTTTGACAAAAATGTGTCAATGGCGATGGACATTTCAGTTTGATTGCTAAAAAAGAGTGTAGTGCATGGGCTAAAAGCGCAAAACATGTCAACCAGCTCTACAAGATGTTAGCTTTGACCTTACACAACCTTTTGTTGTGTTGTTTTTCTAGTTACATAATGTAATGTAACCACCGTACAAATTTCTATCAAAATGCAAGTACAGAGTGGTCCACTGGAGAGGACCGGTCTTTGCCCCCTCTATTTCCCCTTCTGTCGTCTTGTCCTGCTCTTCTCTGACTGTCTTCTTCTCTCCTCTAATTCAGGGCAGAGTTGTTGAGTGAAACTAGTTTCCCTGACTGATCAGCCCCAGCCTTATAATCGAGGACTGTCCGACTGTCAAACCACTGTCTTCCCCCCTCTGTGTTTCCTGTCTTTAACCCCAAATTTGGACCTCTTGTAGTCAATGATTCCCCTTTTTTATTACATCATCTGCACCCCATTGATTTAAATGGGAACCCAGATCAACTTCTTCTCCCATATCCCCCCCCCCCCCCACTGTCTGAGCCTTTGTTGTAAATACGAAGGAATCATGATCAAACTTTTTCTTTAAAAGAAATGAGGTGTCAAACTTTACTCCACCTCATAAATCCCTTTCCCACCCACCTCTTTTTTTGTCCAATTTTTTTGGCTTAAAGTTAATAATTTAAACCCCCTGCCGCTGGGGGTTAGTTGCGCTGATTTTTATGATTTGACTTATATCCTATGACCTCTGGGTGTTACTTTAATGTGTCTTTTGGGTTTTTATTTAGTTGGCTGTGACTGTACATTGACTGAAACGTGTCTTTTTTTCCCTTTTGAATTGCAGACCAAATGTTAAAAGTACCCCACCAGAGAAAAGGGAGCAGTACTTGTAGTTTGGGAGAGTCTTCTGGGCCTTACCATGGTTTAGATTCTTGTCGACAGGCAAAACCCTCTCACTGAGGAATTCAAAACAGACAAAGAGTTTATGAACGGCAACTTTTTTTTTGTTTTGTTTTGTTTTTTTTTTGGTTTTTTTTTTTTGGGGGGGGGGGGGGGGGGGGGGGGTCTTTGCCTTGTCTGCATTGTTGACTTTGGGAGAGACAGTCATTCAGGGTATGTTTAACATGTTAAAAAAAGCCCAGGTGTATATACCACCTATTCTTTACTACATATATATATATAATGTTTTAATACAGTGCCTTATAACACATGTTTGTGCACACTACATGGAACCCCCTATGAGGGATGTCCACACTTCCTCTTGCCAGCAGTTCTGTATGCCTTTTTTTTCTATTGTTCCGAAAATGAATGTGAAGCTACTCTCTCTATGTTACCACTTTATGAAACAACAACATGATAGATCCTCTGCATACAGCCTTATGCCACTGTCTATGCCTGTGTTTCCAATTAGCCTGGACCGAGGATATATACATTCATTTTAAGTGCCAATATGATTTTTTTTTGTGTGAATGACAGAGTCATTGTATTATTGACTCTAAAAGGATGTACTGTACCGTGTGCTGTCTCCTGTACTAAGGAACACCAGTTTGCTGAGTGTTTAAATGCCTGCATTTATTTACCATGCCATTCCTTTTCTCTAATATTTACTTCCTCCACGTTGTGTATCATCTCATTTACAGTATATCCCCATGTCTGTTTCTTTTAGACTGAAGTAAACAGAGACATTAAAAAAAATGGACTCGGCTATGACTCAATGCTTTACAAACTAACTTTTCACTCTTGCCTGACTTTCCGCCCAGTCCCTCCCTCCTCATAACCCCCCCACTTCCTTTCCACCTCAAATCCTTCTTTGCACCCTGTTGTTCAATAATTGCAGACGTGGAATTCCACTTCTGCTCCACTGGACTGTGTGGCACATTTTTGCAGAGGTAGACTCGCAAACTTGCTCACCGCTGCTAAGACTGGCAATAAAACTAGAACGATGTTGAGTTGAACTAGAAATCATCTTGTTAAATTGTGATCTTTGCCTCAGCTGCTCAAAAAGTTGACAGGTTCACATTGTTACACACATTACTGACACTACAATCTTTTTCTGTTATAAATGTTCCTTCTAAAGATAAAGAACACGTGTTTTTCTATCCATATTTTGAGGTAATATGAGCGTTAAGCAGGTTATAACTGTATAGTTTTATTTTAACTGTGTAAGTAAATCATCTGCAATATAATTGCTGTTCCTGCACTGCATGGTCTGATCATCAATCAACAACCAGATTGCTCACTGTAGACTGTATATAACAATGTCTGCATGGGACCACTAGGCTGTTTAGAGTCTCTGTGAGAGGCTTGACCATCACTACATTGGCAGTGTCAGAGTGCCTAACCCCACTGTTCAGTCAAAGAGAGGGAGCACTGGTGGTCAGAATTTTAAGGCTTAATATAACTAAAACAAGGTGTTACATAAAAAGTCACCCGTTTTGTACTACAGTGTAAACATGTTTATTTCTGCTGTGAATTTGGACATTTTTAACATGGAACTCTATGAGAATTGTTCACTGCATGGGCTCAATCTCACAGGTTAACTCATCCCCTAAGCCCATCTTTGTCATATTTGTCCACAACATACACTACTGTTCAAAAGTTTGGGGTCAAATGTCTGTTTTTTTCCAATGAAGATAACATTAAAGTAATCAGACATACAGTCTAGATACTGTTAATTGGTAAATGACTATGCACCCATCCTTATCCTGCACAAGAAAATGGTGCCTGACGGAGTCTAAGAGGTAAAAATTAAAATACTGTTAGTATTTTTATGCTCATCCAGATGTCAGTATTGTTCCTGTAAATGAGACTGGATGACAAAAATGTTGATTTTATTACAAATGTTCTATACCAACCATTATATAAAATAAAGGCCAAAAAAAATCACAGTTTGTCACATCTGTCTGTGGAAGCAGTGCTGCACTTTAACCAACCAATTATACTCTGCGTGTATTTGTGACCAGATTTCCTAAAAAGGATGGATTTCCTTCTCTTTTCCTTTCATTTTCTCTGTTTCCATGCACATGTTGTCTTTAGAGTCTTCTTTTTGTCTCCTGATTGATGTGTTAAGTGCAAGATTTCATTAACAATATTGCTGTGAAGGCAAGTGAACTTGGAGAATGGAGAGAAATGGGAGTCACATATAATAATAAAAAAAAAAAAAACTTTGTGTAAATCATCTTGAGACATTCATCCCTGTCCATACTTACTATGTAAGACATGGTTATAATCATCATAACAAGAAACAAGGAAAGCAACATACACAACCACATCATGTGGCAAAAGTCAACACAAACCATATGTGCAAGTATCAGGCTGGTGAGATACAAGAGTCTGCAGAATGCCTGATAGCACAGAGCATTGCCCTTCAAAACAACAAATGAGTTTAAATGCAAAAAAGAAGAGCAAAGCCAGGCTCGCCGAATGACTGTAAGCTTGTATACACACCTATAACCCGGCAGTTTGGGGGAGAAAAAAAATACACACTGAAGACAGCAGTGGTGAGAGCAGAGCATGGACGTGAAATCTCACATGGGCCTGACATCTACGGACTCGCTACCAATGACTATACAGTCTGTGTGCACCACTCACACCATTTAAAGCTATCATGTAAAAAAACACATCCATTCCACAAAAACAATGAGTTATAGCACGTTCATAAACCAAACAGATGCATCAGTGTGCGTCTTTCTTTTACATATAAATATTTACTGACCTATTTATCTATTTACTGTAAGTGCAGATGTTGACAACAGCAGTGGTTACCATTGAACCCCATGAACCGGTTGCAGCAGAAACCGAATCATTATAGTAAACACAGGAATGTGTTTTCCCCACTTCTTGCTTTCTACATGATGGATGATATCTCACACATGAGTTTTAATTTGGGATTTGCACATTGTGGTAACTGAGGAATGTAAAAATTGAAACTAACTCTATTATTGCTACAACATCATTACATGTACATGGTTACTGTGCCATTCACACTGATTATGAGAAAAAAGAACCTTTGTGAACACCCCTTAAACTGCGATACCAGCTGTGATTCTCTCCCTCTCTGGGACTTTTGATGTGAATCCCTCTGCTTGCTAGCCTGACTGGACCACAGCTCTTTTAACTTTTGTTATAATTCTACCTTACAGTGACATCTTACTTATTTTATGATACACATATTTTAATTTTAATAGGGAGAACTGCACATCTTTTATTTCAACTTTTAACCTGGGATGCCCCCTGAGACTGTAAAATAATTGGTAGTGTTAAAAACTGAAGTTCCCCCACATGGCCACTGGGGGATGCCCACAAATCTATCAAGTTGTCCAGGTTTACAGCAAAAATAAGGTTTACATCCTTGTACTAAAAAAAAGATCTTGTATCTCTCTTTCCTTTCATAACACTGCAATTCCCCCAGTGGCCACTTGAGGCTGGCCCTAAAAGTGAACCAATCCCCATAAACCTCCAATAAAACTTTACAGCAGGAATAACAATGCCATGGTCTTTTATTTTGTAGTTCATTTTCTGTTTGTATTAGTTTTAGTTTTACTAGTCACTTCCTGTTTTATTTTGAAACTTGAGCTTCCCCTTGATCTTCCACTGACCTGGATGACTGAGAATCTTCATCAACATCTTCCCCTTGTGTTTCAGTTCTGTTTACTTCCCCTTCCTCATGTGTGCTCCCTTCCCCCTCCTGCGATTACCTGCTCCGCCCTAATGTGCTTCACCTGTGTCCAATTGTCTTCCCGCCCTCCTGTGTATAAAGCCTGTGTGTTCCTTCCCCTTGTTGCCAGTTCGTTTTGTGAGTCTTCCATGCAACACAGCCGTCCAAGTAGCCTTTCCGCTCTTGTGAGTTTCCCTACGTGTTTTGGAGTAAGTTTTGAATTCTTGTGATTTTTTTCCATCGTGTTTTCAAGTAAGTTTTGGATGCTCTTGTGTGTGACTTGGATTGGATTTGACTACTGCTTTTTGCCTTTGCCTTTTTGGATACCTCTGCCTCATGGACTGAACTCCTGTGTACCGAACCTTGCTTGAATTAAACACTGAGTTTGCCTTCACCTCCGGCTAAGTCTGCATTTGTGTCCGCCATCTTACAATCCCCTGACATGAAGAACTGGCCAGTTAGCAGCCAGGTCAGGGGATCGCACTACCAGTGTCATTTGTGGACAACCTTAAATAGTTCGAACCCCAGGAACAAGTACCTCCAAGTCATTGCTGAAACTAGGGACCTTTAGATCTGCAGTCTAACGCTCTCCCAATTGAGCTATTTCGACACAAATGAGAAAAGATAAGCTAGTATTCACAGCAGCTGAGGTATAGAGACCAGAGAGAGGCATCCTCAGCTGGCCTTTTTCTTTAAATTGCAGGTAATATTAGCCAACTCTATTATGCCTGTTATTTTGGAGTGCATCAAGTTAATGACAGAATCTAGAATAGAATAGAATAGAATATACTTTATTAATCCCTTTGGGAAGGTCCCTCAGGGAAATTTGGGTACCAGCAGCAATACAACACTGACAGTCGGAGCAAGAGTTAAAAAGAATAAAATAGAATATAGTACAGTAAAAAATAAAGATAAGAGGAATTAGGTACAAACATTGCACACCAGCATAGATGGTAATGTGATATAGTGCAGTAAATGTAAGGAATTATTTTATTTTATTATTATTTTATTATTTACACATATCTAATTTAATAAAGTTGATCTGAATCTTAATATCAGTCTTAACACTAAGTAGCAACCTCTGTTTTAGAAATTAAGCCAAAAACTGCAGTTCCCTAAATGGTCACTTGAGGACGGCTCTAAAAGTGAGTCAGTCCTCACAGACCTCCATGTTAACAAGTCCGACACTGCAGCAGAAATAAACATATTTCCAGCATGGTCCAAATTCTGTTTTAGTCTCTAGAGAATTGGGGTTCATTTTATTGACAGGTGGGTAATAAAACGTCCACAGTAAGCTTTATAACCCCTCTTCATACAGCAGTTTATCTTTTACAGTTTATTGTTTATTTATTATTTTATTTATTTTTTTTATTAGATACAGATTTTTATGACCTTGAAAATGCATCATACTTGTTTTTCTGAACTCCACTAACACAACAACAAATATCTCCTTTTCCCATCTTTCCTATCTTAAAAATATCTCCTATCTGCTAAATGCTATGCTACGTCCACCAGCCAGGTGCTAACTCTGTCTGAGTGCCATTTGTTGCAGAGCAGGTTGTGAGCAGACTTTGTATAAGCTTTTAGCTATAAACAGTTATCTACTGCAGCTGGAGCAATAACATGTCATGCGAAAACACATTTTGCCTGTAATTTTAGTATCTTATACTAAAATATGATATTAAATACTAAAATTACACACATACTTTAGCCATTCTATACTGAAATGTCATGCCTATAAGCCTGTATTATGTTTTGAACATCCAAAAAACAAGATTAATTTGTTTAATAGTGTTAAAATGATAATGGTGTTATATTAATATTAGCTTATTGACAGCCACAAGCAAATATTGATGTTTGTTTTACATGAAATGAGGTTATGTGTTAAGATGAGACACACACTAAATAAGATATTTGACAAAAACTGAATAAGTAGTTGACATGAGCATGTTATATGTGCATCTAATGTCAGGCCTTTCACACTACACGCACACCTGAGACACACAGTATGCCAAACCTATCCACAGATATGACTCAGAGGTTCAGCATTACAGCTGCTGCCGCCTGGAGTGACGTATATCTTTTAACTTAACTGTGGTGAGATGTGTTTGAACCGGAGAATGATGAGAATCTGAAGTAGCTGTCCACTGTGCGGAAACCACAAAACCAACCAAACTGCTTCTGACTGGATCTGATTAAAGTTGTTTTTTTGAAAGCTGTTGGAGCTGAAGTACAGGCCTCCACACAGACAGAGGGCACCGGAGACCTGCTGCAGTGTGACACACCACATTCATGAACTGTATGAACTGCACTGCAGCTGGACTAATGCAGTTATCATCATGATCTGTTTGGTATTGCTATTCAAGCTTTGTGTTTGATGCCTTTTGAGATGTGTGTGTGTGTGTGTGTGTGTAAAGACCTGTCATTGCCCAACAGCTCTGGTGATAAATCCCACTCTGGCCTCTGTTAATAGGCCATTAATTGTTTCTCTTGAAACTATATAGTTTTATATATATGCCTATCATTTATTACATAGTGGAATACGTTGAGAACAAAATAACATAAAAATGATCAATGTAAATCAAAGTTATTATCCCATGGATGATTTAGAACCATACTCAAAATAAAAGTGGAAAATCACATTACAGGCTGATCCAACTTAGGTGGAAGTTCCTCAAGACAAGTCAGAATGAGGCTCAGTAGTGTGTGTGGCCTCCACGTGCCTGTATGACCTCCCTACAACACCTGGGCATGCTCCTGATGAGGCGGCAGATGCCCTCCTGAGGGATCTCCTCCCAGACCGGGATTAAAGCATCAGTCAGCTCCTGGACAGTCTGTGGTTTCAACGTGGCATTGGTGGATGGAACGAGACATGATATCCCAGATGTGTTTGATTGGATTCAGGTCAGGGGAACAGGCAGGTCAGTCCATAGCATCAATGCCTTCATCATGCAGGAACTGCTGACACACTTCAGCCACATGAGGCCTAGCATTGTCACCATCTGAAGGAACCCAGGGCCCACTGCACCAGCATATGGTCTTACAATGGGTCTGAGGATCTCATCCTGGTACCTAATGGCAGTCAGGGTACCTCTGGCTAGCACATGGAGGGCTGTGCGGCCCCTTCAAAGAAATGCCTCCCCACACCATTACGGACCCACCACCAAACCGGGCATGCTGGAGGATGTTGCAGGCAGCAACGGTGTTGTGCTGTAAAAAGATGCTGTAAATGTATCACATTTACCTGCAAAAATAATGGCAAAAGACCGCGAGAAGCAGTATCCAAGCATTCTGCACGGCAGTGGATTTAAGATTTTTTTGCACACCAAGCAAAATGGAGGTGAGGTTCCAGGCGAGACAGTTCACTGTGACACAGGCTGTTGCATCGTTAGTGATGGTGTTGTGTTTTCTCGCTTGCATGCCAATCTGCCTTTGTGTGTGTGTGTGTGCGAGTGTGCATGCAAGCAATGGAGAAAATGGGTATAGACATGTCAAATTTCATTATTAATCACAACAAATCTTGCGACACTCTTTGTTCCTGCAAATTCACCACAACAAGCATCTAAAAACACTGCAACTTTCATCATCATTGTAAGACAAAGACATGCAGACATCTTTAGATCACTTGGCTGCTGTATCTTTGCACAATTGAAAAATATTAAGAAAATATTATGAAATTATTAAGTAAAACAAGATGGCCACAGGTGGGACAGGTGTAGTCACAGCTCTCATACACCTTGTGTGTTGATCTCAGACAGGAAACGTTTTTAATCCAGGCATAACAAAGAAGCAGAAGTGGGAGGTCTTTCAATCATTTTCTCATAGTGTGTGATACAGAGAGTCACCACAAGTGTACTTTGTAGTTGTAATTTATAGGTCTCCATCTACTGATTCAAGATTCAATCATATAACTAACCACTCCCAACATGTTTAGAGTCCAATCCCATCCATTATCCGCCCTCAGTCTGTCCACTGGTGTCCCACAAGGATCAAATTTTAGCCCCTTGATTGTCTTCACTCTACATTAATGGCCTCCCATCTGTATGTAAATGACACTGTACTCTGTGTTCATGAGTGAATATTGGATTAGCTGACACTCACTGGTGACAGCTGAAGGAAGAAAAAGGACATAAGACTGATAGAAATGTGGTCTTGTTGAATTAGTAAGTGAGAAATTGTTTGCTTGTTTTTAAAAAAAAGTTCAAAAAGTTGAAGTGAGGCACTTTGACATTCTTGAAGACGTTTCACTGCTCCTTGGATAACTCTTCCTCACCCCTCTCCTTTGGAGAAAAATGTCTTCCACTTGTCAATTTTAATAAATAGATGGTGATTCCTGTGCCGATATTTTTTACCAACCAAACATTGTGCCTTCATCAAGCACACAAATGTTGCAAGAAGAGGTTTAGGGCCCTCCGTTATGTACAAGGCAAGGCAAGGCAAGCTTTATTTATATAGCACCATTCATACACAAGGCAATTCAGAGTGCTTTACATAAGATGAAATCACAGAATAAAAACATATTAAAACATTAAATTAAGAAGGAAATTAAAATCATAAAAAAAAAAATCATAAAATCATAAAAACATCAAATAAAATCAGGATGATTAAATGAGAAGTGCAGTCAAGAAATTAGGAGAATGCTGCAGTAAACAAATGAGTTTTCAGGCCTGACTTAAATGAAGTGACTGTCTGAGCAGACCTCAGGTGTTCAGGAAGGCTGTTCCACAGGTGAGGGGCAGAGTAACTGAATCCTGCTTCACTCTGTCTGGTTCTGACCCTGGGTACACACAGTAGGCCTGTCCATGATGATCTCAAGCATCTGGATGGTTCATAGGGAACCAATAAGTCCAGGATGTATTTTGGTCCAAGACCATTCAGTGCTTTGTAGACCAGGAGTAAAGTTTTGAAATGGATCCTTTGACTCACAGGAAGCCAGTGCAGTGATTTGAGGACCGGTGTGATGTGGTCCATTTTCCTGGTGTTACTCAGAACTCTAGCAGCAGCATTTTGGACCAGCTGCAGCTGCCTGACTGATTTTTTGCTAAGACCTGTGAGGACGCCGTTACAATAATCTAGCCTACTGAAAATAAATGCATGAATAAGTTTTTCTGTGTCTTGTTTGGACAGAAAGCCCTTGATCCTAGCAATGTTTTTCAGGTGGTAATAGGCAGACTTAGTAATGGCTTTTACATGGGTGGTAAAATACAGGTCTGAGTCGAGTATTACACCAAGATTTCTGGCTTGGTTTGTGACCTTCAGTGACATGGAGTCAAGGTAAGCACTGATCTTAGCTCTTTCATTTTTGGGGCCAAAAACAATCATCTCTGTTTTGTCAGCATTGAGCTGGAGAAAGTTCTGGCTCATCCACTCATTGATTTGTTGAGTACACTTACTTAGTGAGTGTAAGGGACAGTTAAACACTGATATTTATATTATTGAAAATGACAGACCGGTTGTCAGCAGGCACCTTCAAACCTGCACTTTACATGTGTCTGCCTTGCTCAGCTTAGTGTTTGTCAGCAGTGCTGCCTAGCGGTCACTCTCCACACTCTGCATAGGATTAGCAGTGACTGCAGATCTCAGTGAGCATTGACGCATGTTCTACCCTCCAACAGTCCTTTCCAGCAGCAGTGATTAGCAGCAGCAGGCTGGTCACTGCTATCAGCAGCACCAGAATTCCTCCTGTCCTCCGCTCATCTCGTCCTCCAGTCAGCTGGTGGCAAACATAAATAAATGAATAAACTTCCCAATCAAAATAGACGTTGGAAACCAGAAAAAGGGGACATTGTAACTTCTGTTTTTATATTTTACTCCAAATGAATAATTGATTCTATTGAGTCAATATGTTTAGATCTTACCATTTTTAGACCAACATAACAATAAATAAATAAAATCCTTTGCATTTCGCTCTAAGATTTCTTCACCTGGATGACTTTAGAGAGCTCTGAAACAGCAGACCTTCATATTGTGAAATAAAACAGACACACAAATCAGAACTGCCATATAATGTCTAAGATTAGCTGTGTTGCAGCTAATTAAGGAGAGCTTAAAGTTAAGTTTGATCAATATACTTTCATAAATATAATGATATAGCTATGGATAGTTATCTTATTGTTAGCATAGAGACTACAAAAGGGCACAAATCTAGGAAGTCAGTGTCTTAACACCTTAGATAATAAATGTAAATAAAGATTTTTACTAAGCCAGCTTTAGCTGCATATGTAGCTATACTGTAGAAACATAAGTTGTAATCTGTTCACCTAATTAACAGCATGAAGTGAAAAATACTTTTCATAATATATGATCTTATGTGCACTTGCTTCACTATAACATTAAATGCCTTGTATTTATTTATAAAGGTATATGGTTTCTTTAATGTAAAATTGTAAAAAAACTAAACAATAAAATCTAATAAAATCCAACATTGTGTGTTTTTACTAATTTTCATTTTACAAACCTCAATAAATCAGTGTGGACAAAGATCAGAAGTCCCCCAATAATTTTGGTATTACACAAAAATGTAGTATATGGAAATATATTTCTTGCAATGAACATTTAAGGCACTGTTATCAAAGAGACTACATTATCTTTTAATGAGCCTCTACAGTTGAAAAAGATTTCTTTCTGTCTTGGAACAGCACTTCCTTAAATATGGTGGTTTTAAAAAAAAACATTATTGTAATCTCACAGCTGTCATAAGGATAATGAACAGTGCTGTGAAACCGCTTTAAAAAACACCACTTAGAAAATGGTGCAGATGTGAGAACTGATTCTCAAAGTCTTCATCTACCAAAAACAGTACAAAGTGTCATCCAAAAGAAGCTTCAGAGTGTGTTTAAAAGTCTGCCCTTGATTGTTCACAAAATGAAATAGCGTGCGGGCTAGTGTCAGTGAGGTTTGGCAAAGGGCTAAAATTAAGAATCTAAACACATTAACCACACATGACCTTCAGAAGCGCACTCTGACTCTCCTCTCTGTTTATCCTTTGTGAAGTTCCACATGCTCCTCGTCTAGAGAAAATCTGCCTCAGACATTTTCTGCCATTTAAGACTGCTCAGATGCGGCAAGGAGATATTTGTGTTGAGATGACAAGATGAAAAGGGAAACATTTAAATGCATCAGAGAGGGGGAGAGGAGACAAAGGAGGCAGACGGAGGGACAGACAGAGCCGTATTGAGATGTTGGGATGGATTGCTGTGTGCCAGCTGAGCTGCAGTGGACAGCCTGTAGAGGGCAGTGTTTGTCTTCCTTACAGTGCTGCACCTCTTTGAATATTTAAGTTGTTGGCATTAAAAAAAAGAGCTCTTCTCCATAATTACTTTCAGTGATGTATACTGAATCCAGAAAGCTCTCTGCATATTAATAATAGGTCTCACAATAATTAAAAAATTATTTTTGGACGCACAAAGATTAGTTCAGGCCTTCTAAATACGTAAGATAGTATGTGCTTTAATAAAAACAGAGGGATTTGGGGAGCCAGACTTTCAGCTGGGGTGGTCATTAGTAATGGAGTTGGCCTCACAGTTATCCAGCTGTGTGTGTGTGTGTTTATTCTTTAACACAGTGTGTGTTTCTCTATCATTCAGCATGTATTATTCCAGGTCTCACTCCATCCCAGTCCTCTCTCTGCACTCCCTACTTCCATCTTCTAACAATATGGCTCAAAGCCTCATAATCACCTATTGATTCTTTATCATCATTAGCACTGTTAGCGCTGCACATGAGGCCTGATCTGAGTGGGGCACTGAGGCAGAGCTGCACGGGACCATCGCTTTGATTCGAACAAGGTCAGAGGAATCGATCCTCCTTTGAACGGAGTCTTGCTCGGAGAAACAGCCGTTTCCACAGACAGAGCTCTCAGTCTGGAGCTCCTTTTGGTGTCATGACCACACAAGGAAATTCCTCGAGCTCAACGAGTTCCCCTGATTCCAGGTCTACTATGATCAGCAGCTTATTGTGTTTACATTAACGCTCAATGGGAATGAATGCTGTACAGACTTCAGCAAACAGATCAGTAAAATAGTATTTTAGTAGTTAAGGAGGAGAGCTATCATGTAATAAATGATATTTCTAGCTTTGTTCAATTGCCCAGATAATAAATACACAACAGACACATTCCAATACATCAAATAGCCATGTAATGTAGCCTATGGTTTCGCACACACCACAACAAGAACCGTCCACTTATTTTATAAAGGTGGATGGCTCCAACCAAGTACCTCATGGAAAAGAGGTGGAGCACAAGTGCCTGTCCTGCCTGTCAGTTAAAGTGAGGCCCTCAGCCCTCCCGAAAGAGAACATTTTGTGTTATTGGGCATGAAACAGTTAATTCAAAATAACATGAGACTAGGCTGATATACACTAGACACTAATATTTTTGAATTATAATTCTATAATTGAGTTCACCTGTAATTTTACAATCATCCACTGTTCATATAGTGCTTACCCATCTTTTCCATTGCTTGCAAGATTTTTGTTAAACCACGAAGGGCCCGATTCACACACAAACTCCTCCTTACACTTAATGTCTGCGACTTGACCTGAGAAACAATATGGATGTGCTGTTTATTATTGATATGGGACTTTGGAGGCAGAGAGAGCTCTTGGTTCATGGTGTCTAGAGTTAAAGAAATAATATCATATTCTTGAAATTCTGTCTAAACAGTAGATGCTTTTCTCAGTGTTACTTGCCATTATAAGTTAACATATCTTCAATTATACAACTCGTGGTGCAAAATATCACTGAAGGCACAATTTGTAGATTAGAGTAAAACAGACTTGTTCAAGTTGATGAACCTGGCTTGGCAAAGTAAGCAGATCAGAAGTGACACAGTATGTTAAAACAAATGTCCAAGGTCGGTCACTTTTTTGGGGTCCCCAAGAAACATTTCTATTGATTTTGGTTGTGGCAGTGCCCCTGCCTCAACAATCCACCGAGTGTTGGTAAAACAGTCCATCTCACCCCAAAAAAGATTCTCTGCCTGCTGAGAAGAGAAAAAAGTCAAATATTTAAGCATCCTGTTACCAGCCCCATGGACCCCGGATTCCACACCAGAGGTAGAACAAAATAATAATAAAAAAGACTCAACTTTCATCATCAACTGAGAAAGAAATTAGGAGAATTCAGACAAGCATAAAGTAGAAGTCCTTCAAACTTCCCCAGTGCAAACAGTGATGTGTCACTGTTGCTCATGCTGCGTTGCCACGGGCACCATCACAAATAAAGCCATCTCTGCATCTGTTCTGTTGTCTTGCTGAATCTTTGAAGTCTTTCCATTGAGAGATACAAGCAGTGATAATTCCTTGCTTGTTTTGTTTCCTCATCATACCTCTGTTCCTGCTCTGAGATTTTTTCTTCTTCTTGAGATCTAATTCTTTTTCTAGATGGCTGAAGGCAGAATTGTGCTGCCATGCTACGCTGCACCTATGCAATCCAAAACAGCCTGCGGATTTGGGAATAATTATCTAAATTTGCCTCCACTTGTCGAGCTGGACCGACGCAGTGGAGCTCTCTCTCTCTCGCGCTCTCTTACTTTTCCACCTAAAACAACAATATTTTCTCATGAAACACTTACCTGCTGCCAAACCCTGAGCTGAGCTTCTGCTATGAAGCTGGCTGAACTCAGGATGGCTTTTCATTTCTTTCTTCAGGTTAGCTGTAGCGTTAGCTCCAAACTCAGAGGACTCCATCATTATATTAAGTGATTACATCCAGCTGCAATCACCAGCATTAAATGTTGGCACTGCGTCCGATATGCATACACACTCTAACCCAGATATGCAGTCGAACCCGCAATAAGATTGTGTGTGTGTTTGGGAGATCTCCACAGCTGCACGCCCAGCAGCTGACAGCTGTGAGTGTCAGGTGATATGTGCCCGCGTGTGCATGATAAGCTGCAAGTGATTATCATTGTTGTTGTATCATAGTTTATCACACAGCAGGAGAACAGTTACACTCACCTGACTGTGTTTTCCATGCAAGCTTCATCATTCTGATAACACACACACACACACACACACACTAAGGCGCAAAACTTAATCTAATCGGTGTGTTTTCTCTCTGCTGCAATAATATAGCGGCCTAATTGGCTCTGACAACTTAGCCAACTCAATTCCAGCCAGACTAGTCCAGAATGCCTCTCTATGTCTCTAATTAGGTCCAATCAGCCGGAGTGATATTTATCGATTCACCTCGTCCCTCTCTCTCTCTCTCTCTCTCTCTCACACACACACACACACACTGTCTCCTTCACCAGCCTCCTTTCACTCCTTCTTCCTGCGCTTCTTCACTCTGAGAAGAGCATTCCTCATCTCTTTGCTAATTTTAGTATGAGTAAAATAATGATTGATGCAGGTGCCTATTTTTTCCCTTTAAAGCTTTTTAAACAGACCCACCACCACCACCACCCGCCCAAAAAGAAAGGAAGCAAGAAGCTAATTAGCATGTGAGGACGAGGCCTTATCGAGTTATTATCAGTTGGCCTGGCCCACAGCTTTAAACAACATATTAGATATCTTAATCGTTCATTCTGACAGGGGCGTCAGGGACAAACTTTCTCATTTTCCCAACCAATTGACGTGCTCTATTTTCCCCCCTCTGGTTCTTTAACTTACAATTTTTTTTATTCCTTATTTTTTTTACCTCACACACACACACACAGCTGCTAGCTACGTGCAAGGAATGTTACATCCTTTAATTCATCTAAACAACCTTTTAGCCTCGCTGCGAATGTAATGCTACGTTTGAGAGTCTGAGCAAAGTCGCAGCATGTGTCATTTCGGGGAGTATTGACGCGTCGGCCTTACTGCCGAAGATGTGACTGCAATGACATTGGAGCTGCTGATTGTTTCTCTAAGTCGGTGATGGGACAATGGGCAGATACAGACAAAGACAAAATAGGAAGGAGAGTGATTAACTGCCTATAGAGAGTGTCAGAAAGCAGCACAGTGTATGGATCTGTGATGTTTTTTAATGTTTGACAGTCAACCAGGTGCTGATCAGAAGTCCTCAAATACATTGAGATTTTACATATTATATGAAGAGTTTTGTTCAGATTATAACTCCTAAATGTGAAAGATATGCACTATGAAAACTGAAAAATGAAAACATTGTTTTTACATGTTTTTCTTTATCACAAAACAACCAAATAACAAATAATTTTGTTTTTTTGTTTTTTTGCACACCATAAAAATAACCCTGTATTTAATAACTTGTAGGCTAATTAGACTGAAAAATAAGGCAGCCTCTCCCTGAAGCACCAGTGCTGGGTAAGACTTGTTCTGCAGGCTAAATCCATTACACTACATCATTCTTCTGCAGCAGCCAACCCTGACTTTGAACTGGCTGGTGGGTATGTTCAGCTCTTTGGTGATATCCAGGATGACGGCTCAGGTTATGGGCAGCCCCTCATTTTTTCCCCTGCTAAATACTGACAAACTTAGTAGTAGTTTTTCTTTGACTATTAACATGTTAGCATTCATCCTCCATATACCACACTACTGGGCTGTTTGATGAGTCCACTACATTTATCATCATGACCTCAAAGTTTGCATCATAACCTCTCCTCAGTTGCTGGTTGTAGTAAACAACTACTCATATTTGCAAACTAGTAGTAAACTACTTTACAGGGGTGGGTTGCTTCAGTCCTGAGGGGCACTTATTTGACACTTTGTTGTTTAAGGTATTATTGACATGTCAAATCTAAACCATTAACATAAGATGACTCAATATTATATATTATTCTTAGAAATACATCTGAAGAATTAACAATGACGTATAATCAAATGTTATGGTTATATGTTATGGTTTGGTTCATTTTCCCCAGTTGAGTTTGTTTTAATTTTGACATCATATTTGGTGGAGGACGAATCATAATAAAAGTAAAGTGTACCTGTCTTTGTCAGCATATTCTGCCAACCTGTCCACAGTGTACCATGCTTCTTGCACATTGACAGCCGGGATAGGCTCCAGCACCCCCATGGCCCTGTACATGATGACACGTTTAGACAGTGGAAGGATGGATGGCTTGATGTTTCTGTCAGTAAGACACAGAATAAATGTTGTCGTACACACATTCAATGTGTAACTATGCAACTAGTTGTAACTTGGTAGCTACCTCTGGAAATACTAATGTAGCAGATAAAAGAAAAAGAATCATCATAATGATGACTGATTAATCCATATTTTTATGTAACCTAATGTAGTCCAAATGACTGTAGTAGAAAGAAGCTGAATCACACCTTAATCCAGCAGCACTTAGTCTTTCCAGCAGGTGTGCGTGTGAAGGTGTGCATGTGAAGCCTGTTGGTGTATTTAGTTCTACAGTCCACCATTCATTTGATTTAGTCCTCTGGCTTACTTCCTTGTTACGACTGACAAAGGGAGAGACCCAAAAGCCCTACACACAGACAGTGTTCACAGTTCAAAGAGTTTACTCTGTATATTATTAGACGACAGTACACTGGGGGATCAGGCAAAGGCAGTAATCAAAAAACAGGCAGAGTCAATTATTATAAGGGCACAGGCAGTCAAAAACCAGGAAACAACGAATGTCATGAACTAGTAATCTTGAGGGAGGAGACAACTGAACACGTAAGGAAGGAGGTAAGGAAGGGAAGGGTGGAGACCATTGACAGCAAAAACTATGGACAGAGCTTCCGTGACATCACCCAATGTTTCTGAAGAGCCGTTTTGAGGCTCTTGGCAGTGTCACGTCCGCCAAAACTCCAAATATGGACAAAGAGGGGGAGCACGAGTGGAGTTTAGGGGGGTGGGCTATCGTGGAAGCAGGAAACTTGCACTGTGATACATCAACCACCTGTTGCTCAAGCGGCAATGCCCATAATTATGCACAATAAAGTCCGAATATAATTAAAAGAGTGAGTTTTATAATTGACACTGGAAGAGGGAGAACCTATCATTTGAGACCAGAATGTTCGTTTCTGCTGTGAAGTTGGCCATTTTCTGGAGCCAGCCCCCAGCGGTTGCGACGTGAACTACAAGTTTTGACACTTCCGCATGGGCTTCAAGTTTGAGCCCCGAAGGTTGCTGCTTGGTGGAGACACACGAGGCAAGAGTAGGTAAGGGGACTACAAAATAAAACAGGAAATCAGTAACCGAGACCTAAACAATGATTCTTTTTTTCTAACAGTGTGCCTTTATATAGATTTTAAAAAAAAGAACAAAAAGTGGAACTAAAGAGCAATTGTAAACTAAACTTTAATGCAAAAATGGTATAGCATCCACTGAAGAATAGTTGAAAGCCGCGATTTTGGGGAAGTCTGTGTTTAACACCAACTCACACAGTACGAATAAAACGCGCGTGATGTCAAGTCAAAGCTCACGATGTATGTGCTCACACTGTACGGTGCAATGGTCGGCTGCGACATCACTGCTCACACTACACAAGAATTCAGGTGCTCAGGTGATCACATTGAACCGGAAATTAAACACGTATAACCCGGAGCTGTTGCTGTTTCAAAGGAAAAATCTAAGTCAGTCACAATCTGTGCTGCGTGTTGCTGCCTCAACTCAACAAATATAGCCTCCATCAATTCTGTCCAATGCCGCGTGGGCGCCGCCATGTTTGTTATCATCTGAAACAATTTCGTGTAGGCGCAGTGACGTTGACCGTGTTCGGCAAACGCATGCGCAGTGGGGGAAAAACACAGACTTCGGGCCGTATCTCTGCTTAAACTGTGACCTCCAGTACACTGCCCGATTAAAGACGCACGACAAAGCTGAAATTCGGCCCGACCCAAAAAAATCGTACGACTCAAAATTCGTGTCAAAATCGGACCAAAAAACGCACAGTGTATGCCCGGATTTAAAGAACGTATAAAAAGGAAAGGGGAGGAGAGCTAAAAGGAGAAGAGGGAGGAGTAAGTGGCCAGGAAGCTTGCTATGAGAGAGAAATATAGAAGGTCTTCCTGATTGAACTTTTGCTAAGCTCCATATGTTTTGTGTAGAAAGTTGAATGGAGGTCAAATCCTCAGTCTGCGTCGTCTGGTATCATTTTAGAAGATATTCTACCTTTCATGAATGCTTGTGTGACAGCAATGACCCATTTTCCTGTGGTAGTCGTCCAGCACTGTGATATGCTGTGATAGCAGTAGCAGAAATCCACAAAAGCTGAACACAACCTAATATGAGAAAGTGTTGTAGTCTTTTCATGAGAGCAGCAGGTTGCCACCATCACTTCCTCCCTGTGTGAAGTCCAACCTTTAACTCAGTCTGCTTCCCCTCTTGCCTGCTCTTGCATAGTGGGGTGATGGAGGAGTAGTGTTTGCTGAGGCATCTTTCTGACCTCCACATAACCCTGACTTAAGACAGAATGATGCTTTCTGATCTTCAGCAGCTCTACCCGAACCTCCTCCTCCTCCTCCTCCTCCCCTTGCTCTGCGTCAGCGTCTCTCTTCCCCCTCTCTCTCCCCCTCTGTTCTGTGCAGTGTGTGCACAGTCTGGCTGTTTGTGTACCTGCAAACTGATAGACTCTGCTTTGATCAGGTCCTGGGCCCCGGGGGTAACACACCCCTTGGTCCTCCTCTCCGCGTAGACACAACACAAACATGCACACACTGGTTCGCACGCACATCACAGAGCAAGATAGTGTGAGAAAGAGCTGGACTCTTTGATGTGCTCAACATTTTCTGTGTTCATGTTTCAAACAGCAGCCATCATAGAGCGTAAGAGGAGAGGCTCAGAAAAAGACTGGATGACGACTGATTGACCCTTCAAACCTGGCCGATCTTAACAGGGACTGATGAGTAAAAACACAGGGGCAGGCTTATCGTCTCATTTCCTCTCCACCAGCCTCCGCTCCACTAACAGACATCCTCTGCCTGGCTTTTATAGCGAGCACCCTGCTATGGTGATTAGCAGTTTTTACTTACCCTGCCAGTGTGTGTGTGACCGAGAAAGAAGGCTGGTACTTGGAGAGATTTTAAAGTGCCAAAATTGGCTGCTCAGATGCCCCGGTTTTGACCCCTCTCTGCAGGCCAACAAGCAGATGGCATTCAAGTGGTTAGACCGCGGGTGGATGGAGCGGAGGTTGAAGGCGTGGTTGGTACAATGAAGAGGCAGGTTACCTCACTTTTCCTTCCCAATCCTTTTAGGACTGGGCGTGGAGGGCTGCGTTAAGTGATTTTTATTTGGAAGATTAAACTGTCTATTCAGTGAGCCAGCTGAATTCCACCCTCCTGCTGCGCCGCAGACACGATTATTGAGGTTACGGATGTCACTTTTCTCTCCACGGATCATCTCCCACCATCATCTTGAATATCCGCTCATCACCTCTTCATCACACTCTATTCGCTGCATCAGCCCCGAGACACAAGACGTGCCATTTATTCCCCTCGCCAATGCCTCGCTGATGTAAAAATGATTTTGTGTCCAGGTAAATGTTTCATGTTCGGGACACGGATCTCGTCGGGGAAATTAAGTCTCCCTGGTCTCCAGGTCTTCCTGCCCGGTGAAACACTTGAAAGGTTCAATCAGAAATAATGATCCCCGGTGCCATATTGAGCTTATGAGACGGTGATTTGGTGCTATCTATCTGCCACCGAGCAACGCTTCCTCCCAGGTTGCAGGTTATTAACTGACAACAGAGAGTGATGAGAAATGAAATATAGCTAGTTCCTCCCACATTGGATCTAGGTCAGGCTAGATCTAGACGAGGTAGAACATTCTGCTACGAGATGAGGTGAGATTATAGAGGGGCAAGGCCCCGAAAACGGAGGATTTTTATTATTCTGCCTCAGTAAACCCACTCACAGAATAAAGCCAGATGGGACAGAGCCAGTGTATTCTGCAGAGAATAAGCAGGTGTCTACTGTATGACTGTGCTGAAATAACACTCCCATCCCTCTCACTCACAATTACACCCTATTTTGTTGAGCTGCTTTGTTTGTCGACAATTAGAAATGAAGGGAAGTGGGGTGCCAAGCTTTTCCAGATGTAACGCCGTTGCCGATAGGATGACATTGTCTCTGCTGACCCTTTGGACACTGGTCGATTCAGCTATTGTTCAGGCTACAGGCTGTATTTAGGCCCTACAATATAGCAGGCATACTGAACAAAGTAATGTGTACCCATTCTCCATCTACTCTTTGTCACCTTATGTGTGAAATAAATTCTGCTTTCATTTGGATACTTTTCTTAGTACACTTAGATGCAATATGTTGTGCACTTACTTGCAGAATGTCATTTCAGCAAGCTAGTGTTTTTTGAAATCGTAACTTGTTAGGGCTACAGGGTGACCAGATGTCTGTCACGGTAGAGTTTAAAAGAACAGGATGACATGACAACACCTAGAGCCACAGAATAGTTTCTTTAGAAATTTAACAAGAGACAATATTTGAACTTGGAAAAAAATAAAATAAAAATAAAATTGTATACACAGAAATAAAGTCAGCACAACCTCACCTATACAACATATAATTAGGGCTGTCCCGATACAACTTTTTCACTGCCGATATTATACCGATATTGCAGCCATGAATATAGACCGATACCGATATTGAGCCGATATTCACTAAACACTAAATCAACACATATCATACATACTTTAATTACAAATTTTGTAGAGTGGAATGTTAGAAAAGGCTTTATAAATTGTCAGAAGCAGTAGGTATGAGAAAGACCCATTTATTAACAATTCAATAAAATGCAAAAGTAAAAAAAAAAAATTAGGAGACCCAGAAAAATAACCTCTGTAATAAAATAAAAACAAATTATACTTTTAAAGTGCAAATAATTCAGGGCAAGCTCACTATGGTGAGAACAACTGAGAGCAGGGACACAAAACCAACAACAATATTGTTCACTGTCCAACTGCTCAAACTCAAGAGTCCACACAGCTCCAGTTTTACTAACTGGGCCCAAAACAATGTGGTCATTGCTCTTAGTCTTAAACAAATAGTGTAAACAACATAAACACACCTCTCTAATAACAAGAACAGAAAACAATGTCAGTCAGTTATTACTGCTGACTACTCTTACTGTTACTAGCTATTAGTGTTACTCGCGTGCATGTAACACTGCTCTCTGCAATGTAAACTCATTGTCTATCCAGTGCGCAGTCAGACTCAATAAGGACAGCGGAGAATGGCTTGAGGTCCAGATATCGGTGGTGAAGCTAACAGCATTAGCTTTCTCTACGTGTCTGGCGATGAACGTCTTAGCTTCTTCATGCATCTGGGTCATAGTTTTCTCGACAATGGAGTGGCAGCTATGGATAATATAGCGAGGCTCGAGGTGCTCAAGTAAGCGCTTGAACCCGACATTACTCACCACAGACAGGGGCCGGTCATCAAGCACAATAAATTGGGCTATCTTTTCTGTTATAGCTAATGCCTTTTGCTGTCCCGTGGGAGTTTGTCACGCTTTTGAAATGTTTCGCCCAGTGTTGGTTGTTTGAGGGCCTCGGTGATCTTCTTAAACTCTTCATATTGTTGTTTGTGGTGCTGCTTCAAATGTGCGATGAGGTTGGTCGTATTAAACTTCCTTGCCTCTGTGCCTCCTCGGGAAATGTGAGCATGACAAGTTTTGCACGTAGCTGAAATGTCTTTGTCCGACTGTAAGGAAAGATACTGCCACACAGCCGACATGTCTTCTCCTTGCTACAGTCGCACAAGTACACACACTTGTTGTTGTGATCACGTGATCTCTACATGCTGGAGCCAGGCGCTTTTCTTCTTCAGTGGGCAGCAGCAACGGGTGCACTACCGCCAACTACTGTGATGGAGTGTGAAGCGTCACCTACTTTTATCAGAGCGTTGATATCGGAGATTTTAGATGCCTTCCGATAAAATCCGATATTTGTTTTTTGGCTGATATCGGACCGATATCCGATATCAATATCGAATCGGGACAGCCCTACATATAATAACAAAGAAATAAAAGCCACAAGGAAAAGTGTCCTTGTGCAAAAGGCACAGAAAATTAATCTCTCTCATCTTCTTTAACTGAGAATTAGTTCTTTTGGGTCCTTATTCCTTCATTCAGTGCGCTTTGTCAGAAGTACAGTCAAGTCACGGTCTAATAGTCATGTGAATGTGTGAGTCACTCAAACTCTCACAATGAACCAAGAGGTGGTCTTCTTTCCTGGTTCGCGAAATCTTGCCCCTTTTTTGGCTTACCGTAACAGTAACTTCTGTCACGCTGGGGGCTCGCCATCTCATTTGTCAAGGAGAACACCTCTGAAAAACCTACCTGTACACAACATGGCTGTTGTAGCAAGAGCCCTGCTCTGTACAGGCTAGTGCAGTTTCATAGAACTCTTAATTATGGCCATAATAGTCTACATATTAATCATAAAATTGTCACTGTCACACAATACAAATAAATTGACAACATTCTCAATTCTAAGTATAAACTTTTATCCTTCATCTTTCCCATGAATTATAGTCTATTCTTCTTTCATTAAAAAATGTGAAATTAAGATACGAGATGAGAGAGATAAGATAATCCTTTATTAGTCCCCCGCAGGGAAAATTCACAGTGCAGCAACAGCACGCGTAAGAAGATAAAAAAATATATAGAAAAATAGATAAATAGAATGAAAACAAGGTGAATGAATGCTTGATTAAATACCAGAATAAAGTGACTTGAGCACTAAACTGTTATTGCACATGATGATCTGGTATGGTAAAGATGACGGTTTACATTATTACATTATTATTATACAGGAGGTAGTGTGGTCTTAGCTAGGAGTGGATATTAATCCAATAAAAATATGTGTGCATTCTATAGGATAATTATATTGAAAACAAGGATTAACCGCAGCTTCCTCTGCTCTTGTTTTCACACTTTGAGGTCTCGGTGATTTTGCTATGGAGTCAATATGGCGACCATCTGTCAGGAGTCAGGTTTGAGCCAGGGCTTTTATTTTGGTATTGTGTTATGTTATCTTGATTCTAGTCACTGACCTTCCTCTAGTTTCAGGTGTCTTGACTTCCCCTTCCTCGTGTGCTCCCTCCTCCTCCCAGGGATTACCTGCTCCTCCCTAATGTGTGCCACCTGTGTCTCATTGTCTCTCCTGCTCCTCTGTATATCTAGTCTTTCTTCCCCTCACTCAGTGTCAGGTTGTTCTGTGTCTTTGTGGGTTTGTGTCGTCTCTCTGTGCCTTGCCAGCCGTCTTGTATTTAAGGCTTCAAGCCATGGTAAAACTTTGTTTCTTGAACTCCTTTTGAAACCCATGCTAAGACGAATCTTTTGTGATTTTTGAACTTGCTCCTTGTTTGGAGTCCACCTTGCTTTGTTGGAATAAAAGACTTTGTTGACTGTGATCCGCTCCTGTCTTGCACTTGTGTCCTCACCTCGTGATCGAACCCTGACATTACAACCTGACCATAATAGACACAGCAGACAGTGAACCGGTTCGGTCGGCCTTCTCTGGGCATGAACGCAGACTCAGGCAGCAGGAAGAGCAACTTGAGCGCCTCCACCAAGCCTACGTAGAGCTCTCAGGGAACACTGAACGGCAGTTCGCCGCCCTGAGTGATCAGCTCAGCAGGCTCGCTCACCTGCTCCAACAGCAGCAGCCTCCTGCTAACCCACCTGCCACCCCAGTGGATAACGCTGACATCGCCGTGCCACCACCTGCTCTGGCACAGCCTCCGACCTTCCAGATCCCTGTGGCCCTTCCTGAGCGCTTCTCGGGGGAGTCAGGTGACTGCCAGCCGTACATCACTCAGTGCAGACTTCTGTTTGCACGACAACCGTCCGCCTTCCCCTCCGATGAATCAAAGATCTCCCTCTTCATCTCCTGTCTATCCAGACGGGCCGAGGCGTGGGCTACGGCAGAGGTCCATTTTGTTTAAGGGTGGATCTCTTCCCACCAAAGCTCTTGCTGATTCTGGTTCTGAACAAAACCTTCTCGACCTTGAGCTGGCCAGGCAGGTGGGCATTCAAATGACTCCTCTGGAAAATTTCATTCCTATCACCTCACTAAATGGCAAATCAGTCTCCACAGTTAAGTTTATTTCTGCTCCCGTTCACCTAGTGGTTTCTGGTAATCATCACAAATTCCTAAAGTTCTTTATTTTTTCCTCTCCTCAAAACCCTGTAGTTCTTGGTCACCCCTGGTTCGTTTTACACAATCCCATCATCGACTGGCCCTACAGCCGAATCACCGGCTGGAGTGATCATTGCCACGCTACCTGTCTGCACTCAGCTCGACACCCAAGTCACGACCCTCCTGACTCGCCCAATCTGTCTCTGGTGCCTCCAGAGTATCACGACCTGGCTGCGGTGTTCAGTAAAGGCAGGGCTCTTTCCCTGCCGCATCACCGTCCATATGACTGTCCCATTGACCTCCAGCCTGGAGCTTCTCTGCCACCTACCACCTGGTGCGCATTCACAAAGGGGACGAGTGGAAGACCGCCTTCAACACCCATCTAGGGCATTTTGAATATCAAGTCATGCCATTTTGACTCACTAATGCACCTACGGTATTCCAAAACCTGGTAATTGATGTACTACGTGATTTTCTGTATCGCTTTGTGTTCGTCTATTTGGATGATATTTTGATATTCTCTCGGAGCGCCACCGAACACAGGCGGCATGTGCGCATGGTGCTCCAGAGATTGCTTGAGAACAAGCTGTTTGTGAAGGCTGGCAAGTGCGAATTTCACTCTCCCTCTGTTTCCTTTTTAAGTTACGTGGTGGCGGGAGGGGAGGTGAGATCCGACCCGGGGAAAGTCAAAGCCGTGCTGGAATGGCAGACCCTAGATAGTCGCAAACAGCTCCAGAAATTCTTAGGATTTGCGAACTTCCTCAGGAGGTTTATCTGGAGCTACAGCACGGTGGCGGCTCCCCTGACGGCTCTCACCTCCCCGGCAGCTCCTTTTGTTTGGACACCCGAGGCGGATGCTGCATTCCGCCACCTTAAGTCCTTGTTTTCCTCTGCGCCTGTCTTGATTCAACCAGACCTCTCTAACCAGTTAGTTGTCGAGGTTGATGCTTCAAACTATGGGGTAGGGCGGTGCTATCTCAGAAGTCAGGGCAAGACAATAAGGTGCATCCTTGTGCCTACTTCTCCCGCCGGTTCACTCCGGCGGAGAAGAACTATGACGTAGGCAATAAAGAGCTTTTGGCCATAAAGCTTGCTTTAGAGGAATGGCGTCACTGGTTGGAGGGGGCAGAACACCCCTTCGTAGTCTGGACAGACCATAAAATCTTGATCTATATCCGGGCTGCGAAGCAGCTGAATTCAAGGCAGGCGCGGTGGACTTTGTTTTTTGAACGTTAGAATTTCAGCATCTCCTACCATCCTGGCTCAAAGAATGGTAAACCTGACACTCTCTCTAGGCTCCATGATCCTACTGACTCTCCTCAAGAGCCTGAATTCATCTTACCCCCCTCCTGTGTTCTGGGTGCACTGTCATGGCGCTGGGCTAACAAGATCCGGGAGGCCCAAGCTACAGACCTCGATCCAGGAGGGGGACCTGCTAATAAACTGTACGTTGCTCGCAGCACACGCTGCAGGTCCTGCAGTGGGCCCACTCCTGCCGCCTAACCTGCCATCCTGGGGTGCACCGGACCGAGTCTTTCCTCCGTCGCGGCTTCTGGTGGCCCGGCCTGGCAAAAGACACCAAGGAGTTTGTGGCAGCCTGTACTACTTGCCCCCAGGCTAAAACCAGCAACCAGCCACCTGCCGGCGAACTTCAACCTCTTACCGTGCCAGGCCGGCCGTGGACACACATAGCTCTGGACTTTGTTACAGGTTTGCCCCCTTCCAAGGGAAAAAATACCATACTCACCATTGTAGACCGATTTTCAAAAGCAGCACATTTCATAGCATTGTCCAAGTTACCTACTGCCATTGAGACTGCCATGCTGCTTATTAAACATGTTTTCCGCCTCCACGGCATCCCCACCAACATTGTTTCAGATCGCGGGCCCCAGTTCATCTCACAGGTTTGGCTGGCCTTCTGTGCTGCCTTTGGAGCCACTGCCAGCCTCTCCTTGGGGTTTCACCCTCAGACCAACAGACAGACGGAGAGGGCTAACCAGGACTTAGAGGCCGCCCTCCACTGCATCTGCACATGCTGCCAAACATCCTGGAGCTCAGATCTGCCATGGGTAGAGTACACTCATAATACACTCACCTCCTCTGCATCTGGTCTCTCCCCATTCGAATCCTCCCTAGGATATCAACCTCCGCTGTTCCCTGAAGACGAGGCAGACATCGCTGTGCCCTCCGTGCAGCATCATGTGCAGCGGTGCAGACCCATCTGGAGGGAGGTCCGCCCTGCTCCGTTCGTCCGCTCAGAACAAGAGGCTGGTTGACCGTCACCGCTCCAAGGCTCCGTCATATGCGGTGGGCCAGTCTGCTTACCTTTCCACTGCAAACATCAAGCTACGCACCGAATCCAAGAAGCTGTCTATTTTGCTCGACTATTTTGTTATGTTATCTTGATTCTAGCTTTATTTCCTGTTTTATTTTGAAGTCACTGACTATCCTCTCATTTCAGGTGTCTTGACTTCCCCTTCCTCGTGTGCTCCCTCCTCCTCCCAGGGATTACCTGCTCCTCCCTAATGTGTGCCACCTGTGTCTCATTGTCTCTCCTGCTCCTCTGTATATCTAGTCTGTCTTCCCCTCGCTCGGTGTCAGGTTGTTCTGTGTCTTCATGGGTTTGTGTCGTCTCTCTGTGACTTGCCAGCCTTCATGTATTTATGACTTCAAGCCATGGTAAAACTTTGTTTTCTTGAACTTCTTTTGAAACCCACACTTGAGGGGCAACAGTGGCGCAGTGGGATAGCAGGGTTGTCCAATAACCGGAAGGTTGGTGGTTCAATCCCAACTCCTCCCTAGTCACTGTTGTGTGTTCTTGGGCAAGACACTTGACCCTAGCCTGTGGCGCGCCTTGCTAGTCATTGTATGACACTGCTTGTGCAGCAGCCGTAACAAATTTCCCTCTGGGGATGAATACAGTATCTAAAAAAAAAAAAAAAATAAGAAGAATCTTTTGTGATTTTTGAACTTGCTCCTTGTTTGGAGTCCACCTTGCTTTGTTGGAATAAAAGACTTTGTTGTGATCCGCTCCTGTCTTGCACTTATGTCCTCACCTTGTGATCGAACCCTGACACCATCGAGGTTAAGAAATCTCCATTGTTTCATATGCACCTTTTTGACATGAGTACACCGTGCAGGTTGCTGCAATCAGAACAGCAAGTTGTTTCAATATATAAAGTGGGTACAGAACCCCTTGAATTGTTTTTGTGAAAATCATTAAGTCGGGAGATGGGAGAAAGTTGTAGAAAGTCAGCCATCACTGCAGCCCTCCACCAGTCGGGGCTTTATGGCAGAGTGGCCCGACAGAAGCCCCTCGTCAGTGGAAGACACATCAGAGCAAGCATGGAGTTTGCTAAAAAACACCTGAAGGACTCCAAGATGGTGAGAAATAAGATTCTCTGGTCTGATAAGAATAAGATATAACTTTTTGGCCTTAATTCTAAGCAGTATGGAGTGTGGAGAAAATCAGGCACTGCTCATCACCTGTCCAATACAGTCCCAGCAGTGAAGCATGGCGGTGGCAGTATCATGCTGTGGGGGTGTTTTTCAGCTGCAGGGACAGGCCGACTGGCTGCAATCGAGGGAAAGATAAATGCGGCCCAGCCAGAGCCCTGATTTAAACCCAATTGAGCATCTCTGGAGAGATTAATATGGCTGTCGACCAACGTTTACCATCCAGTCTGACAGAACTGAAGGAGGAATGGCAGAAGATCCCCAAATGCAGGTGTGAAAAACTTGTTGCATTTATTTTAATAAATCTGCAAAAATGTCAACAATTCTGTGTTTCTTGTCAATATGGGGTGCTGTGTGTACATTAATGAGGAAAATATGCAATATAACAAAGATTGAAAAATACTGTACATCTACATACCTGTGCTAGTGTTACTGATGACAGCACTAACATGTTTATCTGACCATATAATGTCCAAACATGTAAAGACAGGAAATAACCCAAGTTGTTAGGAGTCATTCTCACTCAAGCATGTAGACCAGGGGTCTCAAAATCAACTTACCCGGGGGGGCCGCTGGGGGTATAGTCTGGGTGAGGCTGGGCCGCATTAAGGCCGCATTAAAAAAGGGTTTCAAATATTCCAAAAAAGTACAACTGGTCCAATCGTCTCAATCTTTATTAATAACAGGTCAGAATAGGGATGCAAATTATTGATTAATTCAATAATCGCTAGTTGAATGACTATCGATCGAATTGATAAGAGGCAATTTTCCTGGGCCTGAATTTCCCTCAGTTTCACTAAGACTAAAATCTAAACATTGTTTACTATATAAACTGCATGTCATATTCGTAATGAGTGATTTGCTGTACCATTGGGGATACAGTACAGACAATGACATTTATGTAGGCTAGTATAACAAAATCTATTGTGAATAGAAATTAAATAAAATATGTCAAGCTGCTTTAACATGAAAATAAGTTGTTCACTGGCTCCTCACACAGACACATGTCCAGGAGTCAGGCGTGTGCGCAGCTTGTTTACAGTGAGGGCAGCCACTGAGAACATGTGTTCCATTCAGCTAGCATCCTGATTAAAATGAAAGAAAGAAACTCCAAGTACTTCATGTGACCTGCGTATTCACAGCAAGCACAAATGGAAATGCTGATTAACACGCGGCAGTCTCCTAGTTTGATCCATTCTGGGACTATGTGTGTGCGCACGCCTGTGTGTGTGTGTGTGTCGGGGGGGGGGGGGGGGGGAGGGGGGGGGGGGGGATTTCTCCTCATTTCTCCTCATTTCTCCTCTGCAGCGGAGAAATGCGCGAGCATGCAGAGAGAGAAACGACACGCCGAGCAGAACGGAGGCTGAATATCTACTAAATATCAGACAAATACTGACGGGCAAGTAATAATAAAAATAAAATGCACAGGACAAGCCTCAGCAAATAAGTGCGTGTGAGAAAAATGTGCGGGCCGCACTAACACTAAACTTTGATGTCAAGTGGGGGGCCACAAAATAGCTCGTGGGCCGCAAATGGCCCGCGGGCCGCTACTTTGAGACCCCTGATGTAGGCAGAGAGGTGTGGAGCTTCCTTTTAGTTATGCTGCAAATTTGCCGTACTGCGATGAAAGACTCCCCGCAGCCACATAAGCATTCCACATCATTATAAAAGAGACGTAAACCGTTGACAGACACTCATATTGTACCTTTGAGCTTCCTACCAAAGGTCTATAGAGGCACATTCTATTGCAAAAAACACTGAATGTGAATGTGTGAATGTGAAACTGAATTCAGACATGAAAGCTAGAAAATCCCCTTGGCTCATGTACTAGGTGAGCAATTTTCATTTGAATGGGCGCTATCTTTGAGATCAATATCTAGTTCCTGTCCAACATCCACAAGATATCAGTACCCAATTAAGTATAAATCCATTCTGTAGTTTAAAAACATCATCCTTGAAGGATCACTACAGGAAATGTAGTAAAAGTTTTATCCTTCATAAAGCTTCATAAAGCTGACATACAGTACAACTGATAGTCATGAGAATAACACTGAAAAGATTGCAGTGCACAATCATTTGATCTCTGCCTATAAATCTAAACAGCGTGGTATGAAAATACATTTTGTTTTTTATAAATAACTCCACATACGGTTAAAGCTTTAAAGCAACACATATGGATGGAAGCTACTAACAACGTTAGGTAGGTTGTGATTGGCTCTGCTAAATATACGTCTCCAGATTTTGGGTCACTAATTTGGATGTAAGGACAGAACACAGGGAGACATAGCCCAGATACAGTTGGTTATAATGACACCTGGGTTGCTTCCATCTGCCTCATTCTGGACTGGTTTATCTCGAGGATGAGGGAAAAAAAAGAAGATGCTGCATGCATTACATCATCGAGATATACAACAAAACCATGTATTCTAATATATGCATGTACACATTTGCACATCAGTGGATCAGAGTGCATGTATAGATACACTGGAAAGAATACATTATATTTCCAAATGTCACTATAAATGTTTAGTAAGTGAAAGTTCCCTTTAAAAAACTAGAGGTGTGATATTTACTGGGGAAAAGGGGTGGGGTTGGAGAATAGCTGTTTGACTCCCTGTAAGAGCCTCTGACATGTTGGCAACCCCTGATTCCACCTAAACCTGGTTAATCCTAATACAGGCAAAGATACAGGCCTAAGATGGATAAGTGGAGCTAGTGAGGTGGGCAGCTGGGGGACCACAAAGCTCATTGTGTAAGTCAGCATCCACAACCAAAGTAAAAAAAATGAGTACAATATAGCACAAAGAAGGTTTATTTAATGAAGCTTTTAGCGCATGTTTAATCAGGAAGACTGTTCTCCTCATCATTTAATAAAGCACGCTATTCACCAATCTTCTCTCTATCCACCTCCTTTATCTCTCTCTCCACCCTTCTTTCACGCACTCTCTCTTTCTCCTTTGCCCCCTTCCAATCTGGCCAGGTGAATAGAGATCACGGCTTAGCAAAAGAATCTTTCGTCTCTCCTCCAGCTGCCATTCAGATCGACCCTGGCAACCCTCCTCCATCCCAGGCACCACCAGATTCACAGCAGGGCAAGGCATCCTCTCTCCAGCGCTCCAGTCTTCTTCACCACCACCAGGTCTTGACCCAGCTAGGACATCTGATTCTAGCGACCTCTACTCCTGCTCTTTCCCCCCTTTGGATGTGGTCATTGCAGTGGTCTATAAAATGCCAAAGCATGTTCCAATTTTATCACAATAAATTCAAGTCCATTCAATCATGCACCAAGTATTCTTTTGAGAGTGCCTGCCCTTTCCGATCAGTTTGTAAACTGACCTCCCATCTGGCATGTCAATATAGGAACATAAGCACACCAAGAAACTATGAAAAAGTATTTTTTTGATTCTCTGGTTTGTTTGTTGATTTTTCTTTAGGAAACTCTCTTCGCTGGATACATCTGTTGCTCATTCATTGAGCAGGACGGACCATATCTGTTGTGGTCACAAAAACGTAGCTTAAGGTGCTTACCTTAAAGTGCATGCTATTCATCAGGCTATTCATTGCTTTGTTCATATAATAAATTGGAGGAAGTAACTATTACACAAACAATGAAAAAGCTGCAAACTGCTCACTCAACTGTTTCTCCAACTTTTTCTGTCTTTTGTTTGTGGGAATAAAATAAACTCCAGGAATGAACTTATCCCTGTTTTGTTATTAAAAATCTACTGTCACCGCTCCCTAAAGACATCACAATATCTCGTGCAAATTGATGTTCTCTGTTCGGACTGTGATCCCACAGCAGCAGAGACTCCGTTCTTCTGCATAATTAGGACAATATTGATTGATGCGCTATTCTTCCCCAACCTCCCTGTAATCTGCAGTGATCTCGAGTTGCATGTGCTCCATCATACTTTTCAAAGATTGTAGCACAAGGCGAATCCTGCGGCTGCTGGACTGCGTCCCTCCAGGTGGTCTGGACTTCATTACAGACAGGGAGTCTGTCTGCAAACAGTAGAAGAAGAACGTCTACATTCAAAATGAGGCCTGAGACGCTCAAAGATTATCTCTTCCTGTAAGATGTATGTCAATGTTCTAACTTTTTCTCTCTCTGATTCAGCATTAATTGCTGCAATGAAGGCCACTGGCCTTTCTGAGTTTTTGGAAGCTGTTGTGAGTCTGTGACTGCTCTCTTGCTGTGAACCCAAATAAAGGCTGCAATTAACCTGAGTGGGGGAAAAAAAATCTTTAATTATGTAAATGAGTGAGACCAAGCAAAATAAGCTTGGAGATTTCCCCTCACCGCACCTGGCTATGAGTCGCCTACCACCGAGGGAAGTCACGTCTCATTCAGAGGTCAGGGGTCAACTTATTGAAGTGAAAATCAGTGGCGGCATCCCTGGTGGCCTTAAGAGGACTAGAAAGGAAAGGAACATTTCAAACAAATAAATAGCATTTTCAAGGTGCCCTCCTTACTTCACAGCTTTGGATTGATCTCGCCAGTTTAACCCAGAGGAGGAGGCAGAGAATGGGAGAAGCAAGGAGAGCCTTGCTCTCTTTTATGTAACTGCTACTTTTTCACCTTGCTGCTGACATGCTCCCTCTATGTGCCGGTGCCAGCGAATCTGTCCAGACTTACAGGCAGCCAGTCAAGGGTAATCTGTTTCACACACACAGCTTGGGATAATGCACACGTCTCAGAAGTCCTTTGAATTTTTTTAAGTTCAATTAAAGCAGACAAAAAAACTGAAAAGACGTTTGGGTTTTAAATTTTACCCACATGGGAGGCTTAAAAAGAAATTCTTTACAGCTTTGGTTAGAACCAATCAAAAACAGTCACTGTAATTATTGTGTGTATTGTGAGCAGTAGTAACAGTGGTACTAAAAGTGTTCATAGTTAAGATATATGTCTACACAGAAAAAGTTGAGATAATCCTTGGCTACTTTCTTGATTAGTAAGTGGTGTTTTTTTTATCCCTCAGGTTGTTCTTCTGAGACAATCTGTGATGTCATGTGCTGTTATCTCCCTTGGATACATGCATAGATCAGTTTAATACCAGGCTAGCGACCCATAAGGCCTCTGTCTGCAGTGACGTCTCCTCTCCTGCCTGGCGTCGGACAGATAAGTATCACAGAGAACAAAGAACCTGTCTCTCATATCCGCTCTGACTCTGATGGT
This sequence comes from Parambassis ranga, assembly GCF_900634625.1. NCBI lineage: Eukaryota > Metazoa > Chordata > Actinopteri > Ambassidae > Parambassis > Parambassis ranga. Next base: position 28,272,902 of record NC_041026.1, read on the forward strand.
CGCAGCACGCCCCGGCCCCTCCAAATTGGGTTTTTGTGGTAATCCTTGCCCTTGGCAGAAACAAAACCAGGCATAGGAAGGGGTTTTGTGTGGATTGGTGTGATTATGGCTATCGGTAGCCCTAAACACTGGCTACAGCCAAGGTGAATGACAAGCCATCTGATTGTCCCCTGTTCGCATGAATGACAACAGCCCCCCTCTTAAAAATATGCCAGAGCCCTTACAAAAGAGGACAACACAGAAGCCTACTATTAAGGTGAGACAGCTATTGTTTGAAAAGTACAGTTTATCAGTCTGGAAAGGATTTATTCTGTGGAAGCCAAGAGTAAGATGCAATGATGTCATTTGCTTACCTTAAACCCTTTTGAACCACAGTTAGCATGTAAATGTTTGGCTTTTTTAGTTGCTCCTTTTACAGGAACAGAACTTGTTTCAGAAACTCAAATAAGCAACACAAATACACTTTTCTTTTACCTGGAACTCTGTAAGAGCAATACACATTCACTGTCCTCGTAAGACACTAAATGCGCAGCTGTCACTCGGGCCAAATCAATCGTGGCTTTGCGCCACTCACTGGCAAACTGGTCATTAGAATTGTCCCTTACTTAAGATAACATTAAAGTATTCAGACAGACAGTCTAGACATTGTTAATGTGGTAAATGACTATTCTAGCTAGAAACAGTTGATTTTTAATGGAATATATCCAAAGGTATACAGAGGCCCATTTCCAGCAACCATCACTCCTGTGTTCTAATGGTACATTGTGTTAGCTAATCGCATTAAAAGGCTGATTGATGATTAGAAAACCCTTGTGCAATTATGTTAGCACAGCTGAAAACTGTTGTGCTGATCAGAGAAGCTGGACTGGGTGACAGACATTTGGACAGTAGAGTATATTATATTCTAACATACAGTATTGTTCCACAGCTTTTCATCTTTTACTTTAGCCTACATTTATTGCACTTTAATCAGATGGTACTTAGGTGTGAAATCCAAAGCTTTCATTGGATTAGAAAGGCTGAATTAGAATTTAGACCCAGCAGCTGATCCTGTCACTGGTCGCTGTTTTAATACCGCAAGGAGGACAGGGTCAGGGCGGCATATTGGAGCAATATCAGGCTGTTATTGAAAGTTAGATATCAACCAGTCACATCAGAGGTGTCTCATGATGCATCTAATGGAGGTTTCTCCCTGACAATACACCATTTTTAAGCTATTATTATTGTTATTATTATTATTAGTAGTAGTAGTATTCAGTTTTAAAGAATTAGCATCCATTCATCAGTGCCTGTGTTTTTAAGATATCTTTCTATTGCTGCACTTATTTTCACTGCTCTGTTTTGATCTTGTTTACCAACTTTAAACTGTTGTTATACTGTTCTTGATGTGTGCTGCTGACCTCTTGGCCAGGTCACCCTTGCAAATGAGATCTGGATCTCAATGGGTTTTTACCTGGTTAAATAAAGGTTAAATAAAAAAATAATAATAAAAAAAAAATTTATGTATTTGTTTTTTATGTAATTGTATTTTTTTTTACAATAAAGCATACATTCACAAGTAAATGAGCCCTGCAGCTTGATGCGACAGCAGCTCTGCAGACAACCACCACATCAATGACTAACATACAGCTACAGAGTTATGATGCTAAGTGGGGACGAGTGCAGTGTTGTGCTCCAACAGATGAGCAGATTTGTGGACTTATTAAGTATTATGTCAATGATTGAGTACAAACAGTGAAATGCTCTGAGCTTCTAAACAATCACTGACTCATAAAGGGTGTTCCCTCAGACTCCTGAGTGTTATATTGCATGTACCCTTTACTTCCTAACACAGACTTTTGCGGCCGTATTGGTCATGTGATCGAATGACATCAGGCAATACAGTCACAGTCAGCATTGATGTAGCCATTTGTCATATCAGGCAGTATTATTGACCCGATGCAGTGTTTTATTGTGTGTGTGATGATGTGTTAAAACAAAAACTGCTGTAATTGATATTTACCATTGAAAATGTGGATTCAATGGTATAGGATAACAAAAAAGGGCTGTGTATGAAAGCAGTAAAACTTCAATACCCATGATGCACTGGCTTTTAGTTTCTTAGCTTGTTACTGTTATTAAAGACCTCGAGAAGACGTTGGTGTTGTATCCAGCCCGCCTCTGTCCACATGTGGACCAAAGCTTTCATGTAAAATCACCCAAAGTAAACTGGCCAGTACCACGCAGCTCTGACTGAAGTTAACATGCTTGCGTTAAAGTATAGCTCTCCTGGTGTAGTTATATTATGCCACAATATGGCAGCTCGCTGGATGAACTCCCACTCAACCCTGCTTGTTGTGCCGCAGTGCTTTTAGCGGCGTCTGCCTGCCTTCGTCTCATCTCCGTCCCTCACTCTGAGGAGACTTTGAATTAGTCTAATTATCATCGCCTGTGTCACAGAAACACGAGGAAGGTATCATCCCAGGGGGCCTTCTTAGATTTAACTCCATACGTGTGTGTGTGTGTGTGTGTGTGTATGTTTATGATAATGTGTGAGTGTATCTTTTATGAATTGCCACAGCTGTGTTAGACAGATGCTGGAGGGTTGCATTCAGCTAGGACACCTCCCCTTTCATTGCTGCTGAAAACATGCCCCCTCTTCCCATACATAAACAATTACAGCTACAGTCTATCACACACACTCAGGGCTTCACATAATTACAGAGTTCAGCGCTTACATTTAAGAATATGCAAATTTCTTTTGATCACCTTCGAGGACAGTCAGAGACGATGATACCAAGCGACACTGGAGTGCATTCAAGCATATATGTGTGTGTGTGTGTGTGTTTTGATGTTGATATGATGTTATGAAGACTATTTCATACTTAGCCTTGGGACATAGTTCTGACAGAAACAAACAAAAAATAAAAACAAAACAAAAACATCCTTATTGTAGCAGTCCTGTGACATCAGCTGTGGGAAAAACTGTGGCTGCCATCAATACCGAAGGAGTTTTCATCTCCCCGCTGTGATCTGTGTGCTGCACACTCAGCAGATTACTCTGTCAACTCGTGGCCCGTGAAAAGTTCATAATGTTCGCCGTTCACAGTACACCAGCTGTTCACTGCAGACCACACACACAAAGGATAGAGGAGATAAATTCTCTCCCCTGGTGAAGTTTTGAAGTGCTCTCGGGCTGTATTTGGTGTTGAAGTGGTTCAGCTGCCAGGAGCATTTAGCTTCATTTGTGGCCTGAAGGGTTTACAAGCACTTGCTGTAGGTGAGGGACTTTATGTTCAGCACTTTTAAACATAATTTTAAATACTCCTGATGATTCAAGCTACATCACAGGTTGTGCTTGATTTAAACATCAACCTTTTCTCCCCATGTGTTCAGACCTGTGTGGTGGACATGACCAGTCTCCACACATCCACACGAAACACCATGTGACCATGATGTCACATTTACATTAATTAAATATAAGATTGTATTGCCCACATCACTAATACAATCGTAAAAGAACTGAGACTGACTGCAATGTGTTTCTTTAGCGCCACATGTATTTGAATTACACTGTGTGTCGTGTGTTTTTTTAGACATATACAGACCGGTATGTTTATCCCACTTTCTTCATTGTACTGCTTGTTCTTCAGGATGTGCTTTCTGCACTGAGCTTTAGGGATGTTTGGTCTCACATCCTTCTTTAATGAGCCACCATAAAATCCCAAACATCTGCTGTAATTGTGTACCTGAGAGAGGACTGCAGAAAGCCCCAAGGCTAACAGTGCTTGAAGTCTGGCTTGGAAGACAGTCACAGAAGTCACATGGCTCTGCGTCTTCCACCTTCTCTGTCTCTCTTCTTAGTGATTTTTTGCTTTGTTGCTTACAAAGCAGCACTTGTGTTTGGAGACAAGTAATTTGACAAATGCAAAGGGATAGCCATAAAAAATCTTTGTTTAGGCTGTCATTTTTCAGTTCTCAAGATTCTTTGTCCCTTCTATAACATCTGTCTCCTTCATACATTATGTAACTGCATGTTTCCACCTACTGAATAGCTATTTGGAATTCTGTTAGTATATATGATTTGTTTAATCAAAAGGTTGGTGAGAGGTTACGTGTGGCATGGGTGGGAAAAACAATATATTGTTTGCTTTGTCAAAGGATGAGGTAAACCCATGTCCCCTCACACTGTACCATGCAGTACACAATTCAAAAAAGAGCATTTGAACACAGATCAGAATGATAAGAACTAGTTAAGAACAAGCCATAAATCTCTTAGTCAGCTCTTTTTTCAGCTATATAATGACACACATGCCCGTATTTCTTCTAAGACGCTAAGGTGAGGTTGCAGAAAGCTTTTGATTGGTTTTTAGCCTTTTTAAGTCTTTTTGGGTCTGCCACACCTTCTAACTCTGACATATCATATTTCATGGCTGCTCAAGTTTTGTTGACTCTTTAACTGTTCTGTTCAGATTCATCACCCGCCATCATGCAGTCCCTTGGCACTGTATGCTAGCTTAAAAGGGTGGGTCACTACAGTCCGGGGAGCACTTGTATTGGCTTAGCTTTTGGAGAGATGTCATGTCCTCCATCTTTATATACAGTCAATGGTGCAGTATTGCAGATTTATGTTATTTTTTTCATGCTCTGTGGTAAAACCTGAACCATTCCAATATGGCAGCGCCCATAGTTGAGATATTTGGGCTGAAACGTACCTTGTCGTCCAACTTTATATACAGTATACACTGATACTGATAACAGACAACCTAGTAGTGGTGCCATGTGTCCCTGCAGCACCTTTATTAAAGTCCATCATACAGTATATTCATAATATGTAATGAAGGTCCAAAATCAAACACAATTAAGAAATCACTTTGTCCCAGATTCAGTAATCAGGAGTTATTTGTCTTCAAATATGAAATAATTCTGCCAGTGGGGTAATTATATAATACTCAGGCTTTCCTTCACATAACTCTGTCACAGTGGGAAAATGGATGTCAGTGCTCACACAGCTCTTATTTGCAAATAAGGACACCCTGCCAATTGCATGATATTTCAGTAGAACAGGCTTTAATATGAGTGTTCTGAGAAAAAGTCGCACATTTGATGCCTGCTGCATGTAGAGACCTATACACTACCTGATACATACTGAGCTGTGTGTCTGACACCTTTGTGTTCTATCACACTGTCTGCCGGTGAAAGGTGGGAGGGGAAAAGGGAAAAGTCAGACGGGAGGTGAGATGAGATTTAGAGGCTGCGTATCCACGTTGACTCCCTGCTTTTCTTCTTCTGTCCTCTCTGCTCTCTCACTGTCTCTCTTTTGAGTGGCAATATACTCAATTTGGTCCACTTTACTTATGTTTCACGCAGACGTACACACAGACGCCACTCCCACCCACGCACCAGCGCTGGTGCACACACATACAGATGAGGCCAAGTCTCCTTTCCCTGCCCGCTCTCAAAGCCCTTGGCGCTGCTTGTTTACCCTTCACTGTGACAGCTGTGTGTGCGAGTGTGTGTTTGTGTGTGTCGATCTGAGGAAGGAGATATTGCGTGTCAAGTGCTCTCCAGGGCTAAACTATCATTTCTGAGTGTTATCACACCATCCTACTTCCCAGGGGTTGGCTGTCTTTCTTTCTGTCTCTCTCGCGCACTCCCTCGCTCTTTCTCTCTCTCTCACTCACACACGCACACACACACACACACAGGAGAAGCTCCAGACAGTGTTAGCCCAGTGAGGCATGCAGTCAAAGAGGAGAGAAGAGACTGGAGTAAGTTGACCAGTTGGTGAGAGTACGCGCGCGCGCACACACACGCACACACACATACACACTTTTTCAGACTGGAAAAATCAGTCATGCAATGGTCCCATTTAGAAACACAGCACTGCAAGACCTTTCTGACCCACAACTGCTACACGCAGAATACAAGTTGAACTGTTAAACCATTGAAGTCTATGGACTCATAATGTATAGTACTCACTGCATACATATATGCGCACAGTTCCAGCACAGTCCACACTAAAATTCCTGTAAGAAACCTCCGCAAATCAGCAAGAGTTCACTAAAGGTTTCAAAAGTTAAAGGAGACTGACACATGTCTTTGTAGTGTTTCTCATTTTGGATAAAACAGCAGTACATATAATAGATAGTCCTCCAAAAAAGAGAAAAACATCTGTCATTTCAGCAAGTTTTACCAACCTACATATTTTTAGCTAGAGGAGCTGCAGCTACAGAAATAATGACTGTTGTCTGTTGGGAACAAAAAGAGAAATACAGGTGTTGTTTTAGAACATTATCTGTAAGTGCTGCTGCCAAAAGGAGGCAGAGGAGGATGGATGGGTCAACAATCAGTCAGAATCAGAATCAGAATTACTTTATTTATTCCCAAGGGGAAATTCTTTTTTGTTACAGACAAATAGAAATCAAAGATAAATTGAAATATGCAATTGAAATATATAATAAATATTTAGATACCTAGATAGCATTTAAATCCCTGAGTTGTATCTAAAGAGGAAGAAACATATTTACTATTGTATAAAACAAGATGTCATAACCAAATATTTTTATTTGAATAATGAGCACCTATCCTGATCACATACAGTCACATACAAAAACAAAGGAAACTATACAGTGGCAGCTTTCAATGGTACTCTGATATTCCTCAGTAAAAGTAGAACCATCACTGTGCCCCACTTTAGAGGCTGCAGGAGCCTTCGAAACATGTCACACTGCTGTGATACAATTAGTTGACAAGTGCATCCTTTGAATGCAGCCCCTCAATTATGGAACTCATATAACCATGCCAGACATTTCCAGTGTGGAAATCATATGGAAGAGGGTGGAATTGTAAATGAGCTAACCAAGTATCGGACAAAAAATAATTTGTATCCCTACATCTAACCAAAAACAATTGTGTTCATCACAACAGACCACATGACAAGACCCTACAAACATAAGTAATAAGCAAACAATATGCCCTTACTGCTAACATCCTGGTGCCAGTGGGCAGCTCTTGTAGAGTCAAGGTGAGGTCTGACCTGGTGTGGCTGGACTGAAAAATTAAAAAGTTCAATATCACAAATATCAAAGGAATCACAAAGAGGGTTTGGATAAGGAGGCACAACAGAGGACGGATTACCTCCTGTAATCCTCAGCATCGGCCCTTCTTTATATAGAGCAAAGGAAAAGCACCTTTAAATAGTCCTGTCTTTTTCAAATTTACTGTGTCAGCTGATGCGTGTAAAATGACCTGACATTGTGTGATGGTCCCCAGTGTGCGTTACTCTTGATAGTGGAGACAGATTCGTCCCCTGCGGAGTCACCAGCTGCTTCTTTTTCACCTGCCAGTTACAAGTTTTACAAACTGAAAGTTCAGACCACTATGATCCCTCAGTAGCTCCCCACCAACGCACCTGCAGTGCTTAATGGAAACCAAGGGCCCCAAAATACATTTTTGTCTACTTTTTTTTAAAGCATGTAACCACCACATATGTCACGGGCAGCTATGAAGGACTGTCCATGTAACTGTGGAGTCTTTGATACTGGTGTTTTTTCTACAAGGAACTAAATGAATTTATGGCTCTAACCATTCTGGAATACTGGCATGGGATGTGGCTTGGTGTTAACAACACGCATGTAGTGCAACTGAGGACAAAAAAAAAAACACTGCTGATTAACATTGCGTTATCAGCTCAACAGTCCCATTGTTCCATGGTAAGAAGGCCTAATCCTGCTCTTAGCAGTCTGAAGGAGAGATGGAGGCTTTTGTGTTTTTCTATGCTGCCGGGATTCTGAGCTTGATGAGTTTGCCTTTCCCCTGTCTGGACCTTTTTTCCTTTCACTGACAGTGACTCATCTAAGAAATGCACCATTGTATTGATGCAAACACACACGTGGACCCAGACACCCATACGAAGTCACCGTCTCTCCGGATAAAGTCACAGAGAATGTGGAATTCCTTCAGAAAGGTTGCAGAAAACAACCAGACGTTCTGTTCAGCCTCAGACTGCCACTGAGAAGCGCAGATGCTACTGTTTGTGCAAGGGCTGTGCATGTTTGTGTGTGTTTGTTTGTGATTGCTCAGGAGTGCGGCAGATGTCTCTGTTTGAGGTGTCCTTGAAATGTGTCCCTGACCGCCAATTAGTGCTGGCCCGTTTGCCTGCTGCAAACGCCGCCCTAATTAACATCAAACCAATACCTGTTATGACCTGCTATGAACCACTATGAGCCACTGCCACACCTCTGCTCCACCACTTAAAGCATCAGGACCCTGGGTCATCGCCGTTAAATGGCTGTCACCAGGCATTTAATTATAGTGCTGCTACAGCTAATGGAATGGCTGCCACTTGTGTTTGTTGGAATAAAGTCCATTTTTGTTTATTTCATTGCAACAGGACCAAACCTCTTTCTGTTCATTTAGCAATTCTGTCCATCCCATACTGTCAAAGTTTACTAAGCAAATTATTTTTGACACCTATTTTCCTAAAGGTCTGAAGGTGGGTAGAAACTTGAGAATGTTGTTTTAATTGTCTTCTTGTAAGGATTATCAATCTCCATCTTGTCAGGCTCGACAAGTTTGGTTTAGTGTGCTCACGCATCAAGAGTAATTCCACCCTTTCTTTTTTTATGATTCTACCTTTGGGGACCTTTATTTGTACAACACTTGTTCAGTCTACCAAGGTCTTACTTTCAGATATCTGTGAATAAACTAACAAAACAACATAATTGTTTCACTATCCTCACAATGTAAAGCCTGATCTCTACCTTATACCACAATATATCTGACATTACCCCAGACTTGCTGCAAATGCAGACAACTAAAAGCTGTTAATGTCCAACCAAGGGAGAGCTTAAATAAATAAATAATCCATGTAGACAAACAGAAACAGCCAGATAGCAAAACATAACAGTTGAACTGACAAAGGCAAAGGGGAGCAAAAGAAATAAATACACAAGGTTAGGGAGGACAATCAGACACAGGTGAAAGACATTAGGGTGGGGCAGGTAATGAGCAGGGAACATACAAAGGCAGGAAAACTCGAGGAAGCAAAACACCCAGGAATACACAGGGGGACAGGAAATAACCACAACAAACCATAAAAATACAAATATACAAAAATAACCAGGATAAAATATACACTAAATAAATTACACTAAAATGTAACCAAGAAACTAAGGATTGAATAGAAAACAGAACCCAGGATCATGACAGCAAGAAATGCAAAAGACTTTGGAAGACCAACCATCCGACAACAGTGGATCAAATTAGTACAAAGTTGTCCTCATCTTAGTCCTCGTGTCAGCCACAACTCGATACAACTTCAGATTGTGCTAACATGGACCCTGCATGCTTACACTGTAAAGGTCAACAAGCAAGTCATACAAATGTATAAATGCTGTGGATTTGTTTCTAAACTAAATGTATTTTGAACTGGTCTCTTTGTAGCCGACACAAAAATCCAGTATGGGCTTTGTTGGGATATTTCACTGAAAGTTACAAAGGCCAACCTCATTTAGTCAATGGATTTACTTCCCTGATTGGCCGACACCTCATTCTCCTTTCATGAAAGGAGCACCTCAGACCTTTACAAGATGGAATAAAGACACCATGCACTTTCTTGAAAAGATTTAATATACCCTGAAAGATATGGACCAGACCCTTTATCCTGTGTAGATATATCCACCTTTTATCTTGGTCAGGATATATATATATGTTTTATCAGGGTATTATTTGGCAAGTTGTGATCAGGGTTACAGGAAGCCTCCAGTGTGTTTGTGTGTTGTTTTTCATGATTTAATCATTGTCTGAGTGTTTCTTCATTCATTCCTCTTAGTATGTTTCATTCATATTTCACTCCCCTCCTGGTCAGAAGCATGCCGCAGTCACGGAATGAGTCACACACACACACACAAGCACTGAAACGCATACAATTTTAATTGATATGTGAAAGCAGAGATGGTTGTAGTAGAGACAGACATTTGCAGCATGATGCAATCCTCCGTGTGTGCGCCTGTGTGTAAAGTACTCCAGTTACATCTGCACACACCTTTATTTTCATGTACTACTGACAGAACTCACACATTTACAAACTGCTTTCCGTGCGCACAAGTGTAGCATCACTACATATTGCTTGGTAGGTTTGTAGAGAGGAATTCAGTTGTGATGACAAGAAATGCATTATGTCTGTGGGTTTGCATTTAATTGCCCAATGACCCTGTGTCGTCCCTAAGGCTGGGCTTCCATGTCATTGTGTCGTGTTTCAGGGCCAGACACACCAGACATACACACACGCACACTTCATCTGGGTCTGTGCTAGCGTGCAGCACTCTTTAACCCAACATCAACCCAGATTAGACTGACTTCCATGTCGTGTTTAAGAGTTCAATACAAAAATGTCACACACACGCAAGCACTCAGACAATCGCCATCAGATATACTACTGCTCACAAGAGACTTGAATAAAAAAGATCATGCCTGCAACAGATCTTAATACAGAATATGCTGGTATGGGCCAAACACGGCCTATTAAATGTAAAAAATGTCTAATATTCTAGTAGTATTTGAGGCTGAGCTTAAGTTGTCTCTCCTGCTCTCCACTGGCAGCAGAATTACTGATTGTTAGCTGATATACAGTTTATAATTCACACTGCTAAAAAGGCATAATTAAAGGTGGGGTAGATGTGGGGGGATGTATTTAGCGTATTATAGCTTTCACAGATGATTAACATTCTTCGTTTTAAAGTGAAACTGCCGAACTAATTGGTTCCGATTGTAAAGAGAAAAGTTACACTAATTTAACAAAAAGTGCATCAGAATGAAATCACTACCCTACCTTTAAAGCAATCAGCTTTTTTTTAGATGAATAGACAAAACTATGACACAAGGTAAAGCACAGTACACTCTAACAGCAGTGGGTTACAGATTAAAGTATATATTACAGATTACGTTGTCATAAATTTAGTTCAACTCAACACAAAAAAAAACTGCTATCCTGGCTGTCAAGTTCTCACTTCCTTTTTGATTCATTTTAAAGTGGACTTCAGGCACCTGTTAAATAACTATTACAGCAGAAGCCAATGCTGGATGAACTCTGGTGTTCAGCCCAGTTGTTCAAGGAATGCAGGAATCCTGCTGATGTTGGTCATTTTTATTTTGGGGCCGATTAGTCTCCCATTTGCATATTGGTAGCGCCTGATCTCCCTGGCACTCCTTCATTCATCCATATGCAATACATCTGGAGAGGAATAATTTTCTCTCTCTAGCTTCAGGCAGTTAGAAAAAAAACACGTCTCCTGAAGAATGGTGTGGTGCTTGTGTTTAATGTATGAATTATATGCATGAAGCCTTTTTTACTGTTGATTTGAATTCCAAATGAAGAGGAGGAAATGAAAGGAACGGGTCGACAAGGTCCGTGCTCTAAAAAAAAAAGGAAGGCTTTAAAGTGTTTCTTATTGATCTCATGGGGTTGGTGGGGAAGAAGAGGTTAAAAATATACAGCAAGGTGATCATGTGACCATCAGATGACAGGATAGTACTCCCTGTTCATTACCTAACAGACAAAGCTACATGCAAAACAAGAGCAGTTACTACCATTTACTAGTTACTAGAAAATCTTATACTTTTTTTTATTGCTAAAAATATGTTTATACACAACAATGTAAAATACTCAATTAAAAGACAATAAAGTTAAGCCCTGCTTTTGAAACTGTAATTAGTGTTGGGCACCATGAGTACTGTAATTAAAAAATGTATTGTAATTAAAGCCTTAGAGGTAAACATATTCGACTACATTATATGCATTAGTGTCCCATTGTCCTCAAAGTGGACCTTGTTTCTTTATATTTCATGCTCTTCTGGAGTGGTTCTAGTACCCAGTCTGGAGTCCAGACACAGTTTGTACTTGTTTTTTTACCTCATATTGCAGCTCTATTGCAACTGGTCTGGTGTTGTAAAAATAAGAAAATCATTTGATTGTTGTGGGGTTAAATGTTTTTATAAGTCTATTCAGATTGATGTGCAGCAATAGTTGCTTCTCAATCACCATTGCATATGTCTTACCCTCTTGTCATTGTGTTAAAACACACCTGAATGTTCCAGAGCTGCTGATGATCGATTCATCAAGGACTGATGGTCAGCAGCACCTGCTGCAGCTCAACTAAATAAATATATGGAAGCAATTAATGGTAAGAATCAAAAAGGTACATGTTTGTCTGAAGTGGTACACAGCAAAATCAACAGTGTCAATTCAACTCTAATGGAACAACAATTCCATTCCAACAATTCAACACTTTTGAAAGTGTCTATATTGGTCCACACTGAATTGAGTTATTTCAAAACTTTTGAAAGTGTTAAACATTTTACATCGTCACAGAGTTGAAGCAACACCATCAAGAGCTGAATTTTAACACTGGCAGTGTTGAATTTACGCAACACTAGTGTACAGAGTCAACATGTAACTCAGATTACAACTTTCAGTGTATAATTTTTAACAGTAAATGGAGTTAAACTATGTTAACACTATAGACAGTGTTAAATATAACTAAATATTTAACTCTTCTATATAGTTGATTTCTATTTTAAACAACACTACTGGGAGTTATTTAATAATCCTCAATTTCACTCCCCAAAACATTACATATAAAATTATTGAAAAAAAAACACACACAAAAAAAACTTTGTTCAACTTGTATTTAAAACAGTTAAAATGTCCCAACAACAGAAGCACTCTACAACAACAGGTTAAACAATATGACACAATGTATGTTTTTCCATCCATTTCATTTGAAAACTGTTGGTCATACTGTCTGTAATAAATTAACTCCTTTAGTCAGAAAAATCAAAAATCAAATCTGCACCTTGGATTTCTGAAGTACAGCTGAGAACTGCTTCTCTTGCTTGACTGTGAATGTCCTTTACAAGTAGTTCCATGGACTCTACCATTGATTGGACTGTGCTCTCAGCAACACCAGATACTTGTAACTGTGCTACAACAGAACCACACGTTTAACACATGATGATTGTCAATAGAGACCTGGGTAGTAATTGGAGTGTCTGTACTGACTGCCTGACAAGTTGATGGCTCATCACCTTCATTGTGAATGTCCACATTGTCCACAATATAAGTCAAAACAATTTCCCTGTGAAAATAATTAAGGTGCTTCTTGAACCCTGAAAAAGTGCAAAATGAAAAACTACATCCTGGCTGTCCACATTTCAAATGTAATGTCTTTCCAGGATATAAACCATGGTGGAGTCTTAAATGCTGACAAAGCAGTGCAGAACCTCTGTAGTGTGCTCCACATATGAAACAAACAAACATATTCGCAACCAAGCATATCAATCACCTCAAGTGTTGTTGTTAAAAAGTCTTGCTCAGAGTTCCCTGACTCTGGGATTTTCTTTGGCACTTCCCACATCAATGTAAACACTGTGGTTTGGATGAACATGTAGAAGTTGTAGAGGGCTTGATGGTAGTTGACACTAAAGATGAAGTGTGCTTTGAAGAGGTCATCAAAAGCTGCCAGTGATGTCTGTGCCTTGCAATGATGTCGTATGATGATGTAGTACCTTTGGATGCTGTTCTTCCGTTTACCAACACACAGGAGGAAGGGCTGTCCTGGCTCCACACCTTCAAGCAATGTTTCAATACTGGCTCTGATCTATAACGGCACATTAAGAGGAACCATGAGAAAACAATGAAATGTAGCAAATATTTACTGCTGCACAAAACAAATGTGCAGCAGTGTCAAATAACTGCATAACACAAAACAATTACTTACCCACAGATATCTCACAATATGGTTAACAGCTTGATAGGAGCTAATTTTGGCACTCTTCTTGTGGCCTTTGGAGGTAGGAGGAAGCAGGTGAACCAAGAGTAGAATACTTGAGAGGTCGCTGTTCCAGCCTAGCGGCAAAGTAGAAAACAAATCAAAGATACTTATATATGAAATAAATCACATATATTGAAAAGAATATGGCAAGCTTACCAGCACTGTCTGGGTTTTGTTGCGCAGACAAGAGGTCTTCAACATGTTCATTTGAAGACACATTCTGACAGTCTGCCAGGATCCTAGGTTTGAAGTATGTGGGCCATTTGGCCAAAAATCTGCCAGCCACTTCCTCTCCAAACATCATGGTAAAGTCCTGTTCAATCTAACAAATTACAACAGTGCTTGTACAATGTATAGTGTATACCTTAAATAACACAAAAATGTCTTTCTTACCAAGCCAGGGGTGTTGAGGAATCGTGGGAAAACATCCAATACTGTTGAAGACCTATGCTGATCTTGAACTAGTGATTGACGATATTGAAATGTGGCCCTCATCTTCTCTTTGATAACGGATTCATCAGTTGAATGCTTCAGAAAGGATATTGCTTCTCTATAATCCTCTCCAAACAGCTGCTTGTCACTCAGGAAAAATTCCCTTATTCTCTTTGGACTATCTTGACAGACAGTGCTGGTGGAGGATCTCGGACTAAACTGAAAAGTTGCGCTGGATGGTCTTTAGCCTCCAGGCCAAGAGCCAGATCCACTCTGTGGGTCATAGAAGTGTTCTTGATGAATTCAAACACAGGTTGTAGAATAAGTTAAAAAGACACTTCTACTTTATGCATAAGCCAGCCACTTAGGTACAAACTTGCATATCCATTGTCTGAGTGTGGATCTCTGAGGCTGAGAAATAGAGAAATGATGCCAAGAGCATATTTAGTTCGAACAGAGGTTGGTGGGATACAACATAGAAAAATTTTTAAACCTTTGAATAGCACAAAGAATTGTATAATTGACATGTAATGTTAATAGCATGTCTTTTCATCAGTTAAAAATTTTACTTTTTAGATAATATATAATTTCACTTCAGTGAGTTTTATTCTCTCTCAAACTGTTGTTGTTTACAGCTTTAGATTATTTAACTATTTTTTGGAGTAGGAGCCATAATAATAGCATTGCTTTAACTATTAACCTGTACTCTCTGATGACTGTACTCTTTTTTCTAAATATTTTATTTGTATGAAGTGATAATATGAACACTAAATTACCCATGAACTTCAGTCATGTTGGCCACAAGAAGGTTTACCATCTGTCTCCATGCAACGTCCTTCAATGACTTTGTTTTGTCATACACATCCAAAACATCTTGTCCCCCCAAATTGGACAGGAGAGCATCTCTCACCATCTAAAAGAGATAGAAACAGAAAGGTATGAATGAATTTAGCCTTTCCACCAACAAAACCACAGGATCTGAGAATGAGCAACCTGATATATCACTCATTATAAAAGGGGAGGCGGCCACACACCTCTTTAGCAGATGGGTTCTTTCCCTCCATTTGTCTTAACAAACACAGTTGCATCTGATGAATCCGAGGATAGTAGCACAGAGGACGACGAGTCTGACACTGACGCATTTAAGAATGAAATTTCTGATACAGGTGACTCCAAAACCTCATGAAGGACAACTGTAATGCATTTTAAAGAAATACAAACAATTACAATGACAAAATAATTAGTCCTCCACAATATTCGTCATTAGTGATCCACCGTTTCCCTGGCTGTCAGGGTTTGTGGAGGAGAGTGGACACAATTGCAGGGAGCAGAGCAGTTTTAAATCTTTAATGTCTTTATTCTGTGCCGGGAGGGCCAAAACCAAAAATATAACAAGATTCGTAACATGGATTCTAGAGTTCGAGTTCAAAATTACTGAACAAAGCGAAGCATAATCACCAGTAGATTCCCTTTGTCAAGGCTGGCAGGACACAAACACATTCCCAAAACGACGAGACAAACTAGCACCAAGTGCAGGGAGGACAAAGACAAAATACAAAGGGATCAGGGTGGACAATTGGACACAGGTGGGACACATGAGGGAGGAGCAGGTAATCACTGGGAGGAGGAGGGAGAACACAAGGAGAGAAAACACAGGAAGCAAAACTCCAGACAATGCACAGGGGGGCAGGACTATCAAGGTAAAACAGGAAGCACAAGACACAAGAACTAAACAAAACACTAGAACAACAGGAAAATAACAATAACTAAACGCAGATTTAACTAAAAACCCAGAACAAGGAAGACAAAACCATAAATAAACACCAGGTCGTGACACTGGCAAGGCTAAGTCTCACCTGCTGCAGCTCAACTAAATAAATATATGGAAGCAATTGATGGTAAGAATCAAAAAGGTACATGTTTGTCTGAAGCTATTTGCCTTGGTTTGGCTGTAATGATGATGAAGTAGCTGGTCAGTAAAAGAGCTTTTATGGCCAAGTTAAGCTGCTCGGCTGCTTACCTTTAACATTTTTAGCTTCTATAACACACCTGTTGTTTTTTTTGTTTTGTTTTGTAAAGTTAGCCTCTTTGTCCTCCATAAACACTTACAGGATGAAAAGCTTAAAATGTGTAAGTAATGTGGAGATTTAGATGATTAGAAAATAACATGTCCCTTTTAACTTAAATAGCAGAAAAATGATGAACCTTGAATATCCACAGAGAAAATGACTTCAATCAGACAGATCAGAAACCAAGCAAAGCCACTGCTGCATATCAGAAACACTCAACATCTATTAACACAAAATGCTGTTTTCTGTTCTCCCGGATATCCCAGAGAAGATAATGTGCATTTGTGTACATTATCTTCTCTGTGAATATGTGTGTCTGTGTGACACCGCTCCACTTGGCGTGTTGTTTCTCCTCACTCGTGTCTCCAATAGCAGCAGGGGTGCCATCACATGCTGCGAACACAAAGCACTGGTGAGATCAGCGGTTAAACTGGGACATTTCAAACACACACACCCACACACACACAATCACAAATGCACACACACTTCCAGAGGCATGCAAACATTTACACACCTGCAAACTTGCATGCAAGCTTGCACTCATCATGACAAAAAAAAAAAACGCTGACACAGACATACACCGTCTTCTTCTTCTTCTTCTGTGGATGTGAATTTATTATCACAAGCTGTGAATGTGTGGTTGCCACTTGTCAGTGTGTGTCATCATGGAAAATGTGATCACAAACACACACTATTATTATTATTATTATTATTGATAAAAATTACACTAAATTGCACAGTGCAGGTTGGGATTAAGTCATTACTTTTCATTGCCTACACAGTGTGTGTGTGTCTTGCACAGTTGTGTAATTGTGTATGCATACAGCTTTGTGTTTTCTGCCATGTGCACCCACCCACATGAAAAACCTTTTATCTATAGTGTGTTTTTAAAGCCTTTTATTGGATTCCAGCTCCTGCCTCTTACTCCTCCTGTCTGCACGCAAACATCTTCTTCATGTGTCTGACACATATATGTATGGAGACCAAAAAACAGACTTCAAATGTTTATACATAATTGAAAACCTCACTGTACTTTGTAAATAATTACCATTGCATCACAGATCTTTTAGATAAATAGCTTGGATTGCTTAAAGTTCGAGTGTGCATTATGTATCTTGTCACCGATTGTCTGAATTTAAAAAATCTAATTCAAGTTCTTTAAAAACAAAGAAAATAAGAATAAAATTGTAAAAATTGAAAATAATATAAAAAAAACTGAAATCAGTATTACATCATTTTCCCAACATGTGTTTAATAAAGTAGACATATTTAACCAGGCTTTACAAACCAGTGCTGACATTTTAGAATAAAATCGCTTTGCTTTAAAAAACATTCCCAAACAGTTCACAATTTTTTTATCAACTATGTGACACATGTGATACGTTCAAAGACAATTGGTGTCAGGGTTTCAAGTTTAAGCCAGGGCTTTTGTTTTGAAACTGGTTTGTATTTATTTGTGCTTGTATGTACTTGCTGTTTTATTTTGGTATTTCCTGTTTAGTTCTGCATCACTGACTCTCCTCTCGTTTCAGGTGTCTTGACTTCCCCCTCCTTGTGTTCTCCTTCCTCCTCCTGATCCTCCCTCATGTGTCACACCTGTGTCTAGTTGCCTACCCTGCTCCCTGTGTATATAGTCTGCGTCCTCCCTGCACTCGGTTCTAGTTTGTCTTGTCACCTTGGGAATGAGTTTATGTCTTGCCAGCCTTGACCTTGCATGTTCTCCAGGTTGCCTTGCCTTGTTTGATCCTGTTTCCTCGCTAAGTATCTTTGTTTTTGCCTTACGGAGTTTTTGCCACTTACTGTGTGATTTTGAGTTTTGAACTTTGGACATTAGCCCTCCTGGCTTGTGAATAAAGACTTTATTGTTAAACACTGCTCCGCAGCCTGCATCTGTGTCCACACTTCAGCACAACCCTGACAATTGGAATATGCATTTCATATTTACAGGCTGGTTTTGTGGTTCAGAGGGGTTAAATCATGAGACCTTCATTCAATTTCATAAAAGTAAAAACACACAGTCTCTCTCTTTTGAACAAAAATAAACACGAGACAGCACTTTGTCTGCACAGACCATAATCCTACTGTTTTTAGTGTTTTTTTTTATTTTTTGCATCTGTACGTGTATACAATGCATTGCACTGTGATGCAAAAAAACAACACAAAAAAGAACGATGATGCGAGTTGATCCATCGAGGTGATCAGGTTCAAATAGTGATTAACCATTTTGTGACATTGTGAAACCCCCACAGACACCTGATGACTATCTGACTCTCACTTCCAGACAAATCTGCTTGTTTACCTCTCTGCTCTGCGCTAAACATGAAACATGCTATTCGTTTCAATTCTGACCCAAAAAATCCTCATCTTAGTATTCATTAGCCTGCTGAGATGTTGTATGTTTCTTTCCCCCATTTGCATTCATTTCTCTCCTTCTCTGAACTCTTCCTCTATCCTTCTCTCACTCTTCCTGTTTTTTTACCCCAACTGGAAAGAGTTGGTTTAGTCAGGGCGACATGCCTTTGGCACTGCTTGAAATTCAGGTTTCCCATTAAGCCCTGGAAAGTTGAATCTAGGGACAGGATGTGTGTTTGTGTGTGTTATGGACTTAATTTAGAAGGGAGAAAACCAGTTAAGGACCAGTAGACTTAGAGTTGCTTTGAACATGAATCATGAATGATTTGTGTTAAGGACATATATGTATGAAATTTAAAGTGTCATTTATATTTCCATTTAAAAAAAAAAACCTTCCAAAAAAAGGAATATTAACCCAATCCCATGAATAGAATACACACCACACATAGCACTCATCATGTATTATCTCTAGCTGTAATAATGCTGAATCAACGTCATTCAAAAGGTAAATTCAGGCAAAGTAGCTGCTAATCTTTACACAGAAGGTTCAGATTTAACATTTCACCCTCTAGCGGTTCCAGCCGATAGCAACTGTTATCAGCTGCTCCACGTCCAGCCTTTTAAATCTCTGCCGACTCGAAATGACTGTGAGCGCTTGGCAGTTGTAGATGACACGTTGTGAAATGACAGACAAGAGCAGGCCATCCTCTTGCTGAGTCCCACATTTTTATTGCAACATTACGTCTGAGGTTTATATTGCATCGATTTTTGTTCCAGCATAATCTTTCAGCCAGGTTGTAATGCACTTTTTTTTTTGAAGTTGCTTTGTGTGCTAACCTTTCCCCAAAATGTAAAACAAGAAAGGTTACAGCAGGCTTTCATACACATCCATCTGTCCTTTTTGTTTTCTCTCTTTATCCAGCAGTACAACTTTGAAAGTCACCTCGTCTTTTTTTTTTTTAATTTTCCTGTCTTATTTTTCTTCCTTTGGCTTTGAGCATCTGAACTTCTCATCACACCAAGCGTGCTGTCAAGTTGGATTAGTCCGTGAAGTTTAACTCATGGCTTTTCGTCTGACAAATAAACCTTGCTGAGTTGCAAGTTCAAAGTTTATCCATTAAATGTCGGGAGCCCGTTTCTTCCCTCGATTATCTCTCCTGAGTCTAAAGTTTCTCTGCTGCAGCTTAGCAGCACCTGCATGGCATCATCAATCGAGAGGCATCATGGGAAGAAGGGCAAAGAGTGGGGGGTGACTGAGAGGTTGGCTCCTGCCTTGGGTCTCTGCTGTGGGGATGAAAGAGAGGCGGGAAACCAAGAAGGGTGTCAGGAACGCACAGGCTGTTTGAATTAGTGATCCATAGTTTTGTGAGATGAATGATGTCTTCTCACACATATACATATAATGTATATATATCTACTCCCTACAAAGTTCTAGTGTAACCAGTTACCTTCAGAGGTCACATAATTATTGCAATAAAGTCCACCTGTGTGCAATCTGAGTGTCACATGATCTGTCAGTATATACACACCTTTTCTGAAAGGCCCCAGAGGCTGCAACACCACTAAGCGAGAGGCACCACTAACCAAACAACACCATGAAGACAGAAGAGCTCTCCAAAAAGGCCAGGGACAAAGTTGTTGAGGGGTACAAGTCAGAGTTGGGTTATAAAAAATTATACAAATCTTTGATGATGTCGTGGAGCAACATCAAATCCATCATCCATCAAACTGCCAAGAGAGGGCTGCCCACCAAAACTCACAGACCGGGCAAGGAGGGCATTAGTCCGTAGGAACACAATAAACCGTACACTCCACAGAGCTGGGCTTTATAGAAGAGTGGCCATGTACAGAGGAAGGTGCTCTCATCAGATGAGACCAAGAAAAAGGCTATGCCTGGTGCAAACCCAACACATCCAAGAACACCATCACCACATGAAACATGGTGGGGGCACTGGGAAGCTGGTCAGAATTGAAGGAAAGATGAATGCTGGTAAATACAGGGATATTCTTGTGCAAAACTGTCTGCCAGTGATTTAAAACTGGGACGGAGGTTCAGCAGGACAATGACTCGGACTCTGGTTTAAGGGGAAATATTTTAAAAGCCTAGTCAAAGCACAGACCTCTTGCCTTGAGGACTGAGTGGCTAGATGTGGCAAGCTCATAGAGACTTAGGCAGGATAATATAAGTATCCATCCTCTTGTTGTGGTCAAGCGGTGACTTACGATGCAGACTAAGCCCTTGCAGGAAGTGTTAAAATTGCAGTTCCTCCTGCAGCCTCTAGGGATTGGCTCCAAAAGTGAGTCAGTCCCCATTGAGTTCGATGTTATGTTATGTTCCTAAGAAAAAGAACTTGCGTTGGATTTGATTCAAATCCAAACTTTTCTCCCTCATCAGCACTAACCTGTCCTTGTACCTGGCTCCTGACGCCCTCATCTGTTTTCCCTCCACTTCCTGTTATCTCTCCTAAACTCTTCCCAACCTTCTCTGTTTCTCTGATTCTGCTCCTATCTCCTCACCTCCAACCAAACTCCCCCCACCTCACCCCACCCCAAACCAACCCGTCTCTGATTCAGCACTGCCCCTTCGGCTGTGTCGTAGGAAGGCGACTTTATCATCATCATTATCACCATGTTAATTCCAGAGCCTTATCTTCCTAAATAAAGTGTGTGGTTTTGTCTCTTTGTGCTGACATCCCCAGGCTGCACTTGAATGTAGCTTTATTTCTATCTTGCTCTACTTAGCACTGAAATGAACTGGGTTTTTTTTGGGGGGGGGGACTAGCGCTAGCGTAGCTTGCATCAGCTAATAGGGGTATCAGCAGTTGCCTGCATCGGAGAACATCAAAGGGAGCAATTCCCTCTGAACACGGAGTCTGAGTGCAAGCAGCGGGCACACATGCAAACACACACACACAGACGGGTGCATACAGCGGGCATGAAGGGAAGGGGTAGCTTCCTGTTTTCACAAAGCATTTCCATATATGTTAATAATGGTCTTGTTATTGTGCAGAGACAGCCGGCGGTGTGATGAAGTGATGAGCTGTCCTGGCTGCAGGAAGGAGCACAGACGGAGTTAGAAATCACTCTTTCACACACACACATTGATTTCTTGCCATTGTCCGTGCTGGTGCTGATATGAATGATGTGTTTGATGTGGAGGTGAATCATTGATGTTTCTGCTAACACCACATGATTGCCCTGTGAAAACAGCTTCATTTGATGCTGGTTCTGAAATAATAATAAAAAAACCTGCATGGGAACTGGGTCATGAAATTTCAAACAATCATACTCCAAAGCCAGATGAACGGCGTTTGTGTGGGACAAGAGGCGCTTTTAACACATCTTACTGATGTTCCATCGTGTGTGACAGGAGCGATGGCAGCTCCTCTATCTGCAGAACACCATGACAAACAAAACTCATTAGACCTATCAGAGTACTGTAATCACATTTGTTGAGGAAGCCCCCCACACCCCCACCCTCCTCCTTCAGCAGTTGTGGTTTAATTTGATTTGCTTGGTGGATGGTCACAGAGTGCTGCTGATTATCATCAGAATGATTGATAATCAGTGTTGGGAAGCATACTTTTAAAACATATTCAGTTACAGAATACAGATAACATGTTCTAAATGTAATATTCCCTTACAATACTCAATCTGAGTAACATATTCTGAATACTTGGATTACTCACACATTGAATTGCTTTTGAAGTGATTGAATGCAGCGACCTTCTGCTTACTACAAAGGACGGTACATAACAGTCAATAGTCTATATTATTACAGCTGACTGCATTCACATCAATGTTATTCGATTTAGAGGACCAGAAACAGAACGTAATGATGTCAAAATAATCCAAATATAAAAAAAGGGTCATTTTAAACACACAATACAGGCATAAAATAGAGGTTCTTTATTTTACCATGTTAAAAAACTACCTGACTGCAGCCACATGTTCCTACTTTAATGTTAATCAGCCTTAGTTTTGGACGGAGTTAGCTAGTAGCTAACAGCTCACTGATTCAAAGTGATGCTAACAGTATAACGGTATCATGATTGAGGACAGTGGCAGCTGCTGGTCTTTCAAACAGGGGAAGCTCATTTTAGGTGTACATTATACAATGTATCCCATTGCAGCCTTACTGTTACTAATAAAGGGAAATGTTAATTGTTGTCAACCACAGTGATGCCATAGAACTACAGCAAACCTAAACACACACCTAAACTGTGTCTGTATACAACAGACTAGCACGCTAACTAGCAGGCGAACAACGAACACAACTTAAACAACAAAACCCAATAACTTTATAGTGATCAGTATGTTTTATTTCAGACTGTAATATGTGCAATGTGTGAAAAACAGCCTGGACGGACAGCGCGTTGTCTCACGACGAAATCCGCACACAAATTAATTCTACTTTGCTCACATGCCGGTGTTTGTTTCCAAATTCCTGCCAATCAAAAGGCCAAGCGTCCTGGCCCGCCCCCAGTAAGCCCGCTTTCCATTCACCTCCAGAGACAATCAGCGTCTGAGGAAATGCTGATTTTCTGCATTTATCCAATGAATACATGGTCTTACTGCACTCAAAAGAAGAGCATCAGACGTTCAGCGTCAAGCACAGAAAGTAAAACAGACACACAAATAAACTCAGTTACTAAAACAAAACAGCCTTTTACATTGGTATTAGTCCATAAGCAGCTCAATCACCCCTTGTGATTGTTATTTGGTGCCAAAATAAGTCCGATTACGGCAAATTGGTGTTCATAGAAGACAGAAGACTTTACTTCCAAAAAATGAAACTTCACAGCTGTGTGTCTGAACACACCGCTTCTGTGACATCACCTGAAGGTTTCCAAAGAGCACTAGTGGAGCTGAGACGGGCTGGCAGTCACTAAATAAGGCAGCTTGTGCTGTGATTCGGAACATGCCTGTCACTCAGAAATGGTGACACCCATAATTATGCATGATTTGAAGCCCTAGAATATTATTTTTTATAAAGTGATAAAACATTAATCTACATACAGTCGTCACAAAAAGGGGAGTTTTAGATCCAGCCCCTAGAGGCTGCAGGGTGAACTGCAGTTGTGAACTCTCCTGTGTCAGCCCTGGAGGTTGCCATGGTTTAATACATTAATAATATGGTTCCTTGTGTGGCCAGCTGTTGTCAGCTCATCGCGTGTTTAATTCTGTCAAGATCAGATTTGGGGTGGAACATGTTAAAGATGAGAACGAGGCTCAGTTTCACAGCTGTAGTAATAAATGAAAGTGTTAATTCAGACACTGTGGGCTAGTGTTTTCCTGTGTTTAGAGGAGCTTTGGCAGGCGACCTGATCAAGATGTCACTTGGATGTCTCTCTGCTGAGACAGTCCAGGATTAGATGATTAGCAGGAGGCCCTGAACAAGCTGCAGGGATCAGACTGCACATTCCACCTTACCTGGGAGCGCCTCGGGACAGCCCGGGACAGAGCTGCAGGCTGTGACTGAAGAGCATCTGGACTGCACTGATTAGTCTGCTGCCAGTGCAGCCTGATGCAGAGATACACACATTAAACACTAGCTGATGTCTCATTTGGTCAAAATCACTTAGCTGGATTCAGCCATGTGAGAAAATAAATACATCACAAGGAAATTATTGGCTTCAATGAATATATTTGGACGAGCAAACATTTCATCCTCTTTCAGACAGATTAATGAGATACACCTGAACTATGACTGAAGCAAAATTAGATTCTTTAAATCATTTATAAATGCTTCCATGCAAAATTAAACAGGTCTTACGCTGGGATTTCAGCTGGATTATTATTTTTTTGTTATTCTTCAACTTATACATAAGTAAAATATACACACAATTTTTAAAGGGACAGTACACCCCAAAGTCAAATATTCACATTTTCCTGGTAGCTTGCGGTGTTGTTTGCTAATCTTGATGGTCTTAAGGTAAGTTTCGGGTGTCTGCCTTCTCTTCAGTAAATGGCACAATTTTTTGTGTGATGCAAATAAATAAAAAATAAACAAATAAATGGCCGGACAAACAAACAATAAAATAAATTAAATAGTTATAATAAACACAGATGGATGGACAGATTGATACATAAATAAATAAATAAAAAAACATTTTCCCCAATTTATCAATAAAATCCACAGAGGTCAAAGGTAGCTCTATGGTTTCAGTTCTTAATGTGAGCAGCAGACTAAGTATCTGTGCTGCAGGATTAGGCAGCAAACCATAACCATGGTAACCAAGACCCAAACTAATGATGCCTCTGCATCATAAAGTTGGAATAACCTTTTTTTTAACCTCTACTCATGAAATGATCATGCCAATTCGATTTATTTTTGATTGATAAAGTATATATTTTCTCAAAACTTTATTGATCAATCTCTGCAGTTTGGATGTAGTTTGAAAGAAAACGGATATTAAGCTAGGACATAGCCAAACCAAAACAACAGACTGAAAGATGCTAACAAGTGAGAGAAACTGCAGCGTTGCATCTTTATTCTGCATGAATTCATTACTATGAGAAACATAACACTTCATAATAGTAGTTTAATCTTGGGATGTGAGTAGATCTTCACATCTTCTCTTCTTCACATCTTCTCAGCTACATGATGAGTGCAACCCAAACAACTCGGCAGGCTTCTTCTTTATTTTGTGATTTAGAAATGAGGCTAGAACCTCTGGGACTGTCAAAAGTTTACACTCTGAGTTAGAGATTCTCTTTCTTCTCTTTTATTGATTATCTAAATTGACTGGTGGACATCAAAGCTCAATTTAATGCCGATTCTGTTAAAGACACACAAAAAGATAATACTTTTTAGGGGGAAGAAGATTTTTTTTTATGATTGATGTTTGATGCTGTAAGTTTAATGATTTATTAATAAAGAGTTGTCCAGTCGATGAACTCTGATGAAAACCTTCACGTCAACTTAATGTAATTCACTCTGAGCAAACACATCAGTAATTGGACTGTACCATGTGGTAAACATTTACACACTGATTATTATTCATTTGTTGGCATACACATACCTTATTTGGTAAACACTCAGTCCCTGACTGTGAGAACACTGTTAGCTGGATTTTCACTGGAAGCAGCACTATTATATCTTTATAGTGTTAACACCCTGACCCATCCACAACCAGCACAGTGACACACAACACACAGTGCAGTGTCTCAACTTCACCTGTCTGGAAGTATGGATTTCTGTTGTCAGCTTGTGTACCTCATGAATAATATGTGGTCTGTTAAAGTCATGAATATACAGTACAGTGTGCATTATGTTGTACACTGTCACTGACAGCTCATCATCTCCTGCTAGTTGTGACAGCAGATAAATTACATTTATATATATTATGTTTTTTATATATTGTTGCAAGTAGATTTGCTTTTGACATTGGTGAGGACCTAAGATTCCAACAACTTGGACTCGCTGTCTCTGTGTTTTGGCACTGCCAACCAACTTAGCTACACACGTGAAGCAGGGAAAGGCACAGCCAATCACATGGCCATATGCGTTACAGTAGGACCTGAGCCCAATCAGAAACAGAATACCAAGGGTTTTGTGTGCCAATGACAGGAGGATATGTATTGGTAGGACTCCAGAAAAGAACAGAATTTAGCCTTTACTGCACCCAAGATAATTTTTTTGGAGGGGATGAAATTATTGGTGAGAACATTTTATAAATTGCTGGACATTGGTGGGGACGCGTCACCTCCATCCATGCTAAAACTATACCGTTGTATTGCTGGTAAAGTTAGACTAGTAAGTAACATAATGCATATATACCATGTTACTCTAATAAGACACTCACTGGTGGCAGCTTTAAAAACGATTTCCCTCTGGGATTATTAAAGTATCTAAAATAAAAATAAAATACTTTATCCTCGTGTGTATGTTATGTATATGTTTATTTTGCCATAAGGTAAAATAATATACGTTATATAGATATACATGCTGCTTGAAAGTGTGTGAACCCCTTATATTCTTTATATATTCTATATAAGTTATATAGACACTTTGTGTCTTTATAAGTCTTTGTGTAAAATCCACATGCGGCAGCTCTGTCCCTTTGTCTGACCTTCTTTTCTCATTTTCAAAGTGTTTCATAGATACAGGAGTCGGCCCGCTTTCTTTGACAGTCTCTGTAATGTCAGCACACAGTTTGTCCTCAGCATGGATTTAAATGTTGGATTCATTCAGACATACAGACACTACTTAGTGTCAGTCACTAATCTGAGTGGAAAGATTCTTTGAGGAAACAAGGACGCAGCACTCCCTGTAATCATCTCTCCTTCTGCTTCCACAGAGATACAGAAACTCCCTTGATTAGAAACATGCTCTTTCATGGAGGCATGTTGTAAAGGAAACTAAACTTACAGAAACTAGATTCCTTGTTGACATGTCATAATTTGTAGGAACCTAATCCAAGCACAGGTAAACATGTTAATTCACTGACCCTTGATCATGTTCTTTCTCTGCTGGAGAAACCTGTTGAAAACTACAAAAAAAATGAGACGTTTTAAAGACAAGACTCACAATTATCTGGAGGAAAATAAACAGCAACTGCAGTTAGCATAATAAATAATGTAAAAATAACTACAGCATCATTCAAACAGACAACATCAGTGTGCACACTGTGTTAAAATTAACAATATTTTCTTATTGATAAATCTAAGTGCAAAGCTCATCCAAATCAATCAAACCAAATCATGTTTAGCAAAGGGAGGGAAAGAGCAACAGAAAGAAAAGAGAAAGAACTTTAAGAACTATCTGTTTTTTTCTCATAAATTTTAAACTTCAACATAAAAAGAGTTTTTTAATATATATAAATATATATATTACTCTTCAACACTGTAAGTCATACATATGTGACCCTTCTGCGCCTTAACAAAGCAGTACCATCCAGGGCTGATAACTTACACCAATGAGCTGCAGTTCTTTAAGTGGCCACTTGAGGGTCCAAAAGTGAGTCAATCACCATAGACCTCCATGTCTAACTTTACAGCAGAAATAAATGTTTACAGTCTGGTACATAAACTGTTGTGTCTCATCTCAACTCTCCATTTTTATGGCAGCTATGAGGAGTACATATCTACATAACTTATACTTTATAATGTATTTATTTTTTGCATAACTCAGGGTGTGACCACTTTAAGTGCCAGGCGGGTGTTATTTTAGATCAGACCCACCTCAGCTTCACTTATAATGGATTAATGTAACGATTAATGCACATTTTGATAACAAGCTATTTTCAACTTAACGATTTGCAATCACACTCACAATCATCACTCCTACAGTGATAATTGTATAAAATATAATAGTAAAATACAATAGTAAAATATTGGCAGGTCGCTCCTATAAAATTAAACCTATTTTCTCTCAAATACATTTCGGAGATGAAGGATATTTTGTGTCCAGTGTATGGAAATGTGATGACATGTAGAGGCAGAATTACATCACTGTACGCATGTGATGCTCCAAAGTTGTCGACAAAGACTTCATTGTGGCTGTGCAGAGATTCACAGATTTGACAGCATGTATATAGTGATTTCGTATTGTTGAACTACTACAAGCAAACTTGACAATGAATTCATGTGAATTGTCTGCTGCTCCCTTGTGGCCTGCAGACCTGCTGCATGGCGATAAGAAACGCCAAAACCGCTGGCTGCCATGATCAGCTTTGCGTCTCTGAGGACACCAGAGAGACAGGAGGATGCGGGAGCAGCCGAGGCTCGGAGGGTTCTAGATTGCTAGAGCGCTCTTAGAGAAGTCAATCGGGGGACAGGGTAGATGGTCTTCAGCAGTGGGACGGGCCTCTCCGTCATCATAGGGATGGGGCGGCGGCTGATAATTGGGCGTGGGACTCGGTGGCAACAAAGCAACGTGGCCTTTGTAATGAGATTAATGATGTTGTGTTAGGTCTTGTTTCACCAAGGAGAGGATTATCTCCTAACAGCCCTCCTAAGGTGAAGGAAAGGACAATTACTCAGACAGATTCATCAGGCACATTCGGAGCTGGGTCAGGATCATTCCCACATTTACATTTTACTCAGAAAGACAGCCCTTCTCAAAGCATACTAATGCATCATATATGTCACCAAGCAGAGAGAGTCGGACCACAAAGCTCCTTCTCCTACGGGAGAGATGATGGTGGTACATTCAGTCAGCCAATCAGCTGCCAGACTGAAAAAGCTGCTGTCATTTAAGGGGCAAAAAGGGCTAGTATCTGTCTGGCACTCTACTTCTGAGAAAAAGACTGAGAAGGAAGCCAATGCAGAAGTGTCACGAACTGCACTTGCAGTGTCTTAACCGGCTACTTGAGGGTGGCTACAAAAGTAAATCAATACATTTGACTGGCACCATTTTCCCCATTGTTAACATAGGATGTGCAAGTCATGCTTTAAACATAAGTGGGGGGTGCTTTGTGTTTTGTTCCAAGATCGTGTCTTTTTCATGGACATGAAATATTTTAGTACAATGGGTGGAGCCACAGCATCCATCTTTATTTACAGTCTATGGTTTGTAGGAACACAGCTGTGATTTCAGACCAGGAAAAACAAATGATAGGTGTTTTTCCATTGCAGGGACTTGATGCTGCCGATAGGTGGCTAATGATATTGTTTAATTCTGTGCTTTGTCGTTTGAGTTGCATAGTTTCACGAAATAAATGCTGCGTTTAAGCAATTATCATCTAGTCCTTTAGGTCCACTCAGAAGGTCCAACCTTAAGGTAGGTTCTTCTTCTTCCATTCCTGCAGTGCAGAAAATGGCCCCCCAAAGTGTCTAAACTGCTCCATACACCTGAGGGTAGCTACAAGGTTCACAGTTCTCAATGTGATTGTCACTGCTAACAGTTGTACACCTTCACCCGTCTGATGTGTGCCTCCTCGATGTCTGAATCCTGCACACGCTCGCGTTACAAACAGTCCACAAATCACTGTTGCAGTCACACACAGACAAACGTTCCTTTATTGTGTACTTTTATGGACAGTTTGCACATTTATGATTTATCATTAGCAACAAGGATGATTCATCAACTGTAATAAAACTCTCAGAGTTGTATTATTCGAAAAACAAATGAGCATGAATAAATAATGATATGTGAATAAATCCGGTTATTATTATTGTTTTTTTCTCTTCCTTCCAGTGACTGAACTTGCTTGTATACATTATAAATCAATTCATCTAGCAAAAACAGATCCTAACTTTATAAAATATGGGTTTTCAGTTCAAGTCCAGTGTCTTCAAAAGCATCCTAAAGAAAAAAAACAGTAGTGAAATGCCACTATAATACAAGAAATATTATGTTCTTCT
This sequence comes from Parambassis ranga, assembly GCF_900634625.1. Taxonomy (NCBI): domain Eukaryota; kingdom Metazoa; phylum Chordata; class Actinopteri; family Ambassidae; genus Parambassis; species Parambassis ranga. The sequence goes on from NC_041026.1 coordinate 28,302,879, forward strand.
CCTCTAATAAAAACTGACATCAACCATCTAAGAGGAAAACCTACTGAGGTGCACAAAAAGACATTCTCTTTGATGGCACGGGGGGCTTAAATCAAGACTGATTATGTACTTTTTGTTTAGAAACATTCTATTTTCACCTTTCCAGCAACACTGAGGCAAGCAGTGTGATCACATTTCATCTGAAGTAACACTTTATTTTACAGTCTACGTAGCTTATGCGTGTTATATCCCAGCACTGACGGTGTTTCAGGTACTCTGGGGGGTACAGACTGAATGGCATTAGTGCTGACGTTGATCCCAAAAGTAAGTTGCAGTGGATTAAATGTACCATTTTGAGAAGGCTTTCAGGTGTAACACACCCCCTCCCAGCAAAATATTACTCAGAAGATGCTGAAAAAGCGATTTATGTTTATTAGATAAATCCACCCCAATAGACTAATTTTGGTTGCAAGCTAAAAAAGATATTTATATTGGATTAATATTTAGAGGACATTTAAACATTTAAGGGATTATTTAAGTATTTAAGTAATTATAAAATAACAGTCCAGGTTCATGTCAAAACTGACAACAGACCCAATATGGAATATGTCTGATGGAACTCTGGCAGCCACATTGGTGGTCTTGGTAGCCACTTGCTGTGTCTCAAATCATGCAGTTCCATACTTGCTGTTGTGATACAAAAGTGCATTCACACTTACAAGTGTGGCGACTTGCAGTACTCAGATTGTCGGCACATAACTGTCAAAAAGCCTTAAACGACGTCCCTGTAAATGGCAGCCATCTTGGGAGAGGGACTACTGCAGAATAGGACAGTGAATGCAGCACCATATAAATGTTACATGCTTTTTCCCCCCACTAAGCACCACTGTATCACTGTCGGAAGCCCTCAGGTTAATTTAAAGCTAACTAGAATTAGCTCAGTACATTAGCCAGTTAAAGGTTGCTATTGTCATTTCCAGTGAGTCCACACAAGTTGCCATGTTTGATCTGATTAGACACACTATACACATTATACAGCTGTAAGTGTACTAATGGAAGTACCCAAAATGAGACACAGCAACAGTAACACACGTCGTTTAGTATTAGAGAAAATAAATTTAGCAGGGATAAAATTTATGCAACTTTTCCTTGATATTTTGTTCACAAATGTGATTTTGTAATTGTAAGTTTTTTTTATTAGCTGAAGCTAGCAAACAGATACATTTCTGCATAGCTATTTAGCACTCCCCTGCTCTACACCTAGCTTAAACAATGGGTAATGTTTACATCTAGCTGTCAATGAACACAGTTTGTTTAAAATAGCCTGTTCGAAGCAACTAGGCTAACAAACTAATAAAGATTTATGATTTCATGACATGTTTCCAGTATCTGGGGTCTTGAAGATGCTTTTAAAAATACTTTTAAGCTACAAAAAACTGAATTTCTGTATCAGAAATGTTAAAGAAAGCCAGACAGGATGTCAGAGATATATATTTGAAATATATTAAGAATAAATTATTGAAATAGATTTCAAAGCTTTCCAATAAATCTGAATAAGAAATCCAGTAGAACTCATTTTGAAAATCTTACGACAGTAGCATCGTGTCACATTCCTCGCCAGTCAAACTACGACTACAAAAATGCATTTAAAATACATTTGGCTTTACTTAATCTGATTTGACATGCAAATATAATGCATTAGGAATGAAATTGCCAAATGTACTTAAAATGCATCAGATGCCATATTTATGATCATATAAAAAATGGCCAATTAATACTATGCATATTTTAGCAAAAATCATATGTGATTTAAATATGTTTTCCTTTACAGCCACAGTAAAGAAAAATCTCATCTACCTATAACACTAATGAATGTTAGATATCTCTCTTTCTTCTTGGGTTTTATGCTGTATATATATTTAGTCACTATTTTTAAAACAGGCTATTCTTTTTAAGGGCCGACACTGTGGCTCCAGTCGTAACTGCGAGGAGATCTGTGACACACCACTGCAAACACAAAGAGAGAGATTGTAGAATAAAGTGCACTGTAACCGAATCAAACACACGTCTTCCAAGTACAGTAGTTGCCGTAGAAGCGCTGTGCAGCTTCAGACTGGGCTGAGGGCTCCAGGGCCTCTCCTGGGGTCATTCATCAAGGTTGGATGGTGGAGAAATGTGCCCGTTGTTGGTATTAATAGCCTGGGGTGAAATAGGTCTTCTCCGCTGCGGAGACGATCTGGCAACTCGGGTGAGCCCTATCTCACTGGTTTCTGCACATTTCGCTGGCTCGAGCCTCGTTCTGGGCCTCATTCTCCTCAAACTCTTACTGCACGAGAGGCGGCGAGTGTTGCAAAACATACCCCCCCACCCCTCCACACACACACACCCACTACATAACTCCAGGTACTCTTGCTATTGCCCAGTTCAGTAAATCTTCTGATAAATTCATGATTGATAAATTATGTTCTCTTTGTAGACAATAAAATTAAAATCATTTGTGATAATTAAGGCAGTCTCTCCATTTATAAACAAGACATTTAAACTCAAAATGTAATCAGATAGGAAAAAAAATGAAAGGTTGGACTTGTCCCAAAGAAGTCATATTTACTTGCTCCATAAGGTAAAACCTTTCACATTTTTGTTCTTTAATCTCTTGAGAAAAAGTCTTGTAAAGTTCCCATGTATCTTCTTCTCCCATTTATCTGTTCACCTTTTTTTCCATGGAGTCCCTCTAGACCTTGTAGAAGTCCGGGATTCTGGATTTCAGCAGAAAGAAGCCTCGGAGTTTGGAGTTATACGTGCACCGAAGGCACACTCTTGTTGAGGACTTGCGCCCTCATCAGCTGGACGCTGGTCATGATCTTCTTCTGGTGTCCCATCAGCGTCACCCCGAGCCTCTGGATGTCTCTGCATGGAACAGGAAACAAGGGTTTTAATCATTTGTGATAGCTGACAACAACCATACCCACATTGTAAAACATATTTTCATATTTTAAACCACTATTTGTGTGTATAAAAGATGGGCTTGTCATAAACAAAAGTTGGTTGTGTGGTTCCCTTGTGGCAAATAAGGTAGTCAGAGTGTATTCTTTAATCTCTTTAGCCTGGTTGTTGTTTCTGTTGGGGATTATCCAGCACCCCCTTGTTCATGTGTGACCTTTCCAAAACCTTTCCTGTAAAATGTTTGTCATCCCCAAAACAATAAAAAAATAAAAAATAATAAAAACAAAATTGCCACCGCAGCCCACAAATTCACTAGCTGTCCCCTCCTGGTACCATTGGTACCATGCCGCTCTGCACCACACTCCTCACCGGCTGGCAGTGTATAGCTTTCAGCTGGGGCAACCTCTTCATCCTACATATGCCTAATTATTAATATATTATGTCTAATAAACTGTCTTTTGTTTGTAGTTGGACATAAAGCTATAAAGTCTGCAACAAAAAAATGTGTTCAGTATGCAAACAGTGTATACAAGCCATATTGTCACATTATTGGCTTTGAACCTCCTACTCAAGTGGTTTGTAATTATTATTATTATTGTTATCTGTAGCCTCGACAGCTCAGTCATCAATTGTGTGTAGAACAGAGGGTATGCACAGATGTCGCATTGGAATGGACGCACCTCACTCACACTGAGTGAAACTGTGAAGATGAAAGTAAAACTGATCATTATCTTATATTAAAGGCAGTTGGACTTGACAGTGATCCTCAAAACTTACCAAAAGTGTGTGTGTGTGTGTGTGTGTGTGAGGGGGGGGGGGGGTTGCTGACATCAATATTTTATTTATATACCTGATATCAATGTAGGAAGAGCAGGGAGCAAATCAGCAGGGAGCTTTGAAACTAAATAAAGATGCCACAAAGTCAGGGTGTAGGGGGATCACTTGCATGCATATGAAATATTACAGACACAGCAAAATGCATTGCATGTAGTGTAACATCCCTTTTGACATTTTTTAAACTGGGACATAATTGTGGGACATTTTTAATATCCAAATATGGAGTTGGCAGCATGAAGGGAGGAGACACCTTGTTTATTTAAACATACTAACTATACTCTACTGCAGAGGTCTCCAATTTATATTCTGCAAGGGGTCAAACATTCATTTTGTTTTATAATGAGGACAGATTCTTCTAAACAGTTACATGAAACAAACCATATGCACTTTTTTTCTCAATTTCCATCAATGTGCCAAGAAGTCAGAGACATATGGTGTGCATAAGCTTCTCTATGAAGCTTTTCAAGTGCCAGAGGGCCAAAAAAACAGGAGGATGCGGCAAATTTGGCTTGCATGTTAGGAAGGGCTGGTTTAACCATTCCAAATTGCTAATGTGAAAGTTTTCTCTTAAATGTTGGGACTTTGTAAGCATAAGTTTGGACAGTGCACCCTTTAACACATTGTTGGTGTTTAAAGATTGTTTCACATTAAAAGCTTTCCATGACTACAGGCATCTTAATGCGAAGCGCATGGCTGAAGAAACTGTTGAGTGTAGACAGGTGTAGTAGAAGAACTATGACATTATGTATTTGAACTGTTATAATAAAAATACTATATATTAAACTAACTCATTACTGTGACAGAATCAATTGTTACCTTCACATTAATAGCGGGGTGTTGTGAACAGAATGATGACAGATGGAATCATGGCAGAAAAAAAGATCCTGTAGGAGGTTTATTATGTCTGTGAATGAGCCCAGTGGTTGAGGGACAGTGATGACAAGGTCTATTTTAAGTGTAGGAGCTACAGATAACTCAGTCATGTTCTTTAAACAATCAAATGGCTGCTAACTGCTGCTAACAGGTCAACGTCATCCTTAACCCTCATGTGCTGTTCGGGACATTTTTGTCCTCTGAGAGAAATTTTTTTTTATTTTGGCCATAACTTTGTCAATATGTGGACAAATTGAATCATTTTTCCTCAACAAGCTTAATTTTACATAAATTTTGTTAATATGATTTTAAAATTTTTCATATGTCAACGGTACACTGTGGGCAAATTTTACCCCCTAATGTGTTGTTCGGGGACAAAAACGTCCCTTAACTTTAACAGTTTTAAAAATATATTAGATAAATATTTTTTTGAAATTTTTTTGCATAGACCTTTTAATTAACTTCAGTTCTAATCAACAGTAGTGAAAAAATCATTTTCCCCCAGGATTTTAACCCTTTAATCACCACTTTTATAAGGGGTGGTGCTGAAAATTGAAAAAAAAACATACAAAATGGCTCTCTAACATACACACAGTGTGTAGACACACAATTATGTGCTAAAATACTCCCTATAACTCCATATACAAGCCAGAAACTACACTACATGAGCACAGGCCTGCAGGTAAAGGGTTAATATGGTCATTAAGTTGTTAACTGTAAAAATCACAAATGTTACCTCCTACCAACAGGGTAAACCACCAACAATCAAGAATGCATGATTATGTAGTGCCATGGCTGTGCAGTCAAAAAACGTGTGGTTATAATGTAAGTCTATGGGACAAAATGGGAGAAAAAAAGAAAATCCAGTGCTGTGCAAAAACTAATAATGCAATAAAGTCAATTTTTTTACTGATGTTTGACATGACCAAGACTGTAATAAAGGTTCAAAAGAATCCAGTCCACATTCACCTTTTCTATTAAAAATGAGCCATTTTGTGTGTTTTTTTTTTTTCAATTTTCAGCACCACCCCTTATAAAATTGGTGATTAAAGGGTTAAAATCCTGGGGGAAAATGATTTTTTCACTACTGTTGATTAGAACTGAAGTTAATTAAAAGGTCTATGCAAAAAAATTCAAAAAAATATTTATCTAATATATTTTTACAACCGTTAAAGTTAGGGGACGTTTTTGTCCCCGAACAACACATTAGGGTAGTGTTTGCGAACAGTCCATGAGGGTTAATCACAGTCAGTGCTCACCCCTGGTTCATGCTTATGACGTGTCCCAGAGTGTGGTATCCCCCAGCTGCAAAGTGTTCCTTGTAGCGGCCCATCTTTATGGTGTCCAGCCACTCGTCCACTGAGTTACAGCTACTGAAGTCTGGGATGGCTCTCTCCATCAGCGGAGGACTGTTTAAACTGCGACAGAAAGACAGAGAGAGGAAGATGAATAGGAAAGATCTGACTGAAGAGTCCGAAAACGGAGAGGAGTCAAAAAGTGAGGGAGAGGGAGAATAGTGGGAGAAAAAAGGGGGCTTTGAAAGGTGCTAGTAACAGAGACAGAAAATCAATAGCAGTTAAAATGATAGAGAGGAGGTGGTGGCTGCGGGTGCAGGATGGTTGCTTTGGCTAGATTAATACAGGGAGAAATCCTTAACACTCTGCTTCTCCTCTACCTACAGCTTCCATCACCTCACACACACACAGATGCACAGTGCCATGCACCACTGACTCCATAGGACCCGGGATCAGAACTGAGCAATTTACACAGGTCCAGCTTCAGCCTGGGTGTCCTCTCAATCCTGCTCCCAGATTCACTGCGGATCAATGTCAATATCACGGCGAGGCTTTTACTTAGCGCACGGCGCGTGTATCACAGATGAGCTTATTGGAAAATGAACATGACCGCTCGCTTCATCTGCCAGAGAACTTTGAGGGAAACTTTAGGCTGCAACTTTATCCCACTGCGCCCATGTTCGATAGCAGCGGGATGAGATTGGATTTACTCTGCCTCCCACTCCAGGACAGTTACTTAGTAGCCTAACAGTCTGTCACTGTATATTGTCCAAGAGATCATCTTCTCGGCCCCTCGCAGGCGGTGTCCTGCTTTGATTTGCAGCTTAATCCGCTAATCACATGAACCAATATTTGATTAAATGTTGGCGAACTGTCTGGCCAAATTAAATCAAAAGGCTGCTCCGCATGTGACACAATGCGCTCATGTAGCGTTGCTGTAAATAACGATCAGCGCTGTTGCCCACCCACCTGCGGAGCGTGTCCATAGACTTCAGGTTCTCTGGGTTGCGGATTAGCTTGTCAAGAACGGTGACTATCTGGCAGAAGCGCGGCCTCTCGTTGCGATCCTTCTGCCAGCAGTCCAGCATGAGTGTGTGTAGAGCAGCAGGGCAGCCCATAGGAGCAGGCAGCCTGTAGCCTTCTTCCACTGACTTGATCACCTGCACATGTGCAGCAAATATGCATGAGTCCACTCTGACAGTAAATACCATGTTAGCTCTGGTTAGTAAAATGTGATTGAATCAACAGTGCTCACATCTCTGTTGGTGAGGTTCCAGTATGGTCTCTCTCCGTATGACATCACTTCCCACATGACCACGCCGTAACTCCACACGTCACTGGAGGAGGAGAACTTCCTGTATGCGATGGCCTCCGGAGCAGTCCAGCGGATTGGGATTTTCCCACCCTGTCAGAGACACGGAGCAGCTCAAACAGAAGAAAGTCTGATCTAGATTCAAAGTCTTATAGAATGTATAAACATCCTAAAATAACCAATGAAAGAGCTGCACTAGAGGTTGCGCTTTTTCTTCAACCTGACCGCACACAGAGAGGTATATAACTCTGACCATACATCTGAAATACATTATGGACTTCATTTACATGAATTTTCAGTTATTTTGTTTTTACACACAGAAACCATACAATTGAAAGGTATTAACTTTAGAACCGACTGTAGCACCTGAGAGCATGCACCAACATTATAGATGTTCATGAAAGGAAAGATGAGACCAAATAGAGATGCTGTGGATGTGTGTCCTGGACCAGAATAGACTTGCAAATGTTTGCATGTATGTGAACTACTTATTATATTATTCTTGATATAAACCTGACGCTTAATTAGGCTGACAAATGGACACATCACTTTCTAAATAAACAAAGCGCTCCCTCTGGGTTATTTTAAACATTTGAAGGTTACTCTCATTACAGACACTTGATGTCCTGCTAAACATTTAAAACAGACCCTGTGGAATTCACTAACCTTCCTGCTCTCACCACTTTCAGTTTCTTCAAAGTGACTTTGTTGCCACCTTTGATTTCTTACAGTAACAGGCACTAATGGAAACTGTATTAATGTGCAAGCTTTAATTTGAGGTACACTGTAATGATACTATAGTACCTGTAATATCACTATCTACCATCTTTTTCCCCTTCAGAATGACTCTGAGTGATGCTGCACATAATCACCTCGCTCTCTGTAATCTGATTGCTGCTACAGACTGGAACAGTCAAACACTGATTTCCATCTGCTGCCTGATAGCATCAGAGTCTCTCTCTCTCTCTCTCTCCCTTTTTTTAGCAAGACTCAATACATTTGCTCCCAGCAGTATTCAGGTTTAATATTTGACTGCTCTCTCCTGAAGGAGGAGACAATTCCTTTGCACTCACAGTTATAGGACTTAAACTTTGACTGCTCTCAATTTGACCTTAACTTTTATTTTTTTGTATTTTTTTGGACAGAGGATCTACAAATCCGGACATATCCAAATTTGTGTGTTATATATTAAAGCAGAGCATTGCAGGTGTGTTTTGTAGAAAAGAGAAATGATGCAGGTGGAAGGGTCAGGTGAAGATATGCTGAGGCGTTTAATAAAGCTGAATGATGTGAACTGCCTCCGCTGAGAGCAGCCACGCTGCGATAGTGATCACAGAGGCTCAGAGCGTTTAGAAAACTGCAGCACAAACCTCTCTGCGCTTTGTGTGTTAGATTAGTAAATGTGAAGGCAAAGATGGTTACATTTAACTGAGGTAGATGGTTTTTAATGCTGCAATCTTAGAAACTATTTTAAACACAATTAAAGTGGGTGTCCATCAGTTTAGTGCTGCACTTATAGAAAGGCTGATTGATGAGTTTGAGGCCTACGCTAGAGCAAAAGGAACTCTACAGCTGTCAATACATGCAGGTGGAATTTAACTCTGAGAAGATTAAAAGATTAGAAAAAGTCAGCAAAATCAGCAACACTGTGAACAAATGTGTACTCAAACACTCCTTACAACCTTATGTTCCACTATGGAATGAAGTCCCACTTTATTTCCCCCTCTACTTTATTCTTGGAAGTCAGGGGGGTCTTTGCAGATCAGAGGGAAAAACGCTGCTAGTGTCAGTATCTTTTGAGCTAACAAAGAAAATATATTATATTGTCCTAAGTTAAATGTCTACAAGAGTCTTTTGATCAGAAGATGCATTAAAGTTGCTGGCTCTAAAACGCCTTTAGCCCAAGTAAGTCAAAAATGCAAAAGTTTCAAAGCTTCATGATGTGTCATCATTGGAGGACTGTGTCATTTTACAGACAGAGATATGAACCACCAGTGGTAGATTCTGAGGACACTAAACAAACAAGGGACAGTAGTAAAAATAAGAAAAGAGATTTAGCGGGCGAATGTAAATGTAGGGGAGGACTGTGTTGCAAATAAAATGTCAAACTCTTACCAGTCCCATAATGCTGGCTTCTACCTTCACATAAGATGCCACAGAGGATCTCCCACAGACTGATTAGCACTAACCATAGGTAGTTAAGCAGACAATGTCAGTGTGGTTGAATGTGCCTTTAATGTGTATAAAATATCACACAGCTACTCAGCACTTGCAGGTGGACTAAATTAGCTCTTCAAATAGGCACCTGTGGAGGGGAAGCCATGCTGGAGCATCTTTTCTGTTCCAGTCACTGGTTCCATCAGGGGGAATGCAGCATGTAGGTGTTGGTTCTTCACCTATATGAGGTTATATAAGCCCAATTACTGAAGAGCCTGCCTGAGGCTTCCTCTAATATGGGGATGTAATAATTACTTAGTAATAATAACTGATTGGTCAATCTTAGCTTCTTGCTTTCTGTTTAAGGGTCACATGGGAGTTCCACTCTACGTACAATCCACTAAAGACATATTTGTCACTGAGAGTCTCTCTTCCCTGAAAGGTCACAGCTTTGGACATACAAGGTTTCTACCCAACAGCAACAATATGTAAGATCAGCGATCAGCCTCCCATCTAAAGGGCAGTGTGTGTGTGTGTGTGTGTGTGTGTGTGTGTTACTGCATTAATGCTTGCCTCAATGTGAAAACTCACACTGGTGGTGTATGCAGCATCGGGGTCATCCTCCAGGACTCTGGACAGCCCAAAGTCAGACACCTTACACACCAGGTTGCTGTTGACCAGGATGTTGCGGGCAGCGAGGTCTCTGTGGATGTAGCCCAGGTCAGACAGGTAGGTCATACCCGCTGCGATGCCACGCAGCAACCCCACCAGCTGGATGACTGTGAACTGGCCGTCATGCCTCTGCGAGGAGGGAGTGGAGAAAAGGGAGGGGAAGATTGAAAAGGAGGGAGAGTTTTAAAGGAAGATCAAAAAATAATGTGATGGTATAGCAGCAGAGAAGATGAGCAGAGTGATAACAGAAGAGATTTTAATCAAGATAGAGGAGAGAGTAAAGATAAGAGAATAAAACATGACAGGGATTTGCTTTTAAGTAATAATCTGTGGTATTTTTATATGAGCTATATGACATTGTCACTGCAGTACAATGTTAAACCAACCTATATCTTGTTAAAGAAAACTTCTCTAAAGCCTTTATTTCTGGAAAAAAAATCCTTCAACACATAAACAATGACCGGGGCCACATTCTTCAAAGGTAGGGCCTTAGGGAGTGTGGACTTTGTAACCAAGTTTTCTTAAATAGGATGGTCTGATGTATGGTTTTTGAACAGTTGGTTCATTGAATGCTCAATATTCTCTAACATGATCCACATTTTGAGGCCTGGCTTTCCTATAGATCACATCCTTTGTAGGATGAATCAACCTTTTTCAAGCTTTGTAGTACATAAGTGAGATATATTTTTTAATAACCATTTGAACTTGAACATTTTTTAAATCAACTAAAGCTGTCAATGTTGCTGAAGGACGGAAGCTCTGGTATTCATGGCTCATGTCCTTCAAGGAATGAAGGACTGTCATAAGATTGTTGTCAGTGTACTAAGGTTATTCACCAAACTCAAAGGATTATATCTTCGCATAGGAGCTGAATCCTTTAAAAACTGATTGCTGAAGACACCAGTTTAAGGCTGTATCATTTTAAAGGCTCACTAAAATGCAGCCAAGAAATGCATCCTAGTTTTCCGTAATAAAGGATGCAACTGGTGGATTAGTCACTGTGGCCAACAGGAAAATGTAATATGAATCCAATATTTCCATATTCCCTATTTCCAGTCCTTGGAAACAACTAATTTGTATGTATCTTAAAGTCTGCAGCAGGGTTCCAGCCACCATCCACTCCTCCATTCGTACTGGCCTGCAAATGTAACCCTGTGCTGGGTTTTGGGTAGGTGGTAATCAACAAAATGTGGTGTTTATTTGTGAGGACGTGCCACCTTTTAAAGGATCTAGCCCTTAAAAACACCAGGAAACCAAGAAAATAACTTTACTCATTCTTACAACACATGCACAGTGTTTAAAAAAGATGCTGGTGAAGACGTTTTGCGTGCGTTTGATCTATTAGCATGTGTGTTTTCTCATGTTTCAGCAAAGCTAAGCTCGCAGGCCCACTGCAGAAAATAAACAGGCAAGGAACTCCACTCATTAAGTGGCAATCAAAGGTATAAAGACACAGTACATATATACAGATGAAGTGCTATTAGAACACCTAAGATCAGACAATAATAAAAGCAAACAAGAACCTATAGATACTTTTATAGAGAGCTTCTATACCAACCCTGAGGAAGGAGTCCAGTGAGCCATTCTCCATGTACTCTGTGATGATCATCACTGGTTTGCCTGGACAGACAAAAAATGGAGGATACAGACAAACATACTTACATGCCAACACTTATTACACTCTGTGTTGAGTAAACATAGTGCCTTGATTCTGTCTCATTTCATGTACTATTCCCCCTCTGACTTCGAGGATTAGCTCACATAACTACATAAAACACACACTATTTTCTCTTACCCCATGTGCAGACAGGGTCTCTTGTCTTTAAAGCTGACTCAAAGCAGTCTGAGAGTATTTTGCACACAAGAAAACAGACAAAATCATATTTACTCAAAAGGTCAGTTTGCATACTGAAAACACTTTTGGCTGTTTGTGCTCATTGTAGCAAAACTGTGAAATGGTGCAGAGACAGCTCCAGATATACAATTTGGAAAAACAATAAAAATGTAAACCTTCTTATAGCCATTTCTCTTTCTTTCCCTGCATATATTGTTACTCATTTAATGTTTGTATAGAAAATAAACTGGATATTTGTATGCATGCTGTAATAAAAATGCATACAGTGATCAATCCTATGTTGTATGTTGTAATCCTATCCTGTGTTGTACAGTAAAACTAAAAAAAGAACACTTTTTCAGCTTGGAATGTAAAAAAGTAAGGCTGCCTTTCTGAACACAACTGTTTTTGAGCTGAGAAGTTTACCCAGTAGTTCAATAATCTGTACAAGACCAATAAAAACCTCAGTGTCTTAAAGTTAAAATGTTTAAAACAGTAAACAACTAACTAAAATTCTCATTAGACTGTGAAGAAATAGCAGTTACCACAGATGTCTTGCATCTTGTATTTGCTATTCTAGGTCCATCACATCACACAATAGAAAACAGGATTACCAGGACTGTCAAGCAGCTAGGGTTTGTTTTTAAACAAGCACACTTATTCCTTCTGCTAATGATGTCTTCTATCCCATCACCTGGTGACACTGAGGGCTGGAGTAGGTTTTTATATAGTGCCCTCCTGTGGTCTTTTATCTTGTCTATGTAAAATCAGCCCATCAGAGCAGGACCTGTCACAGCACGGCATCCAAAAAATTCAAAGTCAGATCTTGCCAGTTAAACTAAAATGTTTGAAGTTGTTATAGGGTCTGTGTTAAACCACAATGCTGGCTAAACCCCAAGTAGTAATAGACCTGAAAGCAAAAAAAAAACAAAAAAACGCCAGGTATCCTCTGTGAAGTCCAGAGCCATCTTCAAATCACCATCCAGCCCCATGTGTTGATGGCCTTTATAGCCTTCTACGTTAGCCACTCAGCCAGATGAGTCACGGACAATCAAACTATTATTTATTATAGTATAATATACTATATTATTTATGTGTGAGGACATGCCGGACTGGATACCCGGTCCCTACAGCAATCACTGCTTAGGATATTCAACAGGTCATCATGCAGGTCTATGTGCCACAGTAAAGAAAGCTGACATCAGAGCATCTAAACCACAATATGTGCAATGTAACAGTGTTCAAAGTGACCCTAATAAATATATCATTAAATATATATATATATATATGCTATTCTTTGCATTGTGTGCTGAACAGGTCAGCATTAACACATGTACCGTTACAGCCCTACTTCACAGCAAATCATGCTTCAAACTCTTCACAGTGATATATAGCTTTAGTTGCAGCGTACTGTGTGTTACCACTCCCTCTAGGCGGATGACGTTGGGGTGGTCAAACTGGGCCATTATGGATGCCTCAGCCAGGAAGTCCCTCTTCTGCTTCTCTGTGTATCCCGCTTTGAGGGTCTTCAGAGCCACTGGGATGTCTCGTTTCCCTGGGAGCCTCATGCGTCCGTAACACACCTCTCCAAACTCCCCTGAACACATGGCAGACGAGCAGCCTAATGCAGCACTTCAAACGCATCCAGCCTTTTAACATATCCACCCCCTCCTCCTCTTAAGCCATTTGTGTAAATGAGTGTGTGTCAGTTAATTTGCCAGGTTAGATAAGAGAAAGAAATCCCCTTATAGTCTGTCCACATAGGCTGTATGTGCGAAACCTGCTAATTATCCATCCATTCTTATCTGCAGCACAGAGGAACTTTGAGTGTGTATCCCTGACTTTAGACTTTATGTTTCTGCAGCAGTCATATGTAACAGTGTTTTGTGTGGAGCTGTTAGTATTCCCTGACTGTCTGAGGAGCTTTGATTGACAGCCCCACGCAACGCTCTGATTCCGCTCTGCTATCCTCCTCTCTGCTGCACACCACAGCCTTTACACCGGCCAATGATTTTAAGTTAGCTCGGCCAATGATTTTCACTCTCTCTGTATGTGTGTGTCTGTGTTTATATGTGTGTGTGTGTGTGTGAGCGCACATGAGTTCATGGTTTTACCTGAACCAATGATTTTCTCTATTTTGATCCTGGAAGCTTCAATTTCTCGGGCAAACTCGTGGACCGCCTGGCAGGGGTCCTCGTACGTGTGCGGGTCGATATAGAACCTCGCATCAGGGAATGACACTAAGATAAACAACATTAGCATTTGGTCACATATCGGAGAATGAGAGCAACATCACATCTGAGCCCTTGTCACTGGTGTGTGCTGGGAAAACCTGATGAAAGGGGAAGAAATGAGGGGCAGACAGAGAAAGGAAGAGAACACACAGCATGCAGGGAAGAAAGAGCACATTCTCCTTATAATCACTCAGGGTGTGATGAAAATAGTTTTTCTCTGAGGATGAACTTTATTACACTGGGATGAAAATGCGACCTCTTTGTGGAGCTCGATCAAATCTATTACTGGTAATAATTGAAGAATGGACCAAACATACCGTGACCGTTCTGGTAATGCATCTTCTCCTCATCAGAGTCCTGGAAAGCTTTGCTGTAGCCACAGTGCCTATACAAACCACACACATATGCGCGCACACACACACACACACATACACAAGCGTGCACACACATAAACATACAGAGGGGTGAATACAGGACAATAGTGGAACACTTGTTTGATCACAGCTCATAATTAATGAATCAATAATTGTTCATAATGAATTATTAACTTCAACACAGCTATTCATCACTTAGCGATGCTCAGTTATTTATAAGGAACAACCAGTCAACCTTCCCTCCTTCTTAAGTTAAGTTTTCACAGAAACAGATTAGCATAAAGGATCAGTCCAACTACATTTTCTCATTTACCTCCAGTCCTATTTTCTACCATGCAGTGAGCACAGCCTTCATTTTATTCATCAGTCTGTCTGAGATTTCTGCTTCTACTTCAATAATGTCAAATTTTATATTATTGGAAACAAGTACAAAAACATGGCCTTATATGCTACACTTTGAATTAAGTCTGGTAAAAAGGATTAACTTTAAAGAAAAGGCATTCCAGGACAACATGTAAGAGGCAAAGGATCAAAAGGAGGAAAAGGAATTAACATCTCATTCACACATCATATTCACATTTTGCCTGTAGCTTTATAGCATATAGTATGTGTTCTGCCATACTGATATACTGATGCACCGCAGGGTGCTACACCTCCTGCTGTTTTTAACTTATCTGCAGAAGATGTGTGTTTTCTTGTATAGTAAAAATGTATATACAATTATGAATGAGAAGCAAGTAACAGGTTTTAACAACCTACAGGATATGTAGTCAAGTCCTTAAACACTTCCTGTCCCTTCAGCTTGAAGTCAATGGGTTTTTTTTACTGTGTTTTGGTGAGATGGCTGTGTGAACACAAGTTAAGAGATTTTTATGATATTAAGTCATGCGACTGTTGAGAAGTTTGTTTATATACGTTAAGCTTCTCACATCATCACATGGCACACTCTAGTCCAACCACACATAAGCAACTAAAAATAAAAACACTTTTTATAGTCAGAATTGGAGAAAGGCCAGATCTCTTGCTCATTATTTGCGGGGAGCCTGTACAATTTGACTTGTGTCAGCCTGAAATCCTCAGCATGTGATGCAGGTGATGATGACTTTGCTTTTATTGTTCATGGATGTAATTTGATGTAACTGTTTGAATTATTCCACCTTATCTTCATGCCTTGGATTTTCTCTCTTTTTATTGTAACTTTGTTTTGAAAGTTACGATTATCATTTACAGGAAGTCAGCCTGCTTAGCTGCTGAAAATTTCAACTCTCTCAAGCGGTTCAGCTGGAGAAGCGCTAGTGAGCGTGCTCAATGGGCCCACAAATGCGGGAGCTGCTGTACGCGCCTCAGTGATCAAATTTTATAGGAGTCATTGAGCTGACATCTTTGATATATCCAGCTCTCCCTAATACAAACGCTGAGGTTTATTTCTCAGTGTCTGCATGTTGTCTCCTCTGTGTGTATGTGTGAACATGAGGAGAAGCTTCTTTGTGGTAGTAATGACTTAACTAAATGTTGGGAGAAAGTATGGTGCAAATGTACAGTTTATTTTCCCCCTTTCATCTTATTCTGTGTATTTAGTATACACATGTATGTCAGCATGGCCAGATATTACGTGATCATGTGTCATTTTTGTGGTAAGTCTGGACCGACTGTGCTGCTCATGTGTGAGAAAGTGTTGGAAAATGTACACACAAGGACAAAATTGTTGGTAGCCCTCTTTTAAGTAAAGAATAACCCACAATGTTCACAAAAACAAGTTGAAACTGACAAAACTTTCAAATTTCTATAAAAATTAACCAATGTAAATTAGACATTGCTTTTGAGTTGTTGTTAAACATAATTATTTAAAAAAAAACAAACAAATGAAACAGGCCTGGACAAAAATGATGGTACCCAAAACTTAATATTTTGTTGCACAACCTTTTAAGCCAATCACTGCAAACAAATTATTTCTGTAACTGTCAATGAGACTTCTGCACCTGTCAACAGGTATTTTGGCCCTTTTTACATGAGCAAATTGCTCCAATTATCTCAGACTTGAAGGGTGCCTTCTCCAGATGACATGTTTCAGCTCCTTCCACAGATGTTCAATAGGATTTAGATAAGGGCTCATAGAAGGCCACTTCAGAACAGTCCAATGTTTTGCTCTTAGCAGCCTAGGAACATAACCGAGCCTCTGCCATGTTTCAATGTAGGGACGATGTTCTTTTCTTGGTGTGATTCATTTTTGCGCCTGTGAGCTGATGTGCCCTGTCAAAAAGCTGCAGTTTTGTCTCATCTGTCCAAAGGACATTCTCCCCGGAGCTTTGTGGTTTGTCACTATGCATTGTGGCAAATTTCACTTTTTTAAGATGTGCTTTCAGCAGTGGTGTCTCCCATGGAGTCCAGAGTCCACTTAGACTCAAAGAGCAATTGATGGTGTGATCTGACACTGATGCACCTTGACCTTGGAGTTCACTGTTAAAGTCTTTGGAAGTTGTTCTGGGCTCTTTAGTTACCATTCGAATTATCCGTCTCTTCAATTTGTCATCGATTTTCCGCTTCCGGCCACATCCAGGGAGGCTCGCTACAGTTCTGTGGACCTTAAACTTCTGAATAATATGTGCAACTGTAGTCACAGGAACATCAAGCTGCTTGGAGATGGTCTTTTAGCCTTTACCTTTAACATGCTTGTCTATGATTTTCTTTCTTATCTCCTGAGACAACTCTCTTCTTCTCTTTCTGTGAGTCCATGTTCAGTGTGGTACACACCATGTCAGCAAACAGCACAATGCCTTCTTGTCACCCTCTAAATAGGCAGACTGACTGATTACAAGTTTGACGACACCTTGTGGTGCTAATTAGACACACATTAGTTTAGCATGTCCCTATGGTCAAATTATTTTCAGTCTTTTCACAGGTACCATCATTTTTGTCCAGGCCTGTTTCAGTAGTTTGTTTTTTAAAATAATTATGTTGAAAAACAACTCAAAAACAATGTCTGATTTACATTAGTTAATTTTCAGAACATTTTTATTTATTATTAGTTTTGTCAGTTTCAACTTGTTTTTGTGACCATTGTGGGTTTTTCTTTTCTTAAAAGAGGGCTACCAACAATTTTGTCCATGTGTGCATGTAGACAGCTAAGCTCTAGTATCAGCTCAAATGTTCTATTGCTTAGCCTATACAGTATGTTGGTTTAAAATATCACTTTTTGCAATGGTCTTACTGCTTTTGAGCAGACTGATGTGTGGAGTTATCAATATTTGTATTGCTAAATTGAGCAGTAGCCCATCTACCTGAACGTTACAGTCATGACAATGTAATCCTACCTAGATAACATCCACTAAACTCTTTTTATTTTGTCCTCCTCAAACAGAGTGAAAATGAAAAATTTAATATGCGCTGAAGTGTGAATTAATTATGTGCAGTGAAATTAATTCTTTGGTTCAGTACTACAGAGGTGTAAAGTAAGAGACATCAAAAGGGAAGAGAGAAAGGCTGATGGGATAAGTAGGAACGTTTGGCTTGCAAGTTACTGGACATGAATCAACATAATTAAATCCACTATGAGGTGGAAATTAGCAGTTAGGAAATTAGCTAAATAAGACAGTGAGAAAAAAGGAAGGGCTGATAAGCATATTACTAAAAGAACAGCATGCAGGTTATTTGTGCGACCGTTATTACAAACATAGAAGAAGAACTAAAGGTATCTTAGCTCCTCAAACACAGGTTCGAAATGCGACCCCTCCCCTGATTCTGAGTATATTTCTATCTTTCCTTTACTCACATTTCAACCTTACTTTCATTTTTGCTTACAGCAACTACTACTTATGGCAAATGAAATACAGTGCAGACAAAGGGAGGGGAGGGAGGGGTTTGATCACAAGCAACATTACACAAATAGAGGCACGGTAGAGTAGTGTAAGAAAGTGTTCCACACACAGCAGCGATGGGTAGTGTGGTAAAGTGTAGCCTTGCCGTTTCCTGCAGATGATGATGGCCAGAAAGGTGACCAGGCCGGACACCAGGGCCATGCAGATCCAGATGATGGTCATAGTGTTGTAACGCAGAGGAGCTGTAGAGATACACACACACACACACAAAGACCAAGAGTGTAAGACAAGCTGCCACCAGCAGTAGAGAGTTTACACTGACACACACTGGCAAACACAGCAGGCAGGTAGAGGGTACTTGGTTAAACAAGATAAACAAGAATTTGGAGCTTCAATAAAGAGGCTCGCCATTTTCTAATCAGTCCTGTTTACATTTTGAAAGTCTGTCCATTATGGGCAGGAAACATTTAGCTAATGTTGTCATTTATTCTGAAAGACTGAATGCAGTTCAAATGGCTTTACCTTCGCTGTTATAAATAGCTACAGGAGCATGCCATTATGACTAAAAACATAATGAGTAAAAACAAATTCATCTGTTTAACGTTCAGGGCAATCTCACTCTTGACTGCTTTACATATGAACATGTAGTCAGGATATGAAAGTGTCACATAAGTGAGAACCCAAAAGTGGCACTTTAGCATTAGTTTTCAAAGTGAACAGACGTCAATAAACTTCCATGGCATGGAAGGTCATAAGACAATTAAATCATCATGCTTTTGAAGGGGCAAGTTGTTAAGCATGGTAACTGAGAGTCAAGCTATCTGGGAAGTCGTTCGAAGTCGTGCGACGCTATGAGCCTGCCTATTTGTCGAGGTATTAGCTTAGCATTATGTGGCCGTGGCTTTATACATCTGTTATAACCTATAGATGTGTAATAATGTATGTATATAAGTAAAAGGTGATGTAAATAGAAGTGATGAACACCAATAGTGACTTAAAAGTGAAATACATACAATACATACACAGTTTGGTTCATTAAATTCCAAAACCTTTAAAAATTTGCGGCCATCTTGGAAATTAGGTCTACATAGGTTGCACTAAACCCTCTGTAATTTTGTTTCCCTTAATTAGAATGAAATGAAACTTGGCATAGATAATGTCTACAAGCTTGGGTACAGATTGAAATAACTTGGGTGCTGCTTACACATCTGAGCAAATCTCCCAGGTGTTCCCTTTATTATGACACCAAAAGTATTCAAATACACCTTGTGGTTGCTGAGATATATCATTTTGGGCATGCCATTTTCAAGCTGATGCCCTACAAATAGGCTGTGGGTGGAAGGGGTTAAAACTGTTTGGAAAAGAGCCACTACATAAAAACCAAACAAAAAAAGTACACAGAATAAGCTGCTGAGAATCTATTAAGACAGTGAGTAGTTAGCATTTAATGATGATATTCTTTTTAAAGAAAATATATTCACAGAGCGCAAATGATCTCTTCTTGACCTCATTAATACAGGCCTCAGCTGTCAGGTCAGAACCACTGGTGGTTCAGCTGCATTTGCTTAGTCTGGAGCCTGGCAGGAAGGATTTAAATGTGTAATTTCACAAATATCGCAAAAATCTATTGTGCAAGGTAACTAACCAAACGGTTATATGCCTAAAGACAGGGAGAATGTGAACAAGGCCTAAAACTTGAATCTCCTGTGATGTAAGTCAGTATTACAAATGTGTTGTTGGAAGTGCTACCTGAGTTCCCTTAAGCACTGCAGATGAGGTGGCACGAGTACAAAAGCCATAAAAAAATGTATGTTTACTTTTTATCTACAAGCGAAACAATATTTGAAATGTGTGTAATATTTAGACTCTAGGCAGATAATTGTATTCCCACACTCCCACACTCACTGCAGTTTCTACAATATCTGACAAACATATTCACGTCTCGTCTGCATCGCACTTTAAGAAAACTGAAGGTTTCCATGAACTGCCAATAGGGCCTGTTAATCTTAGATGATGGAACAATAAATTGTAGCTTGGTGCAAGAAAATTATTAACAATTTTCTGTAATCATGTCAAATTGACAGCTGACCTAAAAACCATGTTACATCTGAATTATATCCCAGGCCTTTTTTTCAGTGATTCATAGAGGTCTGTGCGGCCGCTGGTGGATATTTTCAATCAGAGCTTTGTGCTTGTCAGGATAAAGAATAGGGATGTCATGCTCATGTACCAGCCAGAATCTGGTCCAAACAAAAACAGGAACATCTTTATGACATCGACAAACACAAATTATATTTAAGGCTGAGGCTTGGCTTGTATGTGTTTGCGCTGTGATATGATAGAAGGGAAAATGCATCAGTAAGAGTGGGGACTGAGTTTTGAAAGTGAAATGACCAGTGTTTAAATTAAATTAAATTAAATTTGACACCTTTATTAGTCCCACAATGGGGAAATTGCTTAAGGCAGCCCAGCAAAGAGCACCACACACCAGTGAGTGTCTTGCCCAAGGACACACAACAGTGACTAGGGAGGAGTTGGGATCGAACCACCAACCTTCTGGTTACTGAGCCACTGTTGCCCATAGTACAGGAGGCGACCCTCATTTAGGGTTAGAAGAGACACCCCCGTTTATATAACTATGTGCCCTGAATGTATGGATATACATTACTGCTTGAAAGTGTGTGAACCCGGTAATTTTTCTACATTTATGCATAATTATGACCTAAGACATCGGACATTTATTTAAGAAAATGATCCAAAATGACTTAATGTATGCAGGCGACAGTATGTGAACCTGAAGGATTAGCAGTCTATTTGAAGGCCAAATTAGAGTCCGTCTCTCCAGAGGTGTTTTCAGTCAATAGAAGATGTTAGTGAACCCTGTTTAACTCAAACAGTGATCTATCAGAGTCTGATCTTCACAACATGTGGAAGTGGAAATGACATAATCAAAGGACATTTTTGAGGACCTCATACAAACACCTGCTGCTGCTCATCAGGCTGGAAAAGGTTACACAACCACTTCTAAAGAGTTTGAACTGTGCCTGTGTACAAATTCCTGTCACGAAATTCAAGTCCATTGTTACCCTCCACAGCAGTGATTTATCAACAAAGACTCCCAAAACAAGTCACGTAACAGTCTGTGAGGTTACAAAGGAACCCAGGGTAACCATGAGTAGAACACTGAAAAAGACAAAGTAGGTCATGCAGTGAGACAACAACAACAACCACACAAGTCGTTTTACAAAAGAATGGTTAAAGAAGAGCAAAGTTAATGGGCTGAAAATGGTAGAAGTTCCAACCTTATTCCAGCTAAAATGTTTTATAAGCATCTGAAACAAGCAGTTCATGTGGGGGGAAACCCCAACATCTCAGACTGTATTTGTTCTGTACTGAATAATGGGCTATACTTCCTCGACAACTGATCAGCAGCTAACAAAAACTGTAGTTATTGTGACAATGTGATTTATTCTTGATAGATAAACTATACACGTATACTGTACACCTTGATGTACTGTCCACCTGGATTGTTCATCAATCATGACTGTGATACTGAAGGCTAAATTAGGTGTGATCAATCCATTGAAGTAAAAACTATAAACAAAGCATCCGTGACATTACCCATTTGTTTCTGAAGAGCTATTTTAAAGGTAGGGTGGAGATTTCATTCTAATGCACTTTTTGTTAAATTAGTGTAACTTCTCTTTACAATCCGATAGCAACCAATTAGTTCGGCAGTTTTGCTTTAAAACGAAGAATATGAATCATCTGTGGAAGCTATAAAAGGCTAAAAACATAAGCCAATCCTACGAGGCGCCCCTGCTCGGAGTATTGGCTGGTTGTCACTCTCTTCCTGCTCTGCGCGCACCAGAGAGGTACGTGCATGATGGCCGAAGTCACAGACTGTTTGGGAGGCGTGGCTTCGGGGTGAGCTCCGAGAGAAAGGGGTGTGTGTTTACTTTCAAAATCTGGCTGACTCTACCCTACCTTTAAGGCTCGAAGTGAGTGAATTCACCCCTCGTACAATTGAAACTAGAAAGGAACTTATCATTTGAGACCAGAATGGTTTTTTGTACCAGGCTGTAAACATGTTTATTTCTGCTGTGAAGTTAGCCATTTTAACATGGGAGTCTATGGGAAATGACTTCTGGAGCCAGCCCCCAGCGCTTGCGTCATAACCTACAAGTTCTGACACTTCCATGTGGGCTTCAAGTCTAAGCCCCAGAGGTTGCCGCTTGGATCAATCACAGTATGTTTTCTTTTTAAACAAAAAGTTCCTAATCTTAAGACAATGATGTGAAAAAAATTGTAAAATGTCTCTTCGCAGCTTCTATATGCACTAGTATTTTGTAAATTAGGTGTTTATATATGTGATTACAAATCCCATGTTGATAGCACAATGTCACTAGTTATTATCAGGTCAGGCAGTATGCTAGGGGTGTTTCATGTTGCATGTAGCAGATCATGTAAGGCGACATAATTAACCCTTAATTTGTAATGTCCTTGCAAGATGGTGCTGAGCATTAGCTGCAAATCTGGCCATCATAGGTCATCAAACCAACTCCAATGTTACAACACACTGGGCCCTTCGAGACAGTTCTACCCTGATAGCAGTGCTAGATAAAATAAAAAAATGACAGCATCACTAAATGCCATTCCAGCAGGGGGCATAGTTGTATAGTTGTCAGGGCCATACTCTCTACAGTCTATGCGATTTGTCCTTCTGGTCTAAATGGTGGTCAATTGACAGATTGATTATGAGGATGTACCTACACAGCATCACTGTACTAGTAGACCTCACACAGGCTTATGCACAATTCAACAGTGAGAATTTACATGCAGATTGCAGTTGCAGACATAACCTAGCTGCTCCCAGTTTTCATAAACTTTAGGACTTATTGATTACTCAGCATGTTAGTTGCGGGATATGTGCAGTCCTCTTGTTTTCTGAGTCTGAAAATGAATGAGTATTAAGCGGGGGAGAGTCGGGGTCCAGTGAGCAGCAGAATGAAGGGAGACTATTAGTCAGTGAAACAGCGCTGGGACTCCAACCAGGCAGGAGGTTAGGCTATGTAGACCTAGAGCCTGCTCTGCATGTTATCTGCCAAATCTCCTATTAGGGAAGAAGAATATTCTAATAAAAGGTTGTTTTTGTTGTTTTTTGTTTTAGCAACATTGTGCGTTGTTCTTGCCTCTGGTGGACAGAAGACTCATGGAGACTTCTACCCTCCACAGCTGTGGAGGCTGTGTGAAGCTGTTTGAAGCCAGGACAGGCAGCGGTTTTGCTGACAGGGGTGACCCTCTAACAAAGCATAGATCAATGGAACAGAGGGATGGACTGGGGCTGTTATCGGCCTCACTGACACCCAAACCTCTATAGCCCTGAGACCCTGCCGTGCAGTCTGCCCTGGCTCTGAGAAGCTTACTGTGCCAAGTCTGTTAACAGGACAAACTCCTATTAAACAAGCTACAACTGCTGAAGGCCTCCTGTCGCTAAGAGGAAGCAGGAGGCTTTAATTTAGAGATACACTATGCCCACTTCCCTATAGACCAACACAAACACACACACACACACACACACACACACACACCTGCTTTCCCAGTCTGAATCTCCACACTCTGGCTGAAACGTCCACAGCCTGCTGACGTTCTGGCCCTGACCTGGAAGATGTACTTGGTGCCCGGTTTCAGCCCTGCCACCTGGGCGCTGGTGTTTCTAGACTTCAGAGTGGAGTAACTTTGCTCTTCATTGTCCTGCAAGTGAACCAAGCACATTAAGAGGTTAGGTATGTGGAGGTCCATCTGCTGATATGCTTGTAAGATAAAACAGATATAACATGTAAAGCAAACTATAGATTTGAAACATTTTATAATATTAATAATAAATCTGTGTTGCCAGGCTGGAGTTTCCTGGGTGTAGAAGTGAAGCGGTCGAGTGGAAGATGGTGGTGTCACACCAATGTCCAGACTTGGACATCGGTATTCTGTCTTCTGTCTCAGATCATATTTTAGCCATAATAGCTACTTGGTTTAATCAGGTTTAGGTAAAATTCAAAGTTTGAAGTAAATCAGACTTTCACAATATTAAACACATTCCACAAACGGCAAACTTTCAAACAGCAACAAGCTTCTCTGCTATGTTCGTGGTTATTATAGTGCCAATTTGCAGATTTAAATGATCTTTTACAGGACTGTTGAAAGGTGCATTAGCTACAAAAATAAGATTCATTTTTAATCAGTGTAAATTCATCTGATTCTGACCACTACTACTGTTTGTTTCCCTGAGAGGAAAGCATAAAATCCAAATATTAAAAACAACTGCAAATTATTATTAGTTTAAATAACATTTGGATTCCAAAATTCTGACATTGATGGAACTTATTTGTCTGTGATACCAGAGATGTAGATGTTGTAGGAACATTTATTTTCTCTATTACCTACAATCTAAATCTTAAATACGCAGACAGCAGTGATTGAAGTGCTACTTCCAAAGTTTTTTGGGAGCTTACAATGCATTTTCTTCTATCTTGCATGTTGCAAAGCATTTAAAGCCAATGAGACATGGTACTGTATGCAAATTCTTCAAGAATTATGTAGTGGGATTTTGATGGGATTAGTTGACAACGAGAAAATTATAGTCCGTATCGTTAAAGAAGGAAAATGCAGATCACACTAAACCTTTATATCCACAAAGAGCTTTTCCAACAGTGTTTATTTCTTTAATAAGCAAACCTTTTAAGCATTCTGTGTACTGTTATTATAAATGAATACAACTTCACCAGTCAGATGTGACTGGCAGGTAATTACCTCAAACATCTTTTGATCTGCTTCCATCAAGCAGAAAATGACAGCTACTTGGAGAAGTGTTTGTCTTATTTTGGTAAATACCTTTTGCTCAAAAGTAAATTGTCAAGTTTATAATGCTTACGAGCCATGCAACATTTTATTTATTATGTGCATATTCATTAATAAGGGGACGAATTCCTTGTTTTTTGAGGGAACAAACATTCTTTTTGAAAGTCTTTGAAACTATAAAGTTCATCATTATCATCACATTCATTTTGTACTAAATTTAGAGATACTTTCTAAGTGTGGATGAAGAGAGCATAACTAGGTGCATCTAAACAGCAGGATGAGTGAATCATTCAAGTTTCTTATAGGAGCTTAATTATGAAGAAGTGCTTGGTGTACTGTTTCATCATCCTGCTGCTGCAGTGGCCGCCACCCTTGCTGTGACTCATTGTTATTTGGTACAGTGCTATAGAAACCTTAAGAAAGCACATTGCTGACTTGTCCACTTGAAATCCCCCACAGGCGTCTCGCCCCCCCAGAGCAAGGCCAGATTAAGACACCGCCGCAAGAGACAAGCTAATCCTTCAGCACTCCCCCACATCGAGCTGCTTGTTTGGCTATGAGACTGCCAGCTCCCAGGCCGCTCTCTCTGCAATTAGCTGATTTCTATCACCGTGCACACACATACATACTCATGGCAATTAGCTCATTGTGCGGCTTATGCGCCCGCCAGCCGCTTGCTGTCACTGTCACTTTCTCTAAGTTGGAATTTACACCTTCTCATCCTCCTTCGCACTCTCCCTCTCTCGACCCCCATTTCCTTTCAATTAGCCGAGCTGCCAGCAGGATCTTTTCCTTGGATTAAGTTATCCAGAGTCTATCCACCCGTCACTCCTCTGCATTCACAGTATCTTGACTCAGCTTAGTCGCAGTCCTTTGAAGACAATGAGCTTACAGGTATAGTGAAGACTGTGTCACTTTTTTCCCCTCCTAAACTGCACTGAGTATTTTTGTTTTTTAAACATAAACCAAACATGTTGACATAACCTGAAAACAAATGTTTGCAGTGAGTGCTTGTTGGTGCAGCTTATGAGTGGTACAGGTGCCGCAGTTAGTGGAGTACCTTCTCGTAGTATTTGATGTCGTACTCCAGGATGACTCCATTGGGCTGGTTGGGTTCGTGCCACATCAGAGTCACGCTGTTCTGACTGGTGTTTTCCTGGCGGATCGCTAATACTTCAGAGGGAGCTGCACGACAAACAGGAGAGATTACTGCTTTGTCAGTTCCACAGTGACACATGATAAGGTGACGAGATTACCCTGCAGAAAAATCCTGTTTACAGGAGCAGTGCTTTTCATGAAACACAGTAAACAAGGTTAGATATTGGTGCTCAAAACAACACAACAAAACAAATTGTTTAGCACAACCCTCTTCTGATTGTGATGCTTTTTAGGAGGGCAATAACATAATAGCTATAATACTTAAAAGTATAATTATATATTACTACTTTAACCTCTTCACGTGTTTCAGTATGAGCTCATTTTTGACTGCAACTATATGAAAATAGCATAACGATGGCAAACAGACAGAACTCAATCATGTTTTATGCATGCACTTGTCATTTAATAAACTTGCTGGCTATCCAAAAGCCTTTTAAGGTAGATTACCAAATGTACTTCTGTTAAGAGTAAGTCAATAAAGTGTTTTTTACCAGCTTTAATGATGAGGCCCACAAGGAGATACTGCAGCGTATTCATGCTGGTGTGAGGAAGCTATTTAACTTAAGCTAACAGTTTGTGTGAATCAGTAAATGACTAACTAACTAGAGGTATTATATGTTGTTATTATGGGAGCACAGAAGGGTCAGAGTTAGACATAAGTAGTGTTTGCTGACCGTAGCAGCTATTCCAACTTAGTCCTTATGGAAACAAAGTGTGTGTGCCACAACCTGTTTTTCATTATCAGCACAAAATGTCGTTGAGACAGCACATTTCTTTCAAAGATTGTTATTTTGGCACTTCTGCATATTTGACAGTAAAAGACACAGAAAGGAGACAGAGAGGAGGAAGATATCTGACAAAGGGCCGAGATTCAAACTCAGTGAGCCACCAAAGGAAAAGAAAAATAGAAAAAAAAGACTGATTTGGGCCCAGGATTTCACAGTTACATGTATGAAGTGCACCTCCGCTTTGCAATTCAGTTGGACTTTGTATTAACATGTCCTTTTAGGAACCTGTAGGGGTGTGGTGCTAGGTTCTGCCTATACAGTTATGTTAAATGTTAAATATCACTTAGGATCAGACACCATTTTGCACTTTAAAAAAGCCTTGAGTTGGTACTAAGCAAAAAAACACCCCACAACTGAGAATGTTGAATCAATAAATTATTTTTAAAGTAGCTACAGTATCTGAACATTATAATAACGGAAAAGGGGTTAAAATAATGTGTGTGTTTTTTTTACAATACAACATAAGGCACAGTAACAGCCAGCTGCTTCTTGCCATCAACACTTGGAGTTCTATTATTTCTAAAGCTGGGGACACACTAATCGATTTTTTGGCCTGATTTTACCCACGATTTCCTGTCAGGCAGTTTACACCAGTCTGCACTAGTTGGGGTGAGTTGACATGTGTAGTCGGCACCAAAATCTGACAGTATGTGAGGGTGAATCTGCAAGTGTGTGAGGGGAACCCGATTCCGACCTCAGTCACAGTTATTCAAACATGTCAGACCAACGGGAACCACCATCAGAAGACAACAGGAAGTAGCGGGAATATCAAAGCAACGATCGCCTCCTCTACTACTTGATCCAAACCCATTTTTTCTCCTTTGTGTTTTTTCATGTAAATAGCTGAATATACGACAGCAGCAGTGAGCCGACTGTCATCAGTGTTTGTCAGTGTGTCCTCCTCGTCTTTTCAAAATCTGTTTTAAGACTA
The DNA here is from genome assembly GCF_900634625.1 of Parambassis ranga. Lineage (NCBI taxonomy): Eukaryota > Metazoa > Chordata > Actinopteri > Ambassidae > Parambassis > Parambassis ranga. Next base: position 28,330,936 of record NC_041026.1, read on the forward strand.
GAAAAGTCATGTAGTGTGTCCCCAGCTTCAGAAATTTTCAAGGACAATTCTTGGATAATTTAAGCAACGTATGACAGATGAGTACTGCTTGCGGAATCAACTTTAAAACATGCAGTTATTTTACTTTTACTACCTTAAAGCAAATTATACTACACTTGTTGCCAAAAAAAACTTTAAACATACAATGTTAATGTTAGCGAGTAGCTAATTTAAAAATATTAACATGCTGTTATTTAGACACTCATATTAATTGATAATCCTGCAGATGTCAGTACTAACAATAAATGTTTAAATGTTTAACTACCAGCAAACTCAATTTACGAGTCATTTTAGCATATAAAAGAGCTGTTCAGGTACACGACAGGAATGATTTTATCTGACCTTTAGCCTGCAGCTTTGTGGCAATGCATGCTCTGACATTCACTTTATTAAAAGATGACTGTAGCTGCCATGATTTCTCGGACATATGGCAACCCTGGTCGAGCCTGGTCATGCCTAAATCATGACAATAACTGCCTGTGCTTCCTCACAATGCTCATTGGATTGGTCTGCATGTTTTTTTTTTAAATATATATTTAAGGTAACTAATTATAGATACATCAAGCCTTCATAATGAGTAGTATGTATGTAAGTGTTCTGAACCCTACCTGCCTGGTTCGTTGTGATGTTGACCACAGCATACAGTGAGGGCTCACTGCTTAGATGTGTCACCCCATTCATGGCCAGGATGCGGAAGGAGTAGTTAGTGTGGGCCACCAGGTTTAGCACCGTCACCCAAGACTCCTTCAAACCGGTCTGGCGCGGGACGAATCGAACCGCCACTGTGCCTGAACGTTCCACCATCCCTCCTCCCCCGCTCCCGATGCTCGCTCCTCCGCCCAACTTCCCCCCACTGATCCCTCCTGGGGAGGATGCGCAGTCCTCGCAGGGCCCTCCTTCCCCAGAGCATTTCTGACACAGCACGCTGTACTGCAGGTCGCTACGACCGCCGGTATCCAGAGGGCGATCCCACTCTAAATTCACAGAGGTACCGTTGACTGAGGAGATGACGTTTACTGGAGCAGATGGAGGGCCTGGAGAAAAAAAGGAAGATGGAGATTTGAGTTCATTCAGGGGTTTGATCATGTCTAAAGTAGTAAATTGGATTTTTCAGGCAAAGATAAGGTCTGTGTGTTGTGCGAGTATATTTATGTGCATGACTTTGGAGGTGTGGGATTGGTATGCAGTGTGTTTCTGCTTACGGGAGCACGGAGCTGCTGGCGGGTCATCTGTTGCCCGATAGTAGTTGGAGTCACAGGGGCAGGCGAGGGCGGCTCTGATCTCTGAGTGGCTGTGTTGAGGACATTTACCACACAGGCCATCGCCCGCCACTGGCTTATAGAAGCCCACCTCACAGGCTGCAGAGAGAGAGAGAGAGAGAGAGAGAGAGAGAGAGAGAGAGAGAGAATAAATAGAATAAACAGAAAGCTTGCTGGGAAGCTGCAGTCCTATAATCACTCAAACCATGATAAAATTCAGAGAGAGTGCAGCCAGAAAGGCGTGAATCACACAGTGTGCATATCAACGTACAGCTTCAACTTTTTCCAAAACTGTGTCATCTCTGCCACAGCAATCATTTTAGGACAAGCCCCCTCCCCCTCATCCCCACTTCCCAAATCTATGTATAATTACAGGCCTTATAACCGCAGAGCAGGGGAGATGAAAGTCATACTTCTTTCTGCTTAGATTTGGGCTGAAAAGGCACTGCACTGTTGATACTCCCAGTGAGACCATCAGAATCCAGACCGTGTTTCAACCTTATTCAGCTCCTCTGATACATATTCACTTTTAACTCCACGCTGATTAATAATGGAGGGAAGTTCTGATAAATATATTCTCTTTCCATGCGGTTAATAGGCTTCTGCTATGGTAAATGGGGCAGGGGTAAACCGCGCACATGCAGTAAAGCAGCAGCAGCAGCCTGCTGGTGTTTGTTCTTCCTCGCTGGGTAATTTATGCTGTGTGTTAGTTTAGATGTAGTGCTTACCTAACCTTTGCTTGTTGAGTTCATAGAAGACAGTTTGAGGTGTTTAGACTTCAAAGGTTCTGAGGGAGCCATGAAATTGGATAACCAACATGAGTGAACTTCTAACAAAGAAGAGAGTTAAATTGTATTCTGAGACATTTTTAGATTTATTTCAAAGCAATAAAACCTTCCAATGTTTGTACCTGAAATGTGCCTGAGCAAATTGTTCATTATGGCTGCAAAGATTTCATGTGTATTGTGTGGTTTAATGGCATCCCAGACAGATCTAAAGATTGCTAATTAAAGCACCTGCACTGGCTCCCCTGTTGGATAATCTGTGAATCAAGGTAAATCTGTTAAAACAGAACTAAGTGGAAACACTATTACAGATGTCATAAAACTTTCTGTAATAGTAATTTTTGTTTGTTTGTTTGGAAGTCAAAAAGCTTGTCATGTAAGTCATGTCATCATCTAGGCTTTTATTTGTTTATTTTGTTTGGAAGTTTCTACAACAAACTTGTGGCCACTACAAGAAACGTCTGACCTCTGTTATTGCCAATGTGTAGGTTTTACCTCCAAAAAGCACGTTTTATGAAGGGATCAAATACTTATTTCATTCATAAAAATGAGACTTAATTTATAATTTTTTTGAAATGCATGTTTCTGGATTTGTTGGTTCTTTCTCTCATTGTTCAAATAAACCTGCCATTGAAGTTATAGACTGATAATTTCTTAGTGGGCAAACTTACACAATCAGCAGGGGTTCAAATAATTTTTCCCTAACTGTATATCACGCTTTGTACAAAGACATAAATTATCATACAAATGTGTTGATTTCACTTGGCAAAACTCTGCAGCACAGCCATTCTACATGCTGAAAATAATAATATCTTTCTGAATTGGCTATTAAAGCTGATATTTTTAGAAGTGAATGCTCAATGAACCAGCAGTGTTTATACATCAGCAGGGTCAGCACAGAAACACTGCTAGGCCAATTGAAAGCGTCTGAACATTTTCCTTCATTATTTAAAATGTCCCAAATGTTTAGGCATCTTCTCACCTCCCTACACTTCCTGTGCTCAGACAGAAAGACCTTATGCAGGGACTAGAAGGCAGCCACTATAATTTATTACTATGATATCACATAAATGGGATTCAATATTACCCATTTTATTAGTTTTCACTGTTAATACAGGACTAAATGGTGCACATGGTCTTACTTATTATGGACTTTTAGCCAATAGTGCACAATCCCTGTGCTCATAACCTCATTTCAGGATTCACCATTTAATGTGAGGGTTAGGGTTAGACTGACTTTTTTCTGTGTGCATTTCCTTTAAGCCAACTTCCATTAAGAGTCTCACAAAAAACCTGAAGAAATAAGGAATAGGCAGACAAGATCATGTGTTTCATGCATGTTTGTCACATGAATTCTGTCAGTGCTGATGGAACCAAAAAGTGCATTAATTAAACGACCTGCGTGATCAACCATACAAAAGAGCAGCAGAGGATTTTGGTGTCAAAGTAACTATAGTGATGAAAAGCTCATAGCGGAGAAACAGAGATGTCCCTTTTCTGTGGATGAGATGAGAGTGACTTAAGTTAAGGATGGGTTTCTTCAAAGTGATGTTAAAAAAATGTGTCCATGCTTTCCAGTTTGGACTATTGTAAATCCTTATTATCGGGAGGTTTTCTCTGAGAAGACTCAAGCTGATCCCAAATGCTGACAGGAATTAGCAAGACAGATCATATTTAGCCCATATTAACTTCTCATTGGCTCCCTTTAAAATCAAGAATAGACTTTAAATTCTTCTCCTGACATGCAAGGCCCCTAACAACCGAGCTCTGAAAATGGGAGGCCAAGCCGACTTTAGCTCTCAGGCTCCCCTCCTGTGGAGCAGACTCCCACCATCTCTACTTTTAAATCCTCCTTTCTATTCATCAGTCTTAGTCCGTGCTGGGTCAGGTCACTCTGAATATTCCTGGGTTATGTTACAGGTCCAGCATGCTGTGGGACCTCCGAAGGTGATGCTGAAAATCTCCCTTTTACTCTGACAGTCAGACCAGGGAACTGAGAGGTCAGGCGGGGTAAAGTGAGGAGGAGCTCACATAGAACAGTATGTACTTTTTTTTTTTTTACTAAGAAATAGAGTGTTGAGACAAAAATATCTGGATTTTATTGCCAGACAGATATGCCTACAAAGCAGCAGGGACCTGCAGTGGACAATTTAGCTTTGAAGAATTTTACACAGACCTCCCAGAAAGTTGATAGTAATCTTGACTGTGGTGGGTATTTGTCCTGCAATTTCAGGAGTGAGTGAGAATCAGTGTGTTTTAAGATTCATTCTTTACAGCTGCAATAGTTTAATTTTTGCCACCTGTGTACAGAACAAGCTGTAAACAAGTCACTGACACAATATCAACCAATAGAGGACATATGTGCACATCCAACAGGCACAGAGGAACATTAGCCTCCTAGATAATGAAGTTCTGGTAGCATTAGTTCATTAACATTTATATACGGCACACAATTTATCCTGGACAACAAAATACATGGTGGTCAGAGAATGTAGCCAGAAGTATGTTGAAGTACAAACTATTCAGTCTTACTTCTTCTTTTTAGAAATCACTAGCAGTTTTTCAGAGCCCTGAAAAGTTGATATTTTCAGGCCTTGGAAAAACCACTAAATGTGTATTTGGCGCCCACTTGTGGTCACATCAAAATGCAGTGCATACCATACATACTGCTGGGGGTAGGACTCATCACCTTATTGGTAGACCATGTGGTGATGGTAAATATGAAAGTTTTGCCTTGTGTATATTGTTATCAAATGATGTCTTCCAACCCAAATCATAAACTTCACCTAAATCTAATTTGTTTTTCCATGCCATGTCTTTTAAAATGTTTTTTATGCCTAATGCCTGAGTGAAAGTGACATTTATGACATTCATTTAATTGAATTGATGGTGCAACAGGGGACACAGGTCCAGGTCTGTAGCAATGTTACAGCCACCACCTTTTCTCCAGCCTTCTGTATCAAATCTCTGCAATCATATCAGTCCAGATGCTGTCAGTCAAACAAACAGTTGTTCTGTTCTGATCATCTGTCATACACATAAGCACGTCCCATTTCTAGAGTTGATAATTATTGACCGAAGCTTTAACTGTTTGCCTGGAGTCAATACATGCAGGATATATAGGTGTCTAAACTGTCTCACAGACTCTTGCAGATGCAAAAAGTAAAAATTTGGTTTACTAGCTATCTGCTACTCCACATGCTAACCTCTGTGTTAGCAACTTACTGTAAACATCATGATCTTCACTAGAGTGAGCCTCTAATTGATTTGATCTGTAAATGGTTAACACACCCACACACTTCTGCGGATGATCGTACATATATACTCCATGGTGTGTATCATTATAGATTAAAAAAATAAATAAAAAACTTTATTTTATTTACTTTATTTCACTGTCAGTGCCCCTACAGGAGCCAGAAAGTATTTCTATGTGTAATATTTATCCCAGACTGTTTTCTCTTTTTATCCCGTTAATCCTTCCATCCCTTGATGTTTTTTGTGAAGCCCCTGAGTTGAAAAGCAGGTCACGATAAACATCGGAACAGCTCGTTCATCAAGGAGAGAGGCGGCGAGCGCTTTGAAGTCTCTGACAGATTCACCAGGACTTCTACATACACACACACAAAGGCAAAGGGTATGGTAATGAAACACACACAAATATACACATGAGGGTGGTGTCTGAGGTAACCACACGTATGAATTTATCAACACACATGTGAATATGCAAAGGCAGAGAGAGAAGGCGGTCTGTGTCAAGACCAGTTGTGATAACCTTTCACTTCACGTCTGATGTACTGCTCGTTTGGTGCTCTGGATAGAAGAGAAATTAAGATACGAATGGGAATTATAAATAATAATATCATGGTGAAAAGAATGTATTAAATGGTAAGCATGATAACTAGTGGGCAGCTGCTGCCTGTATTTTGGCCTTTACACATTAAGGTTTACCCAAAGTCGTCATTTCACACCTGACACAAAATATGTTCTGATGTTGAGATCATATTAAAAATTCTCATAATAGTATACTGTTTTTTGTAGTTACATGCAATTATGATGGCTAGAAAAGCCATTGAAATTAGACCGGTTGCAATATTTTTGCTTTTGCCTATTACTACTGTAAATATCTGTTGTGTTGCATCAGATGTGTTATCAAATTGAAAAAGATGTTGAAGTTTTGTGTATTTGTATGTGTTTTCTTAGGCTGCAGAGCTGTGAGCTTCATTTTAGTCAATAGCGCATCCTAGCACTGGTGCCATCTTTCATGAATTCAAACAAAGATGAAGAAACAAGCGTGGGATTCTGTTCAATCAACACACTCAGTCAAACACACAATAAACAAACTCTACTATTCCCTTTTTCACAATGCAATACCATTAATCTGAGTGCACAAGAAAAGTTTGGATAACAGAGAATTAGGCAGAGGAGTTCAAACTCGGCACACTGTATGTCCACAGGCTTTCACATTGGTTGGCTTTTATATGTAAATCGCTCCTTGGGCTGGTTCTTACTTATCAAGAAAAAAAAAAACACATGCACACACACACAATCAATGTGGCCTGCTCTTCCTGGAATAATGAACAAAAGAATCAGAAAATATCAAAATTGGTTACTGCTGGGAATTGAAATCAATTTTAAAAGATAAGGAAAATGAAACAGAATTTCTTCTGGAATCATTTTTGAAACCATTTCCTTGATATTTTATTGCATATGAACTGGACATTGTGTTGTGTCAAACAACTAAACAACAACAGCTGGTCAATCACAGGATAAATGTGTGTGAATAAAAAAACACAAAGCTGTCAAAATGGCTGCTTGGGCAGCACTACTGCTTCCAGGTTTGTTTGGATTACAACAGAATTGCACAGTTTAGGCATAACTGCACGCTAATTTCTCTGTAAAAAATCTCTGTAATGCAATACATACATTTCATTGACACAGTGGAATGGCTGTTATCATTTCACATTCTGAAATGATCATATTCCATTATGAACTTTTTAAAAACATCCAAATTCTATCTGAGATGGTAAACAGTGATCACCCTGAAGGGTTGCCATCTTGTCTACCTTGTAGCAGCTTGAGAGGGATGCTGAGACAGGAAGCATTTCAGCATTTTTTCAGCATCTGAACAGTGCAAAATCCGGGTAAAGATAGATCCACCTCTCTGAGGTGGGATGAGCTGGATTTGCTGAATCAAGGTCTGAATGCAAATGCAGCTAGTGAATCCTGGTAATAAATTTCAGTTTTTTCTTTTTAATAAATCTGCAAAAAAGTCAGCAATTCTGTGTTTCTCTGTCAATATAGGGTGCTGTGTGTACATTAATGAAGAAAAAAATGATAATTTTAGCAAATGGCTGCAATATAACAAAGAGTGAAACATTTAAGGGGGTCTAAATACTTTCCGTACCCACTGTATAGCTAGCTTAGTGCACACTATTAAAAGACACGTCAGCGCCTGGTAGCATGTCTATGCCTCCTTCCAACAAACTCTCCAACCTGATCCAATGTCAATTGCCACTGTCAAGAATACAAGACTAACTAAACAACTAAACAAACAGAAAGTCATCATAAAAACTCTATATTCTGTGTGCACAAATGTGAATGTTTGCACTTATGAACACCACTTGCAGAGCCTCTGCAAAGGTACAATGGCAAAAGCTTAAATCAAGTTTCATCATAACCTATTCCCTAACCTTTTTGTAGGGTGCACTAAAGCGAAATGTCATTTTAACAATGTATTTGAGTTGTTTTGCTGAACAAATTCAATGCTTTCTATGTTCTATTAGATAATAATGTTAAAAATTGCAGTAGTATATCTGTTGAGATATGGACAAGAAACATGCTGAGAATACAGTGAGCAGGGTGCTTCCACTGTGTTCCTCACCTAGCTAAACTGTTACTGTACAGAGCATGTATTTGGTAAAAGTGTGTCCCCATGTATGCGTGTGCGAGTGCTCACGTGCAGCTGTTTGCATGTTACCCAGCGTGTCAGTACCTGTCAGTGTAGTGCACTTGCTACAGGAGAATTTGCATTACAATGAATCTTAATAGCCGTGCGCAGCATTGTGTGCTGACCTTGATTTATTCCCTGTATAAGTAGGTAAATAAATACATTGGAAAAAAGTGGGGAGCTGGAGAAAACACATCATCGTCCCACGCGTGAGGAGACTGAGGGAGGAGCGTGGAGGTGAGCGGTGGGGGTCTTAGTGCAACCTGCTGTAAACTCAGTGTCGCCCAGTGTGCAGCGCTGGTTCTGAACACGCTCTGCTTAAAGGATGTGATTTAAAAAATGAGAAAAAAATCTGACAATACAAGTCCCTATAAAGGCAAAATACATGGAGACTGGTTGAAGACACAGACATTATGGTTTATATTTCATAGCCGTTTTATTTCTGCTTTTCCAGCGGTGCTTTTTGTTCGGTCCTGCCTACCTAAAGGCTGACTTGTACAATTGCATAAGTAAAAATGCATAAATAAAGATGTGAATCTCTTGCTAACTCTTTTAAAGCTTTACCATACATCTCGTTGAATTGTTTGGTTAAGCCAGTGGAGTCACAAGACTCTTTTTTTCTTTATGTTCTTTATGTATCTTCGATGAAATAGTTAAGTGTGGCAGTTTTCTATCTATTGGGAACACAGTATGGGTTTATAAGATTTTCAATGATTTCATTCTGGTTTTTTGTTGTTGTTTTAATGTTTTATAGAGTCCCAACATTATAGGAATTGTACAGTTTTGTCTCAAAAAATTCATATTAATGTTCCCAAAAAATAAATCAGTAATAAATCCCAAAAAATCAGCAGTTATCAAACCCATACAAATGACCAGCAGGACCTCCTCTACTTACCAGTAGATGTGTTATTACTCATTAACAACAGTACTGATATGTACTTCCATATCAGGTGTAAAGTGGGAAACACATATATATCCACCCTGCCAAGCCTAGGTTACAGAAAGGTCATTAGACATACTGCATTGGCCCCACTGCCACATAATCCTAAATCAAGGAGTAGATAGAATACGGACATAAATCCTGGCAAAGCTTGCCTGAAATAATTGTGCAGGACAGTCTATGTAATATTAAAGAATTTTTTTATAGCTCTAATGTAAGTGTATCTGACAGTAAGGCTGCCCCTTCTGTCTGTAGCCAGCATAAAATAGGTGAGACAAGTCCAAGTTAAAAAAAAAATCCTACAAGATGAAGATGTCAGGCGACTTAAATTCAGTCCATCAACAAGAGCAGATCTAACAGTTCCACACGCTTTCCAGGAAAACATCCAGCCCTGATGTCCTAGACCCAGCGCAGTGTCGACCTTGTAAGAGAATCGAGCGTGCTCCAAAATCTAGTGACAAAGTTTGCCAAAGGCTTCTTAGCTGGTTCCCCAGGGAGCACATGAAGCCACTAACGAGCCGCTGAAGCTGTCTGAGTGATGGATGAACGTGTCAGTGAGATCAGCTGTGGAAATGGGACACTCACCATCCACACAGTACCTCCTGTTACATCCACAATCCAGATACTAACAGCTGGATAGCTGCTCAGCAACAACCCACTGTACGCTTTAAATGGAGGCGTCACCTTCCAATTTGAGGTAAGCTTGATTTACTCTGACCAGGTGCATGGAGATGGATGACCTTGGGAAAAAATAGAGGGGCTGGTTAAGGATTCTTTACAGGTTGATAGAAGCTGATTTGTGTTGGAATCAAAAGACAACAACAAAAGGTCAATTTTTAAAAAAAAGATTTCTTGAATGTGAAAATTGTCAGATTCTGTATCTGATCCTCCATGAGGGGCACAAAGTGTGATGTGATGACAGGGACACCATTTCAGTGTTTAGAACCTCAGAAATAAACCTAGTTTACTTTTAGTAGCACTTTTAAAGTCGGTGTTAAGACACAGTTGGTCATTTAACAACTCAGATCACAATATTGATAAAAACATCACCTGGAGTAAAAATAGCATGCTTCACACAGTATCCTCTGGCAGTATAATCAAAATAGATTTTAAAGTCATCTATCTCATTAATAAATGACCTTAAAGAGAACAACTGTGAGGAAAAAAATAAAATCTCTAAGCATTCTGTGTTTGCAGTGAAACTTGATTAGAAACAAGTAGCCATGTAAAAGCTGGCTCCAAAATGACTTAATCCCCATAGACCTCCATGTTAAAATAAGCAGGAGTAAACATGTTTACAGCCTGGTGCAAAAACGGTTTCAGTCTTCATTGATAGTTCTACTGTTTTTGCATTCACAAATAAGGAATCTAAAATCAGCTGCTGGCTGTGTAAAAGGAAATCATAAAATAGTCACTTGTAAATAAGATATATACAAATTCACCATTTACCAATTGCATCAAATGTATATCTTCAGACCGTGCAATGCTCAGAGAAATACAAAAAAAGCCCCATATGCTACATGTGAAAGTCTACAGGCCTCACTGAGCATGCTCAGTGTTAATGTGACAGCACAATTAGAAGAAGACTGAGCAAGTACAGTTTGTTTGAAGGGTTACCAGGAGAAAGACTCTTCTGTCTAAAAAGCACATGGAAGCAGGACTGAGGTTCAGTAAACTGCATCTGAACAAAGAACAACACTTGTGGAACAATGTCCTATGGACACATGAGACCAAAGTGCAGTTGTTTGGTCTTAATGATCACCTCCATGTCTGCTGAAAACCAAACACAGCATTTCAGCAGAAACACCTCATACACACTGTCAAGCACGGTGGTGGACTGATGAGTTGCAGTCATTGAGTCAACAATGATCCAAGGCACAGCAGCAAATCTACATCAGAATGGGTTACGGATAAACATAATCAAGGTTTGGAATGACCTAATCAAAGTCCAGACCTCAACCCAATTGAAATGCTGTGGTTGGGTCTTAAGCTAGCTGTGCATAAATAAATGTTAAAAAAAATGTGTAGCAATGTTGTGAAGAAGACTGGACCAAAATTCCTCCACAACAATGAAAGGGACTGATAAAGTCATACAGAAAACAATTACCTAAAGTTTGCTGTTAAAGGTTTTTTTTTCTTTTTGGCTTAATTTTTGCCAAATAAATATAATGGCACAAAAGTTGTATGTTGTTCGTTTGTATATCTCTAACACTAATGCCTACAACAATGAAAGGGTTTTTGTTGATTTGTTTCCTTGCATGTCCATTTGTTTTCATACAAAGCTAACTTTTGAACACAACTGAAAGTTTAAATGTTAATGATCCAACTGTCTAAATGTATAAAATGTGTCTGGGCAGACAGAAAGAAAGGTATATGATTGCTGCTCTCTAGCAGACAAATTAAAACTATGGCTTCAATATCTTCAGTCCATACATTTCTGCCTCTCCTCGCCTGCCTCTTTCCCTCCCTGCTGGGTTCAAATCAATTCCATCAATGAAGCCATCACAAAGGGAACATTACCGCAGTGTTTTCCTGTGGAAAAGGCCTGGTAATTACAAATCAAACCAGACAAATACATCCCGCTTAATGAGCGTTAAACGGATGTTAATTATCCGATTGAATGGCTGTCACCATTAAACTGTGTCTGATGGAGGGAGTGGGAGGAGGGGAGGAAGGAGGGGTCGAGGGGAAGGGTAGCAAAAAAAGAAAAAAAAGTGGCACTCTGAAAGGCATATTAACGGCAGATTGAGAAGATCAGACAGTGTAAAGCGCGTGTGTCGGAAATGCGAGCAAGAGGGGAAAGGCATGGGGAGAGGCAGCAGGAGAGGAGGGGGAGGGAAGCTAAACTTTCCTCTTTTTCTGACATTAGCAATTGCTGCGAAGCATCAGAGGGGAAATTAATCAACTGTTTTTGATTATTTATATATTTGAAAAGGACAAAGTGTGCGGGAGGAGAGCTGAGCGGAGGCAGGAGTCACACTGTGCTAATGTGGTCACAGCCGGTCTACCAGGCAGCTCCAGTCATAACATATCTGTCAATGAAGGATCAAAAAAAAAAAAACTAAATTCACACACTTAACATTCAAAACAAGGTACAAGTCCTCTGTAATTCATCAAGGAGCGCAAATAACAATGGGAGAGAAACTCAGAGCAACTCTGGAACCTGGGCAGTCAAGGATAAGTGCTTGGAAAACAACAGGAATTCCTGTCATGGATGACGGATCCAGTAAACATACGAGCCAAGATGATCAACACTGCTCAGCAACAGCCTGAATACTCAACCTATATTATCTGTTATTCTCTCCCTTTAGCTCTTTTGTTTGCTGAGGTCAAAAGGACAAATGATGACATGTGCTTGCCTTTACACTGCACTGCTTCCGTCTAATAAACACTTTGTCTCACAATAACGTTGGTGCAAAGTTAAACCAAGCATTACCAATAGCAATAAAAGTGTAGTTATATGTAAACATGCTCAGACAAATGTATGTCATGTGAATGTGGTATTATCACTGATAAAACAAACAACTCTGCAATGATACAAACAGAACGTTGTCCGTGATCACATATTTTTGACTCACACTGAAGGACAGACAAGTTTATTGTCGAAAATGTTCAAGCATAGACGGTGGTCCATTTTGCTGTACACTATAAAATTGACATAATTGACATTGTTAATTTCTTCTTTTTTAATTCTGGGTCTTATGAAAAAAGGTTGTAAGTCATCATGGCTATTTTAAACAGCATTGAACCTTCTCCTCACTTACTGGTCAGTTGTGTGTTTACTGCAGCAAGATGCTCTGGTATCAGAAAACATGCAGCAGTCCATCTACAGTATTTCTCATACCATTACATACACACTGGTTGTTTTAAAACAATTGAAAAATTTCAAACCTGTTTTTATATTCTCCTACTAAGGATGGACTGTAATTTAAATATGTGTGACGTCTTAACTTTTTGTTATTCTAAGATGCTCCCTCTCTCTATTGAGGAAGTTTATTTAAGGCTCTGGATAGAACAGAAAACAATCTCATAAATCATGTTATAATTTTACAAATTACATTTTTTTTAGTTAATTATTTTTCTCACAATTTTATTTTAAGTTTATTTTAAATTTCTACTGATGGGGGGGTGTTCACTGTTACTCACATAGTTCATGTCTTAAAAGTATAAATTCTTTGTTAGGTAAGTGAAAACTTGCAATCTATCCTACAAAAAAGGCAAGGTGTTATACACTTGGCTATAATATAACAAGTGTATTTTCTCCATTGCACTTTTAGACGTATACATAAATCTGCAAAGACTAAATTACTGCTACATACAAACTAATCTATGAAAAAATAATCTGAATAATGTAAAATGACATTTGAAAAAAAAAAATCAGCCAACATTACCTTACTATATTTTTTAAAAAAAAAGGCCCAAAGAGAATGTTCAACCAAGTCTGGTTGTCAGTGAGGAATGATATAAACATAACCTGTATTTACTGTAGTCCTTATCTAAAGAATCAATGATGTTGATAGAGGAGTGAAAATTACAGTATTGTCACAGCTACTCCCTGTTGGAAATGCTAACACTGTAACAATTCATCGCACACTTGTATACACACACACATACATCCAACTGTCCATATCCCATACACACACACCTCCAGCTGAGGCCCGAATGAGGGAAAGTAAATGACAGCGTCCTGTGTGCACATCAGTTTAGCTCAACAAGAAGTCAGGGCAGAAAATCATTTGAAGGAGTCCCGCAGTCCCTTCAGAAGCAGGCTGCCAGATTCTCAGTGATCTGCTATCATGTTGCCTGTCTCTTTACTGTCAGCACTAATAGCTCTTAGACACTGGACTGGGACATGGGTGGCTACTGCAGGCCAGGGGGGTGGCACACACTCAATCAATAATTTACCCAGCGGCTCTTGGCCTTTTGTGTGCGTGTTTTCATTCCTGAATTAAGCATTTATATGGGCTTCGCATAAGAGGATTTGTTTGTGAGAGTGTGTCTTTGTGTAGCTAGCAACATGGGTATGCAAGCATGTGTGTCTGTATATGTGTGTCAGCAAAGTTGCTTTGTATACTGATGTGTAGCCCTCTGCACCTGCTGTGGAGATAGGGCTTCAGCCAATCACAACAAAGATTGGAGAGAAGTTTGAGTGACACAACAGTGCTGTGTGTGGCTGAGATATGATTCATTCTGTTATCGCGCCCTCTCTCTCTCTCACACACACACACACACTTTCACAGACACAGTGGTGATGGCTTAACAGAATTAAAATGTTTAATAACGCCATCTCTTCCCTCCCAATGTTTCTCTCATCTGACTTTTTTCTCTTTCCTTTAACCCTCTTTTTATTCTCTCTTTTTTCCCCTTCCTTTTCTTCTCTTATTCTTTACATCACCCTTCCATTCTGTTTTCTTTCCTTCGTTCTCTTACCTCCTTTTCTTTTCCTTTCCTTGCTTTCTTTTCTCCGCCTACTGTTTCATTTCCATCTTTCCTCTCCTACTTTCATATTTTCCTCTGTCCTCCTATATTTCCCTCATGCTCTTTCTTTTCAATATTTCCTTTACCCCCACCACCACACACAAACAGTGACCACTCCTCCGTCAGCCATTGACAAGGACCAAACAGACAGACACAAAAAGCCTAATTAGTCTTGGCACAGCAAATGCCTCAGCACTGAGGCTCACACGCAAACAGATGTACAATGCTCAGGCGCTTAATGAGACCCACACTTTTGGGGACACACATATATTTGTGTATATATATATAACACACTCACACACACACAGTCCCAGTGCCTCATTTCCCAATGCACAGCATGCGGTCGCTGCAGCTGTGATAGCTGTTGTTCTGGTGCTGTTGTGAAGTGTTTTTTTGTTTGCCCACATCAGTGTAGTTCATGTTGCTCTGCAGCAGTAATGCATTAGTGTGTGTGTGTACAGTGGAGCATGATGGGTATTTATCAGCTTGTTAGAAAACCTTCCAGTGTTATTATGAAGTTGAATATCCTAATCTGGCAGATTGAGACATTTCAATTCGCCGCTCGTCATGCACTGCACACAGTTTATCTGCTTTGCAAAGGACAAGTTATTACAAGTCTGAGCACATTTCTATATGTTTTGCAATCATTACCATCATGTATGACAATGGTTTATTCTAGGAAATACTTCCTGACACCTGAGAACATGGTGACATCACAAAATAAGTTTAGCGTTTAGTAGAAATGATGCAGTACTTATTTTAAGTCCATTTCCATAAAACCCTGCGTTAAAAATTTACAGCAGAAAAAAAGTACTGGACTATGCTAAAACATAAGATTTAAAGGGATAGAACTTATATTAGCACTTACAGCTTTAAGCTGGGCACAATATATAAGATCTATAGGTCTATAAGATATATAAGATCAGGTGGAATCAGGCACTGAAAAGATGGCTTGGACCAGAGCGCCCACGCCAAAATGTTGTTATGTTAAACTAATTAGCTTGAAAATGAGAGCAGCTTTTTGGGAAGTAGGTTTTGTTTCTCATAGAGACGATAAACATACATATTTTCCAACAAAGAAGCAGTAGCAAAGGTTAAAAGCAACTTTACTATCTTTCATTTAATGTAAATGGAAGAAATAACTTGGTTTACAAGTCATTTTGACATGTGACTTGCAGCAACCCATAAAGCTGAGTTGTATGGATAAACATGAACGCAGGGTTTTAGAGTACAAAGAATTTGGTTGCAATTTCTTAATGGTGTGACCAAAAAAAAAAAATCTGAGGTTGCACCAGTGCGAACAGCCGTTCAAGTGGAAAAAAAAGTCTCTGCGGCTCTGAGGGTCTCCCTGTGGTTCAACAACAGACACATATTTGGCCCATATCTAAACAAATTAGAGATAGTGAAGGGCCTATGTGTGTATGTTTGAAAATGTGTCTGCTGCAGTCAGCAGACTGAGACCGTCTGCCGGAAATCCATAGGAAGATGCAGAAGAACACGCAGAGAGCTGAATCCTGTGGGTTGAGAAAGATCACTTTACGGCCAGATTACTTGAAGTTCACAGTATGGAAAGGGATGACAAAGTGAAGGTGTTATAATAATAATATAATGTCCCTCACTTCATGATGATGTTGGTGCTGACTCGTTAGTTTCTTAGTTAGTTAGTTGCTAATATAGGCTAATTCCAGGAACTGGAACTTTTATTTAGCATTCATGTAGTTTCAAGGGTTAAAATACATGGTTAAATGTCAAACCCCATTTGAAAAGTATTGTTATTGTTATATATCATCCTGCCTTAGCGAAGCATGGTCTGTATGATATTTGCATACAGTACCGGCTAAAACTGCCTTTCCTCCTCTAAGAGACAAAATGATACAGTTCTGTCAGCTGAAGCTCAGCTTCAGAACGAGAGGAGACACAGGAGAAAGTGAGGCAAAGAGAAAGAGAGAAGGTGAGGAAGAGAACTGAATACTGCACATCTAAAAACTAAATATAAATCTCCATCACAAATATTAAATATAATGTATATAATTGGAATAATTGTTTAATACATGTTGGCAGATTAGATAAGTGAGGAGCGACAGCCAGAAAATAGGGAGAGAAAAAAAAAACAAATAGGAAAAATGAAGGATGCCATGTTCTGATATCTTTTTAATAGTGTTGCTGTATTCCAGATCTTACTACACTGATGCACAAATGTTCGAGTGACAAAGCAAACTGCTGAATGAAAATCCCTCTACACTAATTTGGAATTTCTTTTACATAAAAATGATTCTCCTACACAGAGTTCATCTGAAGTTTATATAAATCTCTGGTGGAAAGACATTAGAGGATTGTGTGTGAGTTGGTGTCACTCACTGTAAAGTCATATGTGTGTGTGTTCTTACACCGGGCAGCTTTCACATCCCAAGGCTGCAAGTGTGCTTCAGTGTCATTTGCCTCCAAACAATGTTGTTGATCAACAGTTGTTTACAAACCGCCAGGAGGATGGAACTAATTTGATCGCAGCGTATTCCCCCATCTCTCCCACTCTGGAGACCGTTCAGTTTGAGCTCCTCGTATGTTCTCGATAATGAGCCCGCCACAAGTTGATTCTGACAGCAATTATGAATATCGTGTTCCACTCAAGTGGTCGTGAGTCGGGAATAATGAAGTTCTCACCAAATCATCTGTTCCCCAAATCACTTAACTGCATCTTCATTAGGAACTTTGAAGTCTGGAGGAAATCATGGTGGGATTTAGCCGAAAGACGCAACAACTCCTGCTGCTCGGCCAAAGATTTACAACCCTAATTCTACTTAAACCCTAGAACAAATCATATTAATTATGGTTTATATGGGAGTCATGATCTAATTATACTGTATATATCTTATTTACTGAATATTCTAAATATGTATTTCAATTTCATCTCTATAACCTACAGTTCAACTGCTTGGATTTAAATGGGATTTCCCACTGACCATTTTACCATTTTACCTCACATCAACTGTAGTTCGGCTCCTTTCACTGTATATTTACTCATTGCTGGAGTGTATATAACATAACTTGTCCACTGGCCACAGATTTTTTACGAAAGTAATTAAAATGTGATTTGTTGTATTTTTTGATATATTCAGTTTGTTAGAAATACTTGATCACAGGACAGACATCGCAATTAGGAAGTAAGACCCTACCCTGCTTTGCAACTGCAAAATATTGTGAATAAAAACCTAAATTATTATAGCAAACAGATCAGTTTTGCTCCGTGTCAGAGACAATTCATAAACTAATTTATAAAGAAGAAGAGAATTTATTAACTTGATTTTGTCAACATTTTGTCAAAACCTTAACTACATTCATTCATCAGTTAGTCATGAATAAAATGAAAGTTTCTGCTCTGGACAGCAGCAGGAGCAGACGCAGCGTCTCTCAGCAGCCGGAGCCAGATATCACTTAATAGGTAATAAATTGATGGCAGATGATCTTGTATCAAGGCGACGAAAACGCTGATAACAATGATGAAATAAGCAAACTTCATCTGATGAAAGTGGTGGGCAACATTGCTAATCTTTACACACGCATACATATTAGAGCTCATCACAAGTGTCAAAATGAGCTGCACAGGCACAAGAGAGTAAGGATCAAAGTCAGCACTGGTGTTGTTGCCACCTATCTTAGTTTGTAAAGGGGCTGGCGTATTCTGCGTGACAGTGGAAAAAAAGAGTCAAAAGCTCTCAGCAATGAAATGTTACCTTTCAGAATACACTTTAAATCACATCCGCTGCTACAGACATGCAACAATTCAACTTCACAAAATACAGTTTCAACAATTACAATTACTATAAATAAATAACTACTTGCATCCATTCTTAAACGCTCTTATGTTTTAGATGGCATTTAAACTATTTTAATGCATTCTAACTAACATTTGCAATTCTTTTATCTGCACAACTGACGTTTCCTTTACTTTCAGTGTGTTTTAATTTAACTAACTAATTTAACTGCCTACACTACAAACAAAATGTTGAAGACTGCAAATGCTTTCAGCAAACCCTTCAAATAATAATAAAAAGAAAAAAAAAACAATACTTCCAACAAACACTTCAGCTGCTTTCAGAGCCGATTCATCTACTGGATTCCAACTGCTTTCACATCAGATAATGACAGACAGCGGCATCTGTTAACTCTGTTCAGTGTTTACTGAAAAGTGAACTTCATGGAATTTAATGAAAATTACAGTTTCAGCAACTCCACTTCAACTCCTTTAAACCTTTTGCATCTTATACTTTAAACTAAATTTCATGTAATTTTTCAGTAGCACTGTGCTTAGCCATAGATGATATTTCCATAGATGATATTTCTTTTGTGTAACTCTTCAACTGCTTTCAGTGTGAGAATGACAGGTATTTACACCATTTTATCAATCAATACATTTACGAATAATTAACCATTGTCTGCTGATTGCAGATTCTTTCAGCATATTTGCACCACAATCTCCACATCCATCTTCATCCAATACTTTAACTGCTCTCAGGGCACACTCAGAGCTTTTACCTTTAACACATGACACATCACGTATTTTACGCTAGACACCACAAATGCAATTTGTATTTCAATACCACACATGCTAACATGCACCTGTTAAGACATTTAAATGGGTTTATAGTATGTGCACATGCATTTTCTTATATAGCCTGTGTGGGCTAAAGTCTATGTCCAAAAACTATTAAGAAAAAAGTTTTTTAATGTTTAATGTTCTAATCACATGACAGAAGAAGAAAATAATATTTTTTTCAGCAATATTTCTTGTTGATATGTGTAGAATTTAGTACTATATTTGACTAAAGAATAAGATATTATGATTAAATATTCAGTATATACTTAGCTGTCTAGGGATAAAAAAAAAGATTATCTCCATATTTAATATAAATTGTGACACTGATCTTAGGACCATTAATCATAAGGTGAGTGGCGGCTGTTTTTATCAGTCCAGACCTAAGGGACCTTCAACCAGTGAGGGCATTTCATCCTGTCAAAAGTAGCCATGCCCAGCTCTGTCTCTGGAGTTTCAATGATCTCAGTGTGCATGTCCACCTCTGCATATGTGCATCGTGTGTTTGAAGTGGAAAATACCAAGCGTGAGGAGGAGTGACAGCAGAGAGGAGGGAGGTGCTCAGAGGCCAGAGCAAGGACAAAAGCCCTCAGCTCATCTCTGTGACGAAATAAATATATAATAGAGGGAATATTAAATCCTCCTTGTCGCCTGCTGCTGCCTTCCTCTGATATTTCTCTATGGTTCCACATTGACAGATAACGATCACATTATGAGGCAGACCGTCACACCTTCTCTCTTCTGATGCCTCATTTCTCTCATTCCACTTTGTTCATAATCTCTGCGTGATCATAATCTCTTTTTAAAATTCTTTTATTTCACCTCTGTTTTTTATGCTCACCTCTCTCTTTATTCACACTGCTTTTCTTTCTGTTTTTCTTTCTTTTCAACCTCTCTTTAACTCCTCCTTTCTCACTCTGACAGGGAGGAGAGTTTACTGACACAGGATTCAAAAAAGGCTCTGAGCAATCCCAGAATCCCTCACTGACTGGAGGAGCCAATAACTGTTGTCTGTAAGAGGGAGAGGTGACGAATTACGAAAGATGCCAGAATGCCCCACTCTCATACACACAGACACACACAGTTTGATCACACATATCATTTGAAGGCTAAAGCAGACAAACTGAGTCAATTTTTTTTTACTTAGATCAGCAACATTTTGATAATATTACTGATAGGAAATGTTTCTCTTAAAATCATTTGATTCCTAGAATACATAAAAATAATATCATATGAATCCACATAAACCTACTAAAATATTTCTTATTAATATTAATCTTCAGTTAAAAAAAGAAGACTGAAAATGCCAGCATAAGATAATCCTCTATAAGACCCGAATGTTATCAGACCCGAAATAACTATTCTTTTGTACTGTTGGCTGTGATTGACATTGCAATTTCCTAAATCTGATTATTTGCTCTGGCCATGATTTCATCTTTAGGAAAGGATCAAAGTGATCTGAGTATGAAGGACAAAGGCATTTAAGTAGGGAAAAATGAACGCAAAAATACATCTTTTAATACATAAAAAATAAATAGATTTAGATCATATAAGAAATCATTAAAAAAAATTAAGATTTATTTGCACAGTTCATAGTAACCTATGTTACTTATTTAATTTGTGTATGTGTTGTTTTTGATGTTTTTGAGTATGTAAGAGGTCCTAATCTCCCTCTAGTCACTGTATAACAGAGGGTTAGCATGCTTGTGCCATATAGGTTTGAGAGGATGAATTTGCTGGTGTGTCGTGTTGAAAATTCCTGCTTTAATCTAAAGTAAAGACCATTCACTAAATCAACATACAAACACAAAAAAATAAAGTAAAAAAAATAAATGAACACAAAATAAAAGCTGTTGATTTATTTGTTCCAAATGTCTTTTTTCCCCATTCATTTGTGTTTGTATGCTTGTATGCATTTCTTTTCCTGCTTTAGTTGTCTAAAATCATCAGTAAAGGAGGATAAATAAATCTGAGGAACATGATAAACTAATACCAACCATAAGATGACAAACAATATATATATATATATATATATATATATATATATATATATATATATATATATATATATATATATGTGTGTGTAGAAAATATGAAAAAATAAAGAAATGACACATATACAGTTAAATTACCTCATGTCCTCTAAATATAGAATTTCTCTTACACTGTATATAGTCATTTACTGTAAAATGACTCTTCAAAAAAGATATATATATATATATATATATATATATATATATATATATATATATATATATATATATATACACACACACACAAATAGATCTGCCATTACAATGACTCTTTTGTAAAGACACAATTCAATTAGAAATTGCTTGTTATCATTATTTTTTTTTCATGACATGTTATGATGTAACAAAGTCTGTCTGCAAAGACTTAAATACATACCAAAGACTAAGGCTGCAATGTCTCACTGTTTTCTATGTATGCTGTATACATATGTTTACGGTAAATAAATCACATGAGTGATGTAGTGGCCTAGCCATTGTGTTAAAACTGTATCTGTGTTCTTTTGTTTGTTACTTATGTGTTCAGTTGTCTGTCTGTGTTACCCATGCTTAAACAGCGATGTCATAATGTTAGTGATTGTAAGTGTTTTTATATGTTGATCTGCCAGGGACTGCAAATGAAAATGAATAAACGCATGAGTACATTTGGCACATTTACATGATGGACAGCTATGCTTGTAAATTGGTGCAAAAATAAATGTGATTTTGTATATTGTAAAGTCTAATGTTTATGTTTTTGCTAATTAGTGAACATATTTTAATCAAGATATATGACAGTAACAAAAAGAGAAATAAACATAGTTATATATTGTGACGATATTTTGAAGAATCACATCATATATAATATCAATAAGGAACCAAAAAATAAGAAAAATAAGATATGCTATATACCGTTAGGAGCTACAGAATAGATATAAAATCAGTAATTCTGATGGTGTAAAATGATTGTAATCATGTCAAGGCTTATACAAGCTAGTACATTAAGAGTTTTTTAAATCAGTTGTGTTAGTTGCAATGACTGTAAGTGGATGGAACTTAACAATAAATCAGACGGATGTAGCAGAGGCTCAGTTCACAGACTAGGAGGACAGGATGTGGTCCATTGACTGTGCAGAGCTAACCCACATGTGCGATTACGCACCCACCCCTTTTCTCTATGTGTGTGTGTGTGTCAAGCTTGGATGGGCCGGCTGAGCAGAGTAAATGTGACCAGACTAAGTGTGTGTGCCTCATATCAGTGTGTCCTCGATCGCTCTCACTGTATGGGGCACTTTAGTCTATTCTTTGCTGGCACCGGGAGGCACGTCTACACACACATACAGTAGCCACCTGCACGCATATACGAGCAGTAACAGCCACACAGCCTCAGTGTTTTGATGTAAACTCAAGTGGACGAGAGGTCCAGCCAACCATTCCACTGCCGCCTCTCTCTCTCTCTCTCCTCAGTCCTCCTCTCTTTTTCCCTTCGTCTCTCGTTGCTTCCCTCCCTGTGACACTTTTAATGGCGTGTCACGCAACCCTGTGCTCGCTGCGCACACATACACACGCCATGTCGTGCTCTCAGCCAAAGCTCTGCACCTTTGTCAGGGGAGAACCACTTAAGCACGCTCATATACACACACATATCCACGCACATTCATGTCTGATTTTTTTTTCTCCTTCTTGTTACGCACACGCACACACACACACACAAGCCATAACCACTTAGGCCATCTTCCTTTCATCATCTCGTGCCCTCCCCTACTCTCTGGGTCTTGTCTGGTCTCGTGTGTGCGTGACTGTGGCTGGCTTTGGCGAGGGTGAATTAGCACAGCGACCCAGTTTGGTACCAGAAGAGACAAGACGTCAGAGGAGGAGATATTGAAAATGACTCCATTTTCTGCTCAGGCTGCAATGATGTAATGGTAAATAAAAAAAAATCACCTCTAGCTGAAGATTATTGTAAAGCAAATACATTTCTGAATGTTTTCAGATCCTTTTAAGCTACCCCCCTGCTTATGAGATCATATCTCATATAATTTGCACCAGCATGTTACATTTATATAAGCATTAAAATGTTGGATAAAATCTGTTCCATAAACAAAATGAGGTGTTTTCTTCCCTGCTTTCTTTACCCTGCTCTACTTTGCATTTCTGTGTTGATACTAATTGCCTGCAACTAATTATAGAAAGTCTGTTTGTGGCCCTCTGAACTGGACGTAAACACACAAACACACAGCCTGACGCTGTGTGGAAGCGAGAGGCTGTTGGTAAGACACAACAGAGATTTATTTATGAGCGTGTGGAGGTGATGGGAGGAGGAGGACGAGGAGGAGGAGGACGAGAAGGAAAGGGAGGGAAAGGAGCAAATCGGTGTTGCATGTCTCGTTCTGCTCGTTTAGCTGACAAACTGCTTTTAGCGTTTAATTATCCATCGCTCTGTGATTAATAGGTTTTAATTACTGTAACCCATGGCAACCTGAGATATGCACAGGTCTGCGAATGAGGTCAGCCTATCAAAAACCACTGGAGAAAAAAAATCAAAAGGATCAGAAGGCAAAAACTGAGAGAATCTTTACAGCTCAAACCTCATCAGAGATGGCTGAATGAGAAAATAAAGCTCGGGCAGACATACTATTTTCTCAGTATTCACCTGCTGTAGAAAAACAGTGGACTTCAGAAAAGCTTTTGACCAAACTTTGAACGTCTCTACTTCATTTATATTTTTTTTTT
This sequence comes from Parambassis ranga, assembly GCF_900634625.1. Taxonomy (NCBI): domain Eukaryota; kingdom Metazoa; phylum Chordata; class Actinopteri; family Ambassidae; genus Parambassis; species Parambassis ranga. The sequence goes on from NC_041026.1 coordinate 28,354,717, forward strand.
CACAAAACTCACAGGCAGAACTTCAAACAGACTTTTTGATTCCTTATAAAGGTTAGTACGTTTCTAAATTCATGTGTTGCGTTGAAGGTTTTTTGTATTCCACAGACACTGATGCTCTGAACTCAGAGATGGGTCAATTACAGGGCAACTGAAGCGCCTGATCATTTTTCTATTGAGAAAACGAAAGATGGTTATAAATGAGTCAAATCTGATTGTCTTGTGTAGCTCAAGCTACCGTCACACCGTTCGTGTGGTCCAGTTGGACACAAATTACAACATAAATATCAAAACATGAAATCCCTATATACTCTGAACCCTGAGTAGTTTCTGTTTCTCCATTGCTGTTGCATTATTTGTCAGTGTATGTGGACTGCAATATAAAGTCCAGCACTTTTGAAACAATACAACCATGCCAACAAGTAAAAACAATCAAATGTGTCTTTGTGCTCTATGACACAGTTTAAAAGACAGAAACTATAAAAAGAAAAAAGGCTAATTTCTCTGATTTCTGAGTGCTGACAGATGTTTGTCTTTTGTTATGACTTGCTGGTTGCAAGTGAGTCACTCATGGCTTGAAGAGCGAAGGTTTTTTAAAGCATGCATTGCAAAACAGCTGCTGACATATACATAAACATATGCAAGTTACGGTACATTGGGCTGCTATAGGATAACAGCACACACACCTCTACATACAACAAAACTGGATATTTTAAGTATGTATGCATTTCATGTCTTATTCTTGAATTGCATCATGGTGCAAGTGCTGCTGTGTCATATTTTACAATATGATGTGACAATTTCTCATGAGATAGAGAGGACTAGGCTGGAAAAGCCCTAAATTATTGATTGTTTTTCATCCACATACTATCTTCTTATTCTTCATATGCAGAACTAATGTTGCTATTTTCTGAGCAATGATTATCACTCAGCACATACAAAAATTGTATTTTAATGACTGTTTTACATGAGAGTTTGTGAGCAGGTAAAAATGGTAGTAACTCCTAAAGTGGCTGACACCCAGAAGGTGCCAAACTGCCATGTGCTACACCCCACTTTGTCATTTTTTTTTTAATAAAGCCTCTGCACAGCTACAGTTCACCACTCTCTGATTAAGTTAAAGTGCACCTCCAGCTGTCTCTGGAGAGTTCACAGTGTGGGTCGCCCTCAATGCTACATCCAACAACTCATCCTAATGCAACGCTTCCTCTCAGATCATTTTGCTTTTTTAGCATAAATCATTAGGTTGAGCTCTTAACGAATGTCCACTTTGATTTTAGTACACCTTCAGATCACCACAACTCACTTTATAATAAAGAACTGCAAGAAAACACTTCCTTTTCTCCCAACATAAACCGGCAGAATGCCTTCTGCTTAATTTGGATTGATAATTACACATTTTATAAAAGCACTTTCTTGATAGTTCTCCTTTCAGCACATTAACCAGTAATTCGTACTGTATGATCAGTCATCACTGTTTCCTTTCATGTTTACATTTTCTGTCATGCTTGTTTGGTTTGCGCCAAAGTTCTACAGGAAAGTGTTAGTACACTTACCTATGCAGGAGTCTCTGTGCTCTTCAAAGCCAGCCGAGCACACGCACCTCCCTATGGGCACCAACCACTCTCCCTCTGCGCTGCAGTACATTTTTGGTGTGTCCCTCTCCTCGGCGTGGTCCACGCACTGACCCCTGACCTCCACCAGAGAGGAGGAGTCAGCCCCCGTCACCACGTCGGTGAACACGGCCAGGTTGCGGCTCACGCCCACGCAGCGTTTGTAGTACACTCGGACAGAGGTGAGGGCGATGCAGGCGCCAATGTCCTGGAAGGCCAGGTAGAAGCCTCGCTTGGTTAGAGGGCCGACGCCTCGCACCTGCAAGGAGACAGGAGAGGTTTGACACTTCTGTCTACAGCACACAGATACATAGGCATGTAACAACTTTGTTACCGGTTAACAAGCTCTCCCTATTTTTATGATGACATTTCAAACAACAGTTGCCGCAGTGGTTTCTTAACAAAACAGGTGGATCAGTGAGAACACGGGCTTAATTTAATCTGTGGACTGGTGTTTGGTTTTGTTCTTTGGCAGCAGTCATTAATCAACTGCTACGCTTCCAAAAACAGCCGGAAACACAGATAATTTTACATTTTTATGATGCTTGTTTTTGTAGCATATCACATGTAGTCACAGGTAGTTAACACAGTGGAACTGATGGAAACCATTATTCTAAAGGTTTACAGCGGGAGCATCTAAAAATACATATAAAGTCAGTTATCAAGGTGTGAAGACTCAGAGCCAACAGTCAATAGGATGGATGCATGATTTATATAACGTATTTTATCACTAAATTAGTAGTTTTGTTTACACAACGATTTGATGGGATTGAATAGATATTTCACTGTCAGACTCATCAAGCTCCTCATACATCAGCACTGTGAGCTAATTAGACAGCTAATTAAGACTTTCGTAGGTCTTTCCAGGTTATTACTTGGATGTTTTTGTTGCTACCTTATGTAAGCAGTAAACATATGCTGTGCAATCATGAATCAGCAGTTATTGTCACAGTTGCATCCTTCCCTATCTGCTATCAATCTCCAATTATAGACACACACTATGACTTTATCTCATTTCGAGTATATTTTAAAAACATAAATACAAATAAAGAATAATATTAAAATAAGTTTCACAGTGATCCAACACTGGTGGAAATTCATTGCTAAATAATAACACAAAACAATGAATGTTTTTAACTCAAGTATTTAACTCAAGCATAGTGAGTAAAACAAAAATAATCTCAACCACAGATCATATTTAAATGTATGAGATTAAGTAGAACTGGTAACCATTGCACATGGCAATTTTAAATAATATTCCCGTATGTTTGAGTCTGCCAAATAACCACTGCACAGAGTGAGGAAGCTGCAGCACAAATGAAGTTATTTACTTACAAGTGTGGAATATATTTTTACACGCTTAAAGACCGTGACAGTACTCTAGAACTCTCGGTCTACATTATGAGTATTACGGATATTACATTATTCACAGAAAAATCAACTTCATGCAGCAACCCTATTACAAACAGAATTACTTTGCCCATTTTGATAACTCTATTATTATTATTATTGTAACGCAGGCAGGAACATGGTAGTCTGCTATGAAAGTGCTACTAAAAACTAAAAAAAATGTAAAAACATCACACCAGCACAAGAGATGGTGATGTGACGCTTTAGGGAGTATATGACAAATAATAAATTGGTCTGTGTGTAGCACTTTATGCTAGAAGCTGTGTGATGAGTTATGACTTGCCAAAGAGGAAACACAGGAAGCTTAGTATCTTTGCAAGCTACAAGAAGCAGTTAGCATATTACAAACAATTTTGCCATTGTATCTTCATAAAAGCCAGTTTTAATACAAGTATTAGCATTTTTCTTTAGAATAAACTATATTATCTCTGCAAATAAAGTTACAGTTGTATTTGTCATGTTTTATGTAAATTTAAGACACTGACAGTAAGACTGTGAAACATATTTGCGTTACATAAAATTTTAGATGATGAATCAAGGGTTGCTGTTAAAGTTATGACCTTATCAGCTATATCAGATTGTTCATGCTTTATGCAGTAATGAAGGAAAAAATGGGTATAGGGAGACATTAAAAGAATAATCTACAACACCACAACTGCAACCTTCAAGTTTTTCTGCTTCCTAAAGAAAAGCAGGGGCATTGCGAGGACAGTAATAAATGTCTTTGATAACTTCTTCGTTGTAACTATGTAAGATATTAATAAAAGTGTAGTTTCACTACCCAGCATCAAATTTGGAGCTGTTATCAATATCAAAGTATTTCCCAAGACACTGAAGCAAGCCCTGCTGTTTGTTTTTCCTTTCACAGATCTCCAAAACTGAGCACAAAACAACTTGAGTGACGAGACTGGAAGAGGCTCTCCAGGGCTGTGGATGTTTCCAACTTGTCTTAAAATTGTACGTGCTACGAATTGGAACAAATCTAACTATCCAAAGTGAGACATTGCTTCAAAGAGCCTGAACTGACATCTACTTGTGCTATCAGTCTGTAATGTTGCTGTCATAGTTCGTACCTCTGTGTTAAGCTTAAGTCTGCGGACGCCCAGGTCCACCCCGGTGAAGCTCTCATCTGCAGCAATGGTGTCAATCTTAATGAACTGGTTCTCTCGTATGGCCGTGCCCACTGCTCTGTCGGACTCATAGTAGTACAGGTTGAAAGTTTCCTGCAGAACAAACACGGATGTGATGATTACTGTGTGTGTTTTTGGACAACATCAAAAGTCAGAATCCCCACTGTACAAATACAACTTAATGCTATTCTTATTCCAATATTATATAATCAGATTTATATTAAATAGGTATTATGCACACATAATGTTATTTCTATTATCCAGATAAACATATGAAATAACAGAGGATAATTGCAGCAACAGATAGCATCTCTATCATACAGTATCTGAAACTTTCAAACTAAAGATGAGCACTGTACAGTATTAATGGATATAAGTTTACAACAACATAAATCACAAGATTGCACAAAGCCATTGTCCAGCAAAATTAGCCAAACTAGCAGAGGCTAATGCAGCCTAAACCTAAAACCTTTTCCTCTTTTTGGTGGTATGCTTTATTGGTCCCCGGCCCCAATTATTGCTAGCTTAAACAACACTACTTAATGACTATTAGCTGATTTTGTGTAGCTTACAATGGCACTATTAAGTATTTGTCAATTTCTTTATATTGTGGCTAACACAATCTAAAGATGTGTTTCTTATCTACACCATCACTTTAAGAGAGATGGCGGTAATACAGCATGTGCTAAGTTGACTCATAAACTCCATTTAGATGCAGCTGTTTGTTTTATGGTATATGGGACACAGTTACCACTACAGCACTGAATCAATCAAGATATGCTTTGTTTGTTAAACTGCAATCCAAATGTCACAGTTGGTCAGCAGTCCCATCTGCTAAAAAGCTCTGTCAAGTCTATATTTAGGTTGTTAAAATGAACAGCAGGTTCCCATTTCTCGTGTTCTGAATGATGATAATTAGTGCTGTGACAAGTGCTGCAGTGTTAGTTAACATTATTAGTTCACTAAAATCTGATCTATCTACTAAACCAGTGAGCTTGAATTGTTTATTTTTATTTATGAAAAACATTTATTTTCAAAAACATGCATTTTTAAACAGGACATAGGTTACTCCTTGCCCCTCCCTTTGGCTTAACTCTCATTACCTTGCAGGTGCCCAGCACTCCAGGCATGCTGTTGCAGTCTCTAAGGGTGAACTTGACCTCGATGTAGATCCTCCTGGCTCCCTCTCGAGGGAGCCAGCCCGTCCTCAGCCAGTTGTTCTGGCTGGGGCTCATCACATTACAGACCTGATTCAGAGTTTTGAAAAAAAAAAAAACAGAAGCATTATAATCTTTAAAGATGCTATGTGCAGCACATTTTCAGCCATAACTGCATTTTCTAAAGTCACTGGGACATTAAAACTGCATGTGTAAAATCACCACTTAAGGGTTTATTAACTGCTCCAAAATAAGGTTTAAAATGGCTCCTCCACTTTTTTAAAATCGGAGGATCAATAGTAGATGCTGATGCCTAAAATGTTTAGTTGTTGTATAACTAATTTTAATTAAGCAGCTAAAAATCCTAATTGTTAAGATGTTTAGAATAAAACATCTGGACACTTTATTCTTGGAGCTGAAGATGATCCCAAGTTAAAACTATTCAAACCTCACCTGTCATAAAGCAGTGAAAACACAACTGCTGTTCAACTCGTGTTTGTAATACAGGATTAAAACTAATCCATAGCTTGTGTTTTTAAAGTCAAACTTAATTTAGGCCATAACCACTCAGTTTTCTTGGGATCAAAGTGATGTATTCCATTGAAGTTCTTATCCTACTAACACATTCAACCCCACTGCACACTGAGAACATTACACACCTGGTATGTGTGGATGGGACTGAAGTACTCGTCCATCTCATTAATGGCATCCCACTGCCAGAGAGAGGAAGACAGGGAAACATTCTTAGGTTAGTCACATGTTTGTATGCATCATATTTCCCCTCGGGGATAAATAAAGGAATTCTGAGACTGATTCTGATTCTGATCATATAGCTGTGTCTATTTCCCACATGTTAGTGTGAGTTTCTCTAACCACATAATAAGATGATTATTAGTACTGTATGTATTATTAATAAACCATATCCTGTCACATGTCAAACATATACTTGAATCTCTGAGTAGATTTACAGTGTGATGACATGTTTGACAGCCTGACACAAAGCATAGGGACATGTCCCTTGTCTGAAGACTTCATTTATCTTCATAAACACTGCTAAACTTGTATTAATGCATGTTATAAATGCTGATGTATTCCACTCCACACCAACACATGCAACCATGTGTTATACATCTCAGCACTGCTGGAATTCACTTAATGCAATTCTAATGGGACACATTTTCCTTTAATGAGATGCCCCTCATGTATGTGATTAGATTTACATTGTTTACTGAATGGGTACCAACGGGTAATAATATTATTGCAAGCAGGAACAGTAAGCGAAATGTGTTGGTATTTCCTAAATGTGTTACACCACCTCCTGCAACACGTGCAACTCCAGGAGGGAAGTCAATCACAGGGAAGAGGCAGCTCTGCTCCTCCTCTGCGTGTTTTGTGTATAAGCTGCACTCTATCTACAGATGCCCAGAAAATGCCACATTTTATATAGCACAAGAAGTTTATATTGAACCTCAACCAAGTATTTGAATGCATCAGTATGTAGGTAGGTGCACATATGCAGTTTGGCAATGGAGGACAAGATGACAGAAAATAATCAGACTCCAGCCTAACTCGACACAACAGTCTATTTTTTTCATCAACATAAAAATGTAAACTAGATATTTACATAATGTATACATCTGCATTTCATTTTGCAGAATACAACTGAACATCTATAGATTGTTGTCACTAACTGTCAGATTAGTTCAATGAGTGAATGTGAGAGCATGCCACCAGATTTGATTTTAGGATTTCAGTCAGGAACTAAAGGGACTTTTTAATGCTTTATATATTACACAGAAATCCTTGTTTGTGGGTGATAATGAGTTTTAAGAGCAAATTTAATTTCTAATTGAAAATTAAATGTCACCATGGCTCCAGAATTTAGAAACTGATCTGAAATTAAGCTATAGAAGACCTGCCCAGAACCTGAAGTGTACAATGTTTTTAGAAAATAGAATCCAAACCAGACCAGACTCAACCCAAACAGATCAAGGATAATTAAACCAAATATAAATTATATTAAATAATAACAAAAAGAGAATCTAAAGTATTATCTAATCTATTATCTAAGTAGTATCTGTGGAAGTATAAGTCTGTCAGTGATTCCACCACTAAAATAAAATAAACTAATATAGACCAACTCATCTCAGCTGATGAATCCATTTGATTCCATTTTTGGAGGAACCAGCTGAAACACTGTTAAACTTATGACATATATCTTTTTCCACCCTTTATTGTTGTTTATTTTATGAATCACATTGTGCAATGAACAACATGCTCAGATCAGCTCAAATCAGTTACTTTACAATATTGATCTAAAATGGATTAGACCTGGTACAGCCAGATGATTAGGATTATGTCCCTAACAATGGTCAGTTACACATAGCACTGCTCTGTTACTCATAAAAATAAATAACAAATAACAGAAGAATGCCTCAATTAACCACAGAATGCCACACTCACACAACCATATAATTAATACTTATAATGGAGAATTTATCAAGAATAACACCCAGGCTGACAAAAAAAGGAACTTTCTCATGTTCATTCTCAGCTCGGTGAAGTTGTCTGCTGAACTCCTCAGCAGTTTATTGCACTATAGAAATACTTTACACCTCTTGCTTAAGGTTTCCACTGTCACTGCAAATCCAGTTGCACAGTACATTTTGATGTCTGAGGGAAAATATCAGCCTTCCGTGCTCCTGTAATAGAACTAACAGCACCACAGTTGTGTCATTGAAGAAATAGGGATGTTCTGTCAACTGGTTTATTCATGGTAACACAGAGACTCAGCTGTGAGATGTCAAAAGTTCACGAAAGAGCTTAACCCGAACTGCAGGGAATGGGATTTTGAGAGCAGCTTTATTCCTTTGGTTACTTTGGTTGAAACAGGATTTACGCATGTTACATAAAGCAAGCAGAGGTCATTTCAAAAGGTCAAATGAAAGGAGGTCACTTAAAAAAGATTTGTTTGTTAAAGGCAACCAACTATGACCACCACTGGAAAACCCTGCTAATGAAAGGCTCGATGAAAACAGAAAAACTTCTTTCAGCTTGAGAGTTTTTACCACCCACATGGTGGTGTGAGTTCCTCTAACCACATTATAGGATTATTATTAGTACTGACTTGAAATTAAACATATCCTGTCACATGTCCCACATATACTTGATCTGACCTCAGGGCTAGACAACATTTAGAAAACAATATATAATCAAGTAGTCTAGAGGCTTGTCTGGATTGCTCAAACCTGGGCAGTTTTTGTCTTCAGGAAAACAAAAACTTATGTATGAGTTACAGAAAGTCTAAAGGAGAAAATATGCTAAACATATTTAAGATTTAAAAACAAGTTGCTCTGGGTTAAACACTACATATAACACAAATATAAAAAAAGCCTTCATCAAATCCCCAATCCTAACAGGGATCATCATGTTCATGTAAACTGAAACAATATGCCTTCTTCTTCCTTTCTGTACCAAGAGAGAATGCAGTCTGCTGCTCTGCCTCTTCCGCATGAACTGCAATTTAACATGTGAAAATTGTTTTTTAACAGAGCCAAAACTGATTCTCCCTTAAATCATGCTCACTATCAATTTCATCCTGCACAAGAATGAAGCATTGTAAGTATCACAAGCATGGGCCTATCCAATTTGTATACATGTATGAATAAAGATGTGCATGTGTGTTTAACCCTGGTGTTACCCATGATCCTCCAGGGCTTAGGATGCTTATGAGCGAGGTTGTAGTAATTGAAAGGGAAAGTGTCCACCCCGGGAATCTTTGGGTCGTGCCCAGCTGAACTCGGCCCGGGATACGATGTCTGGGTTTTTTTACGTGGAAGACCTCCAACTTCTCTCCTCAGCTTCTACACACATACATGCACACACACACACACACCCTCTCTACCTCTGATTCCTCCAGCATACACACTCACACATCCCCCAGGCACTGCCAGCCAAAAACCACTGGGATAATTAAGATCTAGGAAGCTTCACCCAACTCACCCTTCCCTCCGCACCTCATCCTCTCATCTTTATCAGCTAAATTGAAACCGTCCTTGAACTTGTGAAGACCTCAACTAATTAGTGGGGTGTATAACCTCTCTATCTCCCTCATTATTCCTGTCTTGCCATCACTGTGCTCTCAACCCATCTCTCTAACTCTCCTCATCTCTCTCTCTCTCTCTGCTTCACTTTTCATGGGAAATCTTAGATTTTAGCTCAGGGTAATTTTCTCCAGGAATGAAAAATCACAGCAACTGAAGGCAGACTGTCAGGAGGCTGTAAGCTGTATGGCAAGCAGGGTGGGGATGAGATTGGAGCAGATTGGTTGTTGTTTAGTTGTGAGAATAATGGAAATCTTTTCTGCTCTTCCCTTAGTAAACAGACAGGGGGGAAAGAAGACGAAGTCAGAGATTCAGTGGGGCATGTTTATCTTCTGAGAGCACGATAAGAGAGTTTTCTATCATGGCGACGAGAGCAGCCGACAATGCAGTGTGGGTTTGCTTGCATATACGTATGTGTGTCACACAGAGAGAAATACAAGAGAGAGACGAGGGGGGGACACTAGAGTAGAAAATTAATTGGCTGTAAATTGCACATCTGTTTCCTGCCTGTCAACTCATCGGATCTCTCATCAGGAGAAATCAAATGTGGCAGACGGAGAGCAAAACTCTTTTGTCATATATGCACACACAGTGCAGGTACAACAGGTACACACACACACAAAGGACTGTAGAATGTCAAAAATAAATCAAAGCAAGACTAAACAAACTGTTTAAAGTAAGATGCTAACATATTTTCAATTATATGACAACTCGTATATGTAATATTCAATCTGATCATTTAGAGCTATTGATTGTGAGTTTCACACAGACCCACCCACTGAGGTCCTCCACCACATATAAACCAGGTTTCCCCACCAAACAGTTGGAATTGATGAAGCTGCTCGGAGGAGCAGAGAAACGACTTCAAGAAAACTTTACAAGTCCAGATGCCTTGCTTCAATCTTCTGAATGAAAATGACCTGGATGATTTTCATCACCCTTAAATCTGATCTGATTTAAAAAAAGATTGCACGCAGTCTAAATGCAAAATGTGTGCCTGAATCTAAAAAAACCCACACTTTATCTTATTGGAAAGATGCTGTTACATCTGTACAAATGGCCTGTTTACATTTATACACTTTCCTGTACCTATATAATGTTATTTTATCAAGAAAATAACATAAAATACAAAATCTAAAAATGAAAAGAAAAGCATCAGCTGTACGCTCTCCTCTGCTGTTCAGGAAATAATGGCACCTGAGCTGCCTATTAAACACGATGCAATACACACAGCCATATCTCAGGAACCGGCAGGTCAGTTTAAGTGATTGACACCTCTATCCGACAGACAGAGCGAATAGGATTGAAAGACACTTCCCAAATCTATGCCAACAAAACTACCCTCCAATTAAAAGGAAGCAAATGTACAATAAGAAAAAGGGAAAATTTTCTCCAATCCTCCAAACACTTACAACTTCTAGCAGAAATGAAAATGGCCAAAAACAGTCAATATGTGAGTATAAAAAGGCAAAGGTTAAACATAATTTATAGTTATTGTTGTATAAAGATTTACATAAGATTATATTTGTTATTTTTTTCACTTACAGGGAAAGCTAAGAAACACGTGTTATAAATCACTGCAGAAAGAATGCATTGGTTTTATTATGTGACCATTATCAGACAGTACAGTGACTTGTTCTTGAAGACAAACTCTGAGGTTGGAACATGAGTTCAACAGACTTCAACATCAGCTACTAATGAAGATGTAAGTTGTCCTACTCTTCCAGATTGTAACACACACGCACACAGGTCAGAGAAGAGTTCTAATCAGGAGCATGGAGTACATTGATATGTGTGCTGGTATCCTGGGTATATCATGTGCATGTAAATGTCTAATTCTGGTTTCAGGAACTTGGACAACCTTACCCCATTTATGAGAAATATGCATGGAGGATATGGCCAAATGTGGCTGAGAAGTGAGAACGACACACCTGATCAGAAACCTGGACTCTGTTACAACTACTGGAGGATAACGGATGGTTCAAATAAATGCACCTATAATACCACTTATGATGTATAACACCAAAACCTGTATAGGAGTAGAATCATTCTTTATAGAAAACATCTACATTAAGTGTCTTGACCTCAAATCAGTCAAGTAGTGGGCTAATTCCGTGCTGCAATACAAAGTCCTCTGTACAAACAAGCACGGATGTCAGAAAAAAAATACTTTGTTAACTAGTGTAAGGGGTTGTAACGTGGAAAATGTTTGATTTTGTTACATTTTTAACAATTCAAATCTGCCAGAAGATTCAGGTGTTAAGCTGGCTAAAAGAAATAAAATTAAAAAGAAATAAAAATACCTCTCTGTTCCACATCTCTCCAAAACAGAAATGCTGTACTGTTTTGCCAGCAGATTACAGACACGATGTGCTATAGTTTATGTTAAACCAGCTTTTACAAGTGATGGGTCTATAAATTCATTGTTGTTCTTGTTGATGTGTTTTGTCTTCTTTTGGTTTTAGTTCAAAGCACTGCTGCCCTTCTGCCACCAAGCTGCAGGCTGTTTTGGAATATCTCCATTTTTTGTGGGGTGAAACACATTTTTAGTGTGGACAGAAGGCTGACTAGCTTAGGCACGGTCTCACTTGTGTACTGTATACCCTGATGTTTTCCACTTTGATCCCGTGTTTTATTTGCTGTCAGCGGTGAAAATATAAACTAGCACTAGAGGACACAGATAGGAAAGTGTGTCGATAAGACAGGCCGTTTGATACACTGACTCATCAGCACCTCTGTCTACTGATCCCTGAGAATGCCTGGAGTAAACTGATACTACTGATATTTCACTGTCTTCATTAAAACATAAGCGAAAGACAAAAGCACAAAAAATCAAGCTTGTCATTTATTGCCAATTGTGTTTCTGCTCAGAACGTAGTGGGGTCAGGCAGTCAAACGGCTCAGCCTCTGCTGACTCTTTGTGGCAATTATTACTCGTCTGATCGACGTTCCTCGATTTCTCTGATTCTCCACGCTCCCTTTCTCTCTTTAATCTTCATCTCTTTTGTTTTCCTCAGCCCATTTACTGTTTCCACCAAAGACAAAGAAGTTGCAATCTGGGTTGCCTGAAGATCAGAGAGGCTGAATAAAAGTGTTTGTTAAAACAGTTGCCTATAAAGCGAGCGTCTAAATCTTAGGGTCTATTCTCTCAGCTACACCCCGTAGCATGAAATCTATATTAGGCTATTCATGAAGTGTCATATGAAAGAGAGTGGATGCCAAAAGAGATGAAAGAGAGAATGAAAGATTGATTAATAAATAAGTAGAGAAAGAAAGTGGTTGAAAAGAGAGATGATTGTGTGCTGTTGGTGTGAGGGACAATAGGAAGGGAGTTGCTCGTTTAAGGCGCTATTCATCATTGTTGATTCTAAAGGCAGCTGCAGCAACAGAATAACACACAGATTCTTGCAGGGAGTCTGCTGTGCTGATGAAAAATATTTCCTGCTCAATTTTCATGTTGTACATTTCAAACTAAATTTGCTGCGAGGCTTTCAGACCACAAAAACAAACAATCAACAACACACTTTTAATGAAAAATAAAAACGAGGACGAGGACTTACTCTGTTCTGCGCTGCTGTTAATTAGCTTTACACGTCCTTACCTGTCCCCTTATTTGTCTCACCCTCCCTCCAGCACTGCATGTATAAACATCTAGTGGAATAACAATTCTAACCTTTTGCCATTCAAATTACCTGTACACACTTACAGGAACAAAGAGAATGATTGACGGAACTGGGGTGAAGATTTTAGGCTAATGTGGCAGCTGTTAATAACTTATGTTCAGAACATCCTTTTGTCAGAGTGAATTTTAATGGAGAGGAGTGGGTGGTGGAAGAAGGTAATTGTTTCTGGACTTTTATGTGAAAAAGGGTAATCAATAATAATAAAAAAAGGCCATTTGCAGCATACTACAATGCAGACCTAGAAAAAAACTGAAAATGGAACTTTTTTATGAATTTTCATTTATAGTTGATTTTGGATTAGGGTTTACAACATGTACACAGATATAAACACAATGATTGGTTTATTTTTATGCCCAAAAACAACATATGGTGGCATTTGGTAGGATGGACAGAATAACAAATCTGTCATTAGATCCGAACTTATCTGGACAAATGGACTGTTTTTTTTTTTTGTTTTTTTTTAAGTCACAGACATCACTTCACCTTTATTTTCACTTGATTTAGCCATTAAACTACTTGGTTAAGTCAAAGTCAAAAATACTTGGCTAGGTTTTAACATTAAAACATTAAAACTGCATTAAAAAAATAGAAGGACATGATGATGGTGATGATGAAAGATGGCTTGGACTCTCTGGGTGGGGGGAGAGCTCCTGCCTCAAGTTTGTGTATCTCGGGTTCTCATTCACAAGTGAGGGGAAAAACGAGCGGGAGATTGACAGGCAGATTGGTGCAGCCTCTGCAGTAATGCGGTCGCTGTACCGGGCTGTTGTGGTGACAAAGGAGCTGATTTACCGGTCAATATATGTTCTTACTCTCACTCATTGTAATCAGCTCTGGGAAAAAATGAGTTCGCAAATACAAGAGGCCGAAATGAGAGGAGCTGCTGCTCCTCCACATCGAGAGGAGCCAGCTAAGGTGGCTAAGGCATCTGTTACGGATGCTCCCAGGACACCTCCCTGGAGAGGTGTTCCGGGCACGTCCCACTGGTAGGAGACCCCGAAGGGAGACCCAGGATGCAGTGGGGAGACTATGTCTTCCAGCTGGCCTGGGAACACCTTGGGATTCCCCGGAAGAGCTGGAAGAAGTGTCCGGTGATAGGGAAGTTTGAGTGTCTCTGCTTAGACTGCTGCCCCCCGCAACCCGGCCTCGGATAGACGCTTTTGAAGATGGATGGATGGATAAATTGTCGCTTGAAACACTGACAAATTTGTGCTACACAAATACATTACATGAGACAAAAATAATCCCATGAACAAAGCTTTTCTACCAATAACTTGGTTTGTGTTGGTAGTAAGTAAACCACATAAACATTGGTAATTTTAATTAATCAGAAAATCAACACCATTTTCCTGGTTAAGCCAGATAATTGTTAATAAAATTAAAAGTATTGATTAGTTAAATTGGGTTAAAAACTTTTTTCATTTGTGTCTGTGTCATGTAACTTGTTCTTTAGCTCCCATTCCATTGTAATTACAAAAGTTATTAGAGGTCACTTTCGCCCTAACCTAAACGTATAGTGCTGCTTTGTAAGCTAGTTTGTTAAAGTTTGTAAACCCTGTAGAATTTTCAATGAGTCTGCATGAATGTAACCCAGAACATCAGTTGATTTTCACATAGTCCTTAGGGAGTCAATAAGAAACAAGTAAAAGCTAGTAAGTGTTCCTTAAGGGGGCTTCATGTATTCAGAAAACTTGTAAGGTCTAGTGTAAATCTAGCGACTGTGCTACATGGTACAAACCTGCACGTAGTGACCGGAGTATGCATGTAATCTATTCCCCTCTCTCATTTGCATTAAAGCCTGCAGACAGCACACATGTGGAGGCGTCTAAAGAAAGACAAAGCTGATGAATGGTGTCTTCTTTGAAAGATCTAATTTCAGATTAGTATATTTGATGGAGGTTTCTTTAGAACTTATACACAGAGGGTGAATGGCAGAAAGGCAGGGATACAAAGAAGATGATGAAAATAGACTAAGAATAGGTATGGCGTGATGTGCAGCACAGTGTGTGTGTGTGTGTGTGTGTGTGTCTGCTGGTGGCATTTCCAGGCTTAATGCTGGGCTCTATGTGAAGTAACAGGTCTGCATATTAACTCAGTGGAAATATCAGGCTCTGCCCAACACCTTTCTGCCTCTCATACTATCAGCCACACAACCAGAACAGACTTAATAACTTTGCTCCTGTGTGTGTGTGTATGTGTGTGTCTGTCTGTGGACTCTTTGACAGCGATAACCTTTCTGGAATAGGGGTGTTAATTGCACTGGTCTGGGATCAGTGGGGGAGATGGTGTAATTGCTATCTATTCTGAGATGCAATTTTTACAGGACAGTGTGTGTGTGTGTGTGTGTGTGTATATATACGTGGGCAAGTGTGTGCAAAAGGGTGAAAACATTCCAACTAAGAGGAGTAAAAGGAGCAGTTTTTCTGGCATTTAGGTTTGTGTGAACTGGAATAGACATGGAAGATTTACTGCCAAATATCCACTGAGGCAGCATTTTACAACAGAAAGAGCCACAGCAGTGTGTGTTCATGGCCTCTGTGCTACTCTCCAGGTCTCCAGCACCCTTAGCCAGGAGCATTTGGGGAATAATGTCCTGCTCACTTCTGGGACCTTTTTTTCATATTATCCACCTGCTTCACCACAGGACGGGGGACCTAATGGACCACATGAAGCCAGCAGAGAAACACTGAGTGTATCCAGATCCTCTCAGTAAAGTTTAGGCACCAGTGTTGTAAAGTTCTTCTTAATGTTAGCAGCCTGTTACAACAGCTGAGCCTATGAGAATACATTTTAACAAGTTCATCACAAACTGGCACAGTAGCAGGTTATGTACACTCAACAAAAATATAAACGCAACACTTTTGTTTTTGCTCCCATGTTTCATGAGATGGACTTGAAGATCTAAACTTCATTCCAGATACACAATATTACCATTCCTCTCAAACATTGTTCACAAATCTGTCTAAATGTGTGATAGTGAGCACTTCTGCTTTGCTGAGATAATCCATCCCACCTCACAGGTGTGCCACATCAAGATGCTGATCTGACATCATGATTAGTGCACAGGTGTACCTTAAACTGCCCACAATAAAAGGCCACCCTGAAATGTGCATTTTGTTTCTGCTTTATTGGCGGTCTGGGGACTCAGAACCAGTCAGTATCTGGTGTGACCACCATTTGCCTCATGCAGTGCAACACATCTTCTTCGCATAGAGTTTATCAGATTGTCTATTGTGGCCTTTGGAATGTTGGTCCACTCCTCTTCAATGGCTGTGCGAAGTTGCTGGATATTAGTGGGAACTGGTGCACGCTGTCGTATACGCCGATCAAGCACATCCCAAACATGTTCAATGGGTGACATGTTTGGTGAGTATGCTGGCCATGCAAGAACTGGGACATTTTCAGCTTCCAAGAATTGTGTACAGATCCTTGCAACATGGGGCCGTGCATTATCTTGCTGAAACATGAGGTTCATGGATGTATGGCACAACAATGGGCCTCAGGATCTCATCACGGTATCTCTGTGCATTCAAAATGCCATCAATAAAATGCACCTGTGTTCTTCGTCCATAACAGATGCCTGCCCATACCATGACCCCACCACCACCATGGGCCACTCGATCCACAACATTGACATCAGCAAAGCGCTCACCCACACGACGCCACACACGCTGTCTGCCATCTGCCCTGAACAATGTAAACCGAGATTCATCCGTGAAGAGAACACCTCTCCAACGTGCTAGACGCCATCGAATGTGAGCATTTGCCCACTCAAGTCTGTTACGGCGACGATCTGGAGTCAGGTTAAGACCCCGATGAGGACGACGAGCATGCAGTTGAGCTTCCCTGAGACGGTTTCTGACAGTTTGTGCAGAAATTGTTTGGTTATGCAAACCAATTGTTTCAGCAGCTGTCTGAGTGGCTGGTCTCAGACGATCTCGGAGGTGAACCTGCTGGATGTGGAGGTCCTGGGCTGGTGTGGTTACTCGTCGTCTGCGGTTGTGAGGCCGGTTGGATGTACTTCCATATTCTCTGAAACGCCTTTGGAGACGGCTTATGGTGGAGAAATGAACATTCAATGCACGAGCAACAGATCTGGTTGACATTCCTGCTGTCAGCATGCCAATTGCACGCTCCCTCAATGCTTGTGGCATCTGTGGCATTTTGCTGTGAGACAAAACTGCACATTTCAGGGTGGCCTTTTATTGTGGGCAGTTTGAGGTACACCTGTGCACTAATCATGATGTCAGATCAGCATCTTGATGTGGCACACCTGTGAGGTGGGATGGATTATCTCAGCAAAGCAGAAGTGCTCACTATCACACATTTAGACAGATTTGTGAACAATGTTTGAGAGGAATGGTAATATTGTGTATCTGGAATGAAGTTTAGATCTTCAAGTCCATCTCATGAAACATGGGAGCAAAAACAAAAGTGTTGCGTTTATATTTTTGTTGAGTGTATTAACTCTAAGGATAGTTCCCATTAATTAAATGTTAAAATTTACTTCCATAGTTTAGTATTCTTTATTTTAGTTTAGTAAACCTTAAACCTTGAGCTAGAAGTTCTAAGAGCCTGAATATACTACACCATGTGTGCAACATATTTAATAATTTAAATAATTAAATAATTTAATAGCTTTGTGAATAACTAGCAGTCTGTTCATTACCTTAAAATTACTGCAATGTAAAGATTACTTGAAGAGGCTACAGCAGATACATGCTGCCATCACACGATTTTACAGTGTTGAAAATGATTAAAACAGTCAAAATACAGTTAGGAAAAAAATTATTTGAACCCCTGCTGATTTAATAAGTTTGCCAACTAACAAAGAACTGATCAGTCTATAATTTCAATGGTAGGTTTATTTAAACAGTAGGAGACAGAACAATAACAAACAAATCCAGTAAAATGCATTTAAAAAAGTTATAAACTAATTCTCATTTTCATGAATGAAATAAGTATTTGATCCCTTCACAAAACATGCTTTAGTACTTGGAGGTAAAACCTTTGTTGGCAATCACAGAGGTCAGACGTTTCTTGTAGTTGGCCACAAGGCTTGCACACATCTCAGGGGGGATTTTGTCCCACTCCTCTCCAAGTCATTGATGTTTGGTGGCTGTTTGGCAATTCAAACCTTCAGCTCCCTCCACAGATTGTCTGTGGGAGTAAAGTCTGGAGACTGACTAGGCCACTCCAAGACATTAATATGCTTCTTCTAGATCAATCCTTTGTTGCCATGGTCGTGTGTTTTGGATCATTATCATGCTGGAATACCCACCCACCACTCATTTTCAATGCCCTGGCTGAGGAAAGGAGGTTCTCACCCAAGATTTGACAGTACATTGCCCCATCCATCATAGGGGTAGCATGGCCGAGTGGTCCAAGGTGCTGGATTAAGGCTCCTGTCTCTTTGGGGGTATGGGTTCAACTCTGCTGCCAGAGTTTTGCTATAATGCAGTTTCCCCATTGTGGGAATAATAAAGGTATTCTCAATCTTAATCCTCCCTTTGATGTAGGTTGAACCTTGTGTAGGTTCACAGTCTTGTCCCTGACATCTTTGGAAAGCTCTTTGGTCTTGGCCATAGTGAAGATTTTGGAATCTGGATTGATTGATTGCTTCTGTGGACAGGTGTGTGTAATACAGGTAATGAGCTGAGAGGGCTCAGTTTCAGCTCCTCGCCTGTATAAAATACACCTGGGAGCAAAAATATTGCTGCTTAATTTATAACTTTTGTCCCTCCAGCAATATCAATTACTGTCTGAAAAAAAACACTAATGCTTTCTCGTGGTGCCTGTTCCTGCCTTTAAATCAATTCCACTGAGGTTCAACAAACTACAATTTACGTTGAAAACTAACAGGAAAGTACTACCTTGAGGTTGCTTGCATATGTGAAACTGCCCTTCAAATAGACACTCTCAATCTTTCTGGAAAAACAATATAAACTGAGGTATAGCTTAAAATGTCATCTGAGGGACTGGAACAGTGCTTTATCACAGCAGATATTTAAACTGTGCTGAACTATAATTTGCTAAATCCAGACAACTTCAACGTCAGAAAGCTGTAGAAGAAGGGTCAGCATACATATGAAACACAGAACACAGTATGTTTTGGGGGGGTGTCAACTTCAGCAAAATTTGGACCACACAGAATTCCGCTTCCTTTGGGCGAGCTATGGCACCAAAAACATGAAGTCAAGACAGACCATGTTCGGACTTAAATGTCTGATGGATACCACATTTGCCTGTAGAATACTCTGGTATACAGGAGGTTCATGGTCCAGGTCCTGTGGCTGCAAAACAAGCCCAAATGCTTGACAGTGTGCTGAAATGCTGTTTGGTTTTCAGCAGACATGGTGGTGAGCATTAAGACCAAACAACTCCACTTTGGTCTCATCTGGCAAAGTTTTGTGAATAATCTTTCTCACTGCAGAATGTTGAACTCCAAATAGTTTGAAATGGTTTTATAAGTCTTTCCACATTGATGTGCAGCAACAGTTGCTTCTCTAACATTGTTTATGTCTTTCCCCCTCTGCATTGTGTTAATACACATCTGAAAGTACCAGAGCAACAAACGCCTGTTTTAATAGAGGTCCTTACACCTGCTGAGGATCAATTCATCAAAGACTAAGGGTCAGCAGCACCTGCTGCAGCTCACCTAATTAATTCCTAACGAAGCACTAAGAGGGGACGCAGTATTAAACACTCGTGTTGGCTTAATTTTTGTTAAACTAATAATGGCACAGTGATAAAACTTAAATGTTGTTGTTCATCTGAGGTTGTATTTGCCTAATACTAAGGCTCACAATAATCAGAAGATTTTGTATTACGTTTTTAAAATTTAGGGGGGTACTAACTTCATTAAATCACTGAACATCCTTTGTATTTGCTGTACTTATAATATGTGCTGTGTTACATATCCTTTTTCCTTCTAGCTAGACTCCTACTTAGTCCACTCTGCTTTTGGTAACAGAAAATTGTATAGTCCCCAACAAAAGTGTAGCTTAGGGCCCTTGACCACCTAATCTGTCCTGGTCACATTTTCACTGACAGAGTGGGAGGATTCTCTCAACTTTCACTTTACCCAGCATGATTGAAAAGAACACTGAGCATCAGCACTGATAGTTTTCACCTTAATTTCACGGGAAACTGTCTAGAGTGCAATATAAAATATTTTTTGCAGATGACAGAGAAAATTATTTTCACATATTAGTGAATCTAATCTCAGTTTTTACAGAAGTAATAAAATGGGGAATTATTACAGCTATACAGCTCCAAAGAAATCCACATATTTTACATTTGCTTTTCTTGATTGAGAAGACGAAAATTTTTTGTAAACATTCTGGACCCTCTCTGTTGCTATCAGCACCATCATCCTCCAGGTTTGATTACACACCTTCTTATCACACTTTCGGCTAGTCTTTGAACTAACTCTGTTGGCCTCTCGATGACCG
The DNA here is from genome assembly GCF_900634625.1 of Parambassis ranga. NCBI lineage: Eukaryota > Metazoa > Chordata > Actinopteri > Ambassidae > Parambassis > Parambassis ranga. The sequence goes on from NC_041026.1 coordinate 28,375,264, forward strand.
TCTGCAGAGGAATAATTGGCTGTACAAGCTCCCACAAGACAGCAGCATGGCACAGGACTTCACAGCTGCTTCTAGATGATCTTGGTACTAACACACCTCTGCAGCTGCTCTTTTCGAAATATCTCTGTTAATAAACACACCAAGTGGAGCCAACGATGTGCTGCAGGTGCTGGATCACTGCTGAGTCCTGACGCAACGCCTGTAAAAAGCTGCAGAGCTGCAGAGAGTGTGTAAGTGGGAACAGGCAGCTTGGTAAATAGACGCCTCAAGCGGCTTTTGTACATACAGTGCACTCTACACATTCTCTGCAGTTCAGCTGTAACTGTGAACACAAATATCAAGCTTAAAGCTCGGTGGAGATTGGGTCGTGCTACAGGACATTTATCCAAAGAATAGCAGCAAATCAACATCAAAATGGCTACCAAAACAAAAAGAATCAAAGTTTGACTCTAAGTCCAGATCTCCACCAAGTTGGAATGCTGTGCTGGGACGTTAAGATGGCTGTGGATAAGTAAATGTCATAAGAACTTAAACAAACTAAAGCAAAGTTGTGAAGAAGAAAGGGCCAAAATTCTTCCACAACAATGTGAGAGACTGAAAACCTCATACAGGAAACCACTGCTTCAAGTTATTACTGCTAAAGCTGGATCTACAAGCTGTTAGATACAACATAGGGTTTTTTTACCTTTGGTTTAATTTTTGCTTATTAACAGTAGCATGGTGATGTAATACATAATACATCATGTAATACATATTACATGATGTATTATGTTGTTCATCTGACATTGTATTTGCCTAATAGTAAGACCCACTACAATCAGATGATTTTTTTTAATTGTATTGAATAATGTTTATACACAAAAGAAAATTACTGAACATCCTTTGTATTGTACTGTACATGAAGTTTCGCCAAACGTCTAAGACATCTAAGATCTGATATCCACTAGATTCCCTGACATCAAGAGAGCACAAGCCTGTAACTGACCTCAACACGCAAAGCAGAGTTTAAGCAGAGCCCATCTACTGAGAGTCTGTCCACTTCCTATTGTGGCCCATGCAATAAAGTTTATTACAATTCACCTACAGTGGATGCCAGAATTTCCTCTATGAATAGTAGTCAATTTAATTTATTTTTGGCAAAAATAGTATCAATTATTTATGACAACTAAAATGAAAATTGACATACTGAGGTACTTTGGCTTTTCTTACAGCGACATGGATGGCATGGATTTTAGATACTTTTAAGTTTCCACATTTGACACTTACTGATTAATCAAAAGGTGAGTCACCATCAATAAACCCACATGATTTGCAATGACATTTGACAGCAATGGTAGTTTAATAATCACTCAGGCTGGAAACACATTTCTTTTGATTTTTTCCAGTTTTCTGGGTACTATCATTCATGATTACCAAGGTTGGTTAAGATGAGAAGATGCAAATCCACATTCAGGTCCCTCTAGAGATCGTGCAGGCTTTTTGTGTCTCCATCTTCAGTTCCAGAAGTACAAACACATACCCTTGGTGTTATTGTAGTGATGTCCCTTGCCTGGTTTCCCTCTTCCACTGATCTCACTGGGACCATATATTTTGACTTTTGTTTCATCAGGACAAAAGATTTCACTTGAGAGGATATTTTGTGAGGAATGGCTCAGCCAGGTCAGGTTTGATCAGTGCAGTGCTGCGTTGATGGATGTTCTTCTGTGAGGTTCACCCATCTATGCAAATGAGCTCTAGGTCTCATTCAATGTGGCCCTTAGTTTCTAGGTTATAAAGTCTTGTCCTGATAGCTTATTTTGGCAACCCCATCTAGGAAGTAGTAAATAGTAGTAGTAGTAAATAGTTTAAAACTTGAAGGCTACTGTGAATTGGGTCTCTTAATGTGCTTAACATTTCTTATATCCTTCCCCATATCCATGCCATTACACAAACCTGTCTGTGATCTATTGAAGGTTGTCTTGGATTTCACCATAATATACTGTACACTATTGTATTATTTAGGAATGTATGTCCTTTTTTAAATTATGTGGCACATACATATGTGCCTGGCCTATAGCTAAACTACATAAACCCTTAAAATCTTTTATCTTTAGATTGAGATTAGAAAAAGAAGATTAGATTGGTCACTCCACGCATTAGATAAAAATTAAACTTCAAAACTGGCAGCGGAAGAGTGCAGACAGCAATATGCAAAAACCTGTGTCTTTACATGTGTGTGAGAGAGAGAAAGAACAGGCGAGAGAGAAAGGGAGAGAAGACAAAGTAACAAGGAAGTGAGAAATGGTAATGGCAACAGACTGTGGGCTTTTGACACTTCAGCTCATCACTTGCTCATCCACATCATGGCTTCCCTGGCCCACGTTAATCACGCACACACACACACACACACTGTACTGCCAGCTGTATCGATTGTGGGGTGGCCGGTGGATGAACCTGTCATGGCCAACATATATCGGACTGGAGGATAATGAAGTCTTCCTGCCCTATCTGACAAGCTCCGAGAGAGTGTTAAGAGTGTGTGTGTGTGTGTGTGTGTGTGTGTGTCTGTGTGTGTGTGTGTAAGTAAGAGAGAGGAAAAACAGAGAAAGATGCTCCTGGGACAGCCCACGGGCATCCTAACCACTGCCTGAATAAATTGGATGGAAAGAAGCCCCTTGAGTCGTAGACGTGATCTGTCATGATGCCATCTAAACTAGACTCAAATAGATGGAGTGGTAAGGGTGCTAATGAAGACCTTACACACACATACACAATTGTATAGTAAGTGTAAACTGGCAATGTTCAGTTATTTTCCAAGATACATCTGAATCTGACCATAACAGTATGAAAACATCCTGCTTCCCTCTCTCTCTATCTGTCCATATTTATGGGAATCAGAAGCTCACACAGGGTAATTGTCTTTTTCTCTCTCTTATTTAAGCCTTATTCACAGTTTTTGTTGTATAAAAAAACAGAACGGAAAGAGCAATCCATCTTGCCATCTAAACACTGTCAGAGTGCCTGTCCAAGTTGTAGCATTATTAACCATCTGAGCAAACCCTGGAGGAAACAGTTTTTTAAAGGATAGGAGCATTTAAATATACCTTCAACCAATCAGACCTACAAATTTCCAGAGAGAAATTACAACAAAGCACTGAGGATCCCTTAAAGCAAGCAGAATAGTCCTACTACAGTACAGTGTATGGTTAAAACAATACCAGATATCGGCTGACATACTTGTTAAGGCTTCAATATTCTGTTTGTGTTGAGAAGGTGCAGAAAACATTTTAAAAATCACACACAAAAACACACATACACACACAGTTTACAATTTGTAGACAAGGCGCAAATTAACAACTGGTACTGTTGATCAGCTTCTGTAGTTGTTAACACTAGCTGGTTGTCTCTAGGCAAACTGTGAGAAAAGGTTAATGTTGTTGTTTAAAACTGCTGAGAAGGATGAGGGGAGCAGTGGTATTGAACTAAAACATTAAATAGGATTTGCAGAAAACAAAACCAAAAACAACAAGCTAAAAGAAGCTAATACGTTCCATACACACAATGTTTTTAGTTTTTGTGTTGATTTCATCTGTATTTTTTTCCCAAAGGCAGTATTCTAAAACTTAATCTCTGTGTAGGTTATCATTTTGAGAGGGATTTAATAAAATCAATAACTGTTTGGCTCACTCAAAGGTGGGAGGGATTTACTCATTATTTGGAGTCTTTAGGGAACCACGCCGGTTTGGTATGGGATACGCGCACTAAAACAGTTAAACACAGGAAAACACCAGAACAATTAGTGAAATCCACTGTGTATGTTTTGGAAGCCTTGGGAGCCAAAGGCCAATAAGAAAAGAGATAGCCTCCTCAGGAGAGGGGGATCATAAAGACACCCCTTTAAATCAGGCGATTGTTGATGTACAAATAAAAAGAACATAACACACAAACTTTTTTTAAATAACATTTTAGGAGGAATATAAATAACACAAATGTGTTTCATTTGTGCTTTATGGAGACACCATAGGTACAAACTCAATGGAACTGACTGGGCTCAAAAACAGAAAATAAAGTGGTGGGAGCTGCATAGTAGAGATGTCTGTCCCTGTCCCCCTGTCTCAGAATGACTTCACATTCAGGAAACTACACAATGACAATATTAATCCATCTTCCTCCACCATGGACCTGACACTTATTCCACTTGTATTCCCTGTGGGCAATCTCTCTATCTGTTTCTCCCTCTCACCTTTTGCTTTCCTCACTCGCTTACTGTGACATGTGTGTCGCCTCCTGAACAATATAAAAATATCACTATTGAACTGAGCTCAAAGTATTTGTTATGTAATGGCACATTTCACGCGGCACTGCAGGATCCGAACATCTCACACATTTCATGAGTCAGTGTGACGATACCTATACGAGTCACTCTTCGCACCACGGTGACAGCAGGGTGTCGCACAGACGTCAGCCAACATCTTTTCTTTACACTGCAGCAGTGTTTTCACAACCTAAGACCATCAAAGTGCTGCTTCTGCTGCCCGAAGCAGAGGGCATCTGAAAACCCGATGCGGCTAGCATGGCACATTCATAATGTTGTAAGCTGTCAGGATGGCAAAAAATGACCCTATATGTGTGCTGCATGTGTGCGTGAAAGAGTGTAAGAGAGAGAAAGTGAGAGCTGGAAACTGTCAAAACATCCATTTATCAAAAAACCCATGAGGTTTTAGCAATGTGTTTCTCACTTATACACTCCAAAATACTGTCGACAGCACACGGTGTATAAGTCACATCATAGATCTCAGTTAAAGGTTATCACGTCATATCTGAGATGATTATTTTTCTAATCTGAAAATAACTTTTAGTATTAAAAGAAACAAAACTGAATACAGAAACATGGAACAACAGACATTGTGTTCTGACATAGTAGATGGGTCTAAATATTAGTTATGGGTACCAAAACGACTACAAAAAGTCAGTCAAAAATCAGTGTCAAATTTCAGTATCTAAAAGTGTATCTGAATGACAGAGTTTCTTTAGCAAATGTAGTCATAATAACAACTGTAAGACTCTCAATCAATCAAGCGCTTAACCATACTGTTTACACATATCAGTACTGTTACATCAGTTTAAATGTGAGCACACAACCCTACAACACAAACTATGCTGCCAGAGCTGCCCAATTCTGCCGATGCAAAATTGAGCTGTAGATGTGTGTTGACAGCTTCATATAAATCCAAAACATTGAAGTGTTCCTACTGTGAGCCATTTCACATTTTCTATAAGATTAAGACTTTCACTTCTGACACAAGAGGAGCCCAAATCAGCTCCTCCTGCACTGCAGCCCTCTGTAGGGGAAGAACTCTTTCAGCATACAGTATATAACCTTAGCTTTCAATCTTTCTGCATGACAGTAACCTAATGCACACAGTTCTTCATTCAGATTCTTTATTGTTTGTTCAATCATACTGCCAATCTAAAGCACTGACATGATGTCTTCAGCAGGCAACAAGGAGGCTCAAATCATTAAACATTGATACTTTTCTGGTTGCTACTCAGCATGGCTGAAATCATTCAGAGCCAAAGCAGACCCGCAGCAATAAAGTGCTGCTGCAAGTTTGCTGATAGCTTTGCTGAGGAATCGTTTTAAACGCATCATTATCAAGCTGAAAACATGCCCATTCTACAGTGGCACTTTGTGTTCAGAGTAAATCAAACCTCCCACATGGAGAACAGCAGCTCCTCACTCAGATTAAACAAGCCTAACTCTTTCTAACAAATACTGTGTAGCCAGACAAATGGCTGTCAAAACACAGCCATCACTCGTGAAATGTAAGCAATCTTAATTCTGTGAATGAGCAGTAACAAACTGTCGAGTGAACTGTAGAGAAATCAAAACTGAAAATATAAAAAAGCTGAAAAATGCTGCTGATCTCAGGCAGCTTGCCAACACAATGCTGAGGTGTTTGTCCAGACACTCTGTGAGATTTGCCACTAAAATTGATAGAACTAGTTTTTCTCTCTCTGTCAAAAGTAAAACAATATCACCAAAAATTGAAGTCATCATTTAACAATGGAATATAACTTATGGCACAATTCTTGTTAGAAAGCAGCAGCACATGGTGTGCTGTACCCTAGAGAGGATACAGAACAGAAATTAATGAGATGTCATTTAATGTTGGTGTTGCAAGAAGCAAAGTGGTAGTTTTTGTGTTGTGGTTGTGACCTAACCTTCTAAACTCAGTAACCTTGACTGTGTTTAATGGTGACTACTACAAAAAATGTTGGAATTCACATGATACAGCATATATAAACCTAAACCTTCTGGAAGACCAAGCAATGCATAACTACTGTATTGTTTTTATAGTGGAGGTTTCAAATAAGAGCACTACATATTGTGTTGTAAAAAAGTACTTTCTAATTAAAGCATAATTATAAAAGGCAATTTAAAAGAAAATATATGTGCTGCGTACATCCTTTTTGTGTAAGAAAGTTCTTCAGTAAGTCAGAGGTGAGCCTCCTGTGAATTGTTTTCAAGGATAGTTCATTGCAACCTGTTCACCACAGCCCTTGCAAATGTAGCTAATATACCATGTAGCCTGCCCTCTATTGTCAATCATTTTGAGGGTAATTGTAACTTCCTGTCAATCATCAAGCAAACAGTTAGTCAATAAAAGGAACAACACTAGCTAAAGCTCTGGGGAAGCAACCATAATGTGCAGTATCAAGGACAGAGCTGCCCAGCTAGCATTAGCACCCACCCCTTGCGGCTCTTTTTCTTTCTTGAACACCACTTACTGAATCCCAACCTTTGACCACTGTCACACCTAGACCTGGTCTTTCTGTTTTTAGATTATTTCTATGTTGTAGCTGTGCGTAATGATGGAAAGCACTTGTCTCCACCTGACAGGATGAGGACAGAAGCAACACTGAACCCCTCTAGAAAAAGGTACTATACCTTTTTCTTCAAATTGTACCTTCAAGGACAAGTACAGGTTGCCATTAAATTAAATTTCTATGAAAGTACCAGTGAGTGATTTTTGACACATTAATTATCATCTGTAATTATCATGCATACCTTCAAAACAAAGGTATAGGAATTCATAGACCTAATTCCTCCAGTAGTCTACCACATCTTCGCCACTAAGCATGGGATACATCCCTTATGTAATCCAATGCCACAAAGCTCAGCTCCTGCATTAAATCCATCCACTCAGCATGGAGGAGCTCCAAGTAAAAAAAAAAGGTTTTGTAGTTAAGAATGAATATTTCTGTCATATTGAACCAATTAAATGAAACACTGCAGGCCGAGTTTATGTAATCTAGATGTTGTAACACTGGCCCGTCAGGATGGAAGAGATTTACTTCTCATGCCGATTTCACACAGAAGGAGTCATTTTACTCAAAACTATAATCCAATTCTTCCAGCTCTTTTCTCAGGACTTGAAAGACAATCCATCTGTTCCTCCTGGCCGCCGTTCAATCACAGCGACTTTCTGTTGTGTGGGCCGGAGGTGACTTAAATGTTTCTACCACTTCACTGACAGCCCGGGGAGTCAGGGACACAGTGGCATCTCGCCGCTATAAAGATCACGGCTGGAGTCCTAATTCATCACCCCAGGCATCATCATGTGGCATTACAATATGCTAATGCAGCGACGCTCTGCCCTCACTGTCACCTCGTTCTCTCTCTTTCATCTTTCTCTCTTACTTTTCCCTTGGGGGCTGAGCCTCGCCTATCCTTTTCTTTCTTTTTTTTTTGGCAATGTGCACCTTGTTGCGTATGAGTGGAGGAGGCTGAAAAGGATGTCAGAGCTGATGTTGGAATTAGGTGAGTGTTGCGTGTAGTTGTCTGGCTGCAAATGACGAACATGTAATTAGCCTGTGGTGTCAGCGCTACAACCGGATCCCATTTAATAAGCACAGACTCTCGCTCAACTGGAAAATCACTGCCTCACTCGCCTTCAGAGGGGATAAAAATAGAAATATCTTTCAACAGGTGTCGCTTTGTGGTGAAAATGTGTGCAGAGATAGAACAATAAGAATTACTTACCAGACCTTTTTTTGAGGTAAATTGGGCATCAATAAAAATTCAAATTTGGCTCTTACCCCATGTGTGGGATACGTTATCCAGCCCCAGTCTCCTGTGATCGTTGTCGTGTCCAGTAGATTTACTGCAGAGACAAAAACATGAGCAGATAAGTGATGACTTTAAATTATTGTTTTTTTTCCTTCCATCCTGTCCTTCATCACTATCCTCTGTGTGCACTGGCATCACATTCATACACCTGTCTGACAGGTGTGACTGATGAGGCGGGACTATCGTCACGGCAACTCTGAGCCAGGTGTCACTGCATGTGATGTCACCTTGACCTGCTGGACCTTGGAGCTGGGACCCTTAGAGGTCCGAGCTTAGAATAGAACAGGACTCACAATGTTTGCTGTTAAATGTGCAGTAAGACGTGGCACAAGACCCCTGTATAATACACAACACACTGAGAGAGAAGAGAAAAGAACTAATCAGACTGTATTTTAAGTACTCCATATATAACCCTCTTTCATGTCCAACAGATTAGTTCCTAAAGAAAGGTTTTGAAGCTCCACAACCAGCTTGGTTGTGCCCATTTTTTGGGACACAACAACCATTTTCATCTCTTGTGTCTTCTTAGCCTAAACATATTTCTGTTCACTAACTTGCATCTTTCCACTGACTTCAGATGCAACCTGCTGCATCTATAATTCACTCCGCATTCTGTGTGAAAACATCTTTACATCTGAGTGACAGAATATACAAAAGAGATGGATGGACAGATGAGAAAAAAAACTGGCTGGAGAACCATTAATCCTACACTGTTGTCCATACTGTCTGTACCAGCAAGTGTGTGTGCGTCATGCGCCTTCAGCACTTTCAGCTAATATGATCTCTGCCCCAGGGCTACTTGTCAAGCAGCCAAGTGATGTTCCCCACATTAAAATGAGTTTACCAAAACACTTCACACTTGTTAGCTTTCCAGCACTCATCCTTCATCTTTCTGTCTGACACTTGCTCTCTTCCTGTCTCTTGTGCATGTTAAAGCTACAATACGCAACCATTTTGCCTTGAAGCAGGAAGTGAACTGCAAGGCCTGGCCTCCTCCCCCTTACAATCAACCGACCAAGTTCATGGCTAGATACTTTTTACTCATACTGATAAGTTTCAGAAAAGCGCTTCGACAAGATTTAGCATTAGTAGGTGGTCACTTAAGAAATGTTGTCACAGATATTTAAATCTGCTTTTATGTGCGCAAAGCTGACAAAAGATTTCATAATAACCCTATGAAATCATTATAATCATGCTAAGAAAACACATAACAGCAGCAACAGTGCTACAGAAACTTTATAACCACAGAGAGATCTACCTACATTACAAGTTTGACTGACAGTGGCTTCTAGCATAAGCAGAAAAGTAATGAGCGTAAAGCATCTGCACAGCCCTGCTACAATTACACAGGTGTTTACACTTCTGCCTGATTAGTTCTCCTCTTAAAATTATGCTCCCTTTGTGTTGTGATTGACAGCTGCCTTTATGGCTAACTTTATGCACCTGTTCAGGCTGAACAACATTGTCTATTATTTTAAATGATGCAATAAACATCATTTAAAGGTAGGGTAGGATATTTTGAAAACTCAGTGAAAGTCAGCCAGATTTCAAAAGTAAACACACACCCCTTTCTCTCGGAGCTCACCCCGAAGCCACGCCTCCCAATCACATGGACGCGCATTAACTCAAGACGAGCTGCGGTCTGTGACTTCATCATGCACGTACCTCTCAGGAAGAGAGTGACAACCAGCCAGTACTCCGCGCAGGGTCGACTCGGAGGATTGGCTGATGTTTTTAGCTTTTTATAGCTTCCACAGATGATTCATATTCTTCATTTTAATGCGAAACTGTCGAACTAATTGGTTGCTATCGGATTGTAAAGAGAAGTTACACTGATTTAACAACAAGTGCATCAGAATGAAATCTCTTACCCTACCTTTAACAATGGTTTTAATAGAGGACAGGATAGAGATAGGATAGAGAACCAGCTTACGGACAAATAGTTCCATTGCAGTATTTGCCTTGACTAATTGATTAGTCAAATTTATTAGCATCTAGCTGTTATCAGCCATGTGTAATTTGGTGCTATAAAGCTCAACTTACATAGGAATTTTGATACCGATACCAATATTTGGAATGTTAAAATCCAATATATCAGCCGATATCTGCGTGTGTGTATAGCTAATCTAGACCTTATTTTACTTTGTCACAATGTCAAGTTGTTTATCTCCATAAATAACAAGAAAACATGCTTCATCATTTTGAACACACATTTGCTTCTTTCTTAACTCTGTCAGTTCACTTCTGCGCTAACTGAATGATGTACAGTGTGCACAAAAGCTAAAACAAGAGTCAAAACAAAAACATCACAAAGCTATAAAAAATTACTATGGTCTGTTCAGTTAAATGTGGAGAATGATTCAATGTTCACCTATTCTATCGATAACATGATCCATGGTCACATTTGGTCAGATTGCCAAAAACAGCAAGTTCATTTGTTGACCTGGTATAATCCATCCCATGGGCTGATGTACCAGGTATAAGCATGACAAAGGTCTACAAATGGAGTCTGGGGTGGCCACACTTTTGCCCCAGACCTTTACCCAGAAGCCAATGGTTGGTTAGGTTTTGTTAAGAAATCAAACAATTCATTCTCTGAAGACCATGAATCTCTCCGCAAACTTTCCAATCGATATTTCAGCCAGTTTTTTGTTAAATTTTAGTGTCTTTATTCTCCCAGCAGCTCTGCCCAGCTTTATGCTGAGGAAACATCTAATTAACCAGAATTATTGGGTGTGTGTGGGGCTGACAGGCCTTTAAGACAAATGATGCACAGAAAAACAACACTGACTTTGCAGATCACTTTATTAAAAAACTATCTTCAGGCTGCCTGGCTTTTCTGTGCCTCTAAATAACAGAAGTCAGCTGCTCTCCAAAGTAGCAAACTTTAAGTCTGGTAACATGGCAGTGAATTGAACAATGTTGAAGAGTGTTTACAGCGTGCCAAGGAGGTTTAATCTGGGTTACAGAAGCTTGTAACTGCTATTTTGGAGGGAATGTTTTGCTCTCAAGTGTCAATTTCTGTGCTTCCTGTGGGTCAACAACATCCGCAATTCATGGAGGCAAATGAGATGAGTGTAAAATGTAGTAATGGGGATGGAGCACTCTTCTCTGCTGCTCCTCTTCATGATTTCGCTTAATAAGACGGGAGTATTTTTCCATGAAAATCTTGCCAAATGGAGCCTCGCAGTCTTCTTACTTCTCTGTCACTTTGCTCACATGTTGAAATTAGCTTGGTGTGTCGCTCCTCCTAATTTGGGCATTGGGCTACTGAGGAGGGCAGTGGGTCAGAACACATAGACAGATGGCAGTGCCACCGTCTATCCCTCCCCCATCCAACAGCCTTCTCTCTGCCTCTCCCTCCCCGAGGCGCCGACATCCTGCCGTCTTGTATTGATGATGCGATGGGCCCTCGCACTGGAGCCAAGGTCACAAATGGATGCCGCCAATTACACTCCTCTGAGTGCTCTTCGTCGGTCCACTAAAGTGACATAATAAAAGTGGCGTATTGGCGTAAGTGGATTTAATAATTCTTCGTTGTACTGAGGGAATTTTGTTCTGTTATACTGTTATTATTGAAAGAACAACAAACAAAAAAACCCAATATATATCCACTCCCTGGGTCCACATGCAAGGCACTGTTATCACCGCAGCAGACCTTGTGAAGATTCAAGAACCATTCCCAGTGGTATTAATTTAATTTCCACTCAAATGAGTAATCCCTCTGTCTTTGAAGGTGGTGGAAGTCATTTATCTAATTTGCTCTAGCTGTCCGAATTACGACTTGTGTACAAGCAATAAGGTTTAGTGGCATGTCTGGTGTCGTGGGTTAATGTGACAGGAAGTGTGTGAGGACAAAACAGAGGACAGACAGTAATTAGCGTACCTCACACACCCCTCACACACATGCATTTCTCAATTCTCTCTCTTCACTCTCACCTCCACCTTCATACTACACATTTCCAAACAGCTCAGAAAGAAGTGCTTCTTCAGATGACCTTCATGACAGCTTAAGCTGAGCTCCAATCCAAAAGCTTTGTAGCTTGTTGGCAGCGAAGAGGTTAAAGCCTTTGTTTGATGGTGGTGGTGGGTGGAGGGACCAAGTGCATCTCCTGGAGGACCCCGAGCTTGAAATTGAGTTTGCCTCTGTTTCACAGCGTTCCGTTCATAACAGAATCACAAACCACCAATACCAGCCCTCCACATACAGCCACCACCACCTCCACCTCCACCAATTTCTTTCCTGCCCTCTCTACTCCTGCGCTGCTCCACATCTCGGAGAGAACCAAATGAAAAATCTGTCCGCCAACTTGAGAGCTTTTTCCCACTCGCTCAGAGACAAGCCGCATATTTCCCAGGGCAGTGGTCAACTTTCCTCCACCATTACTTTTCCCACCCCTCGCCCCTGCGCTTCAATCTGGCCAGTAGGTTAGCGTGTGGCTCGCGTGCAAAGACGCCTGCGGCCCGGCATTCCTGTCGCAGGCATGTATCAAATCAAACACAAGCCCGCCACTGATTTTGAAAAGCATTGCGCTCTTGCACATACACACACTCTCTTCGCGCTCTCGCTGTTTCTAGCAGCAAAGCAGTGGTCACGGCAATCTGAAAGAGGGAGTGTATGTGTCTGAAGTCAACACAGAAGAATTATGGGCTGTCTGGGAGGAAGTGGAGTCTGCCTGCAGCGCCTGCGGTGTTTCCATACAGCCAACAAGAACAATGATTCCTTTAAAAAAAATAAAACAAACACACACACAAGCAGAAACTATAGACGGAAGAAAAGGCAGAGTAGAGGAGATGCTCAAAACCTCATTTCCACCCCAAAAACCATACAGCCATACATTTCAAAGGGAAAAGTGCAGCCATTATCCCACAGCAAGCGTACCTATACACATACACACACACACACACATCTATCACTCCATACATGCATTGACAAAATATGACGGCAATCAAAAATGTGCATTCAGCCAGGTTCTGGAAAAGTGATACACTGACTTACACTTTCAAACATGTGCCTCTGACACATATGTATGCACACACACACACACACACACGTTGATGGCACAGCTCTTGGGCCAGACAGGCACTATGACAGCTGTGTAATTATCTCATCAACACCTCCCAGCTCTAACAAGCTTCTTCTTCTCTTGTCTCTCTTTTCACCGCCTGTAAAGCTCCTCATCAGCGACCAGAGGAGACGATAAAAGCCTTCACAGAGATGAGAGGGGCTCCACCGAAACACCACACACACACACAGCCATCTTCTACCCTCTCCAGTTTTGTTTTTGCATTTGCTCCACAGTCCTAACACCAATTCCCCACTCTCAAATTACGAGAAAAGTCCAGAGAATTTACCATCTCTGAAAAAACACCATGCCTTTGTCCATTCAGTGGCAATAAAACAATATAAAATGACTTGAAATGAGGGAGGATCACTTGTTTTCATCCTCCCTCACCGTCACTGCAGATACAAATGTAGTGTTTGTGATAATGACTGGTGATAGTTTTATGGAAGTGCACTGAACCAACATGTGAAAAAGAAACAAGGTGAAAGAGAATTAGCTTTGATTCACAAATTGTTCATTTGGTGCCTGTGAGAGATGAAGGAAAGCAACACAGTGGTAGTGGATCATGTTATTGCTCCACACAAAGACACTCAAGTACGAACGCATGGTGTATGATTAAAGCAGTTTTTGTGTTGTGAGATCGAAACCCGGAGTAAGAAAGAAAACATCAAAAGACGTATAAGAGCATAACCTGCAAAGTAAAAAAGTCTGAAAAATGTTGAATATAGAGAGGGGAAAAAAAACAATTTAGGAAAGGACCCAGGATAAGGCATTACTCAAGAAGTACTCAGGAAATAAATTCAAAACAAATAACCAAATAGATTGATTTAATGAGTCAAATTTCTTTAGCGTCCCGAATTATGTTATTATTATAGTGGAGCAATGCATTTATGTTGATTTTTATCATAGTTGTGTTCATTATTACATTTTTCTTTCTGTATTTTAGAGTTAGCTGATATTGTCACTTGCCATTTAGAGACACATTTTTCTGCCTTGATAATTAACCTGACATGGTCACCTGCAGAAAGTCACACAGACCAAAACACCCACTAAGACCCAGCAGACAGACAGCAAGAGACTGCAACTCAAGCAAATGTAATCATATAGACACATCAAAAAAAGAACAGACATTGTCATCAATTTACCAACACTTACTCACAACAAAGCCAGACATAAACCACGGTGTTTTCAGCTCTCTCTGTCACCACAGGAAAAATGACAATGAACAACACAAAAGCTGGGACAAATATTAACACATTATTTCATAGATTTTGGTGTTTTTCTGTTACACAAAATCAGTACTTAGCTGGTACATTAATTATGCAACATGTAAAAATAAGTTGACACAATTGTTGTTTGTTGTTTGTTAAATTGTTGGCACGTCTGTTGTGTTCAGCTTAAGTAAACATACGATCATACTCGCCACACCACATCACCATTTGCAGTGGAGCAATGTAAACATGTGACTGGATGGACACACTAAGTTTTAGTCTTTTTGGTAACTCATCCACAAATTTCATCAACAGCAGCTCAAACACTGCTCATGCAGTGCGGACTTTGATAAGTTACTGTTGCGAGATATACACTGGCATTCATATTGCTTTCTACTGTGTACTAACCCTGTTTTCCAACAGCACCTTTGGACATCAAATGCAACACAGCAGAGGAAAAAACTGAATTGGCAATTTAGTGAATCAACTTTTTAGCTGGTTTTCTGGCAAACCTGCTTAAATGCACTGATTTAAGAGTAAAAGGGTCTGTATGAAATTTGTGCAAAAAAAAGTGCCAGAGGAAGGAACCATGCAGGGTGGTTATTAATAAAACAATATGGAGCACTGCAGTGTGCAGTTTTAGTCTTTCTCTTACTATGTAGTTAGTAGGCGCAGTGAACATGTGACAGGGCTGATTCATGTGGTCTACTGATCAGTTGTTTTTATCAGTAATACCAACAAATTCCTGAGAGGAGGTTTTCCTCCACCTAAGACTTATATCAGTGTGAAATAATTATGCACAATGTTCTTCTTTTTCTAGCTTTTCAGTGTATTTTTGTTTTCCTCCATCACAGAAACACATCTGTCCCTGCTGCTTCGATAAGTTTCCCTAAAGAGTCAGATTTTTGTTTAAAGAGATTTAAGCTGTGCTTCAGAAGTTTACTCAGGCAGCACTCTCTTTGATTTTACATTGAGGGGAACAAACTCATGTGGCTTTCTGGATGACAAATGGGCTGTAAATAAACTATAACACATGGGAGCCCTACTCCAGGCTGGGATCGCACCCAATACAGAACATATTTGTGTTGCTGCAACTGCTTACCCACAACATATGTCACGACACATTACGCCAGCATTTTGACTGGTTATTTGTCTTACTTTCTTTCCTTTTTATTTACTCACATGATGCTGTATTAACTGCACAAAAAAGTGTCTTTTACAGGATTACACATTATTGTGTAATTATTATTATTTAACAAGCAAATAAATGAAAATTTTTTATGATTAAATGATATGATTTAAATGTAAGGTGGGACATTTCTCTTAAGTAGGTTTAAGTCATTTTAGTTGGGTATGTAAGAACAACATGGACGGATTCTGAGGGATTTTGTTGCCCAATAATCGCACAACTAAACATCTATAATATTATATATATTCAGAAAATGAGAATACGGATGAATTTAATCTTTTTAATTACCCAATCTCATGCATTAATTTTTCAGACAATCTTCTGTACATCAAGTATTATTCCTGTTTTAACGTTAACTTGGCTGCACCCTTCTGTCACAGATCACTACCTTCTCATCTGTGATGATGATGCAGAGAAAGCTGCACTGAGACAGTTCTATACAAACCACCCACCTCGACTCATCACTAATCTCAATGCAAGAAAATATGTCCAACTTATTGTTTAACCACTTCTTTCTGAGACAAAGAGGTGGATACAGAGACAATAGTTAAAAGCTTAAATGCAGGTTACAGACAGGCAGACAGAGTTTATATCTCTTAGCAACAGAGACAAAAGATGTAAAGCAAACTGTCTGCGCTGACATGAGCAAAGGCCATTGTACTAACAAGGTTAAACAAGACAGTAAAACCATTAAAAGGCATGTAACCTGCCAGACTTCTCAGAGACAGAGTCTTTGACATTGTGCAGAGACAGCTTCTTTCACCTGGCTCAGGCAGAGAATTATTGTTTTTGTAGAAAAAAAAGTAAGGTCCTGCTGTGGCCATGAATAAATGAAGCTGGTCTGACTTAACCCTGACCTGAAACATCTAAGCAGCAACTTGTAGGCAAGCTAACAAAAAAACACACAAAAAAGGCAGATGAGTGTGAGTTTAGGATGATGGTCTCTTGAGGACCGATACACATACAGTGTGTTTGAAGTATGGAGTCACAATAAATGACAGCCTAAATGAATTCAGGTCCAACTGGAAGTGTTTTAGAGGCACAACGCTTTCGAGTGCTGCCTGTCTGGACCATAGCCTTTATGTAAAAAGCATTTATATACAGTGACAGACAAACAACAAATTATTATATATTATATTTATATTATTTTTTTTGTCGCATTCACGCATGCATAGACAGTAAAATAACGCTGCATTAGGGCTGCAGCTTTATTGTTTTACTACATACCGTATATTTAATTCCAGTCGCTAACAAACAACTCGCCACAACTCCAGCACACCACCTCTCTCATCTCGTATACACACACACACACACTCTCGTGCACACTCATGCACTCCCAGGTACGTGCACACACACACACTCACTCCCCAGTTTCTTAAAGGAGACATGCTGCACAACTACGTCCTGCCTTGACTACGCCCAACCCCACAACAAAAAAAAAAATGTCTGCCGCATCTACACATGCATAGGCTGTAAATTAGGGCCACATCGCAGCATCTGTGTCAAATATGTACTTGCAGGGCTGCAGCTTTATTGTTTTAGTCTGTACTGTACATTTAATTCCTGCCCTAACAAAGTACTTGTCACTAACAGGCACATGACCTCTCTTTTGTCTTGTACACATACACTCTTGCGTACACTCATGTACGCTCACCCCCTGTCAGGTACGCGCACACACACACACACACACACACTCTGCCTAGTTTCTTAAAAGAGACACGCCACTTTTATAACATCTGTTTCATTAAGATAGGCTATATGCAATGTAGGTTTTGTCTGGTGTAGAGTAGTGCACCCCCACCCATACCCATTTTGGTGGTCCCAATTATGCTGACATCTTTACTCCACCTTTGTTCATTCACAAGCAACAAACGAAGCACTTCAAAAGACACAGCAGCATTACACAATCAGAGGTGTGCCTCTTTACTGCCAGCTGTGAAGTGTGACGAGTTCTGCTATTCATATTCCCAGAGAACAATTTACCCTTTTTCCCATCCATATGAAGGTGGTAATATACTAAAGAATTTTGTTCATTCCAAAAAAACACCAGAAGAACAGTTTCTGCAACATAGCTAGACCCATATGCAAATGGAAGAATCATATAAACTACAAGCACAATAAGTGTCCAACTGATATGACCTGCTTGTATTCTCACAGCACAATACAAAAACCAAAGGACATGCACCTGTTAGGTTGGAAATCTTTCAGGCTGAAGATTTAATACATTTTTGCCTTTCCTGTAGTCACCTTTGGTACACATTAGCCTACTTTAATCTTACTTCAATACACTTAAGAAGTGTTGCTGGTCAGTGGTGTTGCAGCTCTCTCTATTCTTTCATTTTCTTCCTTTCATGCTGTGCCTTCTAAGTATTTGTTGCAGCAGTGGCCCATTTTCCCCACAGGGATCATTAAAGCTTCATCTCGTTACCTCTACACCTACACTAACCTTCTTCCCTCCTCCTCCTCCTCCTTCTCCTCATCTCATCTTTCTCCAAACTCTCCCTGAAGTTTTTCTCCCCAGAGGCCCTTCTTTTTCTGCACACCTCCATTGTGGTGTAAGCATTTTGTCCTTGGTGCCGAGGAAGCAGCGGTAAAGGCGGGTGGAGGCAGAAGACTGCTGAGAGACTTATTACGACACTCTGATGCCAACGTTCCCCTCAGATGAGACTTTGTTTTCAACTTTTCATCTTCCTCCCTCTGAACTTTTCTTTTTGTTTGTATGGTGAGAGCCAGGAAGGAGAAAAGTGGTAAACAGAGAAAACAACAGGAAGCAGGCTAAAGCACACACGGGCCAAATCCATTTTACCACCATGGGTGTCAAACGTGATAATAGGATGTAAACAATAAAATAAAATCTAAATGCAACAGCAACATCTGTCACGTAGAAGAAAGAAAAATAAGTGTGAAATAAAATGCTGATAGAGCAAGGTTTCATTTCATTTCAAACTACCTTCGCAATAAAACACACAACACATCCCTATTGTGACTGATCAGACAAAGTTTTACAACGAACAAATCATGAAACACAGGCATATTAGAGCACAGTTGCTGTGGGATCATTCAAAAGTTAGGCGTAAGTTCAATAGTCATTTTATATCCATGGAAAATACAAGCAGGCCTAAACAGAGTCCTCTGGGGGCTTTGAAAGGGCACCGTAGACCGCTGCAGAGGCCCCCAAGGGACTCCAGCAGACAGGGAACAGGGATTGAAGACTTGATTTGCTAGGTATACTAAACTCTTTCAAACGGTATGACTCTGCTACAAGCTTGATACTTTTGTGATGAAATCGTTATCTGGCTCATACATTTTTGATTTGTTGAATTTGCCAGATCAATGCTATAGGAGACAACAAGGACAGCTGAGAATCCTAATAGTTTAGTGAGGTTTCATTGTGAGACCCACTGACACCGTGAAAATAAAACGAATGATCTAATCAGGCCACATGAAATGCAGATATTTATGTCTGGATTTGGCGTGTATGATTGTGGAGGCTCCTTAATGACAGCGAGCACATCCACACACTATGTTTTGAAAGCTTACTACCAGCCGACTACCAACAATTTTATTTTACTTTACGAACTGAGCAAAAAAAAAAACTTAATCATAAGGCTCAGAGAAATGAAGTGGTAGTTTTTCATTAAAGTATTCCAAGTTGTGAAAACTGTCACACGAAGTTTTTCATCTGTTAAAACTTCTGTCAGTGAAGATGACAATTTTCTGCTATCTGATCATCGCTTTACTCCGCCTTCCTGTCCAAAAATGGCGGGTGCACATCTACGTCTGTTTAGATTTACACCTGGCCAACCCGTCAATTAAAACAAGCGCTCCACACTCTTCTTGTTTAATCAAGCGCTATTATAGGCTGTGGACACACCATAGCCAAGGCTGAGTTCTATTTCTCACCTCACTTCATTCATAAAACCGTGTTGACATCCGTAAACAATCGTTTTAAAATGTGCAACACAGGTTCGAATCCAGCTTAGGACTGATTTTTTAAAGATGCATATCCATTTCTCTCCGCTTTACTTTAGCTAAGAAAATTAGTTAAAATAAAAGAAAATGGAAATCTCTCACAGTTGTAGATAATAAATTACCCAGCCAATTCATTGCTAAGTTCTGTTGGGCAGCAGTGGCTCAGTGGTATAGCAGGGTTGTCCAATAACTGGAAGGTTGGTGGTTCAATCTCAACTCCTCCCTAGTCACTGTTGTGTGTCCTTGGGCAAGGCACTTTACCTGCATAGCCTCCAGTACTCACTGGTGTATGGTGCTCTTTGTTGGGCTGCCTTAAGCAATTTTCCCATTGTGGGACTAATAAAGGTTTCTTAATTTTAATTTTTTCTTTTCACAGTGTTGTACAGAGGGACAGAAGGAACATTTTGCAGGCTGGGACACGTTATACTGTCTACTACTATTTATTGTATGTTTTTGTATTTTTTTTATAGTCACAGAATGGGGTAAAAAGGGAATTTGATGTGAATTTGTATACTTCATCAAAGAGGTAGATATAGACAGTGGTTACAGAACTGGAAAATCTGTGTTTATATTTGCAACATTGATACACGAATTTGCTTTTTCTGTAACCTACAAGTATTTTTGCACTGGAGACACAAGAGCACATGTCATCATCCTTCGCCAGAGCATCCAAAATTGTTATGGAAATGAAGCATAAAAGTGTGCACTGCACAACTTTTTATTTCCATAATATCAGCACAAAATGCACTGGAGACAGCGCTTTTCCAACAAAGAAACAGCAGAATATACTGTAAACACGCCCTAGTTTAGCCTTCTCCAAAAACCACAAGATTAGGTCAGAGAGAGGACAAGGAGTGGAGTGGCTGCTCCTCTGCCGGAGCAGTGACGAGATGATTGGGTTTACACTGTCCAGTGCAACCCATCACAATCCTTCATATCTTATTTTAGCAGGTGCTTCAAGGCTGGTGCACGGGACCCTACTTTGTATATCCCTGCAAGGCATCATGCTTACTGCATGATGGAGGGTGGAGGATGCACAGGGCCAGCGAGGCTCATCAGTTCCCAAGGGAGAGAGAGAGTGAATAGCAGGCTATACTGCTGCCTGGGCCTGCCTAGTTTTCCCCCAGGGACAGCATCCAGAGGGGTATAGACGCAGCAGAGGAGAGGCATGCAGAGCTATTTATAGCACAGGTAAAGAGGAGAGGTGAGGGGGGAAAAAAGAGAGGGTGGGGATTGAGGAAGTTGAAAACAAGATGAGGAGAGACAAGAAAGTCTGAGAGGCGGTGACGGAGTGTGAGTCGAGATCTGGGCTGTCTGCAGAACAGAACCCCTGACTGTAGCCTGCTGCTGCAAAAACTAACAAAGTATGCCTCAACTTATTGATTTATAGTAGACAGAGTTCACACAGAGGTTAGATGTGTTGAACTAAAAGACTGAGACAGAGCACAGAGAATAGTTAAGTCAAGACGACAGTGATATCTTATCGACTCAACTTTCAGCCAGAGATCTTTGTGATGTTTATATACCAGCCCAGTTCTCACCCTGCCATCCTCTTTAATAAATAAAATTACTTTTATTCTTTATTTATTTTCCCGCTTTCCGTCTGCACCACCCGCAGGCCCCCGCGCTGTCAGCTCCAACTCAGCCCGCATGCGGCATGTACGTCTCTATTTCACACTGATGCCTTTTAATCATTTTCATCATTTCATTGAGCTGACATTTTACATAAAGAGCTCTTATCATCCCTGGCTTACGCTTAATGATGAATGGTGATAATTACTGTCAGTCAGTGTGTCTAACGTGCCATGGTCACATCACTGTTTTGGCTATGGAGTGTGTGTCCTCAATGGGTGCACAGATATCCTTATATATATATATATATATATATATATATATATTTATATATAAAGTGGGACACATGCCGCACTGAACCGTAGTCATGACTCCATTTCATAAAAAAAAGCTCCACTCACATAACACATAGTGGTACAATGGTTAGTTAGAGCAGTGGCTTCCTGCCTCCAGGCTTTAAGCTTCTTAGTGGCCACAAAGAAGAAAAAAATATTAACACACAAGATTTTATTACAGACTGTTTGTGCAGTGATTGGCTGGATTTGGTGCAGTGTTTTTTTCCCTTTCAGACCCCACAGTAGGTTATCTGTAATCAGGGTAATCTCCCCATCATCACCAACTTATTTTCCTGCTACCACTGCAGATGATCCATTAAAATGGATAAAAACTATTTTAGAAAGCGTCAGGAATTCTTCGGTGAAAGTGAGCTGTGCTGTAAAATATAAATGTCTCATTTATATTACAGATTTTGTTTATATGTTTTGCCCAGGGAGTGTATATAACTATGGACAAAGCTTCTTCACAATCTGTAGGTTTCTTAAGTGCTGTTTTGAGTTTCTGTTGGAGACTCAGATGGTCACTAGGTAGGTCTGCCTAAACTCCAAATACAGGCAAAGCGGTCGACTGCATGGTATTTCTGCAATTTCTCAGACCTGGAGGTTGCCTTCTGGTTTTGTCCATAATGGTTGTTGCCATTTTGGCACCACCTGATTTTGGTTAATCCACATATGGACAAAGAGGTGGAGTGGTCAGCTGTTTGTTGACGTAGAGGTCTACGGAGATTGACTCATCAGTAAACTGCAGTTGGCACTTCCACATCAGCTTCATATGTCAGCCCCAGAAGTTAGTGCTTAGTTGTAACAGCCACAGTGGGTGTGTGTATGTGGCCTGCTGTATAGCCCTCACCATGGGTGGCGCTGCATTTAGTTTTGTGTGATAGAAAGGTTAGGCTTCTGGTTAGTGAGACCACATTTGATAGACATGGGTCACCTACTGTTAAGACTACATCCCTAGACAGACCTGTAACAAAGGTTGTTCTTTTGCTTGAGGCAGAGTAAGGTCTGACATCTTTATTTTGTTGTTTAATGTTGTTACACATGCTTATTCAATATGGTGTTTGTTAATAAGGAAATCCCACGTCTAAGGTTGTGCGATTTGGTGGGAGTGTAACAGCCACAGTGGGTGTGTGTATGTGGCCTGCTGTATAACCCTCACCATGGGTGGCGCTGCATTTAGTTTTGTGTGATAGAAAGGTTAGAAGAAGAAAAAAGATCAAAAGGCAAGAGACTGAAGTTAAGCTAACGGTGAAAGTTGTGGAAACATATGGCCATCTGTATTAACTATACACACTAAAGCTAATAGGCTTTAGCTCAGAGATGTAATATCATTAATATTTGCTATAAAACAGGTTATCAATGTTTTTATTTTTTATATTTAATAGGAGCAGATCTGCAGGGGGAAAGCAACCAAGCAGGTTAGCAACCACCAATAAATAAAATTGATAGTTTTTAACTAAAATAACAATTAAGTATGTGAATATTCATTCAGTAATTCATTTTAATGAATTCATTTAATCATACATCACTCCAGGGATTAAAATAAATAATAATAAAAATAGTGGCAAAAACTGTAGTACCTCAAATGGCCACTTGAGTTTTCTCTAAAATTGAGTCAGTTCCCAAAGGCCTTTGTGTTAAAATGTTTACAGCCTGGTACCAAAAAAAATGTAGTCCTTGAACATGATGTTTCATGTTCATGCCAAATGTACATATGATGATTTTTTAAATAAATCATCCATTTAAATTACATCACAGCATGACCCAGTGTCACAGGTGGGTGCTACCTTAATCATATCGCTAGCTGTCTGCTTAGGCAACCACTCGCCTCAGGTCATTTTGGATTATATTAGCCATGATGTCACAGTGGGTTTATACATCTATGTGAAAATACATGAAAATGTGGCATTTATGGCCATTAGTGTAACGGAAATATAAAAGGTATAAAGTTATGGTTTTGCATTAATCCTCCTTTCACCCATCAGCTTCAGCTGCTTTAAACAGAAGAAGTCTTTTTGGCTCACATTTTCAATGTGTAATGTTTTTAAACATTCAGTAAAACAGAATGTTTTATGTCAGCACGAGCAGCAGACTTGAGGATGACTGAGGATCAGCAACAGGAGCTGAGGTGATGACGTGCAGAGTGATGACATGCTGCTGTGTTGAGAGTGTTTGTTCTCTCTGTTACGGAGAGAGTTGCAGCTCGAGCTAGGGAGCATTACTCCTCTCTCTCCCTCTGTGCCACGCAGGGACACACAAGCTCTGTTGTTAATCTAGCTCGAGTGTGAGTAGATAAAGTCTTTGAAGACAAGACAGATGATGACAGAGATCAGAGAGCAAAAGGTAACATCACTTAACATCACTGGAAACATTAGACTTCACTAGTTTTTCACATTTAAAGAAATTGTTTATTTTTTTCATAAATAAACCATGTGACTTTTTTATACTAAAGTCTGCTCTGCATTTTTTACACAACCTTACTGCCCTGATTAGGCATTCACAAAGTAATAAAACACAGTAGCAGATAAATAGGAGATATAAATCACCCTTTTTTTTGGTAATAAATAGAATAAATGACTCGCAGGTGGCATTTTGGAAGGTACTGTTGCTTTTATGTTTGCTGACTTTTTACTAACCTTATGTGAAAAATATTCATTCTATCAGTGCAGGATCTAGAAGGGCTTTCTCTACGTCTGGCCCTGTGCTCTGGATGTGTCTGAGGGTAATGATGAATTTGCTGTAAAATGGTAATAGTACACTGTAAAAGTCAGAAGGGCCAGGACAGGCAAAGGTTCTTTTTAGGCTTCATTTACCACACAAACACTGCTGTCCTCCAAACAAGGAGATTGTGTGTGTGTCTATGTGTGTGTACGCTAAATGCTTCGGTTACTTCAGCAGGAGGTAACTCACAAGCTATAGGCACTGATGCAAGACAGTGAAACAGACTTTTAAAAACCTTTTGCCAAAATACTCTTCATATCACCTGCTATACCACTGAGCCACTGCTGCCCAACAGAACTTAGCAATGAATTGGCTGGGTAATTTATTATCTACAACTGTGAGAGATTTCCATTTTCTTTTATTTTAACTAATTTTCCATGTGTACATGTTTGTGTGTGTGTGTCTGGATTCTCATCAGTCTCATCATTTCCACCTTCTACCCTTGCCAAATATTAATTGCATCATGGCTGTGATGTATGGACAGATTATTTCCTTATGGAAACAGGCCCGAGGGATATCCATCAGCCTGCATCACGCTCGCTTTGGGGGTCGCTACATCATGCGTGGAGCGTTCGCCTTACCTGTCACACTCACAGAAGAAATCCGCCCTCATGCACACTGGAGTGAATTCAATGCTTTTAAATGCTTAATGTTTAGCTTTAGCTGTTAGAAACCTATTTTCAACCATTTTATTTCAGGCACAAAAGCCGAACAATGGCCATTATTGCAATAATTATTTGTTGATCTTTTAAGATAAAACTTTCATTTTGTTGTGACCTCACAGAAAATCTGATGGCCTAAAATGTGACTTTTACAGTTGCCTTCCATTAATATAGTTTATTTGAGTAGCTGAAGTAGAGATGTGACAAAACACATTGTAATCTTGTGATAACGGAGCAATTAACTCCCTGATCTCAGGATAATGGCATGAAAAAATCATTAAAGATGGCCGCTCTCATCGTCTGCATTCTGGCCTTTTCTTTTTTTTTTTACACTTAACTACTTGCAGCCAGACACACACTACTTTCTTTCATATGACCATCACTGCAGGGAGTCAGGGTGAGACACCACACCTGCTGCTTGCTATAGACAAGTAGAGCTACTAGAAACTGATTATTTGCGATTCCTGGGGTTAATTTTCTAATCTAATCTGATTTTTGATTATTGAAGATCAAATCTGTATTTAACATATGCATAAATTTGACTTTAGGTTACTGCTTTTGATTACATTTCCCATCTGACTGCCATGGTTTAATAAGTCTGAAACACATGTAGACTTTAAATAAATTAAATTATTTTTTTTCTTGTTTAGTCAGCTCTGTGTTGCAGTTAATACATAACGTATGAATATAGTGTATTATTATTTTGCATTTTATCATTTTGCATGTAATTTCCAGCCACTTTAGTTTCCATTCATTTGCACTGACACACCATCGAAGAGCAACATTTTCCTTTTATAATGTACTTATCGTTATGAATATGTATGTGTGTTACGACACACCGTGATTTTGACCTAACCCCTTACCTTGTTTTTTTAATGCCTGGTCTTAACCAGTGTTTTTTTTCACACAGCAAACCACAAGTAAAATAAAAACCTTACTGTGAGTGACAATGAAACCTAACAGCAAGTGATCAAGCAAGCAAAACAATAAGTGATGTCTGCAGTGTTATACAACCACCCCCAGCCTGCCTTCGTATGTGGACTTTTGTTCCATGATTGTGTCACATGTTTGGGTCATGTCACCAGTGTGTCGGCAGGAAACGGTGCCAAAATTAGATGTGGATGGCTTTAAATGCATAATGAATCCAAATACAAGTGTGTGTCCTCATTTTTGAAACTTTTGAATTCATAAAGTGGTACTATGTTGTCTTCTCTTTTAAAGAAATTACAATATGGCATTGAACTTTTAACACACCAGCAAGTAAATAATCTATCACACTTCTGATTAGCCAAATCACATTTGACAAAGTAGACATAGGCTGAAAGCACAAAGACTCAGAGTATTTTCAAGACTTATCCTTCATGATACATGTCCCTCTGTTCATTCTCCAGTCTTTTCCTCTACAGTTGAACTCTACACTTGCTAGCTTCTGTGTTCCCACAGCAGATTTATTAAAATTAAACCCGAGGGAGTTTAAAGAAGAGGGCCACTATAACCTGCCTCTTGCCCATTGAAAGCTCAGATAGGCTCCAGCCCCCCTGTAGATTAAATCACATCATATAACTGCATGAGACAGCGTTAAAATGACTTCTGCTCATGCTAACGCGAGAGACACAAAAAGCCTCTTTGTCCACCAGATCTAAAATTTGATCAACCAGAAGTGATTCAAGTGGTCACTGAATGCACCATGCTTGGCAAATGCTTGCAGACCTTAGAAGCCGCTCCACACAGTGCACATGTATGCAAGCATTAACCACTCATGGGTCATTCTGAAGGGCAGCCCATTTTACTGTTTAATGTAGACGACTTGAAGACTCTGTGTTTGTCACAGAGGCTCTTCACAAAGTGAGCCCTATACAAACTTTGAGTTTGACCTTATTAGCTGGATGGCTCTTTGTTGTTGCCGCAGCAATTGGAACAGGTTGGCAGGTTTGTCTGCGTTTATCAGAGCATATTAGGCCTTCGCTGGGCTTCTATTAAACTTAATGAACATTTAAATCCTTTAATGGATTGAAGGGAATTGAGAGCAGCAAATTATCAGCTAGACACTCTCCGCCGGTGTTGATAAAGACACCCGCCGATGGAACTTCGGAGGCTCCCCCTCCTTCCTTTTTCTTCATCTGACTGTGTTGCTTCTTCCAGGCTGTCTTGCACTCTCTCCTTGTTTCTCACCCTCACTCTTCCACTATCACACATCACTTCTTTTGTTTCTAACAGCAGCTGCTGCAGACCCAGATCTCCGTTCATAAGTCCCAGTGAAGGGAACATCATAGACATCTCCCTCTCCAGGAGGGATGTGGTAACACAACCACAACACCAGCCCATTACAGACCTGTCAAGTGTCACCTCAGCCCATGCCAATGAGGAATCTCCTAGCCCACATGCTAGCAGAGTGGAGAATTACCCGACGATCACAGAAGCAGAGGCCCAGGGGTGGGGTGAGCTCCGGCTAGTGCAGACTTGTCTGTTAATAGGTGGAAAGGGCTCGTGAGAGGGTCCCTGGACTGCTTCGGCTCAGGAGAACCGGCAGAGCTGGAGCTGTATTGATCTGGAAGCTCCTATATTTCTGTCGACAGCCGGCTAACAAGGCTGATGTCTCAACAAAGACGGGTGCCTGGGTGGAGAGGGGGCACCAAAGGGGGGCCGACAGAGAACCCATGTTAAGACAAACTAGCAGACAGAAGGAAGGGAAAGTTCATGGTCTCTCTGGTTAATGCAATGACACATTTTTAGTATGTGATGCCTTGAAGTGATGTTGCTGTTAATAAAAAAAACAGATTTTGAGGGTTTGTGTATGTGTAAGGTGGAAAAGAAGGTGTCGAAAAATATTTTCAATTGTCAGAGAGCCTGCTGAAGCATCCTTAAGCAAATTTTTTTTTTATAATAATTACGATATATTTTCATGTGATGTTGCTAAATATGCATCAGGTGTCTCTATTGACTAAAGAGAGATCAATACAAACAGCAGCATCTAAGCAGTGATCAAAATCAAATGCCACAAAAATTCCCCCTTTTGTTTCGTAAAACGAGAACAAAACTGGAGCTCCCAGCAGTCTAACCACTTTTAACTTCTCCCCATGTTCATTTCTGTTGCTTCTAAATCATAAAAAAATGGCAAAAATAATCTTTGCTGTGACTCATTGTTCCCTGCCTCTGAGTCTCATTCCCCTGTTGGTCCTCCTGCAGCAGAGGTATGTGGTAATAATCATCCACCTACAGTTTGCTCATTAGCAGAGAGTCCTGCTCCCTGCATGGGTCTTTTCATGTTCCACAGTACTGACAACAACCTGAAGGAACACTCCCTGTCCTCGCTAGGAAATGTAGCCGTGTGAAACAGTGTGCAGGAGTTGAATCGGGGACGGCAGGCTCACAGACAGGGAGGGGGCCAACTCCGTACCAAAACTCACAACAAATGCAGGTGCACCGCTGTGCGCGAGTGTGTGTGCGCTGACTGCTCTTAAGTACTGATGTCCTGCCAGTAATTTTTAATACCATTCATCTAAATGACACACATTCAGTGTCTACCGTCAGAAAGGACTTCTAGGAAACCTTGTTTTTATAAAATAGCTCAGATTTTTGAGTTTATAGCCTCCTCATGATGAATTTTCAATGTGAAAAACTGTCAGACAACAACCATATAAACATATACTAATAAAAAAAAAAAGCAAATTAAACTGAAATTTGCTTCCAAAATTTGCGGAACAGCCAGTAACATTACCGACTGTGTTCTTTGTTTCGGCGTTGTATTGGCTGAGAAAGAGGTGAACAGCAGTATGATGAAGTGGGGAAAACAAACTTATAATAAAATGATAAAAAGCACAAAGATCGACTGAAATAAAAATGTTTCAAGATATTTCATCATGAGCTGAACATGATGTCTGGTTTTAAAAATGTACTGAAATAATCTTATGGCATATATGTTTGTATTTGTTCATATATCAAGCCGCCCTTCAAATGTCTTATGGAATGAAATTTTGAACACTTTTGGGCTTCCGTACATGTACTACCAATGAAAAGTGACTTAACATTGATAGTAACAGAGATTTTTTTAAAACAAATAATTCTGGTTTGCATCCTGATATTTCAATAATAATAAAAAAAATGATAACACAATCTATTTTTATTTTCAGAAATGTCAACATGTGGAGCAGCCAGGGATCAATCCGCCAACCTTACACTTGATGGGCAATTTTTTTCTTTGCCACCACTCTGTCGTCTACAGAAAAGACCACAGAAGACACTTGGCCACTTTATGGCCATCTTGACCTACTTTTTATACATATCGGAAT
The DNA here is from genome assembly GCF_900634625.1 of Parambassis ranga. Lineage (NCBI taxonomy): Eukaryota > Metazoa > Chordata > Actinopteri > Ambassidae > Parambassis > Parambassis ranga. The sequence goes on from NC_041026.1 coordinate 28,404,394, forward strand.
AACAATGTCAAATTTCATTTTTATATGAAGGTCCTGATGAAATTTTAACACTAAGTCAATGCCACCATGAAACCCTTATACATTTAAAAGTATAAAAATCTGAAACAAATAAACAAAAAGCTAATCTAAGCCTTCTATAGTAACAATTGTAGACTGTATTATTACTAATAATAGTGAACTTGTAATAGTGAAAATGTGATTGCCAGAATGTGAGAGTTTGTAGCTATTAACTTTCATCACATTTTTATCCAATGAAACGAAATACTTTCAAATCGTGTTTTTCTCATTTCTTTTTCTTTCTATTCTTTCCTCTTTTTTTACATTTGTATTTATGTATAGGCCTATATTTTTTTAATGGACTTCATCAAATGATGGACAACATCCTCAACCATATGCTGCTCTTAAGTCTGTAGGCGGAGATTATTCTAATGTATATATATATATATATATATATACATATAAATATTATAATTTTTTGATTGATTAACAGCAGCTTTAACTTTACTCTCCATCAGTGTATCAGCACTGAACTCCATCCCTGCATAGGAAAACATACTGTTACCCTCATACTCATTCCAGCTCATTTCTGTTTTTTTTTCTGTTTCTGAATAATAAAAAAAAAAACAGCATCAATCTGATTCTATAATAATTACCGTGTCTCTCAGGCACACAATGGATTCAGTGCAAGATTCAATATTTCACTTATTGAAGAAAAACACGCAGACACATTATTGCATGTCAAAATATTATTTGCTTTCCCTTCGTTTCTTTCTTCCTCCGGCTCTGACCCCTCCGCATCATCATATAACACAGTATATTGCATCTGCACACTCACACATAATAAATAAACAACAGTGTTGACTATAACTTGAGTTATTGAATACATATGATTCGCAGGCTGGAGTGGGGAAAGGAGAGCCTTATAGAAACACTTATAGCGATCTGTAAGCATCTGCACAGGACACCAAAAAAAAGGGAAAAAAATGGCCGACCAGCGTCTCCTACTCTTACATTCAATATACACACTAAAACCAGCCGGTCTACTGTGAGAGCTCTTCAACATTTTGTGCAGTCAAGTGGAGCTGTGCCTGTTTGTTACCTGTTCTTCTACCAATTTCATTCCAAAGGTTATCTCGTCCATGTTGTTTTCCTAATTGGCTTCGGCAAAAGAGAGAAATTCAATTTTCTGCAATGTAATTTCTTTTCAAAACGCAATGGGACGCAGACACACACAAGAAAACCTTTTTTTTATTTTTTACACGTTGGCCTGGGTTTAATTACAATTGTGACTTTAATCACTTTCAAAATAAAACCAAAGCAGTGGCTTCTGTTTGCAGGATTTGAGAAAATTGATTTGTTTAGACAAATTAGAATAGTTTCATTCTGTGGGAGGTTCTATATCTTTTTTGTAGGTGAATAGTTGGGAACCAAACAGTTCTTAATGTTAATTGAAATAGACTCTAGGCTTTCAAATCATTAAAAAAGCAAGTGTACGAAGGGAGGATATGTGTACTTTTCAAGCTTCTAAGATCATCTCAGTGGGATTTGAGTACATATTATCTTTTCTACATATAGAAGTAGTAAGAAGAACATTTTTGGGAAAGCACTTTGGTTCAGTGTGTCATTTTGAAGCCCTGTAAGCACGCTTTTTATTCATTTTAGTCAACTTTTTTTATATATTATTTTTTATATTTACTGCAATTAATGTTTCTGATCATATTTATACACTGTTAGCTATATCCACTGTGACCACTGTGAAAACATTTTTTGTACCTGCAGATCATCACGTGACAGATGGACACACTGTAAAGACAGAGATCAGGACAGTGATGTCAACATTCTGGACCAATCCAGGGGCAGCGAAGAAGGGGACGGGAACTTAAAATCTGACAGGACTTCACTGACACTCGATACCTCACAGGATAAGTGGCTTCCCTCACCTCTGAGGTGACCCCACCTGAAAGTAATGATGTCTCTCTTTTCCCCTCATGACTATCACTTCCTCCTCCTCTTCCTTTTCTTCTTCATTTTTATTTTTTTCCCACCCTACAGCAGTTAAACCTGAATGTTGCCATCAGGGGCGAAGAAGAGGCCCTACAGTGGAGATCCTGCTGCTGTCACTCAGCCTCCAGAGACCAGACCTATGTCAAGGACCCTCTCTCTCTCACACACACACACAAAGAGCGAGAGGTGCCGGGGGACTCCGTAGTGTGTGTCTGTGTGTGTGTGTGTGGCATTAGTTGAACAAGTGACAACAATAGTTTTCCATCTCATAGTGGAAAGATGAAGGACAGGAGGATGGAAGTAAACAAACCCAGTCTGGGCTTTAGGGAGCAAAGTGTGTGTGTGAAACAAGAACCTATATATACATCTGGAAACACATCGTCTAAAGAATTACACATAGACACACACTTTCACGTCACCGCCTAACCCCACAGCAGACACTTGCGCTTTTGCTGCAGCTGACACGCAACCCAGGCAAATATGTCAAGAACAGTTCACAAATACACACACACACACACACACACAAATATTACTGCTCCCAGAGTTTTTGTGTGGGGCAAACTTTGATGTCAGTGTGTGTGTTTTCCACATGTATGAAGTTAATCCCAGCTGCCAGAGTATATTCATTATTTAACTCTGTCTATTCAAATGAGCTCACACATACACACACACTCTTACCTTCATTGCTGTTAGTTCCTGCCGTGCCCATAGCTTGTAGTGATATAGTCCATAGAAGCATCGCAGCCAGCCCCGGATCTGAAGCCATGGTGTTCTCCCTCACACCCCGCCAGTCTCCCTCTGCCTCTCTCTCCCTCTCTCCTCTCTCTCTTACTCCCTCGCCCTCACTCTCCCTCTCGCTGCCTCTCACTCTCTCTCCTCTCCTTCTTCTTCTTCTTGTGTCCCAGGGTTGAAAAGAGAGCGAGAGCAGGGTGCTGAGGAGAGGGAGAGCGTGTGTGTGAGTGTGTGTGTGTGTGTGAGGGCTGGGAGCTCATTGGGTTGGAGTTAGAGCCTGCCTCTGTGGCTCGCTTCAGTCTGCCGGCTCCATCGCACACACACACATACATACACAGACTTTCAGCAGGCAGCGGGAGGAAGGGGAGGGACCAGGGTGCCTGTCAAAGCTGCGGCAGCCAATTAGAGCCCTTGCTGCACACTAAATGCTCTCTCGGTCGCCACACCCTCCTGTCCTACCTGCCCGGCCAACTCTCACTTTCTGTTTATCTCTCTGGGTCATGAGCTGGCAAACTGCATCCCCCCAATCCTTCTCTCTCTTCCTCTGTTATTTACCCTCATTTGTCATTGGCTTCTCTCTCACACACACACTCACCTACCCAGTGGCAAATATCTGACTGATAGGATGAACTGAAAACTGCAGCATGTCTGCGAGGCTCAAGGACAATGATCAGTTATCGATCTTCCATATTGCATTCACAAAGCTATTATCACAACTATGTCCAGGTGCAACAGAGTGTGAGTTCACATGTGTGTGTGTGTGTCACTGTTATTCAAGGACTATGATCATGCATCAATTCATGCGATGGTGGAAAATGTCACAACACCTGTCCTAATCAATTGTTTTCCTCTGCACTCGCTACACACACACACACACACACACCTTCACACACCGCTGCAATGACCTGAGCTGTGTTTAAATACAATCATTACACACGCACACACACTGTGGCTCATAAAGCTGATAGAAAATTAGATTTTTAGTCACCCTACCAAAAACTCACATTTGTATTCATGAGGTACGGTTAATGTTGGATGATATAAAACTAATAATAAAGCAAACAAATGCAGCCATGTTGATTAATGATGATGTGATGGGACTGAAAGGTCAAGACAGGTTACTAAACCATCTACATTGAAGAGGCATACATTATAAAATTAAAATGTATGCCAAGACAGTTAGCATGGAACCAATGCCATGTTCATTATTATTATTATTATTATGTATCATTACAAATTTAACACTCGTACTAATAATAATAATAATAATTTTATATATATATATATATATATATATATATATATATATATATATATATATATATATATATATATATATATATTATTAATTTTATATATTAATTTTTTATATATTAATATATTAATATTATTAATTTTATAATATATATTAATATTAAATGTGCTACCACAACTACAGCTACTATTAGTTTACCTAATCATACATTTGTACTAGCTACTACTACTAATTCTACAACTAATATTAATACTGTTACTCCTTACAGCTTAATTAAAATATAATATTTAATACAGAGATGATTTACTACCATTAACCACAGCTATTACTTTTAATTATTTTTTATATCATCATATATTTTTATTATATATGATATTACTAGTAATATAGATAAATATGTTCTTTTTTACACAATTAATAGAATTAATAATAATAAATGCACACATATGTGTTGATATTATACTAAAATGCTAATGAAATTCAAATGATTGTATGTATTTCCCAGTATTCTCTGTGTACCGGGGCCAGCTGAACTCTCAGACTGTAACTCTGGTCTAATGTTTACATGGTGAGTGTGTCACAGGGGTCTGCACGGGGGGTCTGCCAGAGCTGCTGCCATGCCGACTTTCCAAACTGAACTATACGCCCTGTGAGCCCCAGGACACGGCAAGCACAGCACTGTCACAGCTCTGCTGGCATCACGACAAGGCTGCTGCTGAACCGTCACTGCCAGGCCCACTCCAATCGCACACACACAACAACAACAAGGAGAAAACCCGTCCTCATCCTACAAAATATTTAAGACTGTGAGGGCTGTCCATGAATATCGAGTGTGAAAACATACATGCAGCTGGCCTGCTAAGCCAAGGCGATGGAGGATAGTTGAGACGAGTGTCAAGGCCAAACTGAGGCAACGCTATGCCTGCCAAACTCCTTCCTCCACCCCCACCTCCAGGCCTGCAGACACAGGGGTTTCTGTGTGAGTTTAGAATGCTTCTTCCACAGCATGTATAGGGGAGACTTGTGTCTACGTGCACTGTCTCCATAAAGGCTGGAGAGAGCTGTCCACATACACAAATAAACAACAACATGGATCATATTCTAAGTCAGACGCAGTTATGCTCTGTGGTCGTGTCCTGCATCTGCAGTGTGTGTCTGTGTGTGTTCATGTGTGAGGCTCTGTCTCTTTGCCACTAGGCTGCACTGTCAGTCTGCCTGTCTTAATAGGCTGCGAGGACGACAACACTGTCATCTTCACCCGGACGCTCCAAGTCTTCTAAGAGCAGAGGAGGGAAATGCTTTCTGAACCCGCCAATAACAGCAAAACAATTCAAGGATTTCTGTCAGTGTGTCAGGACCACGAGGATCTGTATCTTTGGAACTACAAAAACTGATCTATGCTTTTCTATTAGTGCCACAACAAGGGATATTAACACAAATGTATAGAGCCTGGAGTCACACTATCTGCTGCTTTGGTCACCTTTCACCTTTCTTTTAAAGAAGAAAAAAAAGAAAAAATCTGTGTGTAACATCACTGTGTACAAAGCCTATAGAAAATTTCCACATTCAAAATAAACACCCAGCAGTGTGTGACTAAGGCGCTGGCTGCACAAGAATAAAAGATTATGAATATAAATGTGACCACAAAGAGGAGTAATAGTAATATTGCTGGGTCATTTTGTCCTTTTACCATAATTGAAGCAGAATGCGTGATAGATGTGCATGTGTGAGTGTGCTTGTGTTATATACACACACTGAAACTCCACATACACACAAATCCAAGCTCATTAAAATGGCTCCCCATAGCTCTCTGCTCTCGCGCTAAGTCTTTGAGAAGCCCCATTGTTGTATACACTATATGCATCCACCATAATGAGGAAATTTACTAACAACTCTATCGCCACAGCAACAAAGTGGGAGTCCCCTCGTACCCGTGACAGGATTCTTAAAAAGTCCACTTGGGTTTACCTGGAGGTCCATGGGCCACAGTTGGCACTGAAATCTTAAGGTGTGTGTGTGTGTGTGTGAGAGAGAGAGAGAGAGAGAGAGAGCAGATGGTGGGGGTCAGTGCGTGCCTACTGTTGTGGGGCTTGTTGGTGTGTGTTGGCTAAATATAGCAGCAGTAGTGACAGAGCCGCTCGGAGCACAGTCACCGTCTCTGCTCTCACTTTAATTCTTTGATCCGATCGCTTCACCTCAGTGTAATCGACTCGCCTCGGAGCAAGTCATTTCAGACATAAGCTAACCAGCCAGAATTGATGGTAAAAGCTCTGAGATTTCACTCGACAAGCCATCGCAAACAACACAATAGTTTGTTTTTAAAAGCATCTTCTTTCTTTGAAACACAAAGTATCTGCAGGATTAAACATAGCAGGGCCCTATTTGTGAGATAGAACCACCGAGCTTTTAACTGAAGCAGGAAAACAAAGAAGGCCTATTTAACATATTTTACAAATTATATTTTCTCAGGTTTGTTCCAATGTGAACTTTTTCCATCTTCTGTTTCAGCTAACAGTTTGTGTTTTTGGCCAAATCATGTTTATTCCAACACAGCTTTCTTCATGCAAACAAATAAGCCACATTTGGTCAATAATACATGCGACATGCTGATGTCATCCAAACATGAGACCTATTACAGCGGCACAAGTCCATATAAGGTGGTAAAGCCAGTCACTGGTTAAGCTCAATAATCAATTAATCAATATTTAATTAATCAAACAGAAAAACAAAAGCAGAGCGAACAATGTAAAAACTCACGAAAAGTACATAAAGTTTTGTTGCCTTGTTAGTTTATTTCATGTAAACCAGCCCCAAGTTCCTGCAGTGGAAAAGCATCCTTTGTTTTCAGCCCTATCCATCTCCCTGAGTATTATGTTCGGAGCAACATTTATTTAGGAATTTGTGTTTTTACATGACCAAAGGCAGAAAATGTGTAAAAAAAAAACTAGTCATGTCCATTTAAGAGGAACTCCCTCTTGACTACATCCCCAGACGAAGGTAACTACTGTATGTTTGCACAAAGTCAGCCATCTGAATCAGCCAGGACCTCATCTAATCTAATCTTCCTCTTCTCCGGATGGCTTGTTTGATCAGACTCAGCACTAGTGAGGCTTTTCTGCCCCTTGGTCCTCTCCAATGTCCTGACACCTTCAGTTTCTTCAAGAAAACCATCGTTCACCTCTGTGGTAACAGAGAGAATCTAAAATAAACCTGATCCACTGCAAAGACGCCGCTTCCTCTTTTGTACCATTTTTCTCCAACACAGAGGTCAGTGAACTCTTATCAGGGTGCTGTAGCTTACACAGCTGTGGGTCAGATGCACTGCGCTTTAACATGTTAGCTCACAGACGCAAGCTTTGTCTATGAAGTTGGGTAATAAAAGGCTGCAAAAAGCAAAGGTAGAATACGGTGCTTTGCAACTCGATACAAAAATGGCTCCATGTGAATATGTGGTAACAAAATGACATACTATAATACAAAATCCCGCTAGCATTCAGCTAATTTATGCTGATTGGCCCGTTCAGGTCAAATTCACAGTTTTTCCCTCAATGGTAGCTGGCATCCTCACATATATTAGGCCAAATAACCGGATGCTGTAAGTCATATTGTGCTGCCTGAGATCACTAACAGTTAAAGTATTTTTAAAATTTAAAGGCCACAAACCATTTAAAAAAAATCTAAAAATGGAAATATATGTAGTTGCAAAACGCAACCTGGGTTGACATGTACACTGTCCACCCGTGACACTGACATTTACTAAATTACATGCTAATACTGGAAGCAAATGTGAGGACATGCCCAGTAACCAGTTTCTGTGAAAGTGAATGATATTCAATGTCCAAAAAGCACAAGAGAATTGGTTTAGTAGCAGCTAAACCTATGAGCTATGCTAATTCAAAGATATGACATTACTAATGTATACTTTTTAATTAAACTTTTTTTTTTGGAATGTCCTGTAAAGCTTATTTACTATAGGGAACACATATACCACTGCAACATTTCTTAATGTGCCCTAACATCAGCTCAAACTTTACTGCAGTCTTTTTGTTCTAATCTGTGACAATTCTTTTGAGCAACCCACCAGAATCAAACTGTAAGCTCTCTGGCGCAGGGCTTGACGTGCAGTGAAAGTACGTTTTCACACAGTGATGTAATTTCTGCTGGAAATCAGTTCCCTCAGACATGACTACAGACAGTCTGATTAGTATGTTATGCTTTGAGTAATGAGCACTGATTATTCAGGCTAATTTACCTGCATATGTTACTGATTGCCGCTTCACCGATTTTTTTTCTTCCTGCAGAGCTGCTGCTGCTACAGACAGTGCTGCTGCTTGTGTTACTTGTCTACATGGCCAAATATATCAATAATGTAATTTGGTAAAAAGAGGCTGAGAAGACCCTGCCCATTCAGGTAGGGGTGGGGTTTCTGCTAAAATTAAATACAATGATTATGATCATAATAAAACACAGGACAAAGCTTTTGAGCAAATAATATATTTTTTAAGTAAAATAAATAATAAGTTAAAATTCTTATTAACTAACTCAATTTGCAAACATGAAATCTGTTTACTGGAAAACTGATTTCTGTTTTATTTCATTTTATTTATTATAAGTTAAGAGTTTTGTTCTTTCTGTGATAAAACAAAACAAGTTAGTCCTATAACATATAGCAAATTACACTTTTACTTTGTTTAACAAATGAAGAAGACTGACTAAATCTTGACTATCATTTACATTTGTTTTTTGTTCAGCTAGTCTTCAAAATACTAAGGAAATTATAAAAATTCCACAAAGACCAACAATGGGTTTATAGCTTCTTGTTAGTTGGATATGTCAATACATGTATTCTCCACACTGTGGAACTGAGGTACTTCTAGAGTCTTTTGGGGCCCTCCAACTGGTGTGAATTTGTTGGCCCTTGGGGGGCCTTTGACTGGCCCTGAGCACTTGTCTACCTTGCCTGTTATGCTCTGCCTCTACCCAGAGGTGATGATGGAAGCTATAGCAGAGTGAATCATTTCAATTTTTACTATCATTAAGCGGTAGAGAAGGCAACAACAAAAATATTCCAAAATGGCAGCAGCCGATGCAACGCAGTCACGTCGGAAATCATCCAAAGTGTGGAAACATTTCACCATGACAAGGTAAAAAAAAAGGTGGAGCTTGTTCGGCATGGATGCACTTGTGTTATGCTTGAAGAGAAAGCATGCTGGCCTAATGCAAGGCGACAGTACGGATCCAGGCTCCCCTTCATATATCTTTTATACACGGCCTACAGGTTTGCCTCAATGATATAGTTAGCTTGTTACCTAGTTATCCTGCAGCCTCCACCCCATCAGAGCAGCCTCTGCTGCAGGAATGTCTGCTCTCATAGGAGATCAAGCCTCACAGAGACCATGTGGGGATGCTGACTTCCTTACAATAAACCTTATGTTTGATTTAAGACATCATTTTATTGATTTATTTTTTTTGCCTTTTACATGTATGTTTTTATCAGCACAAACAGTATTTTTATCAATGAAACTATAGGTTTAATAATGGTCTAATTGGCGGCAAAATTAGTTGAAATTAAATGAATGTTTAAATTCATAATTTATTCAAGTTATTGTCTTTATTGCACATTAGCACCTAAATAGAACATGTTTAAGTTACATGTTAAAGCTGGTCTTGTTATATAAGAGCCATTGATTAATTGTGCAGTTGACAAACAAATTAGTCAAATCATTTCACTAATTTATACATGAATCAACGATCAAAGTAGCATTAGTCGCAGTTCAAACTACATGTAAATAAATGTGAGAATATAGACTGTAAATGAAGATGATAAACCCACCTGACATTCACATACTCCTAATATTTTCATATTTTTATAGCTTTTCTCCTGTTGTAAATAGGTAAGTTCCACATTATATGTTACAATAGTTTTGAACTACACTTTAAGTTCGACATTGTCCTGCAGCAAGGACGTAGTTTTAGCATGGATGGAGGTGATGTGTCCCCCACCAATGTCCAGTGATTCCTAAATTGTCCCCACCAATAATTTGATCCATTCACATACCAAAAAACAGATTCTCATTGGGTGCAGGAAGGGTTAAATTCCATTCTTTTTTGGCGTCCTACCAATAGATATCCTCTTATTGTTGGACCTACCCAAAGCCCTTGATATTCCCTACGTTTATTAATGCTGATGTACAAGAAATGTCGGTTGCACTATGGCTGAAGTCCCCTGGAATTATTCATTTTTAAACTATTTCTTTGTCAGTCATTGGTTTGGCATTAATATAACACTATATCCATAATGAACTGATATATGAGCATTTGTGTTATATCAGTTCCTAAATGTTTTATTTCTGAAAAGGTTAAGAGAGCATTAAGACAAATATTCTCTATTCAATATATAATCTATTGTTTGGCCTGTGTAAAACACTGTAGGATATTGATCAGTTCCCGAATATAAGAGTTGTATTTATGTGTGTGTGTTATCATATCATTGATTATCAGCTTATTAGATATATAAGATCTATAGGCAAGATTAATAAGAGCTAGGGTATCAGAGTTATAAATTGTAAAATGATCCGATACATATAATGGAATAAAGCTTTTATTAATTACACAGCGCTCCCTGGCCTGATCAGTGTGATACACAGTGAGCAGCTTGGACCACAGCTACTGTGTCCTTACCATCCTCCATGTTTATTTTTTTTTTAGACCATCCAAGAGCAGCATAGACCGTGAGAGGATCTTAACCAAGACATACATCGATAATGAGGTCACACTTTTGCACCATGGATGTGTGTACATAATGTATTTTCACATATTTGTGTGTGCGTGTGTAGGGCTCAGTGGGGGTCAGTGTTGTTGTTGTTTCAATACAGTTTCGTCCTAATTAGACAGCTGCCTGTAAGCCTCCAGTGTCCTCTCACAATACACACATTCATTTCCGTACAATCAATGCTCATGAACACAAGAATTAGTCCTGAAACTACAACTTGATGACTCAAAGTCTTTGTTGTCGTTCTTTTTTTTAAAAAACCTTATGTTCTCTGTGAACATGACATTTCAACACAAGACTGACATCCCCAAAGACGAATAGGCAAAAGTGATGAGTTGTCTTGTATCTTGTCTCAAAGAAAGCTTGTCTTGACTTGTTTGGAAACCCCGAGAGTTGACAGACTGACAGGGACGTCTCCTCTGAGACCGTGTGTGTGTGGGTGTGTGGGCCCTTCCTGTATGTGTGTGTTATTGGGGGTCAAATATTGTCTGTGTGACACACGACTTGTTGTAGCTTAAATAAAGAACAGAGAAAAATGAAGACAGAAAAGGACTCAAGACTATCAGGCCAAAAACCAGCAGATTTAGTCTTGAGTCCCACTTTGGTGCAAAGCAGTCAGTTATGTACTCTCTCTCTTTTTGATAGATGTGGTTAGCAAGGACCGTTAGCATGAGGAAATCACTTTACAAAGTTAAAAATAACATTAAACAGAGGTGCTGCTTGCACATTACAGGCTGTTTAGACAAGTCTCTGCACAGTTAGGTCAAGCTAGCTTTACTTGGGGTCCTCTGGTAATTTGTAGCAATTACAAAGCTCATCTGGGATCTTAATCCTGTGCTGAGATGGAGCACAAGTGGGCAGACGGTAGCTGTAACTGTACACCTGCCTGTCACTCAAGGCAGCCACACCCGTAATCAGTATGAAAATCAGAAAGAAGAAGAAATCAGCCTTGTACCAGGCTGTAAATATTTTTATGTATGCTGTGATGATAGACATCATCACAGAGTAAATCCTCATAGACATTGGAGTCTATGAGGATTTACTCACTGTTGGAGCCCTAGAGGCTGCAGGGTGAACTGCAATTTTTAACATTTCTGCATGGGCTTTATTTCTTAGCCCAAGAGGTTGCTGCTTGGCCGAGAGCAGCTCCAGGGCCTCTCCCTTGAAGCTAACCCTCCATCACTGTACTAGCATTTTTGAAAAATATCAGTCTTGAGGAGCCACGGTTTTATTCTTCAATTTATTGTTGTCCCTATAGTTGTACTTGAAGTTGTCTTTCAAAAGCAGTTACTATGTGTTAGTCCGTTATGTAACTTAATGTTACCTAATTTAGGTACAACTTTCTCACCCTATGTGAATGCCCCACCACGGGTCCCCATGTAAATCCTATATGGACCATACATACCAAAATACATGGGGCAGGAGCACAATTTAATTTAATTTAAGAAAAAAATAAATCATCTGATTAAGTGGGTCAGATTATTATTATATTTTATCTATCTTTATTTCATCTTTAGTTGCTGGATGGCTGGTTAAATCAGTGGCAGCACCAATGATTCTCCAGTACAGTTCACTTGCAGAATAATAGCAGCAGTTAAACCAACCTGCTTATTTGAGCATAGTCTATGGAGTCAACCCAGCATGGCATGAGCAACAGAGAGCAAAACAACACGCACTCTACCTGCTGCTGGGAGTGGGCTCACCTGTATGTGCGCACATGTGTCTGCATGTGTGTTTGTGTGCGCACACGTTTGCGTGTGTGTATGCGCATCGGGCCGCTGTGCGCAGACAGCTGCAGTGAATTTTAAAAACGCCACCATGTAGACAGAAACATATAAAATAAACTGATAGATGGTACAATACTGAGCAAGAGAACTAGTGTGTGGCGCTGGCGCGAGTGCCGCCAGTCAGAAGGCAGAGAACTTCACTCGTACAACGCGGACTCTGATAGCACGTTGTATACATAAGCATGTGTAGTCTCATGGTGAATTGTGTCGAAGTGTTGAACCAGTGTTGTGCAGCTTCACAGCTCTCTGTGTTGCTGTAACCAGCGTCCAAGCCCTGCAGCACTGTGACGCACCGTGGCGACGCAGACAGCGAGCTGACCGTGGTCTGCTCAGAACATCCCGTAAACGTTACACAATGAGTTAAAAAAATTACAACTACCTGTTGATTTGACACATTTTAAGACAGAAGCCGCGGGCCATATTAAATCTGACGGCGGGACTTTGCACACCTTATACGCTACGACGCACCGAGTGACGCCTTTTGACTCTTTGGCAGGGAGAGAGAGAGGAAAACAAACAAGCGTGAAAATGTAATTTATCGCGGCTGAAAAACTTATCGAGCCCATTAAAAGTTATCGTGCAATTAATTGATTTATTGTTTATCGCGACAGGCCTAATACAGTCCCCTTTAAGTAGATTAAAGTGCATAAGACTTAATATTTAGCTGAAAATCCCTTTCTTGCAATAACTGCATTAAGTCAGGCTTTTACTGCAGCCTCTTAGAGTGGTTTCTTATTTCCGGGGTTAGTCCCTTTAGTGTCCTCTATAGCAGCGGTCCCCAACCTTTTTTGCACCATGGACCGGTATCATGTAAAACAATACTTTCACGGACCGGCACAGAAAAACAATAAAAAAAATAAAAACAAAGTGCATAAACAGACAACTCACTCTTATGCTTAATTAGTGGAGCCTTTGAGCTTTCTCAGCAATGAGGCGGTCCCATCTGGGGATAATGGGAGACAATGACACCGGAAGTGTGTTTCTTATGTCCAGTCCACTCCGTAATTTTGTTTTGGCCATCATTAATTGCTTCTGTCATTCTTGTTCATGTTTGCTTCTTTCAAAAAACTCCATGGCTTGTCTTTTAATGCAGTTTTGAAGGCTTTGTTGCCTCATTTGTGAGTCTGTCGCCACATATCACTCAGAGCGGACTTGGTGTGTGAGAATCACCTGTTGCAATAAATCCGTATGACTCCTGATATAGTCTTTTAAATGCAGGTTTCTTTTTCTTTGAAGGGGTAGGCTCCTCTTCTTCTGTCTCCTTGTTAGGCCTTTTCCCCTTTCCGAAGAAGCTCTCCAAAGACGTTTGTTTTTATTCATTTTTGCTGTTTGTGGGCTTAATTTTGGGGGCCATATCCCGTGAACGAGACAAGCGTCTGGGCAGGTGCTTAAAGGCACAGGCGGATGAATCTGATCGATTTTTAAAATGAAACAGCTTTCAGACTCAGATAATGAATAATATATGTTTTGCTCAGTCTTTCTGTGCGGCCCGGTACCAAATGACCCAAGGACCGGTACCGGTCCCCGGCCCGGTGGTTGGGGACCACTGCTCTATAGCAGGTGAAATGCATGCTCTGTAGGGTTTAAGTACACAAATTGACAATGACCAGTCTAAAACCTTCAATTTCTTCCCCTTGATGGACTCCTGTTGTTGTTGTTTTGGCAGTGTGTATTGGGTCGTCGGACCTCCCAGTCAGTTTGGTTGAATATTTCTTTAAATTGGCAGACAAAATGTTTCTGTAGACTTCTGAGGTCATTTTGCTGCTGCCATTATGTGTTATATCATCATTTAGGATTATTGAACATATCCCAGAAGACGTCATGCAAGCCCAATCATGAAGTTACCTACACTGTGTTTCACAGATGGGCTTTTGGGATCATGAGCAGATCCTGTCTCTCTCCAAACCTTAGCCTTTTTTACTTTGGTAAAGGTTCATCTTTATCTTATCAGTCCATAAAACTTTGTCCCAGAGTGTCTGAGGCTCATACCTGTACGTTTTGGCAATTTCCAGCCTGGCCTCCCTATTCTTTTGGCTAGTGAGTGGTTTGCATCTTCTGGCGTAGCCTCTGTATTTTTGTCTAAGAAGTCTTCTGCAAAAAATAGATTGTCACACCTTCACTCCCACCCTCTGGAGGTTGTTGCTGTTGTCACTGATAGTTGGTTTAGGGTCTTTCAACTCGTGAATTGTTTCTGTCATTAACTGCTGCTTTTGTTCTGTGGTCTTCTTGTTCAAGGTCCGTTACTTCTTCCTTGGGACATTCCAAAGTGTTGTACTGGTTACCACCTCTCTACAAAACCTGGGCATGCTCCTGATGGGGCGGCAGATGTTCTGCTGAGGGATCTCCTCCCAGACCTGGATTAAAGCTTCAGTCAACTCCTGGACACTCTGTGGTGCAACATGGCGTGGGTGGATGGAACGAGATATGATGTCCCAGATGTGATGGATTGGATTCAGGTCAGGGGAACAGGCAGGTCAGTCCATAGCATCAATGCCTTCATCATGCAGGAACTGCTGACACACTTCAGCCACATGAGGCCTAGCATTGTCATCATCAGAAGGAACCCAGGGCCCACTGCACCAGCATATGGTCTTACAAATGGGTCTGAGGATCTCATCCCGGTACCTAATGGCAGTCAGGGTACCTCTGGCTAGCACATGGAGGGCTGTGCGGCCCTCCAAAGAAATGCCTCCCTAAACCATTACTGACCCACCACTAAACTAGTCATGCTGCAGGACGTTACAGGCAGCAGAACGTTCTCCATGGCGTCCCCAGACCCTGTCACGTCTGTCACGTGCTCAATGTGAACCTTCTCTCATCCGTGACGAGTACATTGCACCAATGGTGAATCTGCCAATCGTGGTGTTCTCTGACAAATGCCGATCACCCTGCAGGATGTTGTGCTATAAGAACAATCCCCATTTGTGGGCGTCGGGCAATCATACCACCCTCATGGAATCTGTTTCTGACAGTTTGAGCAGAAACATGCATATTAGTGGCCTGCTGGAGGTCATGTTGCAGGGCTCTGGCAGACACCACCTCATGCTACCTCTAGGGGTGAGAGCACTGACAAAATGCAAAAGTGATCAAACATCAGGCAGAAAGGATGAGAACAGAGAAATGGGCTGTGGTCAGCACCTGCAGAACCTCTCCATTATAGGGGTTGTCTTGATAATTGCCTCTCATTTCCACCTGTTGTCTGTTCCATTTGCACAACAGCAGCTGTAATTGATTCACAATCCATGTTGCTTCTTAACTGGACAGGCTGATTTCACAGAAGTGTGACTGACTTGGTCAGTGTTCCCTTTATTTTTGAACAAAGATGCGCATGCACAGATTGTGTTCTATATTCAACTGCAGCCATTGCATCAAATGCAAAGTGTTTTTTTTTAAATCAATAGAAAAAATATGTAAGGTAATCCACTGTCAAAACTCAGATTTTCCCAAATAATCCTCCTGCTGGTTCTGAGTGATGGTGTTTGAGTCAGTGTGTATTGTATATGTAAAAGTGAGCAGACTAAACCTCTGTGCAGGCTTGTAGGCCAGTCTCCACAGGGACCAGGGTCAAGCCTGTCCAGTAACAGCATTTTGGATGGCAGCGATCGCAATACTGTTATCTTTCCAAGAGTTTAAATCGAGGCAACTGGACTCAAGGATTGTTTTTTGAAGACGTTGTGCCACTCCCCCAAGTGGCTTCTTCAGTTCAGCAGAACAGAAGCCACTTGGGGAAATGTCTATGACCTGGATGAATGAGAGCATCCACAGATATAATAATCTGTTTCCTCACTGGCTTCACAAACAGTTTCACCAATCTAACATACCTCACTGATAATGATATTATAGGGAAGTCTTCTTCAAGCAATGAGCATATTAGAAGCTTTTGCATACTTAGGATAGTAATTAGGGATGCACAATACTGAACTAGTCCCAATAATTATAAAGTAGTTTAAATGCAACTGTGCTGTACTGTGCTTGATAAGCTGATTGGGAAAAGATGAGGGTGATCTTTCTGGAGACGAGTGGTGGGGAAGGGAGGAGCCACCCAGAGATTTACTACCTGGAGAGCACACCCACTCAATCAGGCAGCCACATACACACACCAACACATTTTACCGGAATGCAACTGAAACATAGAGCAGCTGCCAATAATGCATAACATTAAAGATAAGATAAATAACATTAAAGCAATATCTTTCTTTTATAAACAATTTGGCATCTGCACCGCATCAATGGGGGCTTCCAGTGTTTAGAGAGCTGTGTGACGTCAGAGCATAGAACTGGGAGTACATCAGTCTGGTACGGGTTCACAGGTGGAAAGTTACAAGTTTGACTGTCGTTTCGGTGCACTTTCATGGTTGTCACATGTGAAAAACACAGGTTGCAGGTCGCCTGAACATGCGTGACATGTTAAATTTAATTTATTATAATTTGTCATCACATAATGAGACTTTTATTTAATAAATTGTGCTATAATGGTACAAATGATCATTTCTACTGATGTAGCTTGTTTAACTGGCAGAGATCAACATGTTTTATTTATGCGACAGCAGTGACAGAAAAGGCAGCTTTCGACAGTGTTATTCGATAAGCAGCTTTCGATAACCACAATATATAGTGTCCTACACAGAACTCCCCATATAGGGAGAAGAGAGTGGGGAGTGTGTGGATGACTGGACAAAGAGTGCAGGGGAAAACAGAAGAGGAAAAAGACAAATCCTGACCCTAAAAATATCCACAAACACATGCACACTAATCCTTTTTATACAACTACTAATGACATGACATTGGCCAATAGCTGCTATTTAAATTTAAGGTAATTACTGTATGTCCTGCCAGTGATATAATGAATCCATGCTTAATAATTACCCTATGCTAGGCCAAGGTTGTACTGACTGTCACCACGACCAATAGAAATGTTAATGGCCTGTATTTATGTGGCACTTTTTTACCTACTCAAAGCCTTTTTTACACTACTACACATATATGCTTTTGTCTACACACCAATGGTGAAGCTACTGGCATCAACTTTGGTTAGTGTCTTGCCTAAGGACACATCGGCAGACAGTCAGGCCTGGGGATCTCGATGTACCCGCTACCCCCTGAGCCACAGTAGATTCCCCACAATAAACTCCAAAGTGCCTAAACCTTCCTGTAAACCTGCACTGCCTCAGGAATCCAGTAATTCCAAATGGTCTCACCTTAACGTCCAAATGTGACAAGGTGACACAGCACTAAGTGAAGCACACATACAGGTTGAAATACTTTCATTATCTATGCTGCTTTCCGTTTATGTGCTCCTGTTTTCTAAAAATCACCAAAACATGCTAGTTTAAGGTACCAAACTGAATCACACAGTAAAAAGATGTAGGGTCAAACAGTGCTATAAACTGGAGAGAGATATTTATTTTGACAGGAAGCTGTGCTCACACTGAATGAAAATGCTTCTATTTAAATGAAAATTCATGAGGTAGGCAGCAGAGTGTCCTTGCATAAGTCACAGGTGCAAATGTTACACATTCTTATAAAAATATTTCTCTGAATTTTAAAGTACACAGGTAGTAGTACACACAGGCTGAGGAACAAGGTGAGATAAGAGAAATCAGTTAATACACTGTACTATTCCAGGATCTCAGATGCATGGACAGAGGCAGGTTTTTTTCTTTGAGTGTGCCCGCTTGACAAAGCCAAAGGCTTCAATCAGAGATCACTGGTATCAGGACATTGGTTGTACACCCTACAAGCTTTACCCTCAGGCTCTGTGCATTTGATGTGTGATTTTACACTTTGTCTGCATGAAAATACAAGAAGAGCAGGTGTTTATTTTGGTGAAGTATAGAAAAAAAACATTACCACAATAAAAAAAACAGATGCAGTAAATAAAACCAGATTTTTTTTAAAAAGGCCATGTAATGTTTATCATACATTCATTCAATACACAATTCCTCTTAATTAGGGCCCGAGCACCGAGTGGTGCGAAGGCCCTATTGTAATTGCTGTGTTTATTATTATTATTCTTATTATTTGCCTGCCTGTTTAACTGCATTTTTCACCCCTTTGCCATGCACGAAAACTCACGAAACTTTGCACACTCATCAGGGGTGGCGAAAAATTTGATATTTTGTGGTCGCTGCAAAGGGGCGGGGCAAAATGGCTCTACAGCGCCCCCTTGAAATTTTCAAAACACCCCTCGCATTTGGCTTAGTTTGGAGTAGGTGCACGAAAATCGGTACACATGTTTATCATACCAAGACGCACCAAAAAGTCTCTTGACACCATGACCTTAACCCAACAGGAAGTCCGCCATCTTGGATGGAAAATGGCGATTTTGGCGATTTACACCATTGGTATGTGAGCGAACTCCTCCTAGAGCTGTAGCCCGATTGACCTGAAATTTGCTGGAGGTCACCTAAAGGACCTGCTGATCAAAAGTTATCAAAAGCTTTTCTCTAACTTAAAGGGCGTGGCCTCTGTGGCTCGCCAAAGTCTGGCGACGATTCATGATTTCGCCATGTAACTTTGAACGGCTCTCACGTCTGCATACTTTATCCAAACGTCTTCAAACTTTATGAGCATGACGAGGGCTCCGCCCTGAACGCCTCCATATGTTGAAACCCTTACTTACTCGTGGCGCCCCCTGCTGGTAACAGGAAATGGCCTCTTTTTACTCTGACATGTACTGCTCCTACATAGTTGACAGCATCAACTTCATTTCACCTCTAGAACCTTCCCAACTAGTTGGTGAAGCTACACTATGAAGGCCGTGAAGCTGCGTGCAATGGTGTCCGTGTGGCGGGGCGCCAACTGTCGATCCTTCGCCGTGAGATTACGTTTGAGTATTTAATGACCTTAATGACCTTCTATGATCATGATAATTCATACACACATTCTCGGGGGCATGTACTAGCAACTGATGGGGGTCTCGTAAGTGGGCGGGGCAAAATGGCTCAATGGCGCCCCCTTGAATTTTTATACCCCTCTCCATAGGGGTTTTTTTGGAGTAGGAAGACAAAAATCGGCACACACACAGAACACGCCCAGGCGCACATAAAAGTCTCTTGCACCATTGATCTAGACCACACAGGAAGTCAGCCATTTTGATTTAGGCGGTCAAATTTCAGCGATTTCCACCTTTGGTATGCGGACGAACTCCTAGGGATTTCGACCGATTGACTTCATATTCGGTCGCTGTCACCTAGAGACCATGCTGATCAAAAGTTATCAAAAGCTTTTCTCTAAGTTAAAGGGCGTGGCCGCTGTGGCGTCACTTCGCCATTCATACACGAACAGCTCTCTCTCCTACATACTTGCTCCAAACGGCTTCAAACTTTCTGCACGTGGTCAGAGCCCCTCCCTGAACGTCTCTATGTCATCATGATCTATGGCGCTCCCTTGTGGTGGAGACAGGAAGTGCCATGTTCTTCACTGACATGCACTCTGTTTAATCCTTCCCTGTCATTACACAGCGAAATGAGGATCACAGATTTGACGTCCCACAGAGACACCTGTGTGGTTTTCTGTATCATGCTGCCCGTGGCGGTGGCGACTGTTGAACATTCGCCATGAAACATCAACTGCTTATAACTTCGCCGTGCATTGTCCTAGGGTCCTCAATTTTTTTTCATGTCCTAACGGTCCGTCCCCCCACATGTCTGCATGCTCATGAGTTACCTGCACAGCGCCACCTACAGGAAACCGGAAGTAACTGCTTCTGGACATTTTTCATGTATGAATCAAATGTTTTTTGAGGTTTGATGCACAGACAGGTCTCCACTATTCTCATGGTGTCTGGCTCCACCCAGTGGACACATACGGTACTGCAACTGATATAACTCAACCACGGATGCTCCTAAAATCCTCAAATTTTTTACATGTGATACAGACCCGACCCCGACCACGTGTGGACATCTGTGGACAGCGCCACCTACTGTAAAGAGGAGATTACTGCACACTAACAATTTTTACATATATTGAGAGATTTGTTGCACTGACACATCTCTGCTTCTTCCCACCGCTGGCAAAATCGGCGCAGCTCGTGGGGGGAGCGGGGGTGGGAAGGGATGGTGTGACGGGGAGGGGGCGGTCGCGCGGAGTGCAAGGGCCCGATCATCGCTGCTTGCAGCTTTAATATTTAAATTGATGCTGCAGTTAATTTTTTAAATATATATTAAAATATCTTTTTGATGGTCTTTGGGCAATTTTGGGCTATGGGTTATTTTCTATCTAACCCTTATATAAACCCTTATAAATACTATGCATTTAAAAAAGGGGAAAAAATATAATTCATAATACAAAAGAGCACTAAAGAGTGGGTTTAATAATTGATTTAGTAGCTAATGCTAATTAAGAAGAAGAACAAAGCAGAAAAGCATATTTTTTTGCATTTTTTAAAATATTTTTGTAAGTTTACAGGTTGTCCTGTTAAAGTTGTTTACACAATACTTTTTTTTTAAAGCAGAGCTTCCAGTTACAGAGATATATAAGCTGTTTGTGTAATATGTGTATTGTTACTGAGGGAATAGCTGTCATTGTAAAGGAGCCTCTAAAAATCTACTCATCTGACTGGAGGCACCTCCTCCTGTCATCTCCAAACACCTTCATTTCCACTTCTAAGGGAAGTCTACCTGCCTTACGGTCACACTCTCCTTATGTGTGTGTGTGTGTGGGTACAGGCAAGCCTGCATGAGCATAATTAAAGGAAGCGACCTGTCTCTGCACCAGTGAGGTTTACTTTACAAGCTGGAAACAGCCATGTCAATTCATTTCACAGCTTTTTATGATTCTCCCTGCACCCGTTTTCATTTGAGGCATTAGAATCGATATGGGACACATTTTTGCGCCTGATAAACTGTGACGGCCTCATTGTGTGTGAGGCTGGGAAACACACACACACACACACTCATACGCTTGGATAAAGGACGACAGAAATAGATGTCTAAGTATTGTGCAACTTGGTGCAGAGGGTCGTTCTTGCTCAGTCCTAGTCCGTGTCTGAAGAGCTCTTTATCCCTGACAGATTCTCTCAGAGGGGCGGTAAAAAAAAAAAAATGAGGAAGAGGAGGAGTGAAGGAAGGTAAACAAGTACTGTCACCAAACAGCCAGAGAGTTGTTTGTCACTCTGAGAGAGAGAGAGAGAGAGAGAGCGAGAGAGAGCAGCTCTGGCACAGAAAAAAGGACGGAGGTGTGTGTCAGCATCTCTGCATTAAGCGTCTGTGTGTGTGTGTTTTGTCTGAATGTACCTTTGTGCCTGTGATTGGAAAGGATGGTAGGAATTGTGAGCAAACCGTGGGAGGTAACCGGGAGCGATGCGTGATGGGAGGTAGGGTCAAATAGAGTTCAATATGGAGTGTGTTGACCCAGAAGCATAGTCAGGATAATGCAAACACACACAGGATAATGACTGAGTCCAAAAATTTACCATCTTGGGGGCATAATACCCATGGTGCCTTAAAGCACTGTATAAAGCCCTTAAACACACACACATAAACAACTGCTACACACAAACATACAGTCGATGAGCTTATCTTGTCTGAATGTAGGCTGCTCATTTGTTTGCCAAGAGTGCAGAGGGACAGTGAACACCAGACACTGTAAATCCATTTATGTGTGAGAGGAAGTGTGTGTGTGTGTGTGTGTAACTGACTGCCGTCCGTCTGCTTGATAAAGTTATCAGCAGACTGACCTGAAGCAGACAGAGCTGCATATGTACACATTTGAATTCAGCAAGCGTCCCACAGCGGTGTCTCTTGTTCAGCCTGTTAATAGAGATGCGTGAGCCAAACTAAATCATGACTTTTGTTCAGTTTTAAGACAAAAAACTCTCTTAAATTACTAATAGGATCATTAATTGTGCAAGGTCACTACAATCATGTTGTTGGGAAAGTGTCAATACAGTACAGGTGCCGCATAGGAGACTGCACCATAGACTGTATAAAACTATGGACGGAGCATGCGTGGTGTCACTTAAAGCTTTCTGAGAAGCCCTTTTGAGTCCCTGTGGGAAGTTTCAACCGTCACAACATTGAGGTGGGCGGGAAGGGAACTTACAATGCATGTCTGCTCCCATCTGTCACTCAAAGCAGTCACACCTCTAATTAGGCAACATTTTAAGTCTTAATATAATGAAACCAAGCGAGTCATATTCACTCACAGTACAGCTGTCATAAAAGATCTTTATTTTATCACCCTCTCCTCTTGTTCTTTTCTTTCCTGACCTCCTCCGCCCCTCCTGCGTCTCCACCTGTTGTTGATTACCTGCCCCACCCTGATGTGCTCCACCTGTGTCTCCTTGCCTCCCTGTGTGTTTATCCCCTCACTTCTCTGTCAGGCAACTCGTCTTTGTGGGTTGTGTTTGAGCTTTTTATCCTCAGTGTGATCTCAGTGTTTTCACCATGACAGTTTTTAGTGTACTAATTGTTGATTTTCTTTTGATAATTGTGCATTGACCCTTTCCTGCCTTACCATGTTAACAGCTTGGTGTTAAGATGGGCATGCAGTAGAAAAGGAAGCTTCTTGGGCTCAAAATGGAATCCCAAAACTGCCATTCTCCCCGGGGCAAGTGTCCAAAGCTTTAAAGCAGAAACGAAGATTTACAGATTCAACTGATTGATTTGTTCAGTTTGTAAAATATAGAAAATTGATCCGGGTTCAAACAGCGCCTGTATTTTGGCCTCACTTTTGTGCAATGGGTGGTGCCAGATCGGAGAGTGAATGATGTCACTTATTTCAAACATATTTTTATATACTTAAATTAAACACACTGCATGGAGAATTATCTCGTTAAAATAGGCTTTACTTTCATTAACAGACAACCACTGGCACGGGGCATGCAGCTGCATCCACAATCACTCTTCAAAGTGTGTGTGTGTGTGTGTGGCTATGAGAGGTAGTTTGGGCATACCCAGTGAAAAATTTCAAATTGCATATTGTCTAACACTTCAAAGGTCAATATATGCGTAACCATGATAATGCATACTCAGAAGTAATGGCTGTGTTACACGGTCATTATCCACAGTTTTTACCTGTTGTTTTGGTGAGTGGCTGTCTCAAATGCTAATGAGGCTGAAAACATCCACATGTAATTCCAATTATTATTACAGGGTGTTCAGAAATGAAAAACAGATCAGATGGAGCAGCATTTCATTCAGAGTGACACCTCTCCTTTTTTTTCCTTTCTTAACTTTGTAGAGTAGCTTAATGTGAAAATATCCAGGTGATGAACATTAATAGCAATAACAGATCTGAATGTGTTATTCCACAGTACATCATAATACATCTTTAAATTAAAGTTAATCTTAATCTTAATCTTAATAGGTGAAGAACTTGTTTTCAAAATGGCCGACCTCTTGTTTATCATCTTTAGCCATGTAAGATGCTGACTTCAATCTATCAGACTGTCGCAATAACAACATGAAACATACTACCAATTGCAGCTCACTGATTGGTCAGAATCTTTAGGACCCAAATGCAGATTTGCAGACAGGCAAACATAATGGAAGGTGAGCTTTTATTATAAAAGCCTAAGTCAAACACAATCATGTCCAAAAGGTACAAAAGAACAGAAAAGGGCGAGGAAGAAAAAAAAAAAGAGATCCAACAGGAGGACAGGTAGACAAAGGAGAAATCCAGGACTGGGAGAAAACATGGAGGACACCACACTGAAGCAGGTAATCACAGAAGGCAGGGAAACACAGGAAGTAAAACACAAGGAGGAC
Source organism: Parambassis ranga (assembly GCF_900634625.1). NCBI lineage: Eukaryota > Metazoa > Chordata > Actinopteri > Ambassidae > Parambassis > Parambassis ranga. Next base: position 28,428,655 of record NC_041026.1, read on the forward strand.
AGGACTTTCTAAATACAACAAGAGAACGAGACAATAGTACGAACACAAGGGAGGACAGGAGACAACAACAACAAGGGAGGTCAGGGCAGGAAGGAGAACTAATACTGAGAACCAGGATGTCAAAATAGAGAACTAGCAAAAAACAAGAAATATGCTACAGGACACCAGAAAACAGAATCATTACATACTCAATTTGAAGAGGTTGACCATTTTTATTACAAGAACTTTACATGTATGTAGATGTAACCAGTTCTGCTGTACAAACACAAAAATCAAAAACTTATTGTTACAACAGGATGTGTACTAAGAACAAAGTACATATTTTCACTTTATACAAAAATATTGCATGTTCTTGTTATTGTCCAAAATCACATATATTTCCAGACTATAAGTATGTGTTTTTCTTTCTAATTATGCATTTTTTGGCTGGTGTGACTTATAGTCCAGAAAATACGGTAGTGTTGATTATTTATTTTTTTTTACTCCACAATAAACCATACACTGAAATACATTTGGAGTGACATTTACTTAAAAAACTTTTAAAAGAAAGTTTATTGCACTCAAAAAATGCTTGTAATTTTTACTTAAGTAATATTTACTTACTAGAACCAATTAGTTTTACAAAAAAAACCTAAGTATATTTCTCTGGAAATACTTACAGATAGTTTGTAACTTCTACTCAGATTACTATTGTATCTATTATTATTATTATTACAAAACCCAAGTAAACACTGCTGGTGTTTATGTGTTGTTGTACTAACCTTTTCTTTGTTATATTCTATGTAATTAATATGTATTAATAATAATAGTAATAAACTACTTAATATGAATTTAATAATTTAATATTACAAACAAAAGGGATGTTTGAAAGACATCTTTGTATTTGACACTTGAAATGCCATACATATTTAAAATATGTACATATTATTATAACCACAAACATAAAAATGTGGTAATCTGACTTCTTGCTTTCTTCTTAATTCAAAATTTCTGAACAGTAAAAACACCAAATCAACTGTCCAACAATAACACCTGTATTGTTGGTTTTCCTGTGCCATGATGGGATGGATGACAGTGATTTCTATGATGTGATTCCTGCAGGCCTCTTTCATTGCTTCTTGGCTGACATCCTGTGAAAACACATAAGTCACAATTAGATTTTTGATCTTATATTAGCACAAGACAATTACTAGTTGCTAGAAGATCATCTTCATATGGTCATGACGATCATCAAATACCTAATAACCTTTTATCAGCTCAACCAGCTTCAACCTGACGCTGTTAAACACAAGAAGAACATTTATTGCAGATAACAATACATAACAGCACATACACATGTAAACAGAACACTATATGGGGAATGTAAGCCTACAACTGTATTCTAATGTTATGTGAAGTGCGCAACTCAACGTGGAATTGATAACGATGTCTGTTGAGACAAGAGGCAACGTGGCATTAGAGTGACTTGTACCGGCAGGTGTGGCGCATGAAGGGTGGGGGAGGGGAGGAAGCGGTGCAAGCCGCACAGCTCTTCTCTAAAATGCTTATCATGTCACATTATATACCATATGCAAGTCTCTCCTTCTAGCCAGCAGCCTCGTGAACATATCCAGCGTTGATAAAAACCACAACCTCATGTTAATGGGGCCTCTCAGTACAAAAGCTAAGGAAAATACATGCTATTAACTAGCGCTGCTGCTTTCAGTGCAGAAACAATGAGCCACAGCAAAGTACAAAATTCGTTTTGCTTAAAACTAACCTCTATGATTCCATATCCATAAACTTCCCAAATGTATTCAATGAAGTCCGCCGTCCTCGTCCAAGTGTAGCTTCTCTGGACTGTTTGACGGAAAGATTCAAATGTGGGGAGGGGCTCTGACGTCATGCTCCAATTGCAACTGCAATTTTAATGTAAAACCAATAAATTCTTATTTCTTTGTAGAATTAAATATATAATTGAAGTAATAATTACAGGGCCAAAAAAGATTTTTTTCAGTGTAGATGAAGCGCTCATTTCCAAAATGGCCGACATCACCTAATCACAGTCATTTTTTAAAATGATGTTCTCTAAATTACTGTTCCTTTATGATTATTTTTTACGTTGTACATCTTCAACAGTCAGCTCTTTGAGCCAACAAAGAACTCAGATTATCTTTGTGGGTTCACACAAGGTCAACAGCAGCTCCTCCTTGGTCCCACATGCACATGCATTTGTGGTTTGCGGTGCACATGTGTTTGTAATCAGGAACAGTAGGGTAATGTTCCCCAGCACACAGCTGCTAAGTGACAACAAAAGCCCTGTCACTGTGATTAATGACAAGGGAAGTGTCCCAGTGTGCTTCCTGTATGCCGCACTGTAGCAGCAGCTCTGAATGGAGAATGAACGGTGCATCTCTGTTGGTCTCTTTCTGTCTCATTCCACAAGTTAATACCTCCACTTATCTCCGACCTTGCACGCTCTTACTGGCTCTTTCCTCTCTCCTGCAGGGCTCGCCCGCCAACGGCTGCTGTGTATTGGCTCAGGGATAAAAGCAAGTGAATAAAAAGAGGACGACCCAGTGCCACGTCTGACCAAAAGTACAGGGACACATTGTCACAAAAATGTCATATTCACCAAGGCTTTGACTTCCTTTCATGAAGTAGTTTCCACACCTCTGTGATGACAAAGGTGTGTGCTCCTCTGTTTGCTTGTTTTAGAGGTGAGAGAGAGGCAAGGAGATATGTGTGTGTGTGGGGGGGGGGGCTATTGATTAATGTTTGTGATTCTCCCATCAGGAAGCGAGTGCCGAACCCAGCTGGGAAAAAATTACATCAGCCATGGGTGCTAAATTGACGGCTCAACTCTATGAGAAAATCCATACTTTAAGGTTTATTTCAGCGATTTGGATGCACCGCACAGCAGTGCGCGGAGCTTACACTAACACAAAAAGAAAAGACTACTGCAGCTGTCTGAAGCCTTAGCTTTGTTTAACTTGAAGAGAAAAGTTCATACATTCTCAATCGTTTGAGGTCACGTTGCTTGACCTTAGTTCTACCCAGCAAAATAGAGCTGTGCAGCACTGACTCATTTAGCTTTCAATTACTGTCATATGCACATCTAGAAAAGTGTGCTCCTAACACTCCAACATAGTCTAAAACCTGCTGCCATCTTGTAGCTAGTGTGGTATAAATTCACAATTCTGTTCACATTGCAGCCAGTACCAGCATGCCGATGCTCGGATCCAATACAGGCGATTCAGTCATAGTTCTTTTTTTTCATTTTTTAATGTTTTCAACATAGTGCTGCCATTCAGAAAGCTTTTTGTTGCTCAGTGATGATAGGTGTAGAAACATGTAACACACACACAGCTACTCCGTATATGCTACATATATGCCAAATAATGACAGTGGTCTAGGAAAAGTTAAGTCAATCATAATAACCAGTATGTGTATGTATGGTATCAGATGCACAACATCCCAAAACCCAGGTAACGGGACTGAAAAAGTAGTAAGCTGCCATTGTTTTCAGTCACTACAATGCAGATTTATTCTTGTTTTATCTTTACACTTGACGACAAGCAAGAGTCATCAAGTGGATGAGTCATAACTAGAGGACAAAAACACTACAGCACAGACAAAGACAAACTCTTGAACAGACACACTTGATAGTGCTCTTGTAGCAGAATTCTGCACAGCAATGGCGGCATCATTTGTTGGCAATCATGCTAACAAGGCCGCGGCGCTGCTCAACGTCCTCTGGCTCCGAGCTGGAAAAGTGTCCTCTTCCTGAATGTTGGAGACACCCACAGGGGAAGTGAACTGTCTCATATTGTCCCAGATGGACTCATTATCCGAATAATGAATCTCTCCCTCATGCACACACACACACATCTCTTACATGCTCCCTCTCTCTCTCTCTCTTTCTCTGTTGTCTCTCTCGTGAACACATCAAACAAAAGACTAGTGAAGAAAAAACAAGTACAGCGAGACAGACAAGAGAAAAGTTTTTTTCCTTGACACGCTTTCCCTCCTCCTGATTTAGGATGGGGAAGATTCTCCACCAGGATGATCGCTGCTTGGTCCCTTTGAACATCACAACCTTGGTCAACTTCACACAATCGTTTAAAGGAAGGTGTCAGATTTAAAATTCAGCTAGGACCGGTTGCTCTTTCTTCATGCAGATTAGTTAAATGAAAGTTTTTGTTGAATGCTTTGCTGCCACTCTGGCCAGCCTAGCACCGCTGACTTTCACTTGGCAGGGGCGCTTTTGGACAGCGTGTTCTGAAGATTTAAAGAACACACACCCTCCTGTACATACACACACACATTTCTGAAATAGGCGACACAAGGGGAGGCGGCAGGGTGGCAGTGGTACGCCTGCTCATAATGGCCGCCGTTGTTGAGATTGTTGACAGCTTGGCTGTCACCGTGTGTGTGCGCGCCTGAGAGTCATTGTGGTGTACTGCTTATATGTGTGTTATTGTGCAGAGCAGAAAAGAGCATGCTGATCAACACAACAGTGCCTCAGTCCCTCTATTGGCCCCTGCAAACACCAGGGACTCTGGGCACAATTAAAACAAGCCAGCTGCAATTATTAGCCGCCTTTCCACCACCGCCTCCTCCTCCTCTTCCTTTTTTTGCCATTACTCCCCTCCCCCTCTTCTCAGACAGTTAAAGCCAGGCCTCATATGACTGTAATCTTGGGCTTCACTACTTTCCCAGAACAGAAACTCAGAACGTTAAACATCAAATTCAGTGCAGACAAAAACAGCCAGCATTAGTTTCTTAAATGTGTGTACACTACAAGTCTATGTGGTGAGAAAATGTACTCTAGGTGGAATAATATTTAAACAGTAAGACAATAAAAGGTCAAAACAAAAGAGATCTTTACCTTCCTGATTGTGCTTATGAGGTTTATCCTGGTCAAAACAGCAAGAAGGGTCCTGGTTCGAATCTGGCTCTAGCCAGATTGATTGTTGTCAAGCTAAACAGCGCGAAATCCGGTTTCAGCCAGATCGGTTTTAATCCGGTCCACCTCTCAAACTACTAAACTATCAATCATCCGTCCAACTATTAAGCTTTGCCCCGAGTTTATCATGGCTCCAAATTAATCAACTGTTCTGGAGCACAGAGGAAAGGAAAAGGAAACGGAAGAAACTGTGCAACTCATGCGCACACCCTGTCCTCACCCGGTCTGAACGGGTCTGAATTTTACGATGTGACAGCAAAGATGCCAGATTGAGCTAGACTGAGTGTCTAGGCATGTGTGCAATAGCCAGATTGGAAAATAGGTCTGAACAGATCCTGTTCAAAAGCAATCCAGATTCAATCCAACTGTAGCTCGATTGACTTTCCCCAGTCTAATCGGGGTCTATGTTAGCCCTGCGATAAACAGGCGACCAGGTGTACCCTGCCTGTTACTCATTGACAGCTGGGATAGGTTGCAGTCCTGCGGTGAACCCATACAGTACAAGCAGGTTAAGAAATGGATGGATGATTTATCTTGCAAGTATGAGAGTGTGTGTTATTGGTATCTAATTCATTGGGATTTAAATGTCCTTATTTCTTCTATAAATATTAGCCTAAATGTATATCTTTCCATTCCTATTTGACCAGCAGATACTTTAATTTTGGCAAGCATTTTGGCAAGCATTCATGGTTTGAGTCAGGGCTTTTATTTTGTAGTTCATTTTCTTTTGCATTAGTTCTAGTTTTACTGAGTTATTTCCTGTTTTATTTTGTATCCACTGTCTCCCTCTTGTTTCAGGTGTCTTGACTTCCCCTTCCTCGTATGTGCTCCCTCCCCCTCCTGCTGATTACCTGCTCCGCCCTAATGTGCCTCACCTGTGTCATATTGTCTTCCTGCCCTCCTTTGTAAAAAGTCTGTGTGTTTCCTCCCTCTTGTTGCCAGTTCGTTTTGTGAGTGATCCTAACGTCCCAGCCTTCCAAGCAGCCTGTAAGCTCTTGTGATTTCCTTGTGTGTTTTTCAAGTGACTTCTGGATTTTCTTGTGTTTGACCTCGTCTGGAATTTTGACTACCGTTTTTGCCTGTGCCCGTTTGTACCTTTGACTCGCCGACTGATTATCTGTGTACCGAACCTTGGACTGTATAAAAGGATTTAGTTTTGCTTTCTACCACTGGCTACTATGCATTTGTGTCCGCCATTTAATGCTCCCTGACAAATTTTGTAGTTACAGTCATGTGTTCTATTCCTCTCCTCTACTTCCTCAGCAGTCTGCCCCAGGTCCATTTCTTTTCTAACTTTATAAACTTCCCCTGAGTCAACTGTTTGCTTTCAAAACATCATATGCCACTGTTATACCGATGATACTCAGCTCTGTTTTCTACCAACCTGAACCAACTGTCCTTTCTTCCCGTTTGCCTAGCCACCATAAAAAAGTCGACGTCATCAAACGTTCTGGACCCAAACCCTGACAAAACTTGGCCTGTTGCAACAAATTATTTAACCCACTGCAAGAAACCTTGGCATTACATTTAACCTTTATGTGACCTTTGACTATTTGATCATGAACATGCAGTCCAAATAATATCACAAATTTTTTGTGCTACATACATTTTTACTTGCTTATTTGGAACTTTATTTTTAGATTTTGTTTGACTGATGTAGCTTCAGGTTCTCATCTAGGAGCTTTGGGTACTGTTGGGTTGTGATGTGTACTGATGCTTCATGAATCATTATATTCTATACACTTATTTTCACACGTGATTAGGGTTAGACACCTATTTCAGTTTACAAAAATTTGGGTTTGGGATTTTTCATTTGGGTTAAAACAAATCACTAAAGACACACCATGGTAGTCCCACAACACCTATGACATGCATTACATAGATATGACCACAGCATACAGATACATACACATCGGACATTTCAAACACCTGGATGTATCAAAATTAGCTGAGAATGTGGTTAGCATTTGTAACAATACATGCTCAGCACAGCCTCCATGCTGGACCTTTGGGGCAACTTGATGACAATGCAGAACTGCCTAGTGTCAGGGATTGGGTGAGGAGGACTCAGGCGCAGACAGAGGGTTCCACAAAAGGTGTGTTTTTTTGGAAACAAACCCAACGAGGGACTGACGGGGAACAAGGTGGCAAGGTTGAAATCTACTTCACACTATAGGAAACAATCTGGCACAGAGAAAGGGAATCACAGGACTGACATAGACACACAACAAGACACAGGTGAACACAACTAGAGCAGGGCAGGTAATCAAACAAGCAGGGAACACAAAGGGAAGTAAAACACATGGACAAGCACAAGGAAGATGGGACTTTCACAATAAAACAGCAAACAGACTAGACCACAGGAAACAGAACTCAGACAGCCAACACAGGACAACACAGGAAACGCCAATAAATCCAGGAAAACCAAATAATACCAAGATACCAAGACAAGGCAGCAAGGAACTAAACCACAAACATGAAAATAAACAAGAAACAAGGATCAAATCAACAACAAAACCCAGGATCATGACACATAGTACTGGGCAGGGACAGTTGCTGTCTGCAGCGTCCTATTTACTAAGGACAACAGTACTGTGTAAAAAACATACAACACGTGTATATTATGTCTGTCAACTCACAAACAATGCTTTAGTTGTCTAGCCACTGTGTTATTGGCTTTTAATCTCACTTTAATGCCTCTGACTAGCAGTTTTTAGAAGGAAGAAGATGACAGGTGCAGTGCATTCTGGGTATTTTACTCCTTCTTTGACATATAAATGATCACTTTAAGTGATAGTTTTGTTAATAGAAAATTATAGTACTTGTACTTTAATACTGCTATGATTATATCATGGTAAATGTGCCTTTCTGACCAGTATTTTTGTTATACTGACACTGATATAAAATATAGGAAGCAAAAGTACTATATAAATAAATATTTCGGAAATGTTAAATGAACGGATGTTCCATCCATCCATTTATTCATATTTTTTGTGAAAAACATCTGAACTTAAAAAATTTGAGCTTTTTTGTCAGATAAATATGATGTTTAAAAAGTACAATCTGTAAAACAGCAGAAAATCAAAATCTTATAATACAAAATCTAATACAAAATCTTGTACAAATGCCCCCAAACTGTACTTTAATGAATGCACTGTGTGTGTGTGTGTGTGTGTGTATGCGCGTGCACTCGGGTGTGTGGGGTTTGAGTGTACTCAGAGGGTGGCTGTTCCAACTCTAAGCTGGAGGCCTGCAGCTCTGTCGATCTCACACTGTTTAGAAGAGCCTTATCTAGGACTCCAGCTTAGCTATAACACATACACAGACACGCACCTACACCTAGAGTCTCTCTCCTCCCCACCCACGTCTCCACAAAGACAGCAAAAGAAGCAGACAGTGGAATGAGGGCAGGGCACCGATGCATGGACAACGCCAGGCGAAGATGTCATGAGAGAAATGAAGTGAGATTCCGAGACATAAGGCTTCTTTGAAAAAGGCAGCGAAAAAGTGAACAGCAGGGGTTGAAGTCAAACACCCTCCCACGTAGGAGCCCCGACTCCCTGCTCTCCTCTTAGTGACCCCCCCCCCCCCCCTTTCCTCTTTCCTCCTCACTTCTCCTCTCCTCTCGTTGACATGTTGTGTCTCTGTGTCTCTGTCCTCGCCTCACCCAGCTTAACCCTGTCTTCTTCTTTCCCCAGCCCTCCCAGTCTCCTCCATCATCCGCTCCTCGACCCATCCCTCAACCTCTCCAGCTTTTTTTTTTCTCTCTTACTTCCCCGTCTCATACTGTCACCCTGGAAAGCATTCAGGATGGCTTATGCTACGCTGCCTGGCTGTCTTCGCACACTAATGCAAGTATTCAGCGGATTAAAGGGAGAATGTGTTGACTACGCCATAAACCATTTCCATGGCTCTTGATCACAAAGTGGAGCTGACTCCTGACTACAGAGGCTTACAAAAAAACCAACAACAACAACAAAATGACAACCTCATTACTAATTTGAAACTAATTTTAAATTCTTACACACATATAAATATACACGTAACCTAAATATGGCTTGGTCCGGGCTCAAGGATTGAGCCCAGTTCATTAGTTCAGGTTACATAAGTATGCTAACAAGGCACTGATTTTATTGGCCTCATTACACCTCAGGGAATTGGCCTGATAAAATAGGAGTTATGCAAGGAGGCGGAGGAGGAGGAGAAGGCCACAGTTTAACATCTGCCCTTTAATGGCATTGATCACCAGCCCGTCTTTGCACTGACTAAAAGAGAGAGAGAGAGAGAGAGAAATCCATGGCCAAATCTAAATTTGGCAAGCCTTCACACAGGGAGGGCATACGAGAATCTGTGAGTGAGTGTTTGTGCGATTTGTTTTTTTTTGTCTTCCCTTTGTATGTGCCTGCTTCTTTGCCAAAGCTGAAATTTCATGGCTGGGGACTGTCAGAGGTGATTCTGAGTGCAAAGCTGAATTATTTTGTGTGTGTATTTGTGTCTGATATAAGCGCCTTGGGACATATACTGTCTATATGTGTGTGTGTGTGTGTGTGTGTGTATTTTTCACTCTCTCTCCTGAAACATTTTGTCAGGCGTTTGGTCCCATTCCAGAGCATCAGCGAACATGAAGAGGTGCATGCTGTGAAACAGAGCCATCTATTTTTTTTTTTTGCGTGAGGGTATAAAAAGCTGTCTGCTCCGATCCCACGCTTCACGCAGCCCAGTTGATTTCGTCGGCTAGCTGAGAGCTGCTACCTTTTGTACTGTGACAGTGATTAGCATCAGATATTATCCCAGACCTTTGGAAAAACTTTGGATAACGGGCAGATTGGTTTAAATAATGCTAAATGACTTTGACGTCGCTTTCATCAGAAACTTACCCTGCAGCTGAGAATTTAATTACCTGCTAAGATGAAGTTTGTCTCCATGTGTGCCTCTCCACATAATGTCAGTCAAGCTAAAGCTATATGTTTATATGGATCTGTAATAGGGTGGTAAACTGAAGAGCAGCTAACAGTTTCTGACACTGTATACCTCCACACAGCTCACTGACATCCTTTTCAATTGATCAACAGTAAGTTTTAGTTGTCACCTGATATCTCCACATTATAGGCAGATGGTCAATATTATATTTTTAAAGGTGATATGTCCCCATACTGGTGTTTGGCGAATAATATTTTTTTTGTCTCTCAGAGGAAATATCTAAAAATATGTTACAGCCTGACTCACATAAAACTATCTCACCATGGCTCTGGATATGTGCTAATGTTTGAACCAAATGTAGCTTGAACCAGTCAATTTCTTGTGTTAAGAGTGTATTTGTTGTTGTTGTTTTGTATTAGTAAAACTGTATTTTAAGCACATATTTCCTGACTCACATAAAACTATCTCACCATGCCTCTGGCTATGTGCTAATGTTTGAACCAAATGTAGGTTGAACCAGTCAATTTCTTGTGTTAAGAGTGTATTTGTTGTTGTTGTTTTGTATTAGTAAAACTGTATTTTAAGCACATATTTTCAGTTTTTTTTTTCTAGCTGAAATTGGCTAAAAGCATTCACAGTAAAAACTAAAAAAAGCTTCTGTGACGTCACCCATTTGTTTCTCAAGAGCCGTTTTGTGGTTCGGTCTGACCGCCGCCATGTTGGCAGCGTCATGTCCGCCAAAACTCCAAATATGGACAAAGAGGGGAAGCATGAGCGGAGTTTATCCATTGGTAAATACCTCTGAGCCAAAACATACCTTACGATTGCTTCTGGGCCTTTTTTTCCTCTGGGTTTGTGAATAACTCATTCATAATAAATCAATAAATCAGTATTTCACAGCAGATGAAAACGCTGTGTACCTTTGTGTGACAGTGACTTTAATGCCTACTTGGTCCATGTAAAGAGAAAACGGCATTTGCTTCCATTTTAAGGCTTTCTGTCCAGATTCCTCTTTCCACTTTTTCCTATTTGCTGCTTTCCACTCACTCTTCTGTCATAATCCCCATCTGTCTGCTCCACAGCAAATGTGGTAAAAGCTGCCTGTCAGATGCATTAGGTGATGTGAGGTGAAGTTTAGTTCCAGATTAAAGGCATACATGACCCAAACATACAGCTTTATTCTACATGGTAGGAAAGGTAAAGATTGTATTCTAGTATATTAAGAACATAAACAAGAAAAAAGGGACAAAAGTAGAGATACTGATGGGATTTAGGATCAGTTTGTGTGTCATGTACTGTCAGTGGGATAACACGTTCATTAGTCAAAACATACAGAGTGAACAGACTCTGAAGGACCTTTTCATCTCACTGTTGTCCATCAGTGATGAAAGCTCACTTCATACTGGAACTGTCCACAGTGTGTCTGTGGGACATCTTGAAGTGAACACGTACAGTGAACACATAGCTTCACAGGAAACCACACCTTTGTGCTTTCAATCAAAACAACTACAATCCAGTTCAATCCAAAAAATTCTCATCTTTCAGATTTATTGTATTACAACTAATATATTATGTAAACCACATTCTGACAGTTTATCCTAATCACAGTCAATATGCTTAATAAGTAAAAATGTTAAACTGTTTAAACTGATTTTGTTAAACATTTATTATCCTGTCGTCAGAATCAGAATGGTGTTTATTGCCATGTAAGTGAAGAGGATTCACATTACTAGGAATTTGCCTGATTGGTGCATACATAAAACATATAATAATTAACATGAAATAAGATAAAACTAAGATAAAAATTAAAGCTGCAGGCAGTGATGAAGGGCCCTTGCACTCCTTGCGGTCCGCGGGACTAGCAGCCGCCGCCTTCCCTGTCGGCCCACGTCCTCTCTTCCCCCGATACAGGCATGAGCTGTGGTCTGCAGGGCAGAAGAGTACACCCAAACACACATACAAAATACAGGTCCTCCAGCCAGTAGGTGGGGCGGTGACTGCAGCATATTAGCATATCAATGCGTGCAGAGTCACCACACGGTGTAACATCGATCTGCGTTTTTGATAACTTTTGCTCAGCCATGTCCTCAGAACCATGTGACAAATTCTCAGCTCTATCAGAGTATTTCCCTAGGAGGAGATCGTTCAAATACGAGGTGTGGAACATGGAATGTCAGCCTGAACACAATTCATACTGTCAGTAGGTGACGCTATGAGAGTATCAGCTCATTAGCATATCAATCTGTTCAGAATGACAGGCTCAGCATGCCTGATTTCTTTCAAATACATCCATGTCCTGTGTGTTGGTGAAGGGTCAATTATGTGGTGGCGCCACAGCCAGACCGTATGACGAAGTGCTGCGTTTTTGATAACTTTTGGTCCCTAACCCCTTAAGGGCAAGCGCACAAATTTGCAGCCGTATCAAGCATTTCCCCTAGGACAGGGGTGGGCAATTATTTTTTTGCAAGGGCCACATAGACTTCCATTAGAAAAGCAAAGGGCCACAAAAACATACAAAAACATCTGAAGCTGAAGGTTTTTATTTCACTATATGAAGTCAACACTGACTTCATATATCAGCCTGTTCTTGTTTTGTAAAATGACATTTTCTGGTAAAATATAGGTTAAAATAAATAATGTGATATAACCACATAAATACATTAATAGCATAAATACTATAATCAGATATATGGAACTACTAAAGGCAACGAACTGATTAATAAAACAGCTTTTGATGTTATTATTCATATGTGACTATTGTCATATGACGTAGTTTATCTCAACCGCAACCGCGTTTCACCTTAAATCACCTATAATGTTTGCTGCGTTACCAGCTCTGTCTGTGCTGAGTTAGGGTGCGATGTTCCATTATCAAGAACGTTGGTCGTCTTCTCTGTCAACATATCTGCGCTCATGTGTGTACGTGTGTGTGAACGCGGACGGGAGGGAGAGAGAGAGTTGCGCGGAGTTGAATGAATGGAAAGATAGCGATATTATAAAGTCGCATTGGCGGAAAAAAGGCTCAGAATCAATGTGTGGCGGAGGGTGTTGATGATGTGAACTGGTCTGTGTGTTTACTGCTCTCTCCTCTGTCCTCTGTGTGTGTCCAGGTCCACTCTGAGTGTTGCTGGTTGTATGTTGAAACACACTCCGCACAGTGCAGCACAGATGATGTAAAGATATTTTTACAGAAGAAAACCATTAGAGTTAAAACTAATTTTAAAAACAATCCCAAAGCTCTGAAAGTTGGACAAGGTCTGAGCTTTTTAAGAGCAGATGACGATGTCGGCTGCAGCACCGCGGTAACATCTGAATGCGCCGTGGCGTTTCTTCTCGCTTTACCGTACATTTCAGCATAGTCGCGCAGCATTTTTAAAGTGTACACAGCGCGACCGTGTCTCTACAAAGAGTAGATGGGATGAAGCAGTACACCAGCGTGGAAGAGACAAGGAGGGTTGGAAAGACGTTACCGGTAATGCCGTGCTGACAGCTGACTTTTGATGCCTTCTTTTTTTTTTATTGTGTGTATGAGTCCGCGGGCCGCATTGAAGACGCAAGCGGGCCGGATGTGGCCCGCGGGCCGTACTTTGCCCAGGTCTGCCCTAGGAGGAGTTCACAAAAGTGCGGGGAGTGCAAATTGGAACATGGCGTGGTTTTTTAAAATGGAGGACTTCCTGTACGTCCTGGAATTTTCGCCCAAGAGGCTTTTTTTCTTGTCACAAGGCGATACATCAGTGTACTGATTTTCAAGTCTGTAGCAGTTGTGGTGAATATTTTCACACTTTAGGGGGCGGTGCAGAGCCATGCGGCCACGCCCGCCAATGGCGACAGTGTTAAGTTGCGATTTTCGTCGGGGGACAATTTTGTGCCAAATTTGGTGAGTTTTTAAGCACGTCCAAGGTGTCAAAATCGCGATACCGTGGCCAGAACAACAATCAAGTATAATAAACGCTTGCAATTCAATAGGGCTAATAAGGTAAATAAGATCAAATAAGGTCAAGTAAACAATGTAAACAATGTAATCTAAAAGTAAGGCTATAAATTGACATGACATTACAGACATGACATAACAGACATACAATGGAGAGAACAGAACATGGCTGGTGGTTGTAATGGCAAACATAGACCTGAACAGAGTGTAACAGTGTAACAGGTACTACATGGATCAGTGATGTGGTACTAGTGTGCAAAGTAGTGCAAGATGGAAAGTAAACAGTGCAAATAGTCATCATTGTGCAGTGACTATACTAAAGTGTCATTGTGAAGTGACAGTGCAGAGCAGTGTATTAATTACAGTTTAACAGTCCAACAGCAGAGGGTGAGTGTTTTGTTGCACTGACATTTTCAATAATAATGATAAATAACTATTAAGATTAAATATCTGTGCAACAGTGACTTTGGCATATACTGATATAGATGAGTCTTGTTTAAATTTTTGTTATTAGTACTCAAACATCCTCTTAAAGTTGTGTTAATTATATTTTTTCATGACACTTATAATGTTAACCTCTTAGGGCTTAGTGGCCACATACGTGGACAGCACTTTTTTGCTCTTATGTCCACAATGGTTTTCGCTGCTGAACTGGGAGTAGTATGGACATGTAGGTGGTCACTTACACTAGCATCCGGTGGTGTCAAAAGAGTATAACACCCTACGGAAAAAATTCAAAATGGCAGCGAACACAAGGGAATTTTCAGGTGGCAGCTCTATACACAAACATCGACCAGGTAAGAAGTGCTGTCATATTTTATGGCTTATTCTGATTTAGTTAGTTCTATAAGCGTTGTACATTTGTCATGAAATGCAAATTTGACAAAAAAAGTGTAAAAATAATGAATTAGTATGTCGTTAAACATAACGTACATGTATGTGTACGTATGGACTGAAGCTCATCGAAACAGCTAATATGCTGATAATCACGCACACATGTAAAATTAGAAAAACGCTATCTTTGCTGCAACTAAAGAGCGGTACATTGTTCCAATGAAATAAATAACAATTAAATCATTAAATACATACCTATATACTTAAATTAGTTGGGTTGAACGTGTTAGTAAAAATGTAATATTCTAGTAAAAATGTGCACGTGTAAGCTGGCTAATAAGCAATACATTGTCATGTTTTTATTTCCAGAGCGTTTTTCTGTGCATAGAGCATTGGAGCTACTTGGATTAATTGATGGAAACAACCTGGATGGGAATTACCACCCATCATCAGAGGAGCAAAGCAGCAGTGAGGATGAGGGTGACAGTAGTGATGAGGAGGACCCCATTCCTGAGCCCACTGAGCACAGCAGGAGACGTAAACATCTCCATGGTGCAGATAATGGTTAAGAGTAGACCCAATATGTATTTATTTATTTTATTCAGTTAGGGCCTCAGGGCTATGTGAAGGATTGTAAGCAAAATCCTTATTTTCAATACTTGTTGACAGGTATAGGGACAGGGACAGATACAGGTTTATCCCGCACTCCCAGACGGTGCCGTCGAACTCAAGAGATAAAGGCTGATAGCTCAGAAGATGACTTAGAAGAGCCAACACCAGGACCAAGCCAAACCAACAAAAAGGAAAAGCGAGAGTCTAAACAAGGTTATTGTTATTATTTTTGCCCAGTTGCTTACATGGGTCAACTTCCTGCAATAAATTCTGTTTTTGTTGTGATTCTTGTGCAGGACATGGAATACGATGGAAGGCTACTCCATTGATGCCAGACCTTGCAGAGTATCAGCATCAGGACGATGCAATGTTGAAAAAATGTGATGATGCAATGTTGTTTTTACCCTAATATTTAAGAGTATGTGTTATTTACCTTAATTTGATCCTAGTTTTATCTTATTTCATGTTAATTATTATATGTTCTTTGTATGCACCGATCACTAAGGCAAATTCCTAGTAATGTGAATCCCCTTCACTTACATGGCAATAAACACGATTCTGATTCTTATTCTGATTATTAATACATGCAAAGCAGTCAGGAAAAAACCCTGCAGTATTCAAGGTAAAATAAAGAGTTTTTCACTCTATTACACAAAGGTGACTTTATCGTTTTTTATGGAAGTTCGGAACCAGAGTCCACATATGTGGACATCAGTTTTCTCTAAAAGTACATCATATCAAAAGATGATGCTTAGTTTGTATTCTAATTAGGTTCCAATTAGCCCAAATAGGAAAGAGAAATAAAAAACACATGTAAAAAAACAGCTTGGGCCTTAATGAGGTTGAAACTAAGAATATGAATCATCTGTGGAAGCTATAAAACGCTAAAAACATCAGCAAATCCTCCGAGGCGCCCCTGCGCGTTGTATTGGCAGGTTGTCACTCTCTTCCTGCTCTGCACCGACCAGAGAGGTACGTGAACTCGATGCGCGCGAACGTTAAACACCAGATCGGCGCATAATGGCAGATGGAGACGCTACCAGCGAGTGGGAAAAGAAAGACTGTTTTTGGAAACGCCACCACCAGAAAACGGCTTGATGCAGAAAGATGTGAGACAAGAGTGCTTATCGACACGACTTTGCAGCGCTGGCTACGACTGAGAGAGCAGAAGAGGCTACAGAGTGCTGCTGTGGTGGGCACGGTTCTTCTGTACAGGTAGGCAGCTTTCACCAGGCTACGTTTGCTAACCTGATGCTAACAGGCTCTGATCGGCAGATTTCTGCGTTTCAAAGCAGGTTTTATTCCATTTACCAGTTTTTCTGAGCTTTTCTCTGATGATCAGACAAACTCGATGTGGATACAAAGACTTTGTTCTTGTCGATGGTCATTATCATGGTCACATCAGTGTTGCTAATCATGCTACGTTGTCTCTGTGTTGTTGTAGCTGCGTCTTCTGTCATAGACCTGCTGCTGTTATCATTGTTCAGTTTACTGCTGCACTCTTTATGTCTTGCTGTAATGTACATTGTGTAATTGTGATATTCTCTCCACAGCTCTGTGATCTTATGGCCAGACGCTGCACCAGACCAGTCTTCACCTGCCTGAGGACAGCACGTGATAATAATGATCACTGATTTTGTTCTATCGTATATATGTTGCCAACATATCTGGTTTTCATTATATGTGCAGCTTTTTAAAAGGATTGAATATTTTCTGTAATAGACAACAAACACAGTTATTTTTCAGTGAACAGATATTTATTCTCATGTATGATCAACAAAAAAAGAACAGAAGCACCAAACATGTTAGAACCTGAAGAAATAACAGGTCAGTTCTAGGTGTGGGACGCCTTCCTGCTATACAAACCTGTGTGTGTCAGCATGAGGATGCACCAGTCACCAGGTCGTCCACAGCATCATCTGAGACTGCAGCTACCTTAGAAACAACAGCTGGCTGCACCTGCTGCAGGAGGACCATGGTGAGGAGGTCAGAGGTCAGACTTGGTTCAGACGGAGCTTCAGCAGCTGATGGGTCTGCTCCAGGCTCAGGATTTGAATTCTGACCTGTCAATCAGTGTTCAATAAACATTTATATATTGTCAATAATGTTTTACTGTCCTTGAACAGGTCTTGCATATGATTGGTGTTCAGACTAGTAGAGCAGGTAGGTGTCTGGTGATGGTAGCTGAATATCTCTAGGGAGCAGACTGCTCTGTAAACAACATAAACACCAGAGGAATTGCACTGAAGATTCATACATCCAATGCTAACTGGCTGTGTAGCATCGCTACACTTGTTGATTAACTTTACAGGAGTTCATCCATAACATAAAGTGACTTCATCGGCAGTCAGCACACTGTGCTGAGCATTCAAAGGGAAGATGGTGTAGCATCATGGCTAACATGGTGACTAGCTTTACATAACTGCTGTGGCTAGTTAGCACTGCACTTATTATTATATAAATAGTATTACACACTGTTTTCATACACTAACATTTTCGCTGGGCAGATCTAGCTTAAAATAACTGCCACATTTGTTGTTTATATTTGTTATGATGATGTCACGTGTTTTTTACCTGTGAATGAGATCCGGCTGACGCAGGTCGCGGTGCTCGACCACAGTCGTCTTCTGTGAACACGCGCGTCCCTGTGATTAGGAGGCGTGGCTTCAGGGTGGGCTCAGAGAGAAGGAGGCAGGAGTGTATTTTCAAATTCTGGCTGTTACTCATTGAGTTTTCAAGATCTACCCTACCTTTAAGATCATTAAACAACACAGAAGTTTTGGGGCCAAACCGGACAGACAGCAGTGCTGCAGGCAGAGAGACAGAGGACTGTAGTCTGATGCTGGACTGAGAGTTTGATGCTGCGCGCTGTGTTTTATAATGTCCATGCGCTGCTCTGGCTCGTCGGTTAGTGAACAAGTTAACTACTGTCTGCTTACATAAGTCCGTCCATCAATGACATGCTGATTAACGTTAAGCTAAAGTAAGAATACTGTTCACTGTCAGCTGGTTAAGTTAAATACAGGATAAAAAGTGGGGAATGATGATTTTTCATCCATATTTATCAAACATTCAGCCTCTCTTCACTTTATGCCCACAGTCTGCACCAGCACACACGTATCAAAATGACTACTTGCCCAAAGTGTGTACACATTACAACTTTATGCTGCTTATTAAAATCTGAAAGCACTATCATTGCTAACAAAGAATTATATTTATGTGAGTAAGACTTGGTTGGCCATCCAAACATCCTGTTGATGATGCTTCAGGTGATGCTATATTGGCTGCATAATATCCTGTAGTGTGTAGCCTTAGCTGGTAGCATTAGCATCATTCTTAGTTCTATAGTGAAGAACCTTTGTCTCCCCCCTTGTGGCAGTGAGAGCAACTTGACAACTATAATATATGGACTACATTCTAACACCTAGGAATGTGGGATAAGCTAACCTAGTTCTGCCAGTTACAGTTATGATGATTAGCGTGAGAAAGGATGTAACACCTTGTCACTTAATTTTGTAGATCAGATTGGTTGAAAGAAAATGTGACAGACGGGGACTGAGAGAGGGCAGGCATGCTTTAGAAGGCGCATGTCCTCCAATCAGTTTCCTAGACCTTAGAGATGGATCTGTGGAACAAACCATCTGACACATCTGACAATTGTGGAGCCCTTATTGTGCAACCGCATTAAAGTAGCTTTGTACACATTTTTCAGTGACAGGTTTGCCTGGCATCCCCTTTTGCGCTCTGTTACATGTTCAACCACAACCCAAAAGTTTCAGAACACAGCTCTTTTGTATGTTCGGTAAGGAAACTTCTAAACCGTCACTAAGCCCCCACATGCAGTTGTTTTTATGTTCCTCCACAACGGCAAAAGTGTGTGTGTGTGTGTGGGGTGGGGGGGGGGCAACAGCCCCGTTCCAAATTGTGTTTCTGGGACAAAGGCTGTTTTTGTTCAGGCGTGTATGCGGACAGAGTCACAGCAAGGCCAGTGGGCCGAAGGACTCATGGTCCATAATCCTGATTTTACACTGTAAACAAACTGGCTGCCTTCTGTTGAGATGTAGACCCGATACTGAAATATCAAGCTTATCAGCTGTGGACAAAAAAAGAAGTGTTTGGAAATGCCACACACACTCTGATTGTTGAATCCCTTCAAAAAAAAGAGTCAAGCTGTATCTTATGCAAAATCCTGCGGTTTCCTAAAAAAGTTGTTTGAGGTTTTTAGAGCAGAACTGAGTTGGGACACTGAGTTGTGTTGCTGTGCTGGTGTGTAGCTTTGAGCTACAGTAACAGATGTTTTACCAAGAACACCCAGGGTGCCTGATGGGATGTTTTAAAGGTCACTGTTATTCTGTAATAAGAGGCAGTTCCCTGGAGCTCCACCATACTGTACCTGTCAGCAAATACCAGGCCTGGGGGGTGGGGGAGGTTGGGGGTTGGGGATGAGCCACAACCACCTTTCACTGCACAAAAGCGATGTGTTTGTGCAATTTAAAAAGGTCTTTAAAAGGCTGAAATTCTCTAGCACAGTAGTACAAAGCCAATTTTAAATGAGCAGTCTGCGGGTGGATTGGTACACTGTTTTGATTCTAGCTGACATTTTTATCCTTTAGAGCTAGCTGATTGTTTCATTGCTTATCCCATTGCTTGAATATGAAAGCTATTTTTTTAGACTTGACTGCAGCCTTTGACAATGCAGACCGCAAGGTAAGGCTCACCTTGACTGGTTGGCCTGTCGCAATAAGCACTAAATCAATTAATTGCACGATAACTTAAAATGGGTTCTGTAAGTTTTCCAGCCGCGATGAATTGCATGCTCGTTTGTTTTCCTCTTTCTCTCTCTCTCCCTCTCCCTGCTAAAGAGACTGGATGACAGGGTCACTCTGGTGCGTCGTAGCGTAGAAACACAAAAACACGTGTGCGCGAAGGTGAGCCCACTCCCACCACAACCACACCACAATAATTATGAGTAGTGGTAGGCCTATTACCATATCTTAGCATAGTCAATGGAGTTAAGTCAAACCAACTAGCAGGTCATGAGCAACAGACAGCAAAACAACACGCACTCTACCTGCTGGTGGGCAACCTGATCTCACAGAAATACGTGACATACACACGGATTGTTAACACTGCATTACGTGGCACCGACACGAAATGTAGTGAAATTACGTGCAGGCACCACGGATCTCCATAGAAAGTCAATGCAAGGCATTTTCGTAGGTACATCACGGACATGAGCGCCAATAGAAATGAATGGGGGACGGTTCGTATTATTATTACACGAACTATCTGCTGCTTAAAGGCCGCTTCCTCAGGCGAACTATATGGAAAACATTATTCTTTTCGATCCCATATGCAGTTAGCTAAAGAGTGCACGTTCTCTGTTTTTAAATGAAAGAAAATGACGATCTAAATGGAAAGACTACACAGTGAATCAAACATGCCGATTTGATTACAGTCATGTCGATCTGACAATTCACACATTTCTCTAAGCGATTTGGCCCTTAATAAACGTTTTTTAGGAAACAATTACCATTATATTATTATTTACAACAAACGAACTGGCCCAACACGACCATCTATGTCAACATACACGTTTATTTGATCATTAGGTTTTGTTTTTTTGATCATAAAGTTTTTTTCTAATGCAACAGTGCTTGATATAATTGTGTGCGACAGCATTTCCTTATGAAATGATGGGAAATAAGGCGTATAGAAGAATATAAGTATTATATCCCGACTAGACTTCTGGAACGCTCTCTACCTTTCAAGACAAGAGCTGCTCATACCCTGGAGAGTTAAGTTGACCAAATGTTTCTGTGTGGCTGTTTTGTGTTTTGGTGTACTTTTCCTCTGCCTCTTGGGAGACGCTTCCTTTTCAGTCTCGGGTGTGGCTCGGGTGTGGCTTCCTGCTGGCTTGGGATTGGTGGAACTGCACCTCATCAAGACTCTTCAGTCCTTTTAAGGCTTCAGTTTGAGGCTGGATTGTCCTACCTTCAGTGGTAACTATTATGCCAAAAACTCTCTAGTGAAAACCTTGTAATCACCTCGTGTGCATTCCAGTGATCCATTCTAAACGCCATCACAAAAGCTCTGAGCGCCAAGTGAATCATCGTTGGAAGGCATGACACAGATTCAGGAAATGGTGGAGGTCTGGAAGCTAATCCAACAACTCCAAGCTCTTTCCAGGCCACAAGAGCAACCTTTTCTTTCTCACGTAAGCCTTTCATCCCTACTCCTAAGTCATATTCTGGTGATATTCTGGTGGTACATGCAATTTTCTTTTTCAATCCTTAATATTGTTTGATCAGCAACCATCTATCCTATCCCCTATCCTCTCTCTCACCCTCATTGTTGAGGTTGACACATCTGAGACTGGTCTTTGAGCAGTGCTATCTCAGTGTAGCCCCAAGGACAACAAGATCCATCCCTGTGCTTTCTTCATTTGTTGTTTCTCTCCAGCAGAAAAAAATGTGGGCAACTATGAGCCTTTGGCAGTCGTTCTTGGCGCTTCAAGAATAGCGTCACTGGCAGGAGGGAGCAGAACAACCATTTCTAGTATGGACAGATCACAAGAACTTAGTCTACCTTCACTCTGCTAATAGGTTAAATCCCTCTCAATCCCTCTGTTCCTAAGTCTTCCTACTGCCCAGGTTGTCATAACACCAAACCGATGCTCTATAGGTTCTCTCCTGACACCTCTCCCTCTGTGCCTGCTAACATCTTTTTAGAGGGCCACAGCTTCCCTGGGTGACATATGCCCACAAATCCCTCTCGAACACCGCCACAGGTATGTCTCCTTTAATGGCAGTTAATGGACTTCAACCTCCCCTCTTTCCCAGTCAGGAGGAGAAAGCGGCTGTCCCCTCCGTCCAGGCCCATCTCCACAGACGCAGAGGAGTTTGGCACACAGTCAGGGCAGCCTTGGTTCGCTCCTCCACTGGCAAACAAACTACTAATTCCAAACTTTCATTTATTGTTTATTAACACGTACCTGTATTTTATTTAATTTTTTAATGTCATAGTTTTTTGAATAACACAGAAAAAACACACCGAATATTTATTTATGATGTGATCAGGCAGCATTATGTTTCTTTCAAAATTGATTTGCTGCTGCACATTAGTATATTAAATAAATTAGGAGAATTGGCTCCATAAATATTGCAGCTTTGCAGCCATCATTGTTTGCAATGGATCTGCAAATGACAATGACTACGATTAATTTTTAAACTGACAAATTGTATCAATTTAATATTAGATTAGAAGAGCTTATTTTCTATTATTTCTAGGTAAGAATGAGCAGCAGCCTTGAGTGACAAACTCAGTATGGAGGCTCAGCAGCATCAGTCAGTCATCAAGTGACTTGACAGCTGCTGGAATGTGAAAATGAAAAATAAAACACATTTCAATGCATCTTTTTCTCCTTTTTTTGATGCAACTTTCTGAGGACTCAGCCATTACTCTGGCTGCTTTGATCCTTTCTGGTGCCTGAACCTTAAACTTCTATTACTGAATGAGCTGGGGTTTTTTTTCATTCCTTCTGCCCCCGTGTTCTGTGGGAACTCGCAATTATTGATCAAATCCTAGAAAGAAAAAAAAAATCTGAAATGCCAGCAGGGAACGCACACTCCAGCAGGGAGATTTATCAAAGGTTGGCTGTTAATGAAGTCACACCAGGCAGACGAAGTGAAAAAATGTCAAAGTGACATGCGGGGATTTCAAATAAAAGACTAGAAATCTGCTAAAAACTAATTGATGCCCTTGTGATTTGCTTTAATAATCGTTTTGATTGTTTTTCATCAAATTTTTTAAGATTGAGAAAAAAAAATCAGAAGTGTTCGTGATTCAGTGATGATAAGACCAAAAGACCTTGTCAGATCAGGACAGCCTCTGGTGGAGTTTCCCCCCCTTCTAGCTCTGGTAGAATGTTTTCAACCTCCCAGTCACGGAATCTGGACGACTTTTGCTTTCTAGAGCCATCCTGCGATGCGTTTCCCTGCTTAGCACAGCAGTCAGCACGAGCGCCTCACTTATTGCCAGATTGTGATTTTTATGTGTTATTTCTGTGTTGCTTCTTGCATGTATGCATACACTGCATTTGTGTCTGTGTGTGTGTGTGTTTGTGCTAGTAGCGTGAGCTGGAGTGTATGTTTTCAGTGCTTCCGTGACTTGCCAGGAAGCCCCCCTGCTGTGCTGCTGAGTGCCTCCCCTTCAGACGCATTAAAATAAGATGAGTGTGTGTCTGTATGTGTGTGTGTGTGTGTGTGTGTGTGTAAAGTCCAGAGCAGGGAAGGAGATAGAAAAAGAACAGAGAGACTTAAAGGAGAGATTAAAGGATTGCAAACACACACATCATGAGGTGGATCTCTATGTGTGCAAACACACAAACACACACATGCAAACATCCCTATGTGTGTGCAGGAATGTGTGTGTCTGAAGTCCCGGTGGGCCATTAAACTAAGATGAGTGCCATGTTGGATAGCGGAGAGGGAGAGATAGCGGGAGGAAGAGGGAGGAGGAGGAGGAGATGTGTACATGGTGGGTAATTGGCTCTTAAGTGCAGCACGCGTCTTTACCCAAGAGCCTCTCCTCTACGCTACTCTCATGGCTGAAAACTCTGTCCACTTATCTCCACCGCCAGCAATCGCTACAACCTTAAATACACACACTCTTTATCACTGACTTACATGTTTTATTCCGCTCTTCTGTTCAGCCCGCCTCTCCATTCTTAACTCCTACCTCCCTTCCTCTTTGTCTCTTTCTCACACACAAATAGATCCACCAGGGAGAGCAGGCAAGCATATGGAGACAATACAATTCAGATTGTTGCATACTGTGCAGCATCAGTGTTAGGAATTCTTCATTCGCCTCCCTCATCTTTGCATTTAGAAGAAATTTTGTTCAATGTATCCATTAGTCCACATGGTTAATCATTGTCATTTTATTTGATTGATTCCTTGAGGATTTAACTGGCTGTTAGTATGCCAACACCTGCTCACAAATAACTTTATTGTCATTGAGATATACAACCAGTTCAGCAGTATAATATGGCCTACAGTATGTTGCACACAACCACACAATCAATGTGAAAACAGTGCCAGAGTTTTGTGTAATAACAGAAAAACATATTGCAAAGTACAATAGTGCAAAAGTTGACTGTATGTAATAAGTGATTGAGGTAATGGACAAGAATAAAGACAATAAATGGCATATTTGGTCAATTTTCACTTTAGCAACAACAGATGTGGTTCGTAGACTGTAAATAAAGATGAATGATGTGGCTCTGACTCCGCCCATTGCACAAAAGTGATTCCCATAGTATCTCCTTTTTTGGGTGCTGCCATGTTGGAAAAAGATACCATCAATAGAGGTCAAAACGCAGAAACATCAATTAGCAAACACGGAGTGGCTGAAGAGGGCAGTGCAATATTGTTGAGCCAAAATGATTTTTGTCAGGGCCGACACAAAATGAGGACACAGATGCAGCGGAGCCGGAAGTATAAGGCAAATCACAGTTTTAATGCAGGCAAAGGTCGGTACACAGGAGTTCAGTCCGCGAGGCAAAGGTATCAAAAAGGGCAAAGGCAAAAACAGTAGTCAGATCCAGAAACAGGTCACTCACAGGGAAATACAAAACTCACTGAAAAAACTCGAAGGGAAAATCACAAGCGCAGGAAGGCAACTTGGACGGCTGTGTCGCTAGGAATACTCACAAGACGAACTGGCAACAAGAGGGAGGAAACACACAGACTTTATACACAGGAGGGCGGGAAGACAATAGGACACAGGTGAAGCACATTAGGGCGGAGCAGGTAATCACAGGAGGGGGAAGGGAGCACACATGAGGCAGGGGAAGTAATCAGACCTGAAACACAAGGGAAAGAGACAGGTACCAAAATAAATCAGGAAGTAACTAGTAAAACTCAAATTAATGCAAACAGAAAACAACCTATCAAAATAAAAGCCCCGGCTCAAACCCTGACAATTTTATTATTTTCTCTAGAGAAGTAAAATCTTGATTCTTAGAAAACCAGAGCTGAACACACTGATATTATTTTAATATTGCTAGTATGTGTACCTTTTATTAAATATTGTATTGTGTTTGCCAAAGTGTATTTAATATGTACTCAGGACTGATTATGTATTATACTATTTTCTGATGTGCTGTGACATTATATGGAAATATGTTTTTACAGCCCAGTATTTCAGCCCATTTCCTAAACTGTATTTAATCCTTGAGATATGAGATTGCACTTAGCTGTTTTATGTATATATACACAGATGTTTTTTTTTCTCTCATGATTATATGTATGATATTTGATGTTGATAAAATGTATCGTGGTTTTTGTAGTGGGACTACAGACGGAAATTAGCTTGTGAGCTAGAACCTGGTACAAGCCTCTCTGCTCTTTCAAGCCTAATGTTATTGTACATTGTCCCAATAAATAAATTAACTCAAACTCAGGAGATTAGGTCACATGTTCCAATGGACCAAACACCGACCCACTAACAAAAAGAGGCATTGGATGGTGGATATTTGGTATGTACATACTTTTACCAGTTAATTTGAGGAAACCTCTCCTCTCTTTTATGTTATGCCAGTGGGTACTACTACAACTACCACATATTTTTTAATCTATTGCTTTAGGCATTTTGCCTTTAATGGTTGACAGTGGAATGAAACAGGCAGCATTACCTATGGGTTCCATTGAATTATAGACATATTCTATATTCATGTATTAATGAGAAAAAAAATAGTAGTTTCCGCTCCTTTTAAGGTTCAGGCACACTAATATGTTTGTCTACCTATTGAGCAAGAGCAGGTACTACACAGATTCCAGCGCTTGATTATTGATCTATTGAATTTTGTATGTGCATTTTTAAGATGAATGTAGTTGTGGCCATGTGCACCATCTATATGCAAAAAAACACACAACATTTAGATGTCTTTAACCTTCTTACTTTTCTAAGTCAAGTTCAAGCTCCACACATAACTTCTCTATCTTATTATTTCTTAGGTAGTGTTGCTGTCCACAATCCTGAAGGCATGTTGGGAAATTATTCTAAATGAAACAAGCTTTAGAAGGAGTTTTTTAACATAAGAGTCTCTCTGTTCATCCACTGTCTCCCTTCCTAATCCACCCTCTGCTTCCCTGCCTGCCAGCGTTATCATCCTCTGAACGTCTTGTTTTTTCCTATTCATTGTGGCATTGTTTTGTTTGCATACACTTACTGGGTTCAATCATTTTTCTAGTTTCACAATCTGAGTAATTTAATTTTGGCTTCTTCGGCTCAGCAGTCATTTTTAATCTATTTTTTTCCTCCAAACAGCACGCACACAATCGCGGCTCCTCCTTCATGCTTCACGATGGGTACCGCACATGCATCCGTTCACCTTCTCAGCATGTCACCAAGACATGGCTGCCTCGAGTCTCATGTCAACTAAAGTTTTCATTTTTTCTAGTATTTCTTTGGCTCAAACAAGTACATACAACCTAATCTGACATAATGACAGCACCCCAAAATTGAGGCCAAAACAAGGACATGAAATGTGGATTGCCCTCTCGTGATTGGCTGCAGAATAGGTCACAAACTCCACGTCCTCAATGTGGACAGAACATGGAGCCATCTAAAAACTAAAAGTTTAAGTAGTTTTCGTTCCCAGAGATGGCTTTTTAGTTTAGCTTAGTTTGTTATTAATTAGTTATTGTTGCCTAAAAAGAGAGGAAATAACATTGCAGGCAGCAGCCAAGCTACACAAAAAAATGCTTAAATGGTGGGTGTAGAACAGAGACCATGCAGCTTCACCTCTTGACCCCTACTGTGCAGACTCTGATTCCAAGATAAGCATATTTTTCCAACATGGCAGCACCCTTAAGAGAGGCGTTTTGGTCTTACTTTTGTACAATGGGTGAAGGCGGAACAAAGTCGTCCATCTTTATATACAATCTATGGTCCATAGGATTGGAGATGGAGAAGGAGCCTGAAGGTCACATTCTGATTGGCCAATCACCTATTACAAATATCACTTCTCATTCCCATCTTTCCTGTCCGTCTAATGATGCAGACCTGCTACAAACTGCTGCATAACACACACACACACACACACACACACAAAACCCAGAAAAGTGCGAGGATATGTTTATATACAAATCTTTTTTTCCCCAAAACTGTGGCACACCAGAGTACACTATGTCACAAAGTGTGCTTGAAACTTTATTATTTCTGTAGCAGACACAATATGGTGGCTTTAAGGTTTGTCCCCCAGGTGCCCTTAAATAACATCTGGTTAGCGCTGTTAGCATTTGTTCCAAAAAAAAAACATGGGGACCCAGCATGTACAAAACTCCCTTCTACCCTTTTTCCTCCCGGCATAAAAAGCATCTGGTGAATAAAACTAACCAATTAAAAGCAAAAATATCATCCTCTTATCGGACCACACACTTCAGAACACAAAGTTGGCTGTGTTTACATTACAATGTCATGACAGATTATAGGAGGAGAACAGGAGACAGCACATGCGACGGCAATCTGAAAGGCCCATCATCCCTCAGTTTCCCCTTTCGGTAACAAGACTTAAAGTATGCACAGTGGAGAGATAAGCCTCTCTGCTGAGGGAGAGAAAAAAAACTCCTGCAATGATAAACAGCTGCTGCAGAGAAAAAATAATATTCCTCAACAGAGTGAGAGAAAAGGCTTATGTTTATGATTTCTCAAAACAACTTTATTTCTGACCTCTCCATAATCCCCAGAAAGTCTTTCAATTAGAGAATGGCTGAGATTCCCCCACTATTTTAGAGCAGCCCTGCTCCCAGACAGTCTGCGCAGAGAGAGAGATAATTGGCCAATAAAAATGTAAATAGGGCGGTGGAGCAAAACCAGCATGTGATGTGGAAAAGTGTTTGTTTGTATGTGTGTGTGTGTGTGTTTGGTGTTGGGTGTCAATGAGGGTGGGGGGGTGTTTTGGGATAATCCACTGTGACAGGTTGTGTTGGTTTTGTTGGTTGCTAATTGGATGCTCGCTGAGTTCCTTTTTGCACAAATACCATAATACAACACAGTGATTACTGATGGGAGCTAAATGAGATGAGGGATGTCCAAAGTCAGAGCGCTGAGGATGCTGCTTCCTCCTCCTCCCCCTCTTACTGCTGCTGACCACCATTGGTGATGTCTTTGGATAACAGGTGGAACTCTGTGGAGTGACATGGGTCTATTTGGCAAGGTTAAAGTTCAAAGTGGGGCTAGACCTGTAATTGGATTTGACAGCAGGCGATATTAGACTTTAATTAAAACACCGATATGATCTGCTGAGGTCTGACTCCACCAGGATCCGTGTGGATTCATGCAGTGCTGTACAAGTACACATTTATTACAGTCACCAGATTGTCTTATATTGGAAATATTTTATCTAAATTAAATTAAAATAAAATCATTTCATTTCCTCTTTTTCACTTTCCACATTTTTATCCAATTTAATTCAATTTTATTTATTTAGCACATTTTACAGTCAGAATTGTCTCAAAGTGCTTCACAGAGACCCAGAGCCTGAACCCCCTTGAGAGAAACAGTGGCAAGGAGAAGACAGCAAGCACAGTTTATGAGATGAATTACCAGTATGAACCAGACTAATGAGAATAGAGGAGAGGTCAGAGGGTGAGTCTTGCGACCAAAGATAAGCTGAGATAAAATTCTAGCAGTGTCAGAAATTTAGGATGAATCTCTCACAGTGTGACAGCTGCTACGACCTGTCAGTCAGCATCCACGTCCTCCTACTCCTCGCATGTTGACATTTGTCGGAACCTGTGATCGCCTGCGATTCAGTGAATGGTCATCGCATAATCAGTTCAGCATGCCTTAAAAAATGTTTTTGATTGCTGTTAATATTTATTGAACTTAATTATACTAGTGCCAAATTAACATATAAATTATAAATGTATCAGCATCCCCAGTGCTTCCTCACCTAATGGATCCCTGCTCCAAACAAAAAAACAGATCCCAATTGTCCCACTCAGACTCAGCCAATCACCAACGGCCGATAGATGATCCAATCACCCTATAGTACGTACAGGTCAGTGGCTTGCTTGCATATGAGGGTCTTTTTTTGCACACAACTAATGGTCACATACATAAGGTAATTCCCCAACTTTGGTCTAATGCATCTTAAGAAACCTGCAGGCTTGTTTTTAGTTGTAGAGGTGAAAATCTTCATGCTGCAGTCATCTTAGAGGGGCAGCTGATGATTGTTTGCATCGTTGATTGATTGTCCATCATTAATCAATCAAAGTATGTTGACATTTTATAGGCAAATCAGTGGAAAAGGTCCTGAAAATTTTCCTGTTTTTAGACTAACAGTTCCAAACTTCCATTTATTCAGCATTTGTTGCAGCTTAAACCATATAATGAGTATCTAGATGATAACTTTGCGCGTTTGTTGGCTTCCTGTTTCAACATACAAGCTTAAAGAAATGAAACTTCCATTTCCTGACCTCATCACCCCCCATCTTATAATAGAATACACTTCTACAATAGCTTTTTTCTCAACATTGTGCAGTGTGTTGAGCATTCACGGCCACCATAGTTTTCTAATTAAGTCACAGTTAATGCTTCTGTGATTGTAATTTTTTTTTAAACCAGCAGGGTCAAGCGTCCCTATGGGAGCCTGCTTTTCACAAACACAATCCTGTCATTCAGACTTCTGTAAAAGCTCCAGATGCCTTTGTAAAGGAATACTCGCTTTGCATCTTTATTCCCAAACATGTGTCTTTGTTTTCCAAAAGTGTGCTCCATATTTGCTGTTATTTCAAAGTCTTCCGGCTTTTCTGCATCTCCAGAGTGCTGAAACATATCAAAGTGACATGCTGGGAGATCTGTGGGACTTTGAGGTGTGAGAAAATATCACGGCACAACCACTGATTAAAGGCAGTTCCTGCCACACTCACTTGGGAGAGAATCCTCATCAGAACAGAAGGAAAGGTTTTCCTTTAGCGCGTCGCCTTAATGAAGAACTCTCCCAGCTGACAAAGGACACACATTCGTAAAAACTAATACCTAAATCCTCAGCTTGTTATTTACCAACAAAAGATAGCTGAGGTGTCACTTCATAAGAACTGAAAGAAAAAAATAATTCAGTTCAGTCATGCGGTAAGGTATTTCTACTCAGTGTTACCCATTTTGATTTGTCTACTGAGAAAAAACAATAATATACTCTGCACTGTGTTTGCCATCAGATTTGTTGATTCTGGGTTTTGAGATTGTTGACTTGAGTTCTTTTTGATTATTTAATGGTGATCGGACAGTATGTCCTTTGACCGATGTGTTGTTTCCTCCTGCTGTCTATGGTGACAGTCAGCATTCTGTAGCGTTCCTTCACTTCTATAGGGACCTAGTTGTGCCATATGCTAAAATCAGCCACCATCATTCTGTCAACCAGCAAATGTGGATATATGAAGCTCTTAGCGCAAGTTCAATCAGGAAGACTATCTTCACATTTTCATCACTTCTTCCAACTGCCTCTCCCTTGTCATCCTCCTCACACTTCTCCCTCGCCCCTTTTCTCTCTCTCTCTGCCTCCCACTTAATCAGCTGGTTAATATAGAGCAACTCCCCCACCAATCAGCGGCCGAGCCGTCCCTCTCCTGCCCAATCACTGCTCAGCAATTCATTTAAAATTTCTCCGTCTCCTCTCCAGCTGTCTTTCAGATCGATTTCGGCAACCCTCCTCCACCCCAAGCACCACCAGTTCCTCATCAGGGCAAGGCCTCTTATCTCCTGCTCTTCTGCTCCTTCACCACCGCCAGGTCTAGACCCGGGGGATTCCTGTTTAAGCGGCCTTATCTCCTGTCCTTTCCCCCTTTCGGCTGTTGTTGCCATTTTGAGCTACCATTGGTTAGAGGCCTCTACCCCATGAACAGGTAGAGATGCAGCCAGAGAAATATACATGTGTCATTTTCAAGCACTGAAATATCGACTGGTGGTTGGACATATTTATAAAATAAACATTCTACTTAAATGGCATAATTAATGTCAACTATAGTTTAAACTTCTTCATGTACCTTGGCTAATTAATTGAGTTAAAATGTCCTTGCCCATAACATCTGCACTTGTATTGAAAGACATTTTTTTGGGGTGAATAGCTAGTAACAATACAAAGGCACTGTGGACTTTCAGTGACATCTCAGAGTCCCAGACATCCTGCAGTCACATGGAAATCAAACATGAGCAGGGAAGTTTCACGGATTACATTCATAATGCTGTAGGATAGCCCTGGCTTTGATTTTAAGAGAGCAAACACATACAGATGAATGTAGCCAAGCAGGGAAGGGGTTAGTTGATCGGATGCCAGCGTGTGGACAGTGTTAATCTCCGTCTTCTCCTCTCTTTTTCGATTTTTTTGATCTCTCATTCAGCAGATTCACCAGACCCCTGAGAAAAGTCTAACCTTACCATGAACCCACATCTCACCTCAAATATGACAGCTTACAATTCCCTCTCATCTCCCTGTTCTGCTCTCACTGACACACACAGACACACACTCATCTCAGTTTCCCTCTCATCTCAACGTGCACGGGAAAGTTTGCAACTTCTCTTTTCCTTTCTCTCTCTCTCTCTCGCTCTCTCATGCACACACACACACACACACGGGGGAGCTTGGCTTTGAGAGGAATCAGTGAAAGGAAGGAAGAGGTGGTACAGGGAAAAAACAGCTGCAGAAATGTAAGATGTGTCACTGTGACCTTTGATGGTGACAAGTGTGAGAGCGCTGCCATACAACTGCTGTCTTTACCCCTGTCTCTGCCTCTCTCTTCCTCTTTCCCTCTGAAATTTTTGGATGAAGAGGAGCTCATGTTTGTTTCAAGATGTGAGAAGATTCCTTTTTTTAAGTCTTGCCAACCAAAGCGATATAAGATTTATTACAGCCAGTTGTGCGGGGTAGTTTCAGCTGATACAGACGGGGGATGATTTGTCACTGTACCTGTTTTTGTCTATTATAAAATGAAGAATCTCTGTTTTACATTACTTAATGAACTGTGGAAACAATCATCACAATCCCCCTTGCAGTTGCTTAACTATGTCTCACTGATATCAGCATTTATTAATTTTTTTTTATTATTTTCAATCTTTTTATAGCTGCCTTGGATGGAACGCCAGCAACAGCCAATGAGGGTGAGCATCTGGGGAGCGTCTGTCACCAACTGGATTTTGCGTACATTTACAGCTTGCAATCATGGCAGCAAACACACAACACAACACAAGGCAAATGGAATATAGATAAAGATGAGTCATCGAATAAAGGCAAAACATTTGAGTGTCTTTACAATATCTCATGCAAGGCTTATCACAATATGGCTCTAAAGGAATGTCCTCCATCTTTGTTTATGTTCTGAAATCACTCATGTTTCTGTGAGATATTGCATCTCTGATGTTTTCACAGTGAAATTAGTACTGCAAACTGCAGGTGTGTGATGTCACAGTCTGGTCAAATGGTCTAGTGTGTGTGTTCAGAGGATTTAATGTTAATGTTAGTTTCCCTTTAGAAGAAAAGAGAGATGTAGTGGACCTTAAAATATAATTAAATGCTCACTGTAGTTTGCATAATTTAAAAGATGAATAATTTCTCCGCAAGATTAAAGAAGCATGATTAAAATAACCACAATTCTGTTACACTTTTTTCCATGTATGTACATATATAGCACCATCCTGGACACTGGCTTGGTTGGTGTGGAAGTCTGAAAGTAGCTACTAGGCGCTACCATTATATCAAAGTAGGACGTGTTCCCCCCACATTTTAAAATGGCCCGTTTGGACCCCCCTACATTTACTGAGTAGGAAACTCCACCCTGTCTCGATTGCTCGTGAAAAAGTCCGTTCCACTTGAAAAAAGTTGGGAGAAAGTTCTATTGCTGAGGTGAGTGATGACGGGAAAACTCTATCAGGTGGACATGTGGGAGAGGCCTCAGATATGGAGGCTTTGTATAATCTGTTAGTGTAGTGCCACCAGTATGGTTGACAAAGCTGTTGTTTCACTTGGAATTAGTGTCACCGTTTTTAAAATAAATTAGTTTTTGTTGAATCTGTCTCTGAAATAGTCATTAAGTGTTTACTTCTGTAGGTAAAATAGGTTAACCTGTTAAAATCCGCAGGAAATTGCAATTACTTCATATTATTTGATAATATACTAATATACTTTTTTCACCACCCACCCACAGCAGGTGTCCCCCCACATTTTTAATGCTTCCTATGCCACTGCAGTAGCTAACATTAAGTCAGCTAACCAGCACTGACAGCTTTGACAATGACTATAAAGCTAAAAGTCACATTTTTACTGCCACTGGGTGTAGTGAGGATTTTTTTTTAGAGTCGACAATCAGGTAAGGATTGTTCACTTTCATGCTTTGTCCAGTCAGTGGTGAGCAGTTTGTTGGTTAGCAGCACTGAAACAAGAGAATCTGTAGTGGAAGGGTGGTTTTAAAGTCACACTGTTGTCTCGCCATAACAACAAGGGAATATTCAACAGATCACTGCTCATTTAACTTATTGTGGCAAATTGTTTCTGTTATTTTTGGAGTGTGCTACTTTACAATCTGCTCCATTATCCTCTGAAAACATTTACCTGTTGCACCAAGCATTGTGAGGAGCTTCCTTGTCTTGATGTTCATGCCCTCTGTCACCCTCTTTAGTCAGTTTATAAGGCCAGCAGGTTATCTGATGACAGGCATGCTGTAGGGGTTTATAGCCCTAATTTTGATCTTTCCATTTAGCTGACTCTTCAAGACTTGTCTAACCCTTCATCCATCCATCTGTTTTTCAACCGCTTATCCGGGGTAGGTTGCGGGGGCAGCAGTCTAAGCAGGGAAGCCCGGACTTCCCTCTCACTGGACACGTCTTCCAGCTCTTCCGGGGGAATCCCAAGGCGTTCCCAGGCTCCACCTCTCCACCGTGTCCTGGGTCTCCCCCCGGGGTCTCCTTCCAGTGTCTAACCCTCTGTAGGAATTTGACTCTCGTTACTTTCCTGTTGGCCTCTTCATTGTTCCCATTTTCCTACAGGATTCTAAGGTACTTGTAGTTGTCCTCCACATTCTGCTAAGTTGCCTTCTGTTAGTGCAACCCTCAGTTCTTACTACCTTTCTCCATCTTGGGACCATCTGACCACATTTCTGCAGCCTGAATGACGTACAACCTGGTGTCATCCATGTAAAGGAGGTTCCTGATGGTGGCTCCATTCCATAGACATATAATATTCACAGCCAGTCTTGTTGATGGTCTGGTTAAGGGGGCTTAGGACAGGGCACCTCTTTGGTAGATGTTAGATGTTGAGGTGGCACTGCCAGAGGATAATCAAAACTGTGAATTATCCTCTGGGGACTCTTCAGCAGTCTATCAAATATATGTTAAAAACAACTCTCCTTTGATTCCTTGCTTTGAAGGGCTTTTCCTGTTTGCGTGTGGCAGGGGAGAAAACTTAAAATAGTCTTAACACTTAGGAGTTAATGAGCGGTTTTCCTGGTCTGATCTCTTGTGATGTCTTGCTGCTGTTTTTAAAAATAAAGCCTTAGCAGTAGACGGAGACACTGATGTTCAGTAACTGATGCTGCACCTTGTCACCAATTAGCGTTTCTTCTTTCCCAGTTATTTCTAATTTCAGACTGCTTTTTCCATTGTCTCTTTGTATCTCTGTCTTCCTTTTTAATTCTCAGTGATGTCTTACTCTGGTGGGTTCCACAAAGTCTAAGTGAGTCATGCGCACAATTATTTTATTATTTTGTAATGACAGCATAAGCTGATTTCTCTCTTTTATCTAATGGTGTTTAAGCCTAAAAAACAACTAATGGATGGAAATCCAGTAATTCTACGACAAAACTGGAACTTTTTTTGCTTAGAAAATTAAACTATGTATCGAATTCTTAGAGTCTGATCCT
Source organism: Parambassis ranga (assembly GCF_900634625.1). Lineage (NCBI taxonomy): Eukaryota > Metazoa > Chordata > Actinopteri > Ambassidae > Parambassis > Parambassis ranga. Next base: position 28,463,816 of record NC_041026.1, read on the forward strand.
AAACAAAAAGAAAAAGGTGGACTTCTATCTGGGTGTAAAACTACTTTTCTTCTCTTTATTTTTCACAAGGTTTTTTTCCTGCATATCCGAACTTTAAATTTAGCATCCTTTTAATCATTCCACCGTTGTTTCTTGTGCTGCTATCACACATATTTCTGAGCAGTGAAGCAGATCCTTCTCCACACTGTGTATTTTTACCCCGATTTTGAAATTCTGTACATGCTCCTCTCTTTTCCACACTCCTACTGACATTTACATCTCCATCCCCACCTGCACCTCTCAACACACCTGCACTTTCATCTCCACCTCCAGACCCTTCTAGTGGGTGGGGTGACGGGGTGAGGGGGACCTAAAAAGAACGAAGCTGGGGCCCAGCCATAATGCCTCCGTTGTTGCAGGCCTGCTGGCTCCGGAGCCTGAGAGCAGATTAGATGCCTCCGTTCCCATTCTGTGACACCCATCCAGGCATACACGCATGCAAGACAATCTCCTAAGAATGTCTGTTCACTTGCCGTTCCCAGATTTCTGTGAGGCCCCCAAAGTCAGACCTAAGGGAGTATTGGTTTGTTTTAGAGTGCAGAAATACATTTTTCTTTGTTTATATGGGAATTCTTCTACTCGGCTTACCTCTTTGGCTTCTGTGCTTTTTTTTTTCTTTCAGAACAGCAGAGGAATGCGTGTGAGTGATCCGGCAGGAAAGAAAATATGATGGACGCTGAAATCTTGTGGGAGCAGGGAGAGGTAAAAAAAAAACCAAGAGGGAGGGAAGGGATGTGAGGAAAGGTGAGTGGAGCTGAGGAAGACCAGTGAAAAAGATGAAGAGGGTAGTTTTTGTCTCCTCATCAGGGTGCTGTCAGGTTTATAAATAACAGTAATCAATGGCTCAGCTGGCTCTGTCCTCTGCACTAATTGCTTTAAGTGCTTAAAAACCAGCTCATGCATTTTTTTCCCCGGGACTGCATAGCTATAGAGCTGCCACTGTGCTTTTGTCCTGTCGCCCATTTGGGCTGTGTTTTTTTGGACACGGTGGCCGTGTGATTAGTGGTTATTGTATGTTTCATTGATAACTGATTAGAACTGTGGCTGTAAGCCAGGCATGGAGGATGCTTACAGCACGGATTATTAAAATCAGGCTGGGCAATTTAGTGGATTTGTTTTTTATTTTTTTGTTGTTGATGCCCAACCAGGAGGAAGAGAAAGCAGAAAAATGCAGCTTCTCGAGGGGCCATGTGAAGGAGATGCTTCATCACTAACATATGAACACATAAAATAGACACACACACTTCCATTCCATCCAGACTAAATAGTTAATGAAACTCCTGTCAGTATTTCTTTTTCCCTTCACCGCCTTAATAGTGCCACCAAGGCAGCACACTCATTTGATTCACTTACCATGTCCGACAGAGTAATCAGCTCGCTGTCTCCGGGTGAGGGAGTGGGCCAGAACAAACAGGGCGTAAGTGTCTACTGTTTAATAATGTATAATCACACACTTTTGGTCACATCAGTGGCATAAATAAATAAAAAAATTGTTGTTACCTCAAATATATTTTTTCCCCATTTTAAAATAATAATAAAATAGATTTTATTGTTATTTTATTTTATTTCAGCACCATAGGAGGCTGAAAAGAATAAAGATACTATCATCTTTTTTTTTTTCTCCTTTCAATCTTTAAAGTGTGGAGGTGAACCTGCAACAGGCCTCTAGGGGCTGGCTCCAAAAGTGAGCCACTTTAAAGCGCATTTAAACATGCACATAAACATGTTTACAGCCTGTTGGACCGTTTAGATTAAGACAACTGTACCTGATGTACATTAGGTTTGGCATAGTTAGTTGGATTATTTAGACAAATAAATAATTTGCCAACCCCTTTAAATCAGGCTATAGGGTTATGACGATTGTTGGAGGCCCACAGTTGGACATTTTGTGTGTAGCCAGCCAACAGCAGGTAATAAGCCTCAGGTGGAGCTCTCAGGTCTCCACAGGTCCTTTCTCAGGTGTGAGTAATTAGGTCAATTAACAGTCAAAACTGGTGGCACCCTAAACTCTGTAAATAAAGTGTAAACTACAGCACAGAATATGGTGAATGAAAATCAAACCAAAGTGTGTAATAAATCATTTCACTCCTCTGCTTCAAAAATGCTAAAATATTTGGCTCTTCAGTTCTGGTGCTCCCATTTCTTTGCAGTAAGGGCAACACAATGATTACCCGATAAGCCATAACATTATCGGCAGTGACAGGTGACGTGAATGAGGGTGGCTTGGTATGATAGCTGTCCCTGGCTGTGTTTCCATGTGCAGGTGGTGTAGATGTCCTGGGTGAATGGAGAAGGGTGTGTGTGTGTGTGTGTGTGTGTGTGCGTGTGTGCGTGTTTCCTGTGTCTCTGTAGCCAGACAGCATGGCCATGTTTCCTGCACCAATCTGCATAGAACTGTATTAAAATCATACTGTTTGATATAGGTAAGTGATACTTTTTAAAACCACTGTCACTCATTCCCAGTATTGTGATTGGCTGATCCACCTTAATTGTTTCCACCTGCCTCTCATTAGCTATTCAGCCAATCATGTTCCATTTTTTATCTGTTCATATTGATCCAACAACTTATGGATTTCACCTGTGACCATGTAGACACAGATCTCTTAACTTCCTGATCTGCCTTGCCTTTTGGATCTATATCCTCATCAGTGATTTCCTTTTTTTTTCTTTTTTTTTTGGTCTTGATAGGATGAAGGTTGTGGGACTCTTTACTCAGAATACTGGAAATATGGATGGCATTAAATCCTAAGAGTATGTGCAGAACACTCCTGCCTCACTCTGAGCAGCAAAACAACAACTAGCAAAATGGTCACCTTTAGTAGAGGAAACTGAGAGAAAAACAGACAATTATCTGCTTAAAGACAGTTGGACTTAACAGTGATCCTCATATTGTTTATGAACACTGACATGTGGCTAAGAACCAGGTTTTCTGACAGTTATTAGTACCTGATATTAACACTAGGAAAATACAGGGAGCAAAGCCTGAAGGCTACAAAAGCCTTGAATCTAAATAAACATCTGTATTTAGTGTAGGGGATCATTCCCCCCTTCTTGGTTTTTAAAAGATGTACTTCACACGGTTGGTCCCAGTATCCTAGCCATTGTAAATGGTTTTCTCTCCTCTGGCATTGTCCCATCTTCTCTCAAACATGCCATCGTTTGCCCTCTCTTAAAGAAGCCTGTACTCGATCCCGCTGTTCTAAGTAATTACAGACCGATATCTAAGCTACCATTTCTATCAAAAATTCTAGAAAAAGTTGTGGCTTCCCAGTTAACTTCTTTCATGAATAATAATTACATTTTTGAGAAGTTCCAGTCAGGTTTTCGGAGCATGCATAGCACGGAGACCGCACTTGTAAAAGTCTCAAATGACCTTCTGTTGGCGGCTGACTCTGGTCTACACTCAATTTTAATCCTCCTAGACCTCAGCGCCGCATTTGACACTGTGGATCACAATGTTTTAATCAGCCGTTTGAAGTACACTGTTGGAGTCAGTGAAGTGGCACTAGAATGGTTCACCTCATACCTGTCAAACAGGTCCTTTTCTGTGATACTGGGTAACACATCCTCAGTGTCCGCCCCCCTGTCATGTGGTGTGCCCCAGGGATCCATACTGGGTCCTCTTCTCTTCACTATCTACATGCTACCCCTCAGTGATATCCTGCACAGACACAATATTAACTTCCACTGTTATGCTGACGACATCCAACTCTATATACCACTCACACCCGGTAGCTCTGATGGCTCACATATCCTGTCCTGTTTAACAGAAATTAAGAACTGGATGTCCAGCAATTTCCTACAGTTAAACGATGCTAAATCAGAAATTATTATCATTACACCTTCCACCCCCAACCCCAGCTATGTTGCCCACCTTTCCACCTGTCTTGGCACCTGGTCTAAAAATATATGCACTGAGGCCCGCAACCTGGGTATCATCTTTGACTCCAGACTTTCTTATGACACTCAAGTTACCAAGGTTGTTCAATCCTGTTTCGCACAGCTAAGGCAATTAAGAAAAATTCGACCATTCCTCTCCCCACCTCTGTTTGAAACAGTTATACATGCACTAATCTCCTCCAGGCTAGACTACTGCAACGCCCTCTACTCTGGTATCAGTAAACATAACATTCACAGACTACAATTAATACAGAATGCCGCTGCAAGGCTTCTCACTCATACAAGGAGAAGTGACCATATAACACCAGTTCTAGCTGCCCTTCACTGGCTCCCTGTGAGTTTTAGAATTGATTTTAAGATTTTACTGATGGTTTTTAAAGCAATAAATGGCCTCACCCCCTCCTATATGCAGGACCTTTTAACCCCTCACGAGCCTGAACTCCGCCTGAGATCCTCTGGAAAACTCCTCCTATCAGTCCCCACAACCCGGCTAATTACAAAAGGTGACCGCGCATTTGCTGCATATGCGCCCAAAATCTGGAACTCCCTGCCAGAGGATATCAGGCAGGCTAACTCAGTGACTTCTTTTAAATCTCTTCTTAAAACTCACTTTTATTGTTTAGCGTTTTCATAAACTGGTTCATTTATCCATTCATTTATTGTTTTATAATTGCTTTTTAATTGTTTTTATGCTTTATTCTTATTTTTATCATTATTTTGTATTTTATTCTATTTTTAATATTTTAAATTGTTTTACGTCTTATTGACTCACCTTGTGTTTATGAATGTTACTGGATGGTATTTTAATCAAGTTCTGCTGTTCCTGCTTGGATTTTATTGTACAGCACTTTGAAGCTGACTGTTTAAAAAAGTGCTTTATAAATAAAGTTATTATTATTATTATAGTTATTTTTTTCTGAAGCAAACACAATGTTATTAATAATGAATATTTATTTGTTTCCATCTTTGTACAGTAAATAAACATGTTTCATCATTACTTAGAACTTTTGTTTGTGTATTATTATCGCTTATCCTATTGTGCAATGATAATAAGAGACAACAATTAAATGTATTAAGTAGAAACAAAAATGATCTAAGCTTTAGGAGAATTTCCACTGTATCACTTATACAAAGCTGGTTTAATGTTGTAGTCGTAGCAACTCAACAAAGTTCACTTTTGAAGGTTCAGCCCACAAATATTAAAGCTTGGCTGATGCTTTGTTACTGCAGTGCTCCATCAGAGTTATAGTTGACCTCTCTTTTCTATTTTAGACTTTACATTAATATTTTACATCCCAGTTGTTCATTGTTTGGAGGACTTATCCAAGCCAGAGTTCCTCCAGCTACCATTAACCTCACAGTGTCCATGTGAAAAGCAGGTTTGGATGCAGTACTATCTGAAACAGTATTGGTCTGTGTGGTGCAGTGTGTATACACTGCTTAAAAAAATAAAGGGAACACTAAAAAGTAAATATTCAAGCTGAAAATCTTCATTCATTACATAGTGGAATATGTTGAGAACAAAATAACATAAAAATGATCAATGTAAATCAAAGTTATTATCCCATGGATGATTTAGAACCATACTCAAAATAAAAAGGGGAAATTACATTACAGGCTGATTCAGAATGAGGCTCAGTAGTGTGTGTGGCCTCCACATGCCTGTATGACCTCCCTACAACACCTGGGCATGTTCCTGATGAGGCAGTGGATGTTCACCCAAGGGATCTCCTCCTAGACCTGGATTAAAGCATCAGTCCACTCCTGGACAGTCTGTGGTGCAACGTGGTGTTGGTGGAAGGAACAAGACATGATGTCCCAGATGTGCTGGATTGGATTCAGGTCTGGGGAATGGGCAGGCCAGTCCATAGCATCAATGCCTTCATCATGCAGGAACTGCTGACACACTTCAGCCACATGAGGCCTAGCATTGTCATGCATCAGAAGGAACCCAGGGCCCACTGCACCAGCATATGGTCTCACAACGGTCTGAGGATCTCATCCTGGTACCTAATGGCAGTCAGGGTACCTCTGGCTAGCACATGGAGGGCTGTGCGGCCCTCCAAAGAAATGCCTCCCCACACCATTACTGCCCCACCACCAAACCGGGCATGCTGGAGGATTTTGCAGGCAGCAGAAGGTTTTCCACAGTGTCTCCAGACTCTGTCACGTGACATGTGCTCAGTGTGAACCTGCTCTCATCAGTGAAGATCACAGGGCGCCAATGGTGAATCTGCCAATCTTGGTGTTCTCTGGCAAATGCCAATCACCCTGCACGGTGTTGGGCAGTAAGCACAAGCCCCACTTGTGGACACACCCTCATGGAGTCTGTTTCTGACAGTCTGCACAGAAACATGCATATTAGTGGCCTGCTGGAGGTCATGTTGCAGGGCTCTGGCAGTGCTCCTCGTTCTCTTCCTTGCACAAAGGAGGAGGTAGCGGTCCTGCTGCTCGGTTGTTGCCCTCCTATGGCCCCCTCCATGTCTCCTGGTGTACTGGCCTGTCTCCTGGTATCTCCTCCATGCTCTGGACACTGTGCTGACAGACACAGCAAACCTTCTTGCCACAGCTCTCATTGATGAGCCATCCTGGATGAGCTGCACTACCTGAGCAACTTGTGTGGGTTGTAGACACCGCCTCATGCTACCTCTAGGGCTGAGAGCACTGACAAAATGCAAAAGTGATCAAACATCAGGCAGAAAGGATGAGAACAGAGAAATGGGCTGTGGTCAGTACCTGCAGAACCTCTCCTTTATAGGGGTTGTCTTGATAATTGCCTCTCATTTCGTTGCCTGTTCCATTTGCACAACAGCAGCTGAAACTGATTCACAATCAGTGTTGATCCTAACTGGACAGGCTGATTTCACAGAAGTGTGATTGACTTGGAGTTACATTGTGTTCTTGAAGTGTTCCCTTTATTTTTTGAGCAGTGTATAATGTAAACATATTTGTTGTTGATGTCCCTTTATATCCCAAGTGATATCTGTGTCCTGTAAAGTGATATATATTGGTATGGCATGCATATAGTCCGTGGAAGTTAAACTCCAATAGTGAAATTTGTCAATGCACATGTAGTGAAAATATCAATATGATTGATATTTTATGGTAGCATATGCTTGGACATTACTTGTTACGTCTGCAAGCTAATCCCTATAGGTCCTGGCTCCAGGGTGGGAGCCTGGTGTCAGGGTTGGTTGTAGAGGACTCAGGTGCAGGCAGAGGACTCAGTTAACCAAGTGAGTTTTATTGCAACCAGAACCCAAACAGAACAAAATAAAATCAAGAAAACCAACTATCAAACAGTCCAGATAACTTACAAACCCCAGGGGAAGTAGAAAATTTTACATAAATTTTGTTAATATGATTTTAAAATTTTTCATAGGTCAACAGTACAATGTGGGCAAATTTTACCCCCTTTCATGTTGTTCGGGACAACAACGTCCTCTAACTTTAACCGTTAAAAATATATCAGATAAATATTTTTTGAATTTTTTTTGCATAGACGTTTTAATTAACTTCAGTTCTAATCAAAAGTAGTGGAAAAAAAATCATTTAAAAAAATGATTTATTTGGGAAGTAAAACACATGGACACACACAAGGGAGACAAGACTTTCAAAATAAAACTAGAAACAAGACAGAACCAAAGCAACATCACACAGACAGCCAGAAACACAGAGAATACAAAAACTACCAAATAACAAAGAAACTCAGAACGTAATTACAAACAGGAAAAGATAAATAACCAAAAAAATTAAAAATAACAAAAAAAATATAATCATGACACCTAAGTACTTTCCTGGGTGAAGGAAACTGGATTCTTTGTTGTAAGTTTAAGTCTGTCAGAATTGCTCTTAATCTGGCCCAAATCTATAGGATCAATTCCAAAAAAACACAGTTTGTCTTCTGTTGGAGCAAGAACCCTAACCCTTATAAAGTAATTGGAATTGTAATGTATCCAATCCTGCAAATTTGTAATCTTCAGACCTGTGAGTACTACACAGTGTTGCTGAGTGTTGCAGTGCTGACTGATTTTTTTTTAGGCATGTGAAGGTGAGCTCTTACTTCCACAGCAAACACCCCACCGTGCAGCTGATGCTTTTGTACTGTTCTGTCCTGCTGTCATGGATCAAATCCAGCTGAAAAGCTGTGAGACATCCCAGAGGCTTAGTGTGTAAGACAACATCTCTTGTCTCCTTTGTCTTTTGTTCTTATTTATTTTTTCCTTTCTTGCAGTGTTCTTTTGTGTCATTGTTCCACTTATTTCCAAATTGCTCGACTCATCCTAGCCCTCCTTTACTCCTCTCTCCTCTCCCATCTCTGTTCTACTGAAGGGAAAACAGGTAACAAGACATTAGCATAATTGGTTCTGGAACTGTTCCTCTATTTCTCCATCATCTGTTCATCATTTTTTAAACTATTGAGATCAAGATCCTGGATCTGCTCTGGATCACCTGGCAGGCATCTCCCACTCTTGACCAAATCACACACAGTAATGCTGGTTAGACATGATGCTTAACATTCGCTGTGATGAGAGCTCATTCATGCAAGACTGTTCACGGTGCCTGTTTCACATCCGAAGTGCTGCCCCGTCTCCGATGAGGCTTGCCAGTTTGGCTCATTTTGGAGTGTGTTTTGCACGTGTGTGTTCATGCTGGCGTGGCTCTAAAATGAAGTGAAACCGACTGTGAAGAGATGACTGAGGATGCCAGGAAAGTGTGTCAGAGTTTGTGTGTGTGTGGCTGGATGACAAGATTCAAGCACTAGCAGAAAAGCTTCTCATATACATGACAAGAGTTGTGTCTTGTTGCTCTACCTAGCTAATTACTTACCATCTGCACATACGTACAGCCTATAGAATGTAATCATCATCTCTTCTAGGCTGGACTATTGTAATTTATCATTATCATATCTCTCCTGTTCTAGTTTGTCTTCACTGGCTTCCAGTCAAATCCAAAATAGACTTCCAAACTCTCCTGCTTACGTACAAGGCTCCTAATGGCCAAGCGCCATTACACCTGCAGGATCTAATAGTCCCATACATTCCCAATAGAATATGTGATGACCAAACAATAAAATTCAGCCAGATGTGGATGGTGTACCAGAAATTTAGCTCACATGTTGTATTGGGTGATTTTCTTCAATAGTAGAAGTAGTAAAAGGCACAACAGCCAAAGGTCACTGACCTAAATTAGTTCTGGACCAGACCGACATACATACTGTACACACACTATAAATTAAGTTGAAAACAACTGCTGTATGAATCACTGAGAATGATTTATTACCTGCTGTTTACTGTTTTCCAAAAGGAAGCTAAAGCCTTGTGTTAATTGGAGCTCAGTGGGATAACGCAAGCAAAAAATGAATCCTCAATGAGGAATTAGCATGGAAAGATATACAGTAAAGCATGAGGCCCTCCTTAGAGGAGCAAATGGGGATTCAGAGGAATCCAAATCAAAACTGAACTGTGTGGCCAAATAGCAGACGGACCGTGAGCCAAAACAGATTTTGTTGGGATAAAAAAAAAAAACAATTACGTGTGAGAAGATTAGAGAGGACAATTAGCAATGAAATGATGCTTTTATTCAGTGACATTAGCAACAACAAAGAAGTCTTGTGGCTGTTTATTTAGCATAATAAAGGCTGCGCAGAGTGAGCCAAATAATGTGGGCTGGTCAGACAAAAGCAGTCCATCAAAACTCATTAAAGCTGAGAATGAGGCGCATTAGGAATGCTTAGTTGTGTTGTTGGAGCTCTAAAAGTAAAGGATGTTGTAAATGTGAAGTGTGTACTTTCAACAATATGGTTTGCATTCTGCACAGCAGCTGATCCCAGGCGTTTTTTTTATGGCATTATTCCCGCAGCAATAAAACTTCAACAGTTGGCCTGGTGTTTGCTCTAAGCCACCACCTGTAGATGGATACAAGAGGTCAGGAGGCTAATGTCAGCCATATAGGTGCATAGGTTGACACAGTAAGTCTTGTCAAAAGGACAAGGATAAAGTGCTCTGACGATCCCTCTTTGTCTTGGAGGAAGCGGAGGTCTCATGAAAACTTTATTATTTATCTTCTTCCTTGTGCCTAAAACAGAAAGAAGGAAATATTGAGCAACACCAGGGGGAAAAAAGAATGAAAGAGAGGACAAACCGCTGCAATAAAAGTGATGTATGAGACGTCACTCTGTGATTGGCTCCATACATCACCCTCAAAACATGTCTGCACGCACACATGCTCGCTGAAGTCCCGTCTGCCTGTAGGCTAATAGATGTGAGATAAAATAAGAACTTTGCAAATATGGGATAGAGCAATCCTTTATTGGGCTCTACTTGAACCTCCACACACACACACCTGCTCACACACATTTTTTTAATATCTAAAATGGAACTGTTCTAAAGCTGGAAGTGGAGGAGCATAAGCAGGTGGTGACTAACTGCTCTGATTGATGTGTCTATTAGTGGTCGCTAAAGCTTGATGCTTCCAAAGACACTTATGAACCTCTCAAAGGTTTCAAATAGGCACTCTGTGTGAGCTCACTGCTGATGAACAAGATGAATCCTTCCTTTTATGTTTGCCATTAAACCAACCAGATCCTTCACTTCATTGTTGTTTTAACTATTTACATAGGCTGGCCAGTCATACACATTAACTCTACCAAAATTCTCTCAGTGCAATGGGTCTAGAATCCTTCCCATTCACAGCCAGTTCCACTCGGGACAAACCAGTCGTAATCCAGAGGCAGGCTTTGTGTGATGACTGGCTGCCTGCAATATTACAGATTTGCTAATAACTCAAGTTTTCTAGCCGTCATAGTCTTGGCCCTCAGATCCTTCTGCTGCCTTTTTGTCCTGCTTTTAACATCAACTTTTTGGACAAAACGTCGCTGCCAAATATGTCTCAACCATTGACAGGTGCCATGGTAACCAGATAACCAGTGTTATTCTCTTCACCTGTCGGTGCTCTGAATGTTATGTCTGGTCGGTGTACATTCGTTAGTCGTTACATGTGTGTGCATTGACTGCCAGTGCAGGAGCCGGTAAATGTTAATGTATGTTTCCAAAGACACTAAAGCTGCTGCATGATTTATTTATTTATTTATTTATGCACATTTGTTTTCCTTACATACAAATAAATAAAAAAATCATATACAGAAGTGGGTTCATGTTTATATGTTGTTGTAACATTTCTATTCTATTCTATTCTATTCTATTCTATTCTATTCTATTCTATTCTATTTAAGCACTGAGGGGGCAACATAATTAACCTAATATTAAAGCCATATTGCGGTAAATTTGTTGCTGAGGTTTGTTGGTTTGATTTGTAACCAGGTCAAAGAATGTGCTTCTACCTCTTATAATCAAGGCAGCTACTAATCATTTTTACAGTCCGGTGACATTCTGTTAGGTGTCCAGCAGGGGTAGCTACATCGTTGGTTTTATTAGGGTGCCTACCTGCGTCGGCATGTGTGACGTCACTAGAATGCGACTCTCGCTCGTCCGCATGACAGAGTGGTGAAACACGAGGCTACTCAGGGAAAGAGAAGCAGCTGGGTGACTCACGTAGTGGATTCTGACGTTCTGTGTTGGTGTGAGTATTTAGGTAAATGTTAATCACCTTGTCTGTATTATTGAGTTAAGTTTTGTTTCAGTTGCCGACTATTTGTTTGTTTGTGCAGAGGGGAGACTGTGCTGTCCAGCGTGCCCTCGGTTGTTAGCTTTCGTCAGTGGCCAGAATGCCAATTGCCAAGTTCACCTTTGGAGATCGAGTTCCAGTGTTTCTAGTATCTAATACACTATTTCTGTGGTTAAATTAAATTCATTAAAAAGATTTTAAAAAAAGCTCTTTGACATGGTTTGCAGTACAAGATTAACCAAATAGTCAATCCTAACATATTTTGCTACTGTTAGTAGTGAAGTAGTAGCAGTAGTGACTGTATACTTCAAGATTTTTGCTAAAGACATTGTCATTTAATTTTAATTTTAACTTCCACACTTTTTTTCCAAGATGCACTTGGGGGTTATTTAGCAGGACGTTCCATGTTTATGTGCTTTACTGCTGATTAGCAGTAATGTAAACCAGAAAACATTACAAACTTCTCTCATGCTGAGAGGCAGTGCTGCTGGCGGTGGGTCCAGGCGGCGGTGGCAGCAGTGGTGGTGATATCGGCGGTGACTCGGTGAAGACACTTGAAGTCTCCCGTCCTGCTGGCTTTGCCCTTGGCGCTGACAGCGCTGTTGCCCCTGCACTTGAAAATGTCAGCTGCTTGTGTGTCTGTTTGTGTGCGCCAGCAGCATGGAGACAGTCACGATGACAGGGTCAACAAGGAGGGAGAGCACTGACACTGACATCACTCGACCTCGGATGGCCGCTCTACACACACACACACACTACACACACAGATCCACTCATACATGTGTGCTTCTAGCTTAAACTCACTGAGTTACATAAGATAAAAAACTGGAAATTCAGATATGATTTTCAGTTAGGTTGCATATTATTGTGTTCATTTCATCAACTAGTAAAATAGTATTTCAAGTGGTTTATCATGAGTTGGGATGTGCCAAGAAACTCACTGATACTTCGACTAATAATAAAGGTCCCGGTGATTTCAGGTAAACCGCTTCGGCTTTGACAATAATTATAATATTATTTGCAAAGGTACACTTCATTCCCACAGCAGCTCTGTTGGATGCAGTCAGAACATTTTCAGTCAGTCAAATTAAACCTGCAGATAAAAAGAAAGTGGAAGGATTTAGAGGCTCAGGATAAGTTTTGTGTGCTGAGGAACATACAGACAACGCCACAGCTGAGGCGATATGGGGCTGCCTGTTCGTGTTAAAGGTCTGTCTCACTTTACATAATTTAATTCCACATATTTGAATTCCATTTAAGGCTATTTGTCCAAGCTTTCTGCTTGGTTGCTCCGGAGACTCCTGGAGGCTAAAGAGGTCGTCACGGGTCGGTGAGTGGCACCCAGTCCGCATACCTGAAAGGGAAAAGGCTCTCTGAATCTCATGTGGCAGAACAGACTGCTGAGGGCCGAACAGAGCAGAGGATAAAACTAAGTGCGGCCCAACAATCCTTTGGCAGTTGCCTACCACTGACTGAAGAGTGTATTTTATTTAATTCAATTTAACTTTTGATTTTTAGTGTGAAGTCAGTCCGGGGGTTCTGATGGCAAGAAGCACCAAACAGTAGCTCCAAATAAAGTGCAGCAGAGTACAGTACAGGAAGTGTTAGAGGTGAAGTTTCCTGCTCTTAAAGTGGTCCCTTAAAATGTTACCACTTAAAGATGTGGTCAAATATATCATTACAGCTGACTTTGTCAATATGGCCCACATTTATTACACTTCGTGTCCTTGCTGCTGCACTCTGACTGTCTGAGCTCGTGAAGAGATTCTGTACTCCTGCTGTAACGGAGATGGGTTTAAAAAGGTGATAGATTGTACTCAGTAAGAAGTTTCACCCAACAGTGAGAACTCAGGTGCAGGCACAGCTGCTTTAATGGGCTATAGCGTGAAGTTATCATCATGCTTATCATTGTTAATGGACTTTATATGGAGAGAGAGACAGATGGAGAGGGACTGCATAGACACATTAATGTCCTCCTCTTCATTATTTAACCTTGACCTACCTATGGTCCTCCTGAGGTAACCATAGACACAGTAATGCACACACACACACACACACAGAGTAACACACACGTGCACGTGCTAAAAAGATGGATTCTGTAGAGGAGGTCATTTATAATTAGTTGCACAGCACGACACAACTCACAGCATCCACTGCATGCACAGGCACAATCAGTATTCAAGGCAATCAAGTAATCACATTTTTAATAATGCATCTCCCACTGGGGGATAGTGTACAACAGAGTAGGCCGAATATTAGATAATAAGCAAAAAACTAAAACATGAATAAAAAGGCGACCCATTATGTGCCCGTTTCACTAGTGCATTATTCTTCTAATAGCAGTTTTTTTTACTGCACAGCGGTGTGTGTGGCTGTCAGAGAGTGACAGCTCTATATCGTGACTCCAGTGGTGAGGCAGGTTGCCTCAAAAAGCCCGGAGAGAGCTGCAGGCTAATGCTCAACAGCAGCAATCGACACCGGAACTACAGAGCTCACCAGGGCAGCAGGCAGATCTGTGAAGAGTCAGGTTGTTACGCTTCATGGTTGAGTCCAAGCTAAGGTGTCTGTCTCAGACAGAGAGCTCACACCTGCACTTTATCGCCTGTGCCATTGTGGCAGATGCACCCAGACGCAGAAGTTTTGTTTTTACTTTACAGTTTAGTTTCACAAATCACACTGTTTGGTATCACTGTGTTTCTCTTGGTGAGGTCAGCGCTGCTAGCTTTCTTAACACCTAATTGTGATGCCACATTGAAGCACCACTGCAACCTTGCACCCTTACTAAGCCCTTTGTTGATGTAATACACAGTGGACACTTTCCCTCACTCCCAATACATAGGAAGTGTGTTATAAGGTGCGCCTATCCAGAAGCTAAGAGGTCAGCAAAATAACTGCCCAGCTGTTGTCTCTGGATTATGTTGCCCCCCTACATGCATTTATTATCCTTCTTGGCCCCATGACACCCTTTTGATGTAAAACCACTCCTGTTCCACCCAAGAGACCTCCTCAACAACCCTGTTGGATTGGACCAGACCCAGCCCAGGTCCCTTGGTCTCACCCTGGGACCTCTTTGTGCTGCAACCTGCTGATCACTTGGTCAACCTGTACCCTCCACATTCTCCCTGTTTGAACATCCACCTTTGTGCTTCTAAACAGTTGGCCTCTTCTAAACAGTATTTGTACCCAATACTGACAGACTTTAGAAGAAGCTACAGAGAGTTACCAGAGAAGTAGTCAGTCAGAGAAGCAGCCATTTCCTGACAGAAGCAGCAACTCCATCCATCCTGCAGGCTGCTGATAGGAGGTCCTTCAGACTGTCAGAGACTATATTATGCGCTGATATGTGAAAGGTTTGTCTGGTTTATTGTTTTTGATTGATAGCAGTTTATTTGAACGCAGTCCAGCAGTACAGTGCAGGTCTCTTCACCGGAGGTGTGATATTTCTTGAAGAACAGCTGATGACTTGGATGACATTCTGCAACAGTAGCTCTTTTGAGGTCAGGGACTTCCAAGATTGGCTAATGTGTTTCAAAATCTCAGAAAGGAAAATATAACTCAACTAGGGCATGACCAGAACAAGTGTGTCAGACCTACAGGGGATGGTGGATGCCCGCTGAAGACGGGGCTAGTCTCTAGGTAAATGTAGGTCAAAAAGTTGTATCCCCACGTGTGGGCTGAGATCCTTCTCAGGGGAACTGTGGGGGTTTGTATAGCGTCATATGGAGTTAGATCCTTTAATTTAAAAGAGTAAAAAAATGGAACAGATTCAGAAAACTTGCAAACCCTGAGATATCTTTTATTCTAAATCAGAGTGGTTGTTGGAAGCAGCCTATTTTCTTCTTAGCCTCTCCTTCTTTGATTTCACACACTTTTACTTGATCATTTTTAAGTTGAATATTATATGTACAAAATTGTTATAAAGACGACATTCCAAAGGTTGAAGCGACTTGTAAAGTTTTCTTGAAAACGTTTCACTGCTCCTCCATGCTCTGGATCAAATATAGAGCTCTAGAGAGCTTGGCTGATTCACCCAGCGATGCCATCCTGTGACAGAAAAAAAAAGCTCATACGGAGTCAGCTGTGGGGATCCTCGGAGAGCGGCAGCCATATTTATTTGACCTTTATTACATGACCACTTTGGATTACAGATGTTTTTAGGATCTTTGTATTAAGAAGACTATATAACATACATATATAACATTCTGTGATATATTTGATCATCATGATCATGCATTTATAATTGATTTGTCATTTATGTCTGTGCATTTTCTGCAGCAGCAGCAGCAGCAGTTTTAAATCTCGGCGCAGCATATTTCCAGTGGAGCTTCGTATGTGTGTCACACAGCCTCCCTGTCCTCTCTTTCACCCCAAAAAACAGAAATACTCCCCCTTCATCTAGCTCTTCCTCTCTCACCACCCTCTATCTCCCTCCGCCTCCATCCCGCTTTGATCCGCCCCTGCAGCAATGCTGAAAGATGACAGAGCGAGGAAGGAGAGAGTGGAGAGGGAGGGAGAGAGGAGAGAAAGACATGACAGCTCCTCAACAAGTGCGGAGCATCCGGAGAAAAAGAGGAAAGTGCTATTCTGATGATGAGCTTCTCGCCATGGGAGGAGGAGGAGGAGACATATGCAACATCAAGAGGGGCTGGAACTGTGCTAAGTATGCTCTCCTTTTACACACACACACACACTGTGCTAACCGCCTGTGTTTACTCCCAGTCTGGATTGTCAACAGCGTCTGTTGCCATCTGCCCCAATCGACACTGATGCCGACTTGTAACAAATTCAACAATAATCAGTCGGAGAAAAATGAATGTTCAGACTTTCCTGCAGCTTACACACTGATGGATCTCACTGTCAACAAAAACACAACAGCTGATCCTCCTAACACTGTGTATCACATACAGTATCCTATGTTGAATCAGGAAGTGAGCCATCAGAAGATGGCATGTTCATTTAATACTTACTACAACAAACTGTGTAAAAGTCATCTCATCAACCAAAATGCTACCTAGCTGGGAACATCCCATCACAAAAGCTCCCTGTTGCCCCCAATGGTAAAGGTGCTAGATCTGGTCTCATGCCTATGACGCAGAGTGTAAGTGGATGACACATCCTCAATTTTTAGCCAAACAATTCATATCAGGAATAACTAAATGGAGAGATTTTCTGTAGACATGTTTATTTCTGCTGTAAAGTTGGACATTTTTAAAATGGTCTATGGAAATTGACTCGCTGTTTGTACCGCCCTAAAGTGGCTACTGCAGCTTACTTGCTGGCTTCCATGTGTGCAAGGCTTAATTGTGCATTTTGTTACATTAAGTTCACATTTGTGTTTTTTTTTTCTTTAGAACACAAAAAAGATTGTATAATTCAATTCACACGCATACACTGCTCTAGGCTGTGAATATGTAGGGCAATAGATATGTATTGTATTTTTCCATTAATAAACACTGATCCTATAATGTCCTACAAAACATCTTACAAAGGTTATTATTACGGTATATTACAAAGGTTTCTTTGGATTTCTTCTTTGTCAATTTGTCTGATATTAACCTGTCAAAAAAATGTTTGCACTCGTATTGGTTCACAAACTGTAACAAAGTGACAAATAAGCTAAACTCATTATGCAAAGTAGTGCCCAAAGGGAATCCTAATGCATTTTAAACTCATTACTATACATTAGAGCACAGGAAAGTATACCCAACATTTTTACGGGCTAATTATTTTTGAAGGGTGGCTGTATAATTATTCCTGTAGAGACTGAATAGATTGTGCAGTTGTTTGAATAATTATGATAATGTTAAATGCATAAACCGATTGTTAAAATGTGTTAATGTGTGGATGCTTTTAATGTGTTTAAAAGCCCTGTTTTTTCCACTGCTTATACAAAACTGTAACCATGATTGTATCTTCAAGAAGATATACTATGCAATTTTATTGTTAAAGCTATAGTGTAGAATCAGGGTTTTAGTTATGATCTTTAAAATTTAAAGCAAGGAAAATAATTGATTCTTTTTTTTTTACCCTAAAATAATTTCTATTGATTTCATTATTATATATGTTTTGGTAGCTGCTAGTAAAAAATGGCAGCTTGTTACTATGGTAACCAAGAACCATCACAAATCACAAACAGTGATTGTGTCTAAAACAGTGAGACATAGTAAAATTAAATGGCAAGAAAAAACATGGAACTTAAGTGCAAAAAATGCAAAATTGGTTGTGAGTGTGCCTCTACCGCCCTCTATGGGTGAGAACAAGCACTGCCGGTGTTATTTCAAAAGCTACCTTTAGCATTATATGTAACAATGGATTTGATGTGTGATGAGGTGAGAGTGAGAATGTGTTGCCATATAAGGATTCAGCTACCAGATGCTGATAGGTCAATAGGAAGTAAGAGCCCAACTTACAACTCGCATCAAGTCAGCCTCACCAAAATCAGAACGTAGAATGCTGTGAAGTGGCGCAATAATAGTGAAATATTACAAAATTATTTTTTTGAACCTATCAACTTTTTGTTTCAAAACTACATCTCAATTGCATTGCATTGTTTTTCTAAACTCTCTCACTTATGGCCCGATATAAGGCCTATCTAGCCATGGAATATGATTCCAAAATTTTTAAATAGTCTGACAGCAGCATCTCCCTGAGTTCAGAAATTGAGCGCCGGGCAAGAAGTGTTCTGCAAGCTAAGTGCTAATCCATTACACCATATCATTCTTCTACACTAACCAAGTCTGACTTTGAACTGGTTATCTCTTGCATGTGTTTACCCCAGCTCTGTGTGTCTTCCTGTGGACCCTATGTTGTCATTTAGTTGTAACAAATGTCATTTTAATTAGGCAAATCTCTAGTGTAAGTGATCTCTGATCTTATTGTGGTTAAATATTTTAACACATCAGCAACTACTGGAGAAGGTTTAAATCTGTGATGTGATTTAAGTTTTAAAGGGTTTATAGAGCTTTCATAAACCACATGCAGCCCTGACTTTCAAAACAAAACTCCTCCTCCTCGCTCTTCTTTACTCACTGCCAACTGGCATAAATAGTGCCAGATTAACACACTGGCACACATGCATTGGAAATGTTGGTACAAAGTGTGTGTGTGTGTGTGTGTATGTGTGTGTGTGTGTATGTGTGTGTGAGTGTGAGAGAGAGAATAATTGCCTGGATTTATGGGTGACAGGAACAGTTTACTGTGTCATTTGGATTTTCAGGGATGAGGGTTCACTTACCGGTGAAAGTGGCAGACAAAAAGCCTCGGAAACACACACACACTAACTTGGGATATGTAGGAGTTTCACAGCTTAGCATTTGCATGTCCCGGTGATATCTTGTGCATTGAGTATGTGGGATGGAGGAGCACTACATGTAGGAGACACACACACACATACATGCACAATTCCCAAAATCTGACTGCTGCAATGAACCTGATGTGTTCAGCGTTACTGAACGTTGTCCCACAGATGAACTCCTGCTACTGAGATTCACACTAAAGTGAGGAGAGCTTGATCAAATACTCCTATTCCCTACTGTTACACACACACACACACGTATGCACACACATGCACAGATACAAAAACAGCACATGGGACGGCAGTTGAATACTAATGTTGGACCTATTTACATTTCAAGCTGGATGACTGTCAGCACATCTCTGTTTCAGGGAGAGAGCAGGGAATTGTCAAGAACACACAGTTCTTGCCTGGCTCTTAGTTTTATTCCAACCTTTAAACCCCCAACATAATATGCGGATACACTCACATAATGAAACTTCACTCAGACTGTTTTCATCTTTCATTTTGTTTACAAATCCCCCCTGTTTACACCTAGTTCCCGTCCTCTGAGGAGCCAGTTTGGATGTCTCACTCTCTTTTCACTCACGGTTTATCTGGCACCATGCTACAGACTGACCTACTAAAAGCAGTTAGAATGGCTTTTCACTGTCTAGACCTATTCAGATATTCTCATTAGGTGTCCTTAGACTTGTAAGAAAAGTGCAACCGGTGCTATGCTCAGAGGTTATGCTCAGAAGCTACGAAAGGTTTGTGAAAGGATGCTTTTATCAGTCTGGACTCCCCACAGCATCATGACTCCACAATAAAGGTATGATCCATTAACATTATGAAATAAATAAAGCATTTTTTATGGAGTTGCTTCCATTTTTACTTGTACTACTTTTACTACACACCATGAGTTTTGAAAAGACAATCATGCTTATATCCAAGTCAGGCATCATCAGGTGAGGTATGTAACTACCTGGATCCTAAAATCAAGAATTAACAGTTAAAAAAGGTGGTCAATCCCCTATAGACATCCATGTTACAAGTCCAGTTTAACAACAGAGATACAGTTATAATCTCTTTTGATACCTTCCCTTTTTGTGAATTTTACTAACATTTATTATATTAGGACTCATACTAATATTTTTACATAAGTGTGGGTGTGACCACTTTTGAACTAAAGCTTGTGATGTTGACCCGTGAGAGCCCTCCCACCTCATGCAATTAAACCAACTCTGGAATAAATGGGACAGTCGGTAGAATCCAGCACAGGAATGGACTTCCAGGTTGCAGGCTAAGAAAAACTCCCCTTCTGGTGACACTAAACCACTAAGTGTCAACATGAGATATAACCAAGTATAACCCAAAGAAATAGGAGACCATCAAATCTGGAGATTCTCCTAAGAAGAATGGGCTAGGATTTCTCAGGAGATGTACATCTCCAATGGTGCTACTGAAAGTGATCCACCAAACAGTAAGTAATAAATCAAGATAATGACAATATTAAAGAAAACATCAATAAAGACTGGAAGGGGGTGCTAGTTTGTTTCTAGCTGCTGTTACTAGTTAAAACCTCTGCAGTAAACAGTGGTCTACGGCATGAATCTACTTAATCTGAGAACAATAGAGAGAGAGAGGCTATTATGATTCAGGAGAGCAACGCTTACTCAGAAAAAACAAAGACAAACAAGGTACATGAGAGACAAACCTTTGACAGGAAGCAAAACAACATCAAGCAGACACGTCAATCAGTTTACTGTCAATGCAGACGGAGAGTCTCCTGTGTTTTTGTTTAAAGTTTAGCTTTTGTTCATACAATTGTATCAAAGGGAGGAGTATTTCAGCTGGACTCTCGTGAGATTAATCATGGTGGAGTTTTAATCCCCATCCACAACCATGGCATGTAGGTGACATCAGAGGGGATTCAGGAGTCTTTTGGGGCCCTAACAAAAATTCAAACGGGGCACCAATATTGTTTTTTTTGTTTTTTTAATTTTCTTTGACTTTCCATGTCATTAGACATACCCTAAACTTGCATTGGTGTGTGAAGTCTGGTGGGCCCCTTCAGAGAGGTGTCTTACTGTCATTGCAAACTTTCTACTTTGTTGCTGCTGTACACTAGAGTTTGTCAGCCCTTGGGGGCCCTTGACTAGCCTGGAGTACCCAAGCACTTGTTTGCCTTGCCTGCTGAAAAGCTGCACCTCTGGGTGAGGTTTGCTGCGATCATGGAGTGCTTTGCAGTGCAAAGGGAAAGTGGGACACAAGCCCAAGACTCCTGCCTGACAGTCCACTGCAGGTTGGCGCAGACTAGAGTGCCACCTTCAAGCTATAAGTGCTTGAACTGATGTTCAGACCAATTATCTACCAGGAGCTACAGGCATGTTTTAGCTGTCAAATTCAGCTAAAAGTCATGTGTGTCCAGGTGTCAGAAGAACTTAATCTGTGTTTCCAGTTTTAAACCTTGATTATCTACTGTAGATTAAGCTCTTCTGTGATTTTATCGAACACACATTTTGTGTAGTTGCTTTTCACACACACACTTAACCAATTCCTGTTTGCATTGTAATTTGAAGAAACATCAGTTTGTCAGTGTTGATTTTTTTAATAACATGCAAGTTTTGGCATTTCTTAAAAAAAAGATGAGATTCAACTCATTAAACTGATGAGTCGAATCTCAGAAGATTTGACTCATCAGTTTAATGAGAAAAGATTGAATGGCTGTGATGTGCAGAAGAGGCCCTCTGAACACACACCATCGCAACCTCTTTCAACCAGAGAGAAGAAAACTCCTGCAGATTATCAAGTAAACAGTGGATCTTTTTGGTGAAGTGAGCCTTTAAATAAGGGGCAAAGTCAGACATTTAATAGCAACGTTAGTTTGTTTGTGTGCTGCGTTTCTCACACCTGCACCACAATTTTACATAAATCACAGAGTCAAGAATTAAGTTAAAGCAGCACAGCCTCCCTCTCCATCTATCTCTCTCTCATGCTCTCCGTTATTTCTTGTTCCACTTATCCACAGCGTTGCCTGCAGCTACTCATCTGAGAACAGAGCAGAGAAAATGAGGGAATCAACTCCAAAGTGGAGGAGGATGATGTGTAAGAACAATCATTGTGCCAGGAGGCATGATAAGCCTTTTGAATAGGAGGTTCATTTATGGAAGTTCTTAACCCTGTTGCATTTCTCTCTCTCTCTCTCTCTCTCTCTCTCTCTCTCTCTCTCTCTCTCTCTCTCGCTTGTTGTTTCGCTCTCAGAACATCAGCAGGTTGTTTGCAGACTGTCAGACAATGAGTTCACCAACTGAAGGTGTCACAGCTCGGTCAAGAGACATTTTAATCAGACGTTCACACACACACATAGAGGTATTGAGTCAAACATTTGGCCAGCAGGAATCCGGCACTCATGGCTGACTAGAATTAGAAATGTGGCCTGTACTGACGAGGTAATCCGTGAGCTAAACACAGTCCTGCACTGCCCTCTTTAGGTGCATACATGAAGTGACGAGGAGTCAGTATCTGTCAGCAGGCTGCTGTGCTATGAAGATAAACAGTAATCACCCCGAGCAGGAATGTAACACTAATTTGATGTATATAAATATACTCTGTTTAACCCTTAAAACCCATATAATTATACTTTCCACAGTAGAAAGCCAGAAGTTCAGCCCAAACAATGTGCAGAATCTTTACAACATGAATGCTGGTTGGATAGGATGCAATCCTGGCTTCCCAGAGAGACTGATCAATGCAAAATCTTTTGTATTTTACATTTTCTTACAGTTTTTTCTGATTGCTTAAACACTAACAATGATTCTTATAGCACAATTTCTAAAACTATTAATAGTTTTAACAAAATCACTCACTGAGTTTGCAAAACTAAAAGCAAAAAAACTGCTTTACACTCAATTTGCACTTTTGTAACACACAATTTGCAATTGTATAAATATAATCAACTTCACAGCACTCTTTTTGCTGAACTGTAAACACAACTCACTGCTTTACACACAACTTCCAAATGATCAACACACTCCTAGTAAAACTACACACATTTATGGCTGGTATTTACACTATTTTGCCAACTGTCTGGCTACACTGTCACATGTGAGAACTGTTTTACATCATTAGTTCACTTTGCAATCAGCATGAGCTCTGTAAATAAGACACAGGTAAGCTTCAGTGTGGAGAACAATGGAGGGAGAAGGAGACTGAGAAGAGAGAGAATTAAAGGAGGAACATGAGGAAGAGGAGGAGGACAAAGACTAGGACGTGAATTTAGAGGAAGAGGACGAGGAGGTGAAGAGGAAGGAGGAAGAGTAAGAAGAAATAGAATTACTGATGTCATCGGAGCTACAATAGTGGATCATGTGATCAACCATGGAATGACCCTGAGGGAAGCTGGACAACGGGTTCAGCCTGAGCCGCTACACTGTAGCAAGCATCATAAGGACATATTGATGAGAATGGGTTAGTACAGTTCCCTCACACTAAGTTTTGTAGCTGTACCATACTCTAATGAGAAAAACAACAATACTGTACATGTAAAACTGAAACTGTTACTCCACAGAATTACTAGACATCCAGCATCTGGAAGGTTCTATAAACACACAGGGATTCAAATTTCAAGTATGAATGTTTATTCACACACATCAAAACAAACACAAGAAAACATACAATTTCACTGAAAGAGAGAGAAAATCAGTCTTGTCGTCTCTCTGGGTCCGGCCACAGAATTTCATCATCTCATGCAATGTCTTCTAGTCCAAGGCACCGGGGAACATGTCTCCTGGAGTGCCGTATCCAGGCCTGACATGATGCCTGGTCCATATCCTCTCATGCCTCCTTCCAGATGCTGGATGTCTAGTAATTCTGTGGAGTAGCAGTTTCAGTTTTACATGTACAGTATTGTTGTTTTTCTCATTAGAGTATGGTACAGCTACAAAACTTAGTGTGAGGGAACTGTACTAACCCATTCTCATCAATATGTCCTTATGATGCTTGCTACAGTGTAGCGGCTCAGGCTGAACCCGTTGTCCAGCTTCCCTCAGGGTCATTCCATGGTTGATCACATGATCCACTATTGTAGCTCCGATGACATCAGTAATTCTATTTCTTCTTACCCTTCCTCCTTCCTCTTCACCTCCTCGTCCTCTTCCTCTAAATTCACCTCCTAGTCTTCGTCCTCCTCCTCATCCTCCTCTAATTCTCACTCTTCTCAGTCTTCTTCTCCCTCCATTGTTCTCCACACTGAAGCTTACCTGTGGCTTATTTACAGAGCTCATGCTGATTGCAAAGTGAACTAATGATGTAAAACAGTTCTCACATGTGACAGTGTAGCCAGACAGTTGGCAAAATAGTGTAAATACCAGCCATACATGTGTGTAGTTTTACTAGGAGTGTGTTGATCATTTGGAAATTGTGTGTAAAGCAGTGAGTTGTGTTTACAGTTCAGCAAAAAGAGTGCTGTGAAGTGGATTATATTTATACAATTGCAAATTGTTTGTTACAAAAGTGCAAATTGAGTGTAAAGCAGTTTTTTGGCTTTTAGTTTTGCAAACTCACTGAGTGATTTTGTTAAAACTATTAATAGTTTTAGAAATTGTGCTATAAGAATCATTGTTAGTGTTTAAGCATTCAGAAAAAAACTGTAAATGCACTGATCACAGTTATCTGCCCAAGACACAACATCTGACATAAAATCATGTTTGCCATTGCAAAATTCTGCCATTTAAAATGACACCACATCACCAACATATGCCACCCGGCCAAACACCTCATTGGTTAATTGTCACCACTTCAATCGGGAACTAAGCGCTACAAAAAGACACAGGTGATCTCCCAACTTGAGCATTTCACTGTTGCCTCTGTCATCTGGACATTTAGACTGGAGCACAGGTATGTAACCAAAAGTCTTTGACACTGTAGTACACCCTATGTCTTATTGTGGTTGTGTGGCATCTATTCACTTCATGAATGGCTGTCATACACTACGCTACTGTACAAGTTGTGTACAGTTTATTCTACTGTGTGGTAAATATCTTTAGGCTGCATTGTTCAAGCCGTGTATTGTTTGTCTTTCTAAAGGACTGAGAGATGTGACCGTGGTGGAGGAAGGGGCTAACTGTTCACTGGGGTACAGGAAGCCATTGCTATAAGCTATTGTAAACATGGTTTTGGAAAATAAAGAAATCAGATTACATTACAGTTTTTTCTGATTGCTTAAGCACATTTCTGTAACTATTGGCTATTTGTGCAAAACTCTACACACAAATAAAAAACTTTACACCAAATCAGCAAAACATTGTAGATCTCTTGCAAAAGCTAATACATCTTGCTTAACTCTTCAAACCTTTGTAAAAATGGTATTTTTGTACCACACAGTTAACACAAACCATCATATTACTAAGCACACAATGTGCCAACTACACACTGATGGTATTAACTGAAAACACATCTGGCTTTTGCTTTCTCTGTGCATAAGGTCTGTCCATGTGAGGTCAAACTTTTGTCATAAATAGTTCTATAAACACACAGGGATTCAAATTTCAAGTATGAATGTTTGTTCACACACATCAAAACAAACACAAGAAAACATACAATTTCACTGAAAGAGAGAGAGAGAGAGAGAAAATCAGTCTCATTTTCTCTCGGGGTCCGGCCACAGAATTTCATCAACGTCGCATGCAATGTCTTCTAGTCCAAGGCACCGGGGAACATGTCTCCTGGAGTGCCGTATCCAGGCCTGACATGATGCCTGGTCCATATCCTCGCATGCTTCCTTCCAGATGCTGGATGTCTAGCAATTCTGTGGAGTAACAGTTTCAGTTTTACATGTACAGTATTGATGTTTTTCTCATTAGAGTATGGTACACCTACAAAACTTAGTGTGAGGGAACTGTACTAACCCATTCTCATCAATATGTCCTTATGATGCTTGCTACAGTGTAGCGGCTCAGGCTGAACCCGTTGTCCAGCTTCCCTCAGGGTCATTCCATGGTTGATCACATGATCCACTATTGTAGCTCTGATGACATCAGTAATTCTATTTCTTCTTACCCTTCCTCCTTCCTCTTCACCTCCTCGTCCTCTTCCTCTTCCTCCTCTTCCTCATGTTCCTCCTTTAATTCTCGTTCTTCTCAGTCTCCTTCTCCCTCCATTGTTCTCCACACTGAAGCTTACCTGTGTCTTATTCACAGAGCTCATGCTGATTGCAAAGTGAACTAATGATGCAAAACAGTTCTCACATGTGACAGTGTAGCCAGACAGTTGGCAAAATAGTGTAAATACCAGCCATAAATGTGTGTAGTTTTACTAGGAGTGTGTTGATCATTTGGAAGTTGTGTGTAAAGCAGTGAGTTGTGTTTACAGTTCAGCAACAAGAGTGCTGTGGATTATATTTATACAATTGCAAATTGTGTGTTACAAAAGTGCAAATTGAGTGTAAAGCAGTTTTTTTGCTTTTAGTTTTGCAAACTCACTGAGTGATTTTGTTAAAACTATTAATAGTTTTAGAAATTGTGCTATAAGAATCATTGTTAGTGTTTAAGCAATCAGAAAAAACTGTAAATTCAAAGTCACATCATCCAAAACAATACAATAATCAACAATGTTCATCGAGTCAGCCTGTGCACATTGGCTCACATTCTCCAGAGAAACAAATTAGAGTGAAGCACCTTTATAAGGTGCCTTTTGAGAGAAACTCCAGAAGAAACAAAGGGCTCCAGCGGGCACATGTGGAAATGAGTACAATATTGACTTCAGGACACTATATGCAACATTGTTTCCCAGTTCATTTATTTGTTTGCAACACCATGTTGATTGATTTTTGTTCTTTGTTTTCAGAGAGTACTAGAAATGGATGCTCATTCTATCCCATGGGAGTTTATCTTTATAGATGAGGCAGGGTTCAACTTGGCAAAGACCAGGAGAAGGGGAAGAAACGTCACTGGCCACAGAGATCATAGAAGTTCCTGGTCAACGTAGTGGGAACATCACAATGTGCGCTGCCATCTCAAATAAGCACGGTGTGATCCACCATTATGCCAACTATGCCTATATGTATATAACACAGCTCACATTCTCACATTTCTGGACAGACTTCACACCAGAGCGTCTGAATGATGCAGACCTTCTACGAAACGGATATGTTGTTGTATAGGTCAATGTTAGCTTTCATCATGCAGCCCCAGTTCAAAACTGGTTTGCTGACCACCCATCATTTCTTGTGTAATACCTCCCACCACTCCACATTTCTGAACCCCATAGAGGTGTTCTTTTCAGCATGGCGGTGGAAGGTATACGACCGTCAGCCCTATGTGCGCATGCCTGTTGTGCAGGCAATGGAAGAGGTAATGACATGACATAGGTGCAGTTCAGGGATGGATAAGGCACTTCTTCCCTCGATGTCTGGCAATGGAAGATATTGCCTGTGATGTGGCCAGATCCAGGTGTGCGGCAAAATGCTGTCTAATTTTCGGGTCTATTTTTTTTTTTGTATTTATTCTGCACATGTTTTTTCCATTACAGTTGACTGATTGTTACATTATTGTTTAGAAATTTTCTTTATTTTATGACTTGCTATTTTACCTTATTTTATATTTCTAACCTGTTTCTGAGCATGCATGGAGTACCTGGAATGTAAGCAATTTAAGCCCTGGGAAGTGTTTCTGATTCTGATATATTTGTCGTGTTATGTTGTTATGTTGTGTCGTGTCATGTCGTGTTATGTCATGTGATATGCTATGTTTTATTATGTTGCATTGTGTTCTGTTCCATTGTATTTTGGCTAATTATATTGCCCTACGCTGTGCAATGGCAGTGCTATATGATGTAGTGCCAGGTAACAACATTAGTAGGTGGATAGAGGTACTTTGAGTGGAGAATGTTTATGCTGCCAAAATTAAGAATCATGTAATTTCATTGCATTAATACAGCACAAAGCATTAATTAATTACGAAATTATCATACATATTATAATTACAAATATAATGCAAATAAAAGTAATGTTAAGGCATCAGTTTATGTACAATACTTTCAGTATAAAAGTGTAAAACATGAAGTTTGGACAAAATATTGCACTAAATAGATTTTTTTTTAAATAGATCAGTGGGGAAAAGGGTTTCCGTCATAGATAGAAAAATGCCACTTTTATTACTTCAATTACTTTAATGCTGGGAGGCTCCCAATACAAGGCCGTGAGGTCATGCAAGTAGAAAGCAACACCCGACTGCCATTAAAATTGGTCTCGGGGTTAATTATGCACAGGGTTTGAATCTGGTTACCGTAATTATTATATTAAATATTATATTATATTATTTATGCTGCATTGCAGTTGACAATATCAGCCACACGGTGTCAGTGCTACACAGATGAGAAAGCAGTATGAATGTGCTGCCAAAGGATCCTCCCTGGCAACAACATTTTATCCAAAGTGTAAATCAACATGTTCACACCTTAACAGCTAGGGGTGAAATGAGGATGAAAGTGAACCTACATTTTAGCTTCAGGTCAATACACAAACTTTGCAAAACCTTGACTGAAGATCGTCTAAAGATGAAGAGCTCAGAAAGAAAAATAATCCAGGAGGAGAGAAAGAAGCTGGAAACACTTCCCTGGTTGCCATGGAAACATACCTGCTCCTGACTACAGCATCATCTGTGCGCACAGAGACAGTAGTCTGTCTGATGTGGAAGAAACAGACAGACAGAGAAGGACAAAGAGTGCATTTCAATAGTTTCCATCACGTTCCACACAATTCCCAAAAACACTGATCAAAATTCAGCATCCTGTTTAAAGACATTCAGCTTTGTATTATCCCAAGACACTCAGGTTCAAGGGAATACCTCACATTCCAAACAAGCCCTTAGCATATAGCCTACAATTTGACGGAGCCTATACTGGAACTCACCACACTTGTGGGTGTGGGTGGACCTGAATTCAATAAGCTGATTTACTGATTTGTTCAGGTTTAAACAGTCAAGCCATGGAATTTCACTACTAACCTTGAGCTTTGCATTCTTTTTCATACATTTATTAATAATGCAGGTTTGTAATTTAAGCAGCTATAAAAGGAACCACACAGGTAGTGATTCAATCATGTGTTAATTCTACAATTTAGCATTAAAGCTACAAAGTTTAGCATTGATTTAACCCTTGTATTGAAATTAATGCTACAGAACCAATAAGATATTTTCCATTGGCAATATTTGTACATCTTTACTGCCCAGTATTTTCACAGTGATGAGATTTATGGTTGTGTCTCATTGCAATATGATGACCGGTTGTAACAGAGAGACACAATATTGAATCATTCACAACCCAGCTCATCCCAAAATTTGTAGGAGATTTTGAAAACTCAGTGAGAGTCAGCCAGATTTCGAAAGTAAACACACGGCCCTTTCTTTCAGAGCTCACCCCGAAGCCACGCCTCCCAATCACATGGACGCGCATTACCTGAAGATGACCTGCGGTCTGTGACTTCGGCCATCATGCACGTACCTCTCTGGTGCGCGCAGAGCAGGAAGAGAGTGACAACCAGCCAATACTCCGCGGAGGGTCGTCCCGGAGGATTGGCTGATGTTTTCAGCGTTTTATAGCTTCCACTGATGATTAATAGTCTTCGTTTTAACTGCCGAACTAATTGGTTGCTATCAGATTGAAAAGAGAAGTTACACTAATTTAACAAAAAGCGCATCCGAATGAAATCTCCTACCCTACCTTTACAACATTTGAAACAGGTGATACATTTATATATATAGTTGCTAAAAGCTAATTAGCCTAATCAAGGAGTGGCATTATCTTAATTTTTATGCACCTTTAGATCAATCATTTACATGTAGCTGTAATGTGAATTAGAAAAAATAAAAGACAATATGTCTACATGAAGTTAACTATACAGTTAAAGTAAACAAAAAGCACAAAAGATGTAATGATCGTCTCAGTAAAAGCTGCAATTGTTCCAAAGCTCTCCAGCAAAGTCTTGTAAGGTACAGCGCATGTGCTTGTATAACACCGCTCAACAACAAGGCCACACAAAATAGATTACATAAGATATAACACGACAAGATGGAAACCTAGAAAGACAAGACTGCACCCTGTGAATATTTTTTTAATCCATGTTCAGCTCTGTGTAGACCTGGATATGCATATACTGATAAGCCATAACAATATGACACCATGGGCACCATGACTGTTCTGCAGCTACCCAACAAACTGTGATGCACTGTGGTGTTCGGACACATTTCCATCAGAACCAGCAAGAACTTTTCTGCTTGTCAGTCTATTCTGTGCCTGTTGGTACTTACCTCTGGAAATCCAACTCAAACTCACAGAGACCAGACTAATTCTTCGTATAGAATTGGAAAAAAGAATTAGTCTGGCCAGGGTAGGAATCAGGTTCAGTAAAGGGTGTCATAGGTAAAGGAGTCTTGTTTGTGTGTGATGGACTGATTCAGCAGTGATGAGTTGCTATACTGTGCTGTAGTAGGCCCTTGAGCTGTATGGCAAATCTCACAATTTATCAGTCTGTAAATACGATCATGAATATGGGAATGTCAAAGATCAGATGAGAAGTCTGAACATCTTGTAAAGCTTCAAAGTAGATATGTTGAACCTCCACAGTGAAAAGATCCAACTTAGGTGATCAGGGAACTTGATAAGAATGACTCCCCAGGCACTTTTCTTTAGAGTTGTATCAGACACGGCCAGTTGGGCGAGGGCCCAGAAGCCGCACCAGGAGTCAGAGGAGAAACTACATCTCCTAGGGAGACCCTAGGCTGTCTGGCGAGTCTGTGCAGTTTGTGATGGATGGATATAATACATGTTTAGTTTTGACATCTGTAATTTTTGGTCTCTTATACCGGCAGATAAATGACTTCAACAAATTTAATCTGGTCCATAAAGTCTGTTAAATATTGCATGTCAATATAGAACAGGTTTTAAATACATCTTATTCAGGATGAAACATTTGTGTTGTTAAACTTGAAAAATATTTATGTTGTATTATGATGCATGTCATAACTTGAATCATTTTATTTTAAAAGCTGCTTTAAGGTTATACTAGGCCTATTCTTTCTTTCTTTTCTTTTTCTTTTGTTATTTTTCTTGTCATGTCTTGTTAAATTGAATATCTTTCCCCTTGGTTTGACGAAAACAAAACATGCAGCGTCATCAACTTGGTTTATAAAGTTGTGATGATGACCTGATTTTATGAAGTTGCACAGACAAAAGCAATCAGATGATGACGTATATTATAATAAACCAAATTAAGAATATAAAGTTGAACGATCCTAAATCCTTAATTTAGTCATGTTAGACTTCCACATTCACAGTGTCTGTACTGACAAACACATTAAATAAACATTGATCTTTTTTTGTAACATTTATATTTTTTGATGTTAACATCTGGCTTCAAATGTTGCACATTATATATAACTGCTGTTTTTATTTATTTATTTATATTCATCCTTATATGCCAGAGTGGAGCAGACAGGTATAAACCCTGGTCAGGAACAGGGTCACGAAGCCTGGCCTGATTATATGTTTAACAGTTCAGATTAACCTAAAACAGTGTGTCATCCTGGGTCAGTGTGCAAGTCTGAAAATGGAGTTAAGAGACAGCAAGTTTGGTATAAAGTTTATAATTTTGCATGGACCTTAGGGGGGAATTGGCTGGGTGACATGTACTTAGAGCCTCTCATGAGACGTAAGGTTATACAAATAAGCTAAAATGCATGAATTTATGATTGATTGATAAATGCATCACCTGTAACTGCAGATTATTGGATTTAATATAAACTGTAATGCTATACATGCAAGTGCTACCTGCATACCATGCTGCAGCAGTCTGCCAGGTGAGGCAGGCTAGTCTTAGTGCAGCACAGTCAATCAGATTGCTAAAATTGTACCGTATATTCTATTATTACAAATACATGATGTTTGTGCTCGCTGTAACCTATAATTGTAATGTTGCTTTATGGTCTTTTGGGACCCACTCAGAATTGAATGTTTGCATCCAACCTGAGGGCCTCTTTTTGTTTTCTTAACAGTGCTATTTCAACCGAGCCTGCTAACAGAGGCGGGGAAGTGTATGCTAAACGTGCTCGAAGGAGCAGCCATGATATCCAATAGGAAGGCGAGTCGTCGTTCGAATCAGCCAATGGCGGAAACCGAGTGTCAAGCTGCTCCTCTCAGGGCCTCGTGGAGGCGGGGCTTGTCCGTGATGACCCACCCATCAAGGCCGCGGGGTTTGGTTGCACACAGGCTGCAGTTTCAGTTTGTTTTATTCACCATTTTGAGTAGCTGAAGGTAAAAAAATAAGAATATTTGCGTTTGGAGGAGAAGTCGCTGCTGTACTTTTATTTTCACGCGCTAGCTCGGACGGTGGAGTTGTGCGTCAACCTCGCTCCCCTCGGTGTTTCGCAGAGCGGGAATCTATATTTCTTTTTTTCCCCCGTGCTTTTTTCTTCTCCCCCTTTCTTACATCCTTAACCTCTACAGTATTCCTGCAAAATGTCAAGACCAGTGAGGTAGGTGTGCTAAATCTGTCCTCTGCTCTCCCTAAGTTAATAACGACACCGTGCTGGCTGGCATCGCGGTTAACATGCACGTCTCCACCATGTTGCGTTTTATGAGCTGGGAATTTGTTTATTTCATGAAAAAATAATGGGAACGCGTGTGTGTGTGTGTGTGTGTGTGTGTTTCCCCTTCTCGTGCGTGCACCCTCTCTGTTTTCTAACATGGTTCCCAGCGGTGTGGACTGTTCGCCATGTCTTGTGGAAATACGCGCAGCCCGCCGCTGTGTCGTGTCTATCATGCTTTGAAACGGGTCCATGATGTGCATTGTTGGCTGCTATGTAGGCCAGGCGGAAAATTAGTCAGTGTGATTTAACCAGCTACGTTTTACGGCTCAGTTAAGCCAGGCCTGATAATATTTTTCCCTCTCTGACTGAGAATGAGAATATGGCTACCCATTCATCCAGGGGAGGCTCCAAACGCTAATACCCCCCTCCCCACCTAAAAGGAAAAAAAAGCTCGGCCGGAGGAGGTGGTGGTCGGCCTCAGGATTTGATCTTGTTAACCGCGCAGACTGGGCATGTCGCTGCTGTATCCGCCATTACATCGCATTTCACTCCATTTAAAGCATTCTTGTGCACTGAAGGCAGCAGATTATCACGCAGAAGCGTTGTTGTTGGGTGGGGGGGAAGGAGCAGTCGGAACGGGTCTACATTTTCAGCGCTGGCTGTAAATTAAAACTGCTGGCTGATGTCAGAGGAAGGCGGAGAACTACGACAAGTCACCACACCCCCTCCACCCCCAGCGCAAGATCCCCACTGTGATTATAACGCACGGGGCTCTTTTAATCCAAATTAAAATGCCCTTTAGCTCCATTAGAAGTCATTTTATGCTAACAAATCGAATGCAGACCCGATTCTTTAAATCTCGCGGGAACTGATGACACTTAAGCGAAATGTTTTACTAAGTGAATATGATGTGCACATTGATGACTGCGTGAAAATCATTAGTATTATTGTATATATATTGTGCCTGTTATATCAACAACACTGTCTTATTTAATGTTACACAGATAATAACTTATATTTTAAACAAAATGAATATTGACAGCATTGCATTGCTATAGTTGCAGAACAAACAACATTTTACTATGTTCTAATGTCATGGTTCTCTACAATATTTATAACGGAGGATTAAATGTAAGTTTTTAGTACAACATTTCAATACTAAAGACCCAGCATTACTTTCAACACTGAGGACACAGCCATCTTGGTTGAATAAACTTTATTAGAAGTATTGTAATTTTCTGCTACATTAGAATTTCATTTAAGTTTCACATTTCTAACCTAACAGGTTCCATAATTATTAAACATATCTACAGTATAGTAAAATGTAGTTGCAATTTTGTTTTATATTTTAATAAGTGCAGATCAGCGTAAGGATATTGTTTAATGCTGTCAAAGCTAAAGTGTTGGCCCATTACACTACAATTTATTTTATCACAGCTGTAGCCTATCCAGCTATCTACGGGTGAGAGGCGGGGTACACCCTGGACAGGTCTTACCCATGTTTTGACATTTTTAATGTATATCTCCTCATTTTGTATTTTTTTTTATTGCTGCAAACTACAAAATAGGACCATTTGCATTGGTCCCATCTGTACAATGACTTAAGTCCTCTTCCATGTAATGATTCATGTTGCTTCACGATGGTTCTACAGTAGCTTGAATTATCAACACTTACTCTATAGAGGGCCCTTTCACATGTTTATGTTGAAGTACAGGTGATAGTAAGTTTTTACACTCTTAGAAATCTAACAGGAAACTAAGGACATTTTTGTCATGGTAACATATCATATCCGCAGGAAAGTATTAGCTTTTATCTGCATGGGCTGGTAGACATGTAGCAGTGTTGTTGCTTTGACTAAAGCTAAGGCCTTCCAAAAAAAGAATACACAAATTTGTGCACGTGAAATTTTGTAATCAGGACAAAATTAACTAACTAGACTTTCAGTGTGTCCACAAGCAGGATTGTGTGAAAAAATGCAGCCCCCTCCTTTATCTAAGTTGACATGTTTTGGCACAGCACAATGCAGCACTCTGGTGAGGCACTCTGATGCCAATCGGATATATGCACGTACGTTCAAAGTATTTACCATGTTTTTGTTGTTTGCATGGAAACTGAGGAACTATTGTCGTCTGCCTAGTGGCATGTTAATAAAATAAAAAGAACTACAAATAACTAAAATATTGACACAAACTAGAGAAGTTTTTTTTTGCACAAATACCTAATACCTAGTCGTACAGATTTGTTAATTTTATTCTACATCATTTTTGGACACCGCAATGTGGAAAAGAGAACAATAAGTTAAATAGTAGTTTAATTTGTTTATCTGAATTAAAAATACACACAAATTCACAGAAATTGCATGTTTATGACACCAAACATGCAAATTCTTTGGTGTTGTCAGGAGAAACATATGCGAGTTTTCATAATGAAGAGGATTTGATCATTTAGTGTGGAGATGTGTCCTTTCACATGTGTTAATAAGTAATGCTAATCAATCAAACTAAACGTATGGCCCCATTACATTTAATGAATTTTGCACATCCTAACATTGGTTTATGAAAGTTTTTACGTGCAATATTTATACAAATAACTGTAATTTGCACCCATATTAAGCTTGTAACCAGTGATAACAAAATAAGCAGGAGACCATTGATATTGATGATGTTACAACGGTGTTTTTAAATGATTTTTCTTCAGTTAATGATGAATAAACAATGTGTGAGTGCTGCAATTATCAATTGGGGTGTGCCAAATGGGCTAAAATAAGCGTGTCCACCCAGGTGTCATGTTTACATTTGTGCTGATTGGAGCTGGGGCTGATAAACGTCTTACTGCAGTACTGCAGTCATTTGACCTGGGAGTGAATGCCAGTTGTACCCTTTCCTTTTGGTGATAAAAAACAGATGGTAATGGTTCACAGTGGACGTTTTGTCAAGAAAACAATCTTAAATAACCAGTAGTGAGTTGCCACTGATGTTCCTGTCCATAGTTGGGCATTCCACTTGTTGGAAACCGTATCTGTTTGTATCTGATATCCCCAAGACATGGAGGGTAATGTGTGCAAACTTTGGAAGGCGTATCACTGGCTGATGTCTAAGCCTCTTTATGCGATTGACGTGTTTTCGTAAAGAAAACCACACTCCTAATATGTACGCTAAAGGATGTTTTTGCAGTGGTTTTAACCTGAACCAATGTTTAGTTCTGTGTCAGCTCTGCGATGCAGCTTTCTGAAGGTGTGTGTTACTTGAATTATAGTCGGCTGTTGTCACCTGAGGCTTCCCCCGTACACTTTGCCAAATTAGCCTTGGAAACTGTAGAAGGCTGACCAGTGTCCAGTTCAGTGCCCCCTAGCCATAGTCTTGACATTCATACGCTGCCCCCTTAATGCCATCTGTTAAATTGCTGAACATAGCATACAAAGCTTTGACAGCATTGTATAATGGCAGGTAAACCTGACGCATTGTGTGTTCTTCTTTACAGGAACAGGAAAGTGGTGAACTACTCACAATTCAATGAGTCTGACGATGCAGGTGAGTAAGGCGTTGGATGAATGCATCCCTAACTGATATTTTAAGACTTGATCAATTTACAAAATATTTCTGGGAAATCCACAAGAAATGGTGAGAAACCTTGATGTTGAAGGAAATTAAATATTCAGGCATTTCTGGTCATTTGGAGGATGAACTGAGCATTTAATATTAGCATGTTAGCACGAAGGTGCTAAACATCATGTATGTGTTGTATGTTAGCATGCTAACATCAGCTAAGTACTTCTCACAAAGCTGTTAACATGAGTATGTGGATGCATATTTATCTAAAATGTTGTCCATTCGCACAGATGAGGAGTATGGTGACGACGAGCCTAAGAAGGTGCGCGCAGCCCCTCGAGAGCCCAAGCGTTCAAAGAACTCACAGGATGACAGGTGAGCTTTTCAGTGGAAATTTGGTAGGACTAGCAATAGGCTTTTGCAAAATCGTATCGTGTGCAATTAATCGTCAGAAAAACTGTCACCGATTAATATTTGCCACTTATCGATTACGGCGATTAGTGCCTGGTCATGATGACGCATTTTTGTGTGCAACGTACTCTCACCATCACCTGCGCACATGTGAGACCACAATAACAATAATGGCGGAAGCAGTGTTAATTTTGTTGACGAATCATTTTCGTCATAGTTTTCGTTAACGACCTTTTTTGCTGATAAAAACGAGACGATAACTAAATAAAAACTAACGCACGGTGCCAAAAACGAAGACGAAATGGATTGACACTTTCGTCAACGAATAAAAACGAGACGAAATTATTGATGGAGACGAGATCCAATCGGAGCAAATTTTGTTTGTGGAAAGGGAGGGACGAATCAGGGGACGGCGGCAGAGAGCCAATCAGAAGTGCTCTCTCTGTGTAAGGACGTTGCGCCGCGATGCTGGAAGAAGGCGTACTCATGCATGGTCACACAACACAGGAGAAGAACAGACACACGGACACGTTTAATTTCAAGACAATCAAGACGGTTTACAAACCGTGCGGAGCGACTATCAGCGGTTAAAACACAATAAACCTGAAGCGACATTTGCAGACGAGTCATCTTAACTTCCGTTCAAAGATGCACGTGACAAAATCTATAAATGAAGACCCCGCTGCTGATGGTTTTACAGCATGCGACCTGTTTCTAAGCTGTCACTGAAGTGTTTTGCTGTAGTTATGGAGGATTCATGAAGAAGGTCATGACTGAACAGTGTATTCAGGGAGAGCAGCTCACTGTTCACTGCTGCTTTTGTGAAAAGGTAATAGCAATTAAATAAAGAGATGTTTGTTTCAAATAACACAAGTTAAAGCTGTGCCTGTTTTTATTGCACAATCAAACCTTAAATATTTCATGAAAAATATATATCATAGAATTTTAGTCGACTAAATCCACGGCAGATTTAGTCGACTAAAATTATTTGATATTTAGTCGACTAAAACTAGACTAAAACTTTAAAAATGTTGATGACTAAAACGTGACTAAAATCAAATGACATTTTAGTCACAAGACTAAAATAAAAACTAAATCCGAAATTGCTGCCAAAATTAACACTGGGCGGAAGGCAGTGGTATTCAGTTAAATGATGCGGAGCAGCACGTTCCTAACATAAGTTCAACGCCTTTCACCATAAGCCTGAGTACGAAGAAAGCTGAAGAAAGTGCGACGAGGCCACAACGTCGGCTACAGCTGTATATAGTGCCGCGACGTGCATTAGGTGAAACGTGGAGCGTTGGTTGTTGCCTAGTAACTGGATTTTTGCTCGTATCAAAAGAATGAACTCCGATCTTTATTTACGGACTCCACAGCAACATAGGAAACATTACAACAGCGAAGTCTCGTCCAGCAGGAATTGGAAAGAATTCCACTCTATTCACTATACAATCCACAATACATTTAGTCATGCTGCTTACGACCAAACTAAGCACTGGATGAACGTAATGCAGGTTGATTTCCACAGACATGTCCGGTTTGTTTGTCATGTTTTTTCTGCTGCTGTTCTACAGTCTGAGTGAAAACATGCACTAGTGTGTGACATATTCCAGTCAGAGGTTCATTTGCACAGACACATTTTTTAACTTGAAATAATCACTGATGTGACTTTTCTGAACTTATTTGTCCTGTTTAATTTTAATGTTGACATGCACTGCTTTGTGACCTTAAGATAGGAACATTTGAAGGACAAAGTTACTTTAAACGTTTGCCTCATTATTATTTTGAAGCAGTTTGTGCATCTGTTATCAATATATATTTCAAACATGGCTGGTCGGTGACTAATCACTACTTACCGGCTTAACTTGTTAGAATGAAGTAGTTAACTTGACTGATGATTTGACAGTATCATGCTAGAACACTGTGCCGATTTAGAGTCAAAAACATGTAAGTGCAATTGTCATCAATTAATCGTCAAATTAATCGTTATCGGCTAAATGCCGCAATTAATTGTGATTAATTTTTTTGCCAATATCGCCCAACCGTAACTAGCAGAAACCTTCCTGAAACCACTTTACTATTTTAATGCTGACTTTCTGAAGCCACATCTCATTCACATTCACTCTGGGAAAGTATTTGGAACTGTTTTCAAGTGAGCCCAAGTAGCAGGCTCTCCGTAATAAGCAGCTATGTGAAAATTAGGTTGTTCATTCAGTGTGTTGGTGTCTTACACCTGTCAGATAAAATTATCAGAGAGATGCATAAACGGGTGTTCATGTCCCAAGTCACAGGAGAATTAACCTCAGGTTTCACATGGAAAATGTGTCATTGTTAATTGTCACTGTAGCTGTGAGTGAACAAGCGCTCCACTCAATGAATAATATTTGTCTGCTAGTCTTTTTCAAGTTACTAAAGACTGTTTTCTTATTTTTGTTCTTTCTTTCTCCCAGTGAGGACTCTGATGATAAGCTCTCCAAATCTAAAAATGATTCAGCAGGTAAGTCTGTCTGATTTAGATCACACACTGTGAAAACGGCTGGAGTTTGATTAGTGCTCAGTAGGCGCTTTATAGACAGCTCACCAACTTTCTCTCTGTGTGGCAGATGACTTTGGCAGCGACGAGGAAGACAATGACTTTGGAGAGGAGGAGGATGAAGATGGGGGAAGTGACTATGAAGAAGCAAAAGGAAAAAAGGGAAAGAAAGCTAAGGTGGAGAAGCCCACCAAGAGGGGACCGAAGAGAAAACGGGCTGCAGGTGACTCCAGTTTCTGTTTCATTACAGACAACATACAGACTTAGTAAAGATGGCATGTTGAGTATATATTGCTTTATGACATTATAAACCTTATTACACAAATTCAGGTCAGACACTAGTGATGTTGTTGCCATGTAGTTTAGCTTCTTAGGCGGCATCTCAAAGATCTGAATGAGAGCTTTTTAATTTACCGGTAATCTATTTAAAGGGATGTTTGTGATTTATACTCATCATAGCATGTTTACAGTGCTACGGCTTATATGCACACTTTTTTAGAGTGGAAAGCTAAGTCGGTGTGGAACATTTTGATTCTTACTGGGAGATTTTGGAGAGCTAGCTGCTAGCTTCTTGGCTGAAACCATGATCTAAATAATTTATCTCAAGCAGACTCTAAAATGCTGGTTTGTTGCTGCTTTTTTTTGACAGGGGAATATTTCTAGGCTCAGGTTTGTTGTATCTCAAAAGAATATAGTGATGATTATTTATGCCTTAACTTTATTTAAATTAGCATACTGCAATTCCCTGTCCACTGGTTTTAGCATATAGTCCATGGATCTTTAACAAGTAGTCTAGGAAGCAGCTGCAAAGCTCTTGACTGGATCTTTAAAGAGGTCTCTTGTAACAACAATCCTGATCTCTTTATACTGGCTCCACATCAAATACAGAATTTAGTTCAAGCTTTTTGGACTACATTAGAGATCTGCTGGAGTCTTTTGTCAGCAGTGGGTCTGTGAGGTCTTCTGGGTTGTTTCTGGTTCCTTGCTGCAGAGTGGTAGCCCAGGCTTTAGAATTCTATTTCCATTTGTCTTTATATATATTTAAAGGAACAGTTCAATGTGGTTTAGAATTGGACTGTGACAACCACACTGTGCACTAAAAACCCACTGTGTTCCACTGCTTCTTTACAAAGTATAGTTTTTACACAGACTTATTTATTACAGAAACTATATAACATTTTCTTCACCTTATGTAGACAAAGATAGTGTCATAATGACTTAGATCTAGTTGAAGTCTTGATGCAAGGCCTTGAGTTGAGTTAGTGGTTGCCTAGTAACTAATCCTGGACAAAAATGAGCCTCTTCTGAAACCATTTATACACTATTAGTTGCCTTTTAGAGCTACTGGCAATATTTATAATGTGTGTGTGTGTGTGTGTGTGTGTATATATATACACATATATATTTTTACCACTGTGCACAAGTGGCAGCTTTATTTTTATCATACAGGTCTGAGAGTTGTATTAATGTTCTCAGATAAAGCAACTCGCTATCAAAGAAACGCATTACCTGGCAACATATCAGCTATATTTTACTGTCTTAAAATGTAAACTGTATCATAAAATACGATCTGAGGGAGTCGATGTTCTGTGCAGCCAGGCATTGTATTTTGTTGACACTGAACTGCTAACCCTACATGACCTACTGGTGGAGATCTAACTACCACATTACATTGTGGTACATTGTGGTTGATTGGCAGTGCTACACGTGCTCTCCCAGACATGCTCAGAGTTTTTTCCTCCCACATCCCCAGCTTACTGAACGGCTGTTTGCCTCCCAACACTGTGACACAGAGGTTTAATTTATCACTATGAATGGAAGCCACAGTGGATCAGGCTGATCAGTCAGTCTGTGTCATCAGCTGCAGAAATGATAAATACTGACAGGGACTAATCTAGTAACTAGATGGTGGTCATAAGGGCTTCCTTGGAAAATACAAAGTTACTCCTTCTCCCCAAAGGAGTTGTAGGTTTTATTTTATAGCTGTTGGAGCAGGTTTATGGAGGGGGTCTGTGGCTAATAGTTTTATGCGGCAGATGTAACTTACTAAAAATAAGTATATCGGCTTCATCACCGTTCAAATAAATAATTACCTCTCTGCCATGTGTGTTGCCTTCAGTAATTGCAGTGGATCCAGCAGTGTGGCCCTTTAAATGTCCTACACAGCGTAAAAATGGCTTATCTGCGGTGCTCCACTGTGGCTTTTCATTACATGTCATGGCTGTATAGGTTTCATTTAAAGGCAGTGGAAGCCCATACACTGCTTTGCTTTGTTGCCCAGAATAGGCTGGGTAATAGGCTGCCAGAAGAAAAGTTTTCACAACAATGAAACTCGGTGTAGAAACATATTGTTATTTATGCAAGTTAAAAATAGGTAAATTAAACAGACGATTAAAAAGATCACTGGCATCTGGCACAGGTAACTTGGACGTAGAATGTCCCCTTCTATGTTTTAATGCAGGAGCAGAGAGTTTTTAAGGAGAGTTTTTCAGAAAGAAGGCCAACAAAGTGAAAGCTCCATGCTAAATTATTGTTTATGGTATTTATAGACCACAAGTGGAGTGGTCATGGATGGCTGCATGATAGATGAAATAAATGAAATGAAATAATCCGAAAATGTGCCTAAACAAGAGGATATATTTATACCTGCTTATTCCACAAAAGCCTCTTTATCCTTAGTTCAACCCATCATGTTCTGGAATTATTGTGTAACAGTGTGTTTTTTTTGTGTTTTGGTAGATGACAGTGACGATGACAGGGAAGTGAGTCGAAAGCGTACAGTGCGCCAGGCAGCCTCTAAGGCCGTGT
This sequence comes from Parambassis ranga, assembly GCF_900634625.1. Classification (NCBI taxonomy): domain Eukaryota; kingdom Metazoa; phylum Chordata; class Actinopteri; family Ambassidae; genus Parambassis; species Parambassis ranga. The sequence goes on from NC_041026.1 coordinate 28,505,538, forward strand.
CCAAACAGAGGGAGATCCTGCTGGGAGACGGAGGCAGCGAGGATGAGGAGCACGAAGACCAAGAGGAGGCCTACTTGGACCGTACGTACAACACTGCATACACTGATAGAGCAGCACAAAACTCCACCATAAAACGATATCTAAACCAAAAGCAAACTATTGCACATAGTAAATCTCCTATCTGTATTTTGTGTGATGACTGATACCGCGGATTCATAAAGAAGGATGCCTGAAATACTTGGAAAGCTGTGCTTCCCTGACTGAGAAAAAGAAGCTTCTCTTATGTCCTCCTACAGTACTACACATGTGGTATGCATGGCATCATGTTATGGTTATGGTTGATTTTAATCCTCTGAACCCCAAGCAGTTTCTGGCTGGTTTGAGTGTCACATTTGTAGTCACTGTCGGCATCATGCATGCAAGTGAAGGGAACTCCGGCATGTCTTTGTGAAATATATTAAAGTTATATAGACAAAACACATTATGACACATTGTTTATTGAATAAGGATGATGTAATGTAAAAACCCTGGATTCAGCAAAATACATGAGAGAGTGACAATGAAAGAAAGTTGTTTGTTTTCCCTATGTTTTGATTTTATTTAATTTTATTTTTTCCAAATGAGACATGCAGAAAAAAACAATTAGAGTAAAGTACAATATCAGGATTGTTATGAACTTGGTTATTCTGGCTTTTTAAAGTTGCTGAACGGTTTTTGTGTCAAGAGAATCAGTTATATTTCAGAAAACGTATTGAATATTTAAATATGTATTGAATTATTGGCAGTTGACATCAAATCAAACTTATTTTTTGATTTATTTCATTTGTCACTGACTTTGACTTTAACCCATTCAGTTTCTTAAAGTCCTTTAACGTAACCTTTCTGTAAATGTACTTTGTAAAAAGGATCTTTGACGACGATCCATTATTTTAAAGACCCACAGACTAATCTGTACTGCTTTGAAGCAATAATTAGAGTTTATAAAAAATGCTAATGATCTCATTATCCACTGCTGCTTATCTGGAATAGGGTCACAGAAGCAGCAGTTAGAGCAAAGCAGCCATGGTGTCCCAAATCTACAGCAGAGATGGTGGTGTCGCAGCATACACTTTAGTTTTAGTGTTTCTGTTTGCTTTAACTCCACCCAGCTTCCATTGGATAAGGTGTAAACAGAAGTCTCAGTGCAGGTTAGACCTCTTATGTGTGTACTATGTGAGACTCTTACACACTTTATTCCTATGTGCAGCTGATGAGTCTGGCAGCGATGAAGACTTCATGGTGGAGGATGATGATGACAGCGACTACGGTCAATCCAAGAAAAGAGGCAAGAAGGTGAACCGACGGGGGCGGCCAGACAAGAGGGAGAAGAAAAGCCCCAAACCCCGACTAAAGGCCACAGGTAGGATCACAGTATAGGAAATGACTGCAGTTCTACATGCTGGTTATATATTAGTATTTATCCTGATTATATTATTAAATTACTTGGCGAACCAGCATCAGGTCTATCTACAGGAGTCATATCAGCTGGCTCGTAGAAAACAGTTCCTATATAAAATTGCTCAGGTTCATTGAGGTTTTTTGTCCTGTTAAATAGGTAATTTGACCAAAAAGAGGGGTGCTGTAACAGTTCATTTGAGTGCAAACATTGCATACTTCAGTTTTATTAATGATACAGAGTAGCCATAGTATGCCTTGACTGACTAACTGATGTTTGACCCCCCCCCCCCCCTTTATAGTGACCCCCAGCCCGATAAAAGGAAAGGGAAAGGGGCGCCCCAGCACCAAGGCCGTGGAGAAGAGCTCACCCAAAGAAGAGGAGGAGGAGGACCCGGAGAGTCCCCTGGAGGAAGAGGAGGAGGAGACCGAGAAGAAAGAGACCTCCCCCGCCCCCAAGACGACAAAGGAAGCTGCAGGAGGAGAGGAGGAAGAGGAAGACGAAGAGGAGGAGGACGGCTCAGAAGAGGAGGCACCTTCTGGTGAAGACTAGAAGATGGTACCCATTTGAAGCCCATCCTCCACGTCTCTGTCTCTTCTCAATGTTTCTGTTTTCTTTGTTGAGTTTTTTTTCTTTTCTGTTTTTTTAATCCCGGCGGCCTGGCTCAACGGTTTGGACTCGGTTGTGTTTTTTTTCCTCTCACCTTCCTTGCTCCCTCCAACCACGACGCATTCAGCATATGTAAGCAGTTTGTACTTTCAGCAGCCTCTGCCTCCCATCTTCATCCCACATGCATTTTAGTTTCTACAGCCTTGTGAAAAGTCCTCAGTGCTAGTGAGCATCCGTCCCGAGTGTGAACCAACCTGTTCACTGCTGTTTGTGTGTCCCTCTCCTGAGAGTATCTGACATGACTGGCCACACTCTGTTTGCCGTACTGATGCGTGTGTATCGCTGCTGAGTGTCAGTAAGTAAAGCGCTGTATTTCCACATGCGCAGGGCTGAAGCCTCCACCCCTGTTCTTTTCTTTCTTTTGTTTTTTTGGTACTTTGTGCTTTTTAAACAGGGCTTGCAGCTGCTGCTTCATAGATCAGATCAAGGTGACTGCCACCATTACACGCTCAAAGAAGACAGCATGTTTTTATGTACAGGTTTAAATTTGTGATTGTGGGGGTACTTCTGTATTTTTTTTTTTAATTTCAGCCCATCAAGCTGCCTTTGTGAAACGGTTTCTGTTGTTGTGTGTCAGGCTAATGATGCTACTTTAAGCGACCCTCCCTCCTCTGTTTCAACACCTCTCTGCATGGCAACAGCAACATTCAACCCCTTGTGCCAGGCACCTCTAAATTTTTGTTTTTAAAAAATGCAAGAAGAGATGTTTTTTTTGTTTGTGTTTGTTTTTTCCTTTTGTTTTGAGAGTTAAAAATGAATGTTGTTTTTCTCTGGTTGGTTCATTGTTCTAATTCTCTATTCAGATTTTTTTTGTAATGTTTGTTTTTTAAGAAAAGAAATAAAAATGTATCTTGATTTTAAAGAAAAAAGTTGGCCCTATCCGATCTGTTTTGCTCTGATGGATGGACCAGCCATCCCCCCCCTTACTTACTCCTGCCCTTCAATCCCCAACTCCCCTCCCTCCTCTCTCTCTCACTGTCCCCCAAGCCCATCAAGCTTTATGGTTACTGTTGATATTCATGTTCGTTCGTTTCTTCGAAGGCTTTGTTACCCACAATAGTACTTCACAAGTGGATACTTTTTTTTAAATTTTACAGTACTGAGGCTCCAAGTAGTTTAAAAAGTGGGCAGCTCGGTATATATACAGCATTCATCTGTCTGTTAATGCCTTAATTTTCCTTTTGAGTTTGAGTCGTGGCTCTGATATCATCACTGGAGGCCTGAGAATGTAAATCTGTCCTCATGTTTTAGGTCTTTGTTACAAGCGGCAAATTAGGCTTAAAACAAGTCAACAATTTGTACGATTAAGAGACCATCCAAAGCCATAACGATCTCAAAACTAGTGACTTGGAGATCAGGTGCAGCAATTGTGAGATTATCCTTTTTTGCGATAAGTAGTGTTTGATGTCAAAGCAAAAAAAAATAAATATAAAAAAAAAACAAAGAAAAAGTGACTATTGCGATCTTGAGAACGTGTTTTTATGTTCAAGTCGTCTCAAGGCTGCAATAGAACTCAATAGTCCTGAAGGTGTACAGGACTCACTCGAACCTAATGGTTCAGAAGCACATTCGATTGTTTTCCGACTGTCCTCATTAGCAGGTTAGTATGTTTTTCTACATTCAGGTCCTTAATTGGCATCCTAATCCGCATTCATTTTAAAAATGATTGGATATGAATAAGAACATAAATAGGAAACATTTGTTTATACCGAGGTAAAGCTCCGAGCTGTTTGCAGCAGGATCAGGTTAGTGTCTTGTAGTTGACAGCACTGAGGGCTTGAATGAGGTTCCTCTCCGTCATCCCGCAGGAGGCACATGGCATAAGGCCGTGAATTTCTCCTCTTTCATCCATTCTACGATTTCTTCTGTTGTTAATGTTTCTGATGTTTTGTTTTTCTATCTACCTTCAGATGTACTGGCAATGTAAATGTAAGCCAAGTTGTGATTCCTACAGGAGACCAAGTGGAGAAGCTTTTGTCAGTAGTGTGGGAAAGGAACTCTTGAATCTTTTTTTGCATGTTGTGGAAACGGTGCGAAGCGATGATGATGATGATGATGATGCTGGTAATGGCAATATTGTGGTCTTACAACAAAAAAAAGTATTAACAACGACGATGTTGATAATGTTTTGGTTTCCCAGCTTCTAATAAAGGCAACCTACTTTTTATACAGATTTAACTACTTGTTTTGTGACGTTGAGCTCTGTGGGGGGGGGGTGACTCGGGTGGGGGGTTTGGAGTTGGGCCAGATGTTGTGATGTGTGATGAGCGGTAGTGCTCGGTGTCAACCACTTAGGGGTGCTGTGTGCAAGAAAAGCATGCTATAATTTGACATACTAATTGTAGATCAGCTGAGTACTCCTTTATGTGTGATTACATGATACAATAGTGTATCACACACTCCACATATGGACCAGTGTTTATTTTTACAAATGATGCAACAATTATTTCCTGTGTCTTAATACAATAAATGAAGTAAAACCCACACAACAAAATTAAACAGTAATACAATATAAAAAAAAACAGGGCAGGCAGGCTTCCAGCTGTCCTCCAGTCCATCCTGCTCGGAGGAAGTTTGGAGACTGCATCTTTACTGTGCAAGTTCTTGGAGCTGCCATTCAGCCAGACCTGTGTGATGTATTTCAGGCCTTTCAGAAAGAAACAGCTCTTACTACTGCTGTTACTCTCTTACTAAGAGAGTAAACTACTCTTACTGAACTGATTTCCTAACGACACCATGTGTTGTTTCTGAGCCTGTGTGACCATATTTTATTGTTTTGCATTACTGACCCACTTCCTTGTTCTTGATCTATGAGCTGTAAGTGTCCACTTCACGCTCTAAATATGGCATATAGCATAGCACAAATAGCCAATAGTTGTGGTCTGTGTGTGAAAGTGTTTGCCCCCTAAACTTGTACAGCTTGGCTCCTTGGCTGCTTTTTATTGCAGCAATGTTTTCCTTTCACTCCAAGTAATCACATGAAGACTAGGTCACTGCAGGACACGTACAGTGTCATTAAACGCAGTGAGTAATTTAGGTGTATTCATCCCCATCTGCTGTTCTCTCCTACACAGGCAGTTCTGTTTGCATTGATTTCCCCCTTATAATAATTCATTAATCCACCCATCAGTGATTGACTCATTTCTTTATTCATTTATCCATCCATCCATTAATTTGTTTTATCATTCAACCTTTTATTCATTCATTTATTTATTAATTTATTCATCCATCCATCATTCATTTATTCAGTATAAATATTAAATTTATTAATATAGCACAATTAAAACAACTATTCATCTATTCATCATATTCATCCATCCATCATACATTCATTCAGTATAAATATTAAATGTATTAATATAGCACAATTAAAACAACTAGTTGACCAATGTGCCGTACATGCTTATTTATTTATTACATTTATACTTGAGGAGTGATCAAAGGGCTTTTATGAGGCAGCTCAGCAGTTTATTGCAGATTCATGTTTAACAAAAACAGGAGGTTCTTGTTTAATGAGCGACTGATGTAAACACATAAGGGTGACAGCTGGAAGAACACAAGCTGATGACAGGCTTGTTCTCAATGTTGGATTACTGTTAGTTATAACATAAAAAATCAGTTCTGTCATGACAAGCTAACTCCGTCTTAGTCTACCTTGCTGCTATCACAGACACCCTGCTACCAGACACAATGTGCCAACAGCTTGTAATGTGTTTTGGCACCAGTATCTGGCAACAATTGGCGGCATTTGTGCTTTAAAAAGCTTCCATATTGGCACGTAAGTTAATAATACTATCAGAGGTGTCAGCTAACCTCTATGTCGTCTGCTCGGGCCTGTGTCGCCCTGCTGGCAGCCACACTGTTTTCCTGCAATGCAGAGATTAATTCCCTAATGAGCAGCCCTGGGTAAGGTGCTTATTAATCCTCTCTACATAACTAGTTCTGTGTGTGAACGCAGGATTTAATATTAAGTTACGTCCATTATTCACCAATGATTTAGGTTATTCATTAATGTACACACAGCACCCCATATCAACAGAAAAACACAGAATTGTTGACATGTTTGCAGATGTAGAGAAAATGAAAAGCGAAATATCACATGGTGCTAAGTATTCAGAGCCTTCGCTGTGACACTCATACATTGAACTCAGGTGCGTCCATTTCTTCTGATCGTCCTTCAGATGGTTCTACACCTTCATTTGAGTCCAGCTGTGTTTGATGATGCTGATTGGACTTGATTAGGAAAGACACACACCTGTCTATACAAGACCTTACAGCTCACAGTGCATGTTAGAGTTTTTACTGTCAATGGTTAGAGCCAATGAGGATCATGAGGTCAATGGAACTGCCTGAAGAGCTCAGAGACATAATTGTGGCAAGGCAAGTGATCACACAGCTTACTGTGTGCTAATTATACAACATAGCTTTACAGCCATAAGTGAAAACTAATTTCATGTAATAAATAGAGAAATTGTGTTACTGTGTACTTTAACAGTCAAGTGCATGGGTGTTGTTTAGCCCACTGTATAGTGCAACACGAATTTCCGTTAACAGAAGGAGCTACAGCTCTTTGCAACTCCATAAGAACCTTTCCTAACTCACAGTCAGGGGGAGGTGGAGAACAGGTTGGGAGGTGTTTCACAAGCATGTTTTCAATACAAAAGACATTATTCACTTGAAGACTATTTTTGCCTTTTAATGAATGCAATTTAATCCAAACACAGACCCTTAAGGTCAAAAAAGTTTTTTTTTCATTAAGTTGTTGGTCAGTTCATGAGGGGTCTATCTCTTCTCCCATGATCTGAGTTCGTGTGTAAGCCAGGGGGCTCTTTGACTGTTTAGGAAGTCTAACATTTCCCTCACATAAGTTGTGTTATAAGACACTTTTTTTTTGCATGTTGGAAGGTTCAGTTTCTTGGCTGCCAACACAGCTTAGACATCTGTGAACTCTGTTGTGTGTATCTTTGCAGCCTTTGCCCAACAGCAAGATGCCTGATGTGTGCCTGAAGGTTTCTATTCAGTAAGTCAATAAGAGTGTGTCACTCACCTCGGCTCTTACAAAAACACATCTCTGAATACATAGTTGTAGATGGAATCTGTTGCATGTCAAGTAGCTAGCATTTTATTACATTCACCCTCGCCGCTACATGCCATGCATATGCACAAAATATCAGGAATCATTCTTACATGGATTTGATTTGAATGGATGGATTTTAACCTGGGATGCACATAGCCTCTGCTCTATGCAAAACATGTTGAATGCACCTCAGGTAGAATAGTGGATTTATTATAGCATGAGAGAAGCACCGAGGTGTCTGCAGCCAAAAAATGTGACCGGTGGAGTATTATTTATTTGCTTAATATTATTTGCATATGGGGTGAAATTGCCTATTATACCCTAGTTTATTTTGCATGGCAGTGTTTGTAGCCAACAATTCTATTCGCACCAAACTAGCAGAAGAAGGTCACAACAGGATGATGTAATTGAAAGAGCCCCAGTCAAACTTCAAATAATAAAAAATATATATATGTTATTGGAAATTCTGATTTGGAGAACAGGTGCGAGTTTTATTTCACAGTATTTGTTTAATAGTTAAATGAAAAATATACAGCTGCTATTTTGTACCTTCCTCTGTGTATCTGCAGGTGCTCTCTGCAGTGTGCTCCACCATGCAGCTGCATGGCGAACAGTGGGGGGGCTTACATTAGTCTTCTGCAGCCACGCTGACATCTACCACTTACCATATCTCCTTCAACAACATCAGCAGACAGAAACCACTCCTGTCCTGATGCTCAATAGCTGCAGTGTGTGTGTTGTGTTAAATGACATGCTGCATTCTTTGAGGCTTCACAGAGGTTCTCTGACATAAACTTAGGTCAGATGTAGCTGCTGAATGAATGAATGAAAACATATTGAGTGTAAAATTGTGCAGCACACATTGTAATCCTCGTGTATCAAATAAGTTTGTTTTTACATTCTTGTCGCGATACCCTGCCGTGCACTGTTGCTAAGGAACCACAGCGGAGTCTTGACACTCCTTGTGTGGTGCATTATGCTGCAGTTTTCTCATCCATATGTTCTGCTTGGCTGCTAAGGAGAATCAGTTACAGCTTGTGTCTTTGCTAATTAACTACTGATTAGAGATCTCAGCTACAGTGTTTGTCACATTTGTTGACTGAATTATCACTTCTACATTCTCCCTCCACACCCTGTCCTACTACTGCTATACCTCTGCCTCTAGATTATACCAAAAATCTAGATCTCAGAGCAATATTGACGTATCTATCCATCTACCACATGACCAAGGACACAGAAATACTGCACTCATGTCAGTCTTTCAGGGTTGCTAGGAAATATTGCAGTGGACGTAAACACCATTTTAAAGCCTAAAGCCTAACCCAACCTTTCTAATTGTAATATTCTAACTTCATGAATATGTGTGTGTGTGTGTGTGTGTGTAATTTCCTCGAACTGTATTTCTCTTTTTTATTTTGTTTATGTATTATATGTTATTTTGTTTGTGTGTGTGTGAAAATAAATGATTTGTGAAGTTTTACAATCTGGACTTGTTATGAGTGTGCTCAACCACCAGAGGGCGCTTTTGCACAACAAAAAAGCAGCACATCTCCATTTAATTCACACTAATGGATGTTTAATTTATAAAACACTTTTTTCGTAATGACAAGCTCCCCAGGAGAACAGGAGCCACTGATGTTAGTAGAAGCCACTGTGAGAAGGATATCAGAGCATTATAAGTCTACCTGTCACTTTTTATTACCCATTCAGACTAAGTGTGTGTCTAAGAGAAAAGTTCTGGGTGGAACAAAGTTCAAACTGTTACTTTTATTCACACTTTTATCTCTAAGGAATTCTTTATGTATTGTGTAAAGACATGGTCATTTGCATTCACAAATTGTAAACACTAATTTCTATTTGCTGGATTACCTGACATATATGTTTTATATTTTTCCTACAGACACCTAGAGACCTTCATTAGTACTTCCATAATAAACAGTGGGACAACCTCACACAGCCAAAAACTGCCAGTAAAGTCCCTCATCCACTTATCTTCTGAACCCACATTGTCCTGTAGTACAGGGTCACAGGGGGCTGAAGTCTATCCCAGCTATCTACAGGCGAGAGGCAGGATACACCCTGGACATGTTGCCAATCCATGGCAGGGCAACATAGATTTACACCATTCACACTTACACCAGGCAATTTAGAGTCACTAACTAACCTAACAAGCACGTCCTTAGAATGTGAGAGGAAGCCGGAGTACCCGGAGAAAACCCACCCTAAAAAGGCCCCAGTCGGGGCTGCTGTGAGGCGACAGTGCTAACTGCCAAGTCCCTCATGAAGATAAATATTCTGTGTCTACACACTCAGGACGTGTTCCTGTCCATGGTCGTACCCTGACATCATTTGTCCCAATGTGAATCACCATGTGTTCCTGTTGCCACTGGCACACAGATCAGATCCTGCAGTTTGACTCTGAGAGCGGTTCCACATGGAGAAGAGTTTCCAAGACATGAAGGAATCTCATGTCGCTGAATTTGTTCCTGTAACATGTAGCTGTGCGTCTTTCACAATAAGTGCCAACATTGTCTTACTGATGTGCTTCTGATCCATGTCAGTTACCACTCTGATTTTCTGTTAATAAAATGTCAAATAAGGTCTGTTCCGTTTACTATAGAGGTCACCTTGTTGCCACTGAAAACAACAGTAACATCATTATGCTAACCAGAAGCTTAAGGTCAGGGTTTTCTAAATGAAGAAAATGAATTTAATAGGTTTTTATAATAGGGCAGAGGCATCAGAGGTGAATATACTGTATATGACCAGTCGGACGGTACAAAGCTATAAACAAACCAACATTTATAAATAAAAAAGTCAATAGTAGCTTATCTTACAGAAAAACATGACCTAGTTACTCTAGAAGGCTCACAGACCTTTTTTGAGCAATTTAATGAGGAACTATTTTCAAATCGCACAGAAATTAGTCTCAGAATTGATCAGTATGTCAATTTCATGCCCTGAGCTCTGTAGTGCTTGGCGATTTCAATAAGTAGGGATTAGTAGGAACATGTCACTTCAAATACTAATAAAACGTAACAACAATCAGTGTTCAGTCAATGCTCACTTTACAGACCTCTCTCCCTGGTATGACTAATTGTGTATAGCTTTGATACAGGATCCTAAGAGGGACTCCAGATTTGTGGACACTCACACACACCTCAGGGTTAAATGTTACTTGCCAATTCCCAGTTGGGGCCCTGGAGGGGCAACAAACATTAAGCAACAGCATTAGCAATGAGTTTGCAATGAGACATCGCTGAGGGGGTCCTGCCTGACTACACTCACTCTGTTACACTGTTACAATCCTTCCAATAACAACAAAAGTCAAAGAAAATGAAGAAACATTTAGCTGGTGTCAGATTATTTATGACATACTGGTGATGGACACTGGTTAGAGCGGCCCCTTGTCCCCTAATCTAGAGCCACTGCTACACATGAGCTGTCACACTTATAACAACAACAATCTGTTTGAGCCTTTGCGTAACAGTATGAGGCAAAAAAAATGACATTTCCAGTATTTTCACTAACTTGAAGACATTGAAGACAACATAAGTGTTGGTGGATGCTCCTTATGCCCTCTTGACAGTCTCACTTACCAGTTAACCTGCTAATTGTGGAACCTTCAGGACAGCATTAGTGTTATTTTGCCTGTTTTTTAACTGTTATAGGCACCACTATGCTATTTTTCTATATAATTATATAATAGTATAATAAAATGTAAAATCAGTTTTGTCAGTGTGCTCGTTATTGTGTTTTTTATTATTATTATTATTATTATTATTTGTATTGCTTTTGATAAAAATGTCCCAGGAAATGAGATAAAATGTTTCATCAGTGCTATCCGGATATCATTTTACTGTTAAAGCAGCCCAATTTATTATGAGAGTGCAAATTTTGAAGTCAAATTTCCCATTTGACCTGTTTAAAACATTCTAAAAACAATGTGTACCAATACTGCATTGTTAACATAAAAAATTTCAGTGCAGTTGACTGCAAATTTGTAAACATTTTAAACTCCAGACTGGATGAAACCTATGCCAAATAAACCTTCGTGTTTTCATAAGCTTAAATGGTGCATATTCCCAATAAAATAGGCTTATATATTCAGCTTAAATGGTGGGAAACCTCTTATATAAAACAAGATGCTCTTCAATACAGTGATGAGTAATATGATTGAGCTGGGTCATATTGATGTAGGTCTAGAAAAAACATGCTAGAATGAAGAAAACCTGCACAATTTAGAAGAAGGAAGGACATTTTCAAACCACTGCAAAAGCTGCATTTGCTTTTATGAAATAGTTGATAACCATATTTATAGGTGTTTCCATCTTTCCGTGCCCCCCTGCTGTGTGTACACCCTCAATAGGCCACATTGTGTCCTGTTAAACGGTGCTACAGTGATCCCAACACATGGCAGTCAGAATTTATCGAGCGGTAGCCAATCAGCGTGCTACTTTTAGGGCGAGCCTCCGCGTCGCTCGTCCAATCACGAACGCGGAACGGGACCCGTGCCTCCGAGTTGTGCAGCGATGCTGTCACGTGACGCAGGGAAAAGGAATGCCAACATGGACCCGTGGCAAGGACGGGATGTGAGTATGCTCCGACAATAACACGACGGAGGCGAAGACAAGACACGAAAATACGGAAAGCCGTCGACGGCGCCGCTTCTCCGCACCGAGCTTCTTCTCAGAAACACACGGTAAGTCGAGCCAAATGTTCGGGCTTCTCCTGCTCGGCTCGTCCGGAGAAATGGAGGAGTATAAATAGAACATTTTTTTTGACCCAGGCGAACTTGAGACTGTTCAGGCTCAGTTGTGTTGCCACGCCGTGGACCGCTCCTTCTTATACAAACACACACACACACACACCACACACATTTTGCTGTTTTTTCCGTTTTGTTCCGTCGGTGTTCTCAAACGGTAATGGGTGCGTCTGTGCGGGCCGTGTTTACCCAGTGCCGTGGTCGTGCTCTGTGAAGTATGAGGCCCTGCTGCAACATGTGCCCGACGGTCTGACAGCGGAAACAAACATCCTTTACATAAGCGGACGAGGATGTTTTCAACATTGTTTGTGGACTGTTGTTTGAAATATAGGGTCTGCGGACCCGTTAGAGGTCAATACAGTGCTGCGGTGCCCCCCCCCCCCCTGCTTCACATTTTATACTAGATAATTTTTCATAAGAAATTGTGTTTTTAAAAACGTCCAGTTTAAGAATGAGCCATGTTTTTGACAAACAAAACTCCCCTAAACAAAAAAAGCTACATATCCACTGTTTCAGTTAGATTTTTTTAATTGGCTAATAATGATTTTTGAACACAATAAAATGAATTAATTGCAATTTGCATCACTACTGTGCATTGTCAATCCTTCTCTTTTTAATAAGTATGCACGTTCCACATAAAGTTATGTTTAGTTAAATCATCATTTAGCATGGAGGAGACATTGCGTTGGACTTTATGAATATCAGACAGGTTAACTGGGCTGTAAACAAACACCTCTTTGTGTGGTCACACTGAGTCTGAATCTGTTTCATTAAATTCTGGTGTGTTTACATATACATACATATATACATCTGACACATGCACTAATGTAAATGAACTTTTTTTTAAGTATTTATCGGCTTTAAGCTGACAGTAGGGTAACATGTAGTGTTGTCCTTTGACTAAAGTAAAATTATTGGTCCTGAGATTATTAAATTATGATGCACAATGTTGTCTTCCCGTCATTGCTATTGGCTGATGTGGGAAAAGAAAAATCAAAGTTGGCTACTGACTGATACTGTGCTGGGTATACATGTGTCAGTTATGCCCACATGACATTGGTGGGCATAAGAGAAGGGGCAAGGATTTCAGGACAGATGTATCCCTGTTTTGAACCCTGAAAATTACCTATTTGTGTTTGGCATGTGTGATGAATCTGTTTTGTAACAGCTAACAACAGAGCAGCACTTTGATTATTTTTTGCATATTTTGCCTACATTTTACTAGCTGGCTTAGAGATCCTGACACACTGCACTACACCCTGTGCTGAAATCGAGACTTTCTGAGATAGATCCTGGTTGGTCACATCATTCACTAGTATTTTGCTTAATCTTAGTGTGTCCTAGTAAGGTGCCCGGAAAAGTTACTGTTGTATGTTTACTGGATTTGTTGGTGTTTGTTGTATTGCAGCCTCTCCTGCAGTTTTAATTTTTGCTTCTTAATAAAATCCAATCTCACTGCTGCCTTTGCAGGTTTTTCCAATTCCTCGTCTGGATAGTTTCCTCAACTTTCCCTCTACAGCATTGGCCTGGATCAATGGTGTCTCTCAGCAGCAGAACGCTGAGTTTGGAGAATGACCTGTTCAGGGACAGCAGCAGCAGCCTGTTCTCCATCGGCCTGGGGGATGAAACCCACAGCGAGGCGGGCAGTTCAGCCTCCTGCGACAGCCCTGAGGCAGGGGAGCTGGGGGCTATGCACAGCTGCAGCCCCGGAGAGGAGGAGGACGAGGAGGAGGAAGAGGATGACGATGACGAGGCGCGGCTGCATATTTTCTTAGGTGCAGCAGCAGAAGGGGGACTTGCCAGTCAGGACCCCACGTTACCAGAATTTCCCTTTCATCCATCATCCCCGTTTTCCCCTACTCTTGAGGATATAGAGGAGTTTTTGAGAGAAAAGATGGAGCTAGTCAGAGAGGGACTGCTGGCCCCAAAAGAGGAACCCTCCCCTCTGCCATGCAGCTCTCCTTCCTCCAGTGAGCCCCTGGTTGCTTCCTTCGAGGCAGTCAGTGACCAAGGGGCTAGTGCCTCCCATTGCACTTCCAGCACAGACATACTTCAGACCGAAACATACAGCCCCAGCCCAGGTGACCTCTCCCCTCCTGTTGCCCAGGTTACCACCTCATCACCCACTTCGACTCCACAGATGCTCCTGGGTGCCCCCCTAGTCCTGCAGCTCCAGCCCCTGCCCCTCGCCCAGCCTCAGACTCCAGCCATCTCTGCTCCTGGGGCCCAAAGCGGCATTTGGCTCACACATCTGGTAATGGGCCTCCAGGGTGGAACAGGACAAAATCTCACCCTGCTGGCCCCCCAGGTGCCCTCCACCCCCACCACCACCTTGTTATCAATAAACAGCAGGGATGGCAAGCCCACTGACCAGAAATACGTGAAGATAGCCCCTCTGCCAATCACTATGAGGACTCTAGAGATCACAGGAGTTACAGGGGTTGGGGGCCAGGGCAGCGGCTTGTTAAAGGCAGTGGCCCCCCGGGTGACCCGAGTTCCGCCTACAGAGAGGGTCCACAAGTGCTCGCACCCAGGCTGTGGGAAGATGTACACCAAAAGCAGCCATCTGAAAGCTCACTTCCGTCGGCATACGGGAGAGAAACCCTACACATGTAGCTGGCCTGAGTGTGGCTGGAGGTAATATTGCTTCACAAACTAAGATTATAGGAATACAGAAATGTGGGAGATTCTGTCAGAGGTGGATGCATGTATCTGTGTTAGTGAGATGGGTGTTTTCAGGTACCAGTAAAAAAACAGACCTAGGTAGTCCAGCAAGGACTTATCAGATGCTAGACAACAGTTGTTTGTGTTTATAACACTATGAGGAAAAGGCATCATCTTGATGAAGTCTATGTCATTGTTTGCAATCTACCTGGAATGTAGCTTGGACTTGTTTCTGTGTCCTTCCTGGAGGATGTCACTGAGCAGATTCACATTTTTTGGCCAGATGACCTTGCTTTTTTGTTTGCCAGTGCCCTCACGTAGACAACCCCTGCTGTGCCAACTCGGAGATCTCACAGAAATGAACAAGAAGGGGGGATAGTGATATTAATCAAAACAAATCTGGCAACAACACATAAATGATACACTGTGACTTTAGTTTTAACATGGTTTAAAAATGTGGTTGTTCCAGACAACACCCAAGGATCAGTGGCTGCCTCAGTGGGATCAACACCTCTGTTAAGTAGCTCGGAGCTGCTTGCTTTAAATATGCCTGTCATAGGTTTCATTCATTTGTCTTAACAACAGGCCAATCAAACATTGAATTTAATTGCTGTACGAAACATAAATCAGAAAACATCCAGACATCTAGAAGCTCCCAGGAATCAACATCAATAAAACATTAACTGGTATAATGACTACTAGAAAAATCAGATTTTTATCAGTACCAACTTTATTATAACATGCTGATCAGTCAATGTCTAAAATTAGCCAGCTACAACAGACATCTGGCCTACAGTGAGATTTACTGTATACAATAACCTTGGTTTAGAATTTTTTCGATGAGCCATCTTTTCAACTGCAGGAACTCTCTGGCCTGTGTCGTGTTGATAATCTTAGCACTGGAACTTCCCCCTTAGAACCCCTAAGAGGCGCTGTGTTTTGAAATAAACAGAATTGCAGTCTTGTGGTAAAGTTATCTATAAGAAAGCCCCACCCCCAGAAAGAAAGTTTGATCCTCAGAAAAGAAACTTTTTTGCTGAGGGTGAAATGATCCTTGGAAAAGAAGATAGCAGATCTAAATTTCAATAGCTGTAAAGTAAACAAAGTAAAGTAAACTTTCTTTCAGTAATATCATAGCATTTATTATTCATAAGGCTGTTGAATATTATTTGTTGGGGCAATTACACAAGCCGATTTATTTAAGAGGTGGGGATTTTTCATAAAATTAAGACAAAGCAGTGAAGTTCACCTGTTATTGCTCATCATAGCTTCTTGCTTTAGAAAGCTTGCTAATTTGGACTCATTGGGAGGGAAGCCTTTTAGATGACTAAGTGAAGCATTAGTGCAAGATGAGTGAAAATTTAAGATAAATGATTTGGCAAACTTTGGATAACTGTGGATCTGCTCATTTCACTAGGTTCTCCAGGTCTGATGAACTGTCCCGCCACCGCCGCTCTCACTCTGGAATCAAGCCGTACGAATGCTCAATGTGTGAAAAGAAGTTCGCCCGCAGTGACCACTTATCCAAACACACAAAGGTCCACCGCAGCTCCAGGCCCAGCAGGATTATCAGAGCCACGGTTTGATATCTTCAGCTGCCCCACCCCTCCTCTCCCCTCAGGGCTTTTGGTGCTTTACGAGCAGAACTTTCAGAAGAACCTGGAGAGCTGGCTGCTGTTTTCCCACCCTCATACTTTCCTTCCTTTCTCTGTCTTTCAATGTTCAGAAGCAGCTCATCTCATACTGAGCTAACAGCCACCTCAGGAAGAACTTAGTGTGGGTTTCCTGGCCTTTACACACAAGGCAAAATGCATAACAGGAGGCAGTCTTACAAAGGCATCTCTTGTAGCCACTACTTGCACTACAGCTCCATTTACCAAGCTACTAGGTGCTGTTGGAAGTATGGTGGTAACCAGTAATGGGAGCATCTGTAATTACAATGTGTTCAGATTATGTTTATTGTGATGCAGGCTTATGTGAGTCATTTTAAAATTTCCTCTCTTAACTTATATTCAATACCCTATATTGCCAAAGTGAAAACAGAAACATTTTTGTGAAAATGATAGATGTGAAAAATATTACATTCACTAAGAGACAGTATTCTCCGTTCTTATAACACCATGCTTGGTATTGGTCATCATGTTGAGTGTCAGTCACATATTTGGCCACTGTGGGTTTGTCGCTGTAATATAAACTTATAAATGAGAAAATGGTTATTTTTTATTATTATTGATAAGTTGGAATCAATATGTAATGTAGGTTTCCAAGTGGCCCTAGGTGATACCTTTGTTGTGTGATAGATATTGCACTATGTGCATTCGTACCGCCTCTTCAAACCAAACCTGCAGAAGACTATACTGAAGAGTATAGGGGTTTTTAGTGTTTAGTGTTTTTTTTTTAGCAGACATTCAGGTTTTTTTATAGTGCTGTGAGTTGCACATGATGCATTCAAGGACCATTACAAAGTTCACACTTCGAATCATGGTTTTTACAGTTTTTGTGTATGATCATTTTATTTGTCTCACTTTGTCATTGTGGGGTATTGAGTGTAGACTGAAGAAGGGAAAAGCTCTATTAGCTGCAGCATAACCGAACATGAATACTTTCTGAATGCACTGTATTTAATGTATCTATATACCTTTGCAATCATCCCTCTTCCTCAAAGCCAAACTTCAGGGTTCATATGCACATGAAGCTTCCAAATGTGTTACTCTTCATAAGGCCTGGATGGACATGACTCGTGACAGAGCCTGGCAGCCTTTCCTACAGGGTGGAAACACGATTAAAGAAGTCACCTCATAGCACTTAATGACTCATTCTATCGAAGATATTAATCTAGTCACACTTAACTGGCTTGGCTCACAGTTTGGACGAGCTGTGACATTCTAGGAATGGAAACCTGGCCTTTATTGCATTCATCCAATCATGATCCAACACGTTCGAACCGCCTTTCTCTCTGTCCCAATATGTCCTAATCTCTATTGATGCCTTTCTACATATCCCAGACCCTCTCTTGATCTTACTGTTGTACTGCTATCATATGACTGCTCTTATTTAACTGTGATTCTAAAACAGGGGGTTGCCAAACCAGAAATCCCTGTTCTGGCCCTGTGAGAGAATGAAAACGACACCCTCAGTGCATGACGGTTCATAAGCTCCTTGTTCTCTGCAAGTCATTGTGCAGCCGACTCATGTGGCCTAGAAAACCACTCGGCCTATACGTTAACACTAACGTAACAGACAGTAATATGAAACACTGCTCTTTCTTATTTACAGTAGCAGTTACTGTAAACATGTTTCTGTTGGTTATAGCAGCAAGAAAAGCTATTAGTCTAAACAGCTGGAAAGGCAGCTAACATCTATTCAATCATCTGTATTAGCATACTCAGTATAATGTGTATTGCATATTAAGGACAAATTTTAACATGTACAGCTTGTAGCCTTTATATAGATGTTTTTTTTATCAAAGAGGATTTTCAATCAGTGCATTAAGCTATTCAGTGGAGGTTTTTGGTCTGTTATGTGAGTTTGATTGTAGCGTGATCAATCTGTATAATGTCAGACTGATTATAAGTCTGGGATTTGGAGTCCCAACCTACCATCCACAAACCATTACGCTGAGCCTGCTGGTCTGAAGTGCACTTGTGTTAGTGGAAAGTGAGAAACTATTGTGCTCTTATGGCAGTTTCATAAAAAAAGTAATGGAACTCAAAATGCAAAAAAAAAAATATGTAAGGAAGGTTAAACAGTGCAGCCATTATTATCATTTGTCCTTGGATCTCAACTCTTTGGTGCTTGTTAACCTACCAGTGCTTAACAAAAACAGACTGTTTAACTGAAAGCATAAAGCCTCACATAACTGGATTGTCTCTGTTGAACCACCAGATACTTAGAACTACAAACCCTAGGCTACTGGCATCTTAACTTTAGCTCGAGCAACAGTGGTGCTTTCGGATAAGCTCAGAAGTAGAGCACTTCTACATGTAGCAGTGCACGGACATTTACACAGCAATCATCCTCATACTGTATCTGTTTCTCTTAGCTTTTTTGGAAACTAGTTTTCATTCATTACAAAACAACCAAGCTAACGTAGAAACCTATTCAAAGCAGACAGACGGGCAGACGTGTTTATCTGTCTGAACCAGTGCTGTCTTTGTGTCTGAGCCTCCCCAGGCTGCTTCTACTGACCTACATCCAGACCTGTATTCCCTAATCATCATCAAATTCTCTCTCTCTCAGTCAAGCCTGTGTATCTGGCACAGGGACTTTTTTTTGAATACCAGAAATGCTATTTTCCTATTTGCAAAAATAAAAAGCAAAAAAAAGAAAGTTCCTTTGTTTTTCTGTTATTAAAAGGGGTTCCTACACAGACGCAGCACAGCATTAGCAAGTGCATTGGCATGTACAGTAAAGTTAGGCTTGAAAATCAAAATTCTTAGAAAGCAACAATACAAAGACATGCTAAGAAAAATTAGCAACATAGATTTGCTTTACACTCCCCACCAACAGACAACAATGTGGCTGGTAAAGAAATGTATTCTTAGAGTTTGCAACTTTGAAAACAGTAGTACTTTTACCAACTGTATACAAGCTAATTTTGCTTTGTGCTGTGTTTGCTAGCATGTTTGTCATTACAGTCATAATGGAAATGATGTTTTGTGTTGTGATACTACCTACTGGGGGTAAATACAATATGATACATGTTCTATGTTTAATTGGTGAATATAGTAGTTAGCTAATATAATGTTAGCATCTTTCATCCTTTTTTGTGATGTGAAAGCCATGCACATCAAATGTGCTAAATGACAGCAAACATTTATACTGCTGACATAGAATAGAATAGAATGCCTTATATTGTCACTATACACAAGTACAATGAGATTAAAGCGTCATCCAGTTTCAGTGCAAAATAAACAAGCAATATATAATAAGAGATGTTAAAAAAAGATATTAAGAAAAATATTTACAAAATAAACATAGAAGTCAGATTAGCATCTAAAGAAGTTACCTAATCACAAGTTTAGTGTTCACCATGATTTATCCTTTTAGCTTTGTTAGCACCAGGGTCTTAAGATGCTAAATAGACCAATATTGTCACTAGGTGGCTATTGGCTATCTTTGATTGCTGTTTGGTTCTGGGTATGTAGAGGCTAGAGCAGCCTTTTCAAGCTGTTGCTTAGAACCAGTTGCCTTTCACTGCTATAAATTACAATTATGGAGTAAATGACACCAAAACAATGAACAAAGGAGGCTCATGGGCTCTATAAAAGCTCCAAATAAAAAAGCAATGCGAATCAGGTATCTCCAATCAGATCATGCATGCATCTCCAAAATACTGAATAAAACTATCAGTACGCTCTACTGTTAGTCTAGTCACCTGCTTTATACTAAAACCAGAGATTGTCTCATTTAAATTACACCAATCTGAATTTCCTGCGGCGCTGAATGACAGCAGGGATTAGCAACAGCACAGAGTGGGTGGCAGGATAACCACATCAAGGCCACTCTACGATTTAAAGAAATGCAGGCAGGTTTCAATCCTGTAATCACTTTCCAACTCAGCTTATGCACAGTGTCGTTTCTTATGGTTCAGTCCTCCAGGAAGCGGAGAGGAAGCTGCAGCTCTATCTGCACGCATATCATGTTTGAATTTTTTGGCTGCTTTTGTTTTCCAGTTGTGTTCGACATGGGCGGGAGCACTCAGAGGAAACTGGGACCAGCTTCAAAGCAAAAACATTAGAGTTGCCTCCTCCTCTCCTGCTCTGCTCTTTCACACTGCCACTAATCTGCCATGATTTAGTCAGGGGGAAAAAGCTCATCTGATTCCTGCTGTGGTATTTTGATTGTAATAATTTGATTATAATCTGTGGGCAGGTATCTGATTAGAAGGCAGCCCTGAACAGAAGGGTAGAAGGAGGGAGGGAAGGAGGTTCCTATTAGAAATGAAATGTGGCCACAGGCTGTACTGTAACAGGAGTAGCTGACAACAGTCGTAACCAGAGTTTACTGTAGGGCAGAGCACTGTACTGTGTTTTAAAGAGGTACAGCACTGCCATAAAAGCTGTAGATTTACTATGATAAGACGTGGCAAAAACATATCACCTTACGCTAAAGAGCGGAGGAAAGTTTTTTCTATCAGTGTGCTTTGTTCAGAGCAATTATTTCACTCTAAACATTAAACTTTACTTATCATATACAGTCTATATCAATTTTTTTATAAAAACATAATAAAAAATAATCTGATCGTAGCCCTTACTGCTTCCATAGGATTTAATAAGTTGAGCTGCAGCAGGTGCTGCTGATCGTCAGTCCTTGATCAATTGATCATCAGCAGGTGTACAGACCTCTTTAAAAACAGACCTTCTGACAGTTTGCTGCTCTGGAACATTCAGGTGTGTGTTCAGCCCTGGAAAGACTTTCCTTCTATTTGGAGTTTAATGATTTTTACAAGTGGAAACATTGAAGACAGCTGTCAATCTTCACAGGAGTGGACATCCCAGCTAATTCACCCCAAGATCAGAGAAATACAAAAAAAACCCCAAGAGCTACATGTCAGAGCCTACAGCTGTTTTGCAGCCAGAGGCAAATGTGAAACCATCTGTCCAAAAGGTAAAGCTTGGTCCAAATTGGGTCATGCAACAGGACAATGAGTTTTACTACATAAATAATGGCACAGTGGAAAAAAATTACATGCCGTTATATGTATGAGAAGAGAGGCGGATATCCACGCTTTACATACATATCTGGTGAATCCTGTGGTCAGATCTACACAGTATAAAGTGTCAGTGGTATTCAAGAAAATGGCAATTTTACCTTGAAATATATATTTTGAATGGGTTGTAGTACTTGTAAAGCAATGCATAATTGAACCTGCTCAGTGAGTGTTTATATATTTCTGTTGCAGATTCACAATAAACTCTCATTACCAGAGAGTGACTGTGCAGATCTACAACTCATTTAGTGTCTTTTATCTCATTGTTTTGCTTTTGTAAGTTGGAGCACAGCCGCTGTTGGTTCTTTTGTTGACCTGGTTTCCAGGAGCAGCAGGCAACTTCCTGACCACAGTGGGCAAAAAAAAACAAAAACAGCAGCCAGACAACAGTTAGGAAATAGTTAAAAAAACATAGCATTTTGACCTAAATGGCTCTGATATTTCCTGGTAGAAATTAACGCCCTTCTACAAAAGTGGCCAGTATAGCAAGAAGACTCTAAATAAATAATAATGTTGCTGTGTTAATGTTGGATGTATGAATGGAAAAGTGGCTTGCATACTCATTAAATATAACACCGCGCATGTAAAGTATGAACACACTGTAAATCTGTCTGAAGATATTAATCAGAAGAATCCATACAGAGCAGATTCAGCTGTGAGGAGTCTTTTAAAGCAGCAAGTCAATCTGTCACCACCACTCTATAAATAATCACCCTCTGGACTGCTTCACATTAAAGCCTGAATAGTCCTGATGTTTTTTGGCAGAATGTCAGAATCCTATTAAAGCTGGTACGCCACTTTGATTGGCTGCCATTAAGTGCAGCCAAAAGTGTTAGCAGCCAGTTAGACTTACTTACAGTCCCATTATGTTTGTTTAAATTATAATATAGGGTTCTTTTATTAAGATTTCAATTACTGTATGTATAAAAAATATGATATAGTTCAAGTGAACACATTTAATATTTTCTATGTACAGTATACTTGCAAAAGCAATAGCTGGATTTGTAGATTCACTCTATCCTATTGAAACCAAATATTAGCAGGTGTCATAATCTATGATTGCACTGTACACCAACAAACAAAAGTGTACCACAAACAAACATTTTAGTGAGGGCTGTTTGATGAGTGTGTCGCTGGTGTGATGTGCTGCCACTCGGTGGCTAACATGAAAACATGCAGTTCTCCTGTCTATAAAGGTATTATAATAATAATTTTATGTTGCTTATATCGATAATATTTTAGGAATATTTACAAAGACTGCAACGTATAAGATTAAAATTAGATTCCAATGGTAATGTAATAAAAGCAAGGGAGAAATAAAAAACACAAAATTAAGAAAGCTGACTGTAATGAACAGTGAATTACAAGAAATCGTGTTAAATAAAATGTATTAAATGAATAAATACCCAATTATACAAAACTTCTATAGATATATTAGTCAATTTTCCGAATTTAATGAGAATTTTAAGGGCATGGTGTTATTCCAAAAGTAAAATAAATAATAAGAGTACGTTATAGTGTTCTCAATGTGGTATTTATTTGTATTTATCTGTGAGATAAACCAACAACAAAATCATAAACACAACGAGAGAGGAAGTGATCTCAGCGTGAGTTTTAATGACACATTAATGGCCTTTGGTATCGTAGGAATTTTGATGAAAAGCACAAACGGGTTAGATTGAGTGAAACAGCGGACGTTGCGTAAAAATCGTGTTCTTCCTGCAGTTTTTAATATTACAATAATAAAAATACTACTAACACTACACAGTTTAGCTAAAGTGCAGTTGCCTCCTTCGCAACTTTTTAAAATTAACATTAGAAAAGTATCTGTACACAGTAAGAGGCTGGTAGGTCTTCAGTGAGGTCTACGAGGAGCCGTGAATGCAACATTATTTCCTGTTCAAAGGATATATGGTCTGTGGAAGCCAAATGCAGTTGTAGGAATTTGATGTTTAGGTATTGAGCTTGACAGTCTGTTTTGAACTTGTTTTCTGAGTTATGTTAGCATAGAAAGCTTCACGGAAATGTTTTGGAAATATTTCGACGCGGCTCGACGACTCGGAAATTCAGAGGGTTCTGCGAGCGAGGTAATGTTAGCAGGCAAGCTAACGCGAAGCTAGCGAAAAGCTAACTTACAGTAAGCAAACAGTGTCAGTGCTTTGATTTATTTGTCATCTAGAGTGTATACACGAATATTAAATACTAGTATAGATCCTCAGCTAACACCTTACAACTTCATTTAGCCAGGAAAGTACTGCTATAGCCCGTGTTGTCGGTAACGAAAGTAACCAAACGTTATCCATCAACAAGTGGTCTTTTATTTTGCGCTGTATGGGTGCGTGAATGACTGACATTAGAAACCAGCCACGCCAGTCAGAGGGCTCTTAACGCATGAATAACTCATGTTATGTGACTGATCTGACCCGCTGACGGTATCTTGATGCTCCGCTGATAACGTTTGCTGCTAATGTCAGACGTTACATAACGATAGCTGGTAATCTTTTTCCCCTGGCAGCAGTTTTGACACTGTCCTATTTTTGCTTTGATATCACCGGTTTTAACATGACGGTTTGGGACAGATTGTATGACTGTGCTGTCTGTGTGTGTGTGTGTGTGTGTGTGTGTGTGTGTGTAGGTTGGGGTGTCTCCATCCCAGCAGGTCTGGATGAGTCAGGGCAGATTTATTCGTCCTCATAAGAAGCTTACACACACATACACACACACACGCACGTTGACAGATACTGACAGGGAGATCACAAGTCATATTCATCCTTTAATATGGAGTGGACAAAGTAGCAAGAATACCAAATAAAAAGCAGATTTATTAGGATGTCACACAGCTGCATCTGTCAACTCACTTTGTGTGTGGTTCTTCGAGGCAGTATGAGTAATTGGGTACACAAAAACAGGTGCAACTAGAGTTATAAAAAAATAATACAATTATAAATAAGAAAATTATTATTCTGAGTGTGATACTCACACATGCCTTACATGGAATGGGACATGGCTATAATATTGGACAACAAATACAAATGTGTATGCATGATAACTGCATCTGACCATACAACATGTCATCACAGCATCTGCCATGTTTGTTGCAGTGCTTTAAAAACAAACATGGACGAAGTTGGTAGTTTCTGCCACAAGTCATTGCTAAGCTATTTACTACCTTTTAAATTAAAGGTGTTTGTAGTTGCTGAAGCAGTTTTAGTCTCATAGTCTCATAATGATCTGGTTTGATAAATCAGAATATTCTGCCTCATTGGAAGAATGAGATTATCACTCATGGCTGTGAGCAGCTGCAGAGGGAGGGTTAATTCAGCTGACATATACATAATGTAGTACCAGTGTACTGACTGTGGGACAGGTCGACCTTAATTTAAATGTATATATATATTGTGCCGGTGTGCCATGTGTTTCTTTACAAAGGTATATATAGACTATATATCTCCGAATAATTTTCAAAACTCAAACTAGCACTGCTCTGAATTGTCCCTTTAATGCTAGCTTATGAATTCAGCAAGTTTAGAAGACACCCTACAAAAACCTGTACCATTCTGGAGTACAGGTTTTACATGTACGGTGGGTTTGGGGGGGGGGGGGGGGGGGCATTATAAAAATCATGTGTAATGTGTGGCAATAATTTTTGTATAATTAGCTGCAGCTGTATGATAGACAAAACGGAATAAATAACCATGATCTAAAATCCTGCTTTGTTTTCCTTTTTTGCCTTCAGTAGTCAGATGAATTTCGCCTGTTACACATTTCCCTGGGTACAGAAAATGAAGCTGAATAGTTGTTATTGCAGGGAATTAAAGTATGTGATAAGGTATGAAATTCCAGAGTAAGGATTCATAAAAAGCCTGGTGCTGTTAGACAGACTGTAGGTTTTCTCCTCTTTCATGTCTCAGACAACTACAGGCTGTCAGGATGCAGGAAAACAGCAGGAAAAGGAGAAGTGAGGCGGACAAAGGGTGTCTATGCTCTCATGTGGTGTTAGCGTTATGTGTTGGATACACCCACACCATATGCAGTTACATTTTAACCGGCCCCCCGTGTTCACGTTTGGGCTCACTCACAGCATGAAACCATCATCTGTTTTATCGGCAGAGAAGCAGCCTTTCCTCTCGTGACCGAGAGGTACCTGTCACTTTTCTCTGGACACCATATAATCAGGCAACCCCTTTCCAGCTGAGGTGAAGACAGGAAGCACTGTTATTAGTGCAAGTTCAAGTTAACTTGGTCTGACGTAGCCAGTCTCATATCTAGAGTTCTAGTAGGGTGCGTCAGACAATAAAAGATGTTTTTGCATGTGAGTGTATCAGAGAATCAGAATAAGGTCGCAAAACATACGGAATGAACATGTGTCCCACTCTGAAGGGTGCTGATAAGTATGTGTAATAAGATGTGAGGAACATTCTGTACTCTCCCACACAACGCTGAGAGGAAATCTAATTAGCCAAAGTCAAAACACCTGAGTGGGTGTTAATGGCCTGCAATCAAAGCATAGTGTGGTTTCCGAAATATTAAGACGACCGATAAATAAAAGCATAATCTAAAGTCAGCTTTTTGTAACTTGTTTGTTAACAACTGTCTAAATGCTACAAGACACCAGCAAGTAACAGGCTGGTGAAAAAAATATTGGTCTGAACAGGTCTCCATAACAAAATATGAGCTTAATAACATGCAAAAATAAATGAACGAAATTACCAGAATGTAAAAAACACTGATTACTGCCTGAGAGAGCCTTGGTATTACCCCAAAGGAGCTGCAGGAGGTGGCAAAGGAAAGGGACAGCAACAAAGACCAGGCTGTAAACATGTTTATTTCTGCTGAAAAGTACAAACACTGGGGTCTGTAGGGATTGTCTTGCTGTTGAAGCCAACTCCTAGAGGCTGTAGGATGTTATATTATGTTAAATATATGGTTGCAGTAATTTTTTGAAGGAAGGTTAGTGGTTGGAAAATGAAGAGCTTTGGTGAGGCACTTTCACTGCCATTTTCTTGTGCAATAGAGTTATACATTATGTTTTCTTAGAATTTAATACATTTGGTTTTTATTTTTATGATGATTAATAAATTCTTCTATTTCAGCATCATAGTACTTCAAGTGCCCATTTCCATTTGTACAGCCTTAGTCATTAGAACGCTGTCCACTACAGATTGTGGAGAAGATCACTGTTCTTTACTAATGCATGCTTCAGTGGTAAAAGCGATAAGGAGGACGAAAATTGACTATTAAACCTGGATGGCAGATATTCATTCAGTTTAATCCAGCTCACTCTTAATTCAGTTGAGTGTATGGTGGCATTGTCATCCTAAAATCTGGGGACCACATGTGTGAATGGTGCTTGTAGCAGATGGTGCACACACACCTGTAAAACTTTCTCAACCTGCTTGCCTGCTAGGCATAATGTAATATAGTCATCACACTAGGGTTTTGTCTATACTTCTGTACTATTTTTAGTACTGTTTACTGCATTTCATGAACAGGATATAGCGTGGTTGGTTTCGTTTTTTGGTAAACAGTGCAATGTGTTTGTAAGCTGAGGTTAATTTGACAGTTTTCCTGCTGTTGTTTTTCAGTGAGGGACATGGACAACTCTGTCACCCTGTGGCAGTTCCTTCTCCAGCTCCTGTTGGATTCCAATAATGAGCAGCTCATCTGCTGGACCAATGAGGAAGGGGAGTTCAAACTGCTGCAGGCGGAGGAGGTGGCCCGGCTGTGGGGAGCCCGCAAGAACAAGCCCAATATGAACTATGACAAACTCAGCAGGGCACTAAGATATTACTATGACAAGGTAAACCTTTATTCTGTACTGTAGGATACATAGCTGTAGTAAGCTGAGTAATGTCTCAAAGTACCAATGTCTGTCATCATTGTCCATGGTGAAGGTCAAACTCAATATCTATTTGAGGGGACTTTGATGTCCAGTGCTGAACGATGTGGAGGAGAAGGAAAGTTCTTGTCTTTCACTTAGCTTGTGGTTTGACAGAGGCACGGCCTGACCCTGTGGGCGTTCAGGGCAGGGCTCTTCTGGTATGTTTGGCTGCAGCATTCATGGTTACTAGTTTGGTACAGACAGGAAGGACAGAGCTGTCCCACGCACACTGCTTTTCTGTGGTCTGACTCCTCTATTTTTTGCTCCTTCGGTAAAGTCATAATAACTTCAGGAAAAGTCTGCTCTTACTGTGTGTTTACAGCTCACATGATGTTGCTTTTTTGTGTCTTCTAGAACATCATAAAGAAGGTGAATGGGCAGAAGTTTGTGTATCGCTTTGTGTCTTATCCCGACATCCTCAAAGGAGATGTCACCCGACCAGAGGGAGGGGATGTTGGTGCTGGGGGCCTCCCTCCCCTATTAAAAAGGGGAGACAGTGTTGTGCAGGAGGGTGAGTCTAGTGACAGAACCAAGCAACAACCATCAGCTCTTAGCTCCAGCACTAAGCAGTCGAATCGTAACGACTACATCCACTCTGGCCTGTACACCTCCTTCACTCTCAACTCTCTGCAAAATGGACGCCAGCTTTTCAAGTCCATCAAAATAGAGAATCCAGGTGAGAAGATGACGGACAGGAAGGGCATCACTGCCGCAACACAGAGCCAGGAGACTCTCTCCCAGCCGCAACAACCTACCGCCTTGCCATCTGTCATTAAATTTGGAAACACCCCTCCAAAGCCTTCACCAGCACCAGCGCCAGCACTGCCTCCTCAGGTAGACCTAGAGCCAACCCTGATGCCCAACCATTTGGATTCTCTCCAAGCTCCACCCCAAAGGGCTGAAGACATCAGCACACACTCCTCCCTTCCACCCCAATCTATTTACTCATTCGAACACATTCGCCCATCAGAACCAACATTCTGCCTACCAGACCTGACCTCGGAGAGCCCGTCCATAAACCAAGCACCCGACTCCTCCCAGGAACTGGTGATTGACAGCGACATCGAGTCCCTGTCTTCTCAGCCTGCAGACACTCAGGCACCAGAAACCACGGACACTCAGTCACACGAAAAGGCTAGTATACATGCATATACACTTCACACAAAAAGTACTGTATTGTATGTAAATGGTTTATAGTTTAGACACTGCATTCCTCCAGTCACCAGCTGCAGTCCAAAACAGTGAAGCTATATTCTGCCAGTAGGACACACTCACTGCTGCTTCTACAGCAGCCTGGCTAGGACCACCTGTAACTTTTAAAATAAAATATTTCATTTATTCAGACATTTTAAGAAATGGCACCTGTGGGTAATATCTCAAAAAGGAAAGGAACATTGAATGCATTGAAAACAGCAAAATAATCAGTTTACTGCAAACACCTTTGCCTAGGCTCTCTGTGGTAAGTACTCACGCACCTGTGCTGTGAGGTATACAAGAAAAACTGGGTTTCTCACTTCTGTCTCTGAACTTGCACAAATCTCATCTCTGATACCCACCAGGCGGACAGTGAGGTTGGTGTGTCAAGAGAGGAGATCAGCTTGCTTGACACTGCAACCAGCTCTTCTTCAGTAAGTAGCTGCACCACAGTCAGCATCCAGAGCTCAGGAAAGTCACGCAAGCCGCCCAAAGTCCTTCAGATCAGCCCTCCAACTCTGCTGGTCACCACCTCCGACTTCTCCCCCATGAACCTCTGCAGCCCGTCACTACCTACGGCCTCTCTTACACCAGCAATGCTTCAGGTGAGAACATGCTCTTAGTTTTTTCTGTCAGTTGCTTCTAACTATAGTGATGGCTAGCCTTGTATTAGCCTAACTGGTTTATCAACTGGTTTTCTTCATTTCACAGCACACAGAAAAACAGGAGTTGTAATATTGTTGCCAAATGTTGTTACTGTGAAATGAAAATAGTCCTTGTTGAAGGTGAGCCCATGTAATCCAGTTTTGCAACTTAAGCAGCAGTTACAGCCTCAGTGAACAGAACCAAGTACACTTCTTGCATGTACTATTCTTAAACAGCAGGTGGCAGCAGTGTTGTGTTGTGTCTGTTTTCTAGGCCAGATGGTTTGCAGATCCCATGATGTGCTACTGTATAGATGCTCTGAGTCTATTAGATCTGCTGGTTCAGATGGGATTTGGTCATGACATCTTAGAGGAGATGAGAGGGCATTTACTGGAACAGTTGAGTTGGAAGGGTTTCAAATGTATGTTCAGGGCTATTTCCATGCAATCAGTATCATTCATAATTAGCATTTCTTTGTTCGGCAAATTCCAGAAACACCATGCTTGTGTACAAGGGCAATAGGGTTAAATATGGACCAAAGGGAAATGTCACAACCAATATATTGGGAAGGCAAAATAGTCCCTACCAGTATTTAGCATTTATTTTTATATAACAAAAACATGAATCTGTTCACATATTTTTTTGCAAATGCAATAGTATATATATGTAAACTTAACATGGCTATTACATTGCTATTCAAACTCATTTTGTCAGATTTTCTGCTTTGTAGATAAAAAAAAGAAAAAATATATACAAAGCTATTTCAACACACAGAGAGCTGGGGACACATTGCACGATTTTCCACAAAATTTTTACCTATGATTTCCTGTCGAGCAAAGTCTGCACCCGTCTGCACTAGTTGGGGACAGTTGTCATGTGTAGTCGCCACCAAAATCTGAGGGGGTGAAAATCCAAATCTGCACGTGTGTGAGTGGAACAGACCTGAGCCGACCTCAGTCACAGTCATTCAAACGTGTTTGAATTCTTCAGGCCGAGTCTGGATGCAGTCCTGTAGTGTGTCGAGTGCAAACATGCGTTGTTAGCAGCCAATGAAAAGACAGGGATAGACACTGGAAATAGTTTCAGAAGATGATGGGAAGTAGCAAGTATCAAAACAATGATCGAGTCCTCCACTACTCGTTTCAAACAGGTTTTTTTCTTCTTTGTGTTATATTTTTTTTAGTCGAGCAGATTGCTGCACAGATAACAGCAGCAGCGAGCTGACTGTCATCAGTGTTTGTTTACTTCTTCTTCTTTCTCTTCCTTCTTCTTCCTTTTTCTTCTTCTATTAGCACATTGCTGCATTATGGCCACCAGCTAGTGTAATTGCTGTGTTCAGTTGGCTTTAGTTGGTTTGACAAACCCTGTAGTCTGTGGTCCCTCATCAGGTTCAGTGATTGTCCCTACCAAAGCTGAGACCAAACCTACACCCTGTCTTGTGTTTGAACAGGTTGTTGTTGTACTGTTATAAGGCTAATTATTTATATTGAAAATGAGTAGAATGACATCAAGAAGTACAACTTTGAACAAGCAACACAAGACCAGAGCCAAGAGCACATGATGTCATAACAAACATTAAAGGTTTAATTATTTCCACATGGGATTAGTATTTCCGATTAACTGCTGGGACAGCCTGCTATAGTCTGTTTTTAATTAATCAGATCTATTGAAGTATAAGAACAGATCTCTGTGTGCTCGGTTTCTCCCTCTAATATTTATTTTAATTCTGTGAGCAAACGATCACTCAGTCCTTTTAATTGTAGTGGTTTTGAACAGTGATTTCTTATCTGATATACATCAAGATCAACCACTTTTGACTGATTGTCTTCCTCCTTAGACTCCAACTCTTCTCCTGACTCCCAGTCCCCTTCTTTCTAACATCCACTTCTGGAGCACGCTCAGTCCTGTCGCTCCGCTCAGCCCAGCCACACGACGCCAGGGAGCACACCTGTTCCAGGTCAGTTCACAACTGTGTGTCCTGTCTCCACTCGTCATCAGTATTATTTATCTTAGCCCAGTAGCCATCCCGGCCGGTTGTTTTTTAATACCTGATGGGGCCCTTCTATTTTAACTGGCCCAGCTTTTGTTGACTTTCCGATAGTGGCTTAGAGCATGAGGAAACCAATTGCATGCAAGTTAATCCATCCCACATGATACTCTCAGCCAATCAAGACTAGACATTGCAGGTGGAAAAATTTGCAACTCTACAATAAAGAGAGAGAGGCAAGTTTCACAAAGGTTACACAATACAGTGAGGTCAATAAGTATTTGATCACCCTGTGATTTTGCAAGTTCTCCTACTTAGAAATCATGGAGGAGTCTAGAATTTTCAGCATATGTGTATATACACATGGACCTTTGTTTCAAGAATTTTTTTAACTGGACTTTAAGTTGAATACCCTGCCTCTTGACACACCATTCTGTATCTTCTCTTTCAGTTTCCGTCAGTCCTCACACCGCAGTTCCAGATCCCTGTACACAACATAGATGGGACCAACACACCTGGCCCCATCTCACCAGATCCTCAGACAACATAGGACCTTTTATGAAGAGCAGCATCACCATATTATGACAGTCAGTCCCTGTCACAGACAGTCCCTCTTACCATTCCAGCTCCTCCTCCCTGATCCATGACAATGACACAGGAGCTGAGTCTTTGCAATTCCTCTGGTGCTGTTGTCCGCTGCCACAGAATCCACATTACACTCATGTGTGTAGAGGAGGTATGTAGGCAGTGCAGGTTTGATGGATGAGGGTAATACATTCACCTTGTGTCCAAGCTGCTTTTCTGCATTCGACACCATTCATCCTAATGCACTCATATTCAGTTTGTCTGGCTTTTTTCCTGGGAGGCTCAGTCACAACAATTCCGAACATATTTCCATGGCAACAGTGTATTCATGTGGATTGGACCCACAGCAGCCACAGTCTGCTTCACACTTGGACACAGAGAGCAGTGGGTTGGAATCTTTCCTTTTATAGAACCTACTTCTTATCTTGTGCAACAGTGTTATTGCCAAACTACACAGGTTTTATGCTATCAGTTCCTGACCTGACTTGTCCTATGCTGACAATAATTTGCTTTCTTTTTGTGCTGTGCAGGGGCAGTAGTGGTGTTAAACCTGCATGTTTACGTACCGTTCTTTCATGTGTAGCCCAGCTCTCAAACTGACCTTAATGGCAAGCCTTTGCTCGGACATCAGGATGTTTACCTTAACTGTCTTATTGTGGCCATAATCCCATTCAAACCTTTAATCATGCCTCTGTGTATCATGTGTAATCTACAGTATACGTACAGCCCTGAAATCCAGTGTGGCCCGGTCTGCCGCCTACAGCTGGTAAGCTTTCACTTGCGAATGAAAGAAAGCAAAGCCATAACACTTTCTGTGCAAGCAACAAGGCAGAAATCCTGCACTTCTTACTGGCCTCACATTGCCTTTTTAATCCTAATTCTGCAGGCATCATCATCATGACATTTATGTTAAAAAATAAGAGAAGAAGAAAGTTTGATACCACATATCTGTGTAGTAATATAGTTTGAGATTAGATTAGCACATAACTGGAAACAGAGGAACACAACCTGTGTCTATTTATTGGCAACAGAATTTGCCTCTTAGCACTTCTAAAGCTGACCTCTGATAGCCTAGTGGGTTCAATGTAGACAAAAACCAACATCAGTTAGAAAGAAATGTGAACGATTGGAGGGGGAGCAGCTTGATGAGTGAAATTTAGAGGGTGTAAAATACTAAATACTATTTTTTGCCCTGCATTTCTATTTTTATATGAATTTCCTCACCATGAATTATACATAAATTAAGACTCTTACATGAATACATGATGTCAATCATGATTAATGCACTTTATTGATGCTGACGGCCATAAAACAGACAACAAAATCTTTTCACTCAGTCTGTTAAATCGCTAATATACATCACTTGTCACTTTGTTGTGAGCATACACGAATGCTGAAATAAGCTGCATTTTTTTATTCATATGAATGAAAATAACACATGCTTTATTAATGTCAAATCCGACATTTCTGACCACGAACAAGGTGAAAAAACAGCAGTGGCTATGTAGTCACTGGTTGCCTAGCAGCCTTTGAAAATGAGAATTGGGATATACGTTGTGTTATCAGTAAGCTACAGATCCAGGCTGTTTTCTTCTGTTTCCAGTTGAAGCAACAGATGCATCCAGCCACAAATTCACCACAGACATAAGGCAAGTTGACGCAAGACAAACTATAGTCCCGTTAATCCCAGAGTCAATCAAGCTACAGCAAACCTTAAAACCTATTTGATAGTCCACACTTTCATTTTTGAATTGAACAATTTAAAGACTTGCTGCTCATAGTTTTCGTGAAGTTAACCAGCTGTCATCCTCACCTTGACCTTTGCACAGCCTTAGCCATCTGAAACACACGTGACAAGCCAAAACATTGTAACCGCCCCTGCAGGATTAGACCCACCCACCGAGGCCTGGGCTCACCATCAGCAGCATGGCCCTAATTTCTAGGACATGCACTATTGCTGCAAGATAATCAACAATTATCTGTGAGCAGCAGTTCAGAATGTTTTGGCTATTCGTTCTGCATTAACCTTTCATCCTGAGGGCTGCAGAATATTCTGAAGTATCTAAGCACCTTTCTTTCCCTGCAGACCTCTTGTACAGATTATCAGCCATGAGAGGTTAAACCTGCTTTGTAACTGATTTTAAAGCCATAGTCTGTGACACAGACTCAACAGTTAGATCCCTCCTATCTATGCTATTACACATGGAAATTGTACATCACACTTGTTTACATGATACTTGGATAGAACACACTGACGTGTGTGTTTACCAAAGTGTTTCTAATCTAACCCAGGGATGGATGACCAGCGAATCTTGTAAGGTGGGGGGCTTCATCTACATCTGCCCCATCTCTCACGGTGATATACGGTGCCTTACTAAGCTCAAGCTTAGTTCTGTCATTTAAAAAAAAGGCAGTAACAGTACACGACAGCACTACTGTTTGTTTTCATGCCATATATTTGCAAACCCCAGAAGTTTGGTGTTTAAAAAAAAAACTTCACACAGGGATATTTTTGTGCACGAGTACACTGCAGCTCAGATGAGCTGCAGTGTACTTCTGGATGCATTACTGTACATACAGATGGCAACGTGGGCTGATATGCACAGCATGTAAAATTTTATCTGGCCATGTTTTAGAGACTGCCTGGCTCAGTCATACAGAAAAATGTGTCATTGTTATGCTGGTCCACAGGACAATAAAAACAGATGCTGATTGATTTGGGGTCTTATTACCATTGGACTCTAGGGAAAAATTGAGCTTTTGGTGGTAGTGCAATTTAGCTTTCACAGAACGTTAGCAGCTTGTTATGTTTTCTTTGTTGTTGCTTTGTGGATCGGTTTAAATCAGCTTGTGGTAGACACTGACTGACAGATGATTCATCCAATCAGCTACCAAGCATTCACCTCTCCCTTCCAAACAGTGGCGTGTCTAGTTTATGCTGTGATGAGCTGTATTTTAACCAGAATCATGAACTTTTCCTAAACCGAGCCAAGTAGTGATAGTAAAGAGACGTGCACACGCATCGGAAAACTGTAGAACATTAATTGTGACACAGATGTGGACCAACATGGCAATTCCACTTTTTTTAAGTGACTGAGTCACTCTTTCTGACCCGCTTCTAAATGTTTGTGGTAACATATCTACTCAGAAAGTATCTAAATATATATAGAAAACCTGATTGTGCATTTTTTGTGTGTGTGTAATCTTACTCGTAATTTTCCTGTAACGCCAATAGAATTTTAAGATTAATTTCTATTTTTGTAACGGCCAAATACTTAGACATCTGCTATTTTGGGTTCTCTGACTTAATGTTTTCTTTGTGCATGTTTATTTTATTTTAATTTTCCCGAAGTTGTTTTTCTCTCCTAGATTTTAAGAGGTGCAGTTATCTATTTTTTGGGAATCAAAGCCTTATGG
The DNA here is from genome assembly GCF_900634625.1 of Parambassis ranga. Classification (NCBI taxonomy): domain Eukaryota; kingdom Metazoa; phylum Chordata; class Actinopteri; family Ambassidae; genus Parambassis; species Parambassis ranga. The sequence goes on from NC_041026.1 coordinate 28,540,569, forward strand.
GGGAGAAATCTATGTTTTATATGTTCAATGTTTTGATATAGTGTTGACATTGTAAATGCAGATGTTGTGATGAAACGTTTGCACTTAAAATTTGGGGGTTCCTGTAGTATTGGATTCTGTCACTTTTCTATGACTCAGATTTATCTTTAAAATGTTGTTTGCTTACTGAGAAATGTATATTTTCCCAAAGGGAGGACGCAGCACTTCATATTTTATATATGGCAAAATGTGATTTTAAAAGACCCATACGTAGGATTTAAGGATCTAATGGCTGCAACGGGTTGCAATGTTTTCTAATGTTTTTCTGATTATGCATTCATGAGTATACAACTATGTGTCTTTGTTAGCTTATATACACAGTAATGGGTCAAGAGGCCATTAAAATCTACACATGGTTCCTGTGAGTCTAATCATTTATTTAATAATTAGGCATTACCACAAAATAGTTACTTGTGAGAATTTATAGTAGAGCCCTATTACATTTGTAGCCTATTTTGCAGTAACATTAAAAAAAGAACAAAAATAAAATTACCCCAAAGCCATTTTAAAAGTTTCCTCCATCTGGATATGTCACTTATACATCTTCTGATGATGTTTTTCATCTAGTTTACCTTAAATGTAAATCTTGTGTTAAAAGAAACAACACCTTTCTTGCTATGTTTTGTCCAGTTCTCTATTTGTTTGATGCTTTTTTCCAATGTTTACAAGCTGCTTGTCTTAAGTGGCATATTGTTGTGTAGAAGAAGTGAAATGGAAAGTAAGGTGAGACCAATAATAATAAAAAAATCTCTCTAAAAATATTGAATATTGAATTATTATTGAATGATTCTATTAAATTTTGATCTAGGGTGCTTTCATGACATCATAGTCTGTGCACCATTTCTCACGGTTCACAGTTAAAACGGTGCAGCACTGAACACATTGCATTACAGTAAATAATGCCAAAGAAGCCATTAGACTACGGCTCATGGATACTGGGGATGCGGTGAGTGCACTCTTGATATTAGGGTGTAATGATTCTCACTTCACACTCAGACTGCTCTACAAAATGACCAACACACTGTAATGGACTGTGGAGTCAGCTAAAGTGTAACGCAGAGCAGCTTCCACAACAGAAGTTTCATCTATTGACAAAGGTTCAGTTTGTTGTTAGCTGTTCAGTCCGCAGGCTCTGTAGTATCAGCTGATGTGATTTTCTGGCAGCTCCAAAAAATGCCCATATAGAGGTCTTTCTGCAAGACCGCTGCAGTGATTCCATCCATTCCCAGGAAGTTTGCACATACTCACAGCAAGAACAAAGGGCTGTCAACCAGTCCCCCTCCGGCAGTTTCATAGTCGTTAGCCAGTCGTTAGACACACCTGGCCCAGTCAGCCAGAACATCACAGGTAAGTATGGAAACATTTAGTGCTATTGTTTGTAAGTTTTTTAAAGTTTTACCCAGACCCACCCACTGAGGTCTGTAACCACATATAAACCATGTTTCCCCTCCAAACAGTTAGAACTGATGAAGCTGCTTGGATGAGCAGCGAAACGTCTTCTAGAAAACTCTACAAGTCCAGACGCCTTGCTTCAATCTTCTCTACGTATGATGACCTGGATGACTGAGAATCTTCATCAACATATGGCACAACAGTGACATTGCCAAGAACAGGACGTCTGTCCAAAGTTGATGATAAGACGAGAAGAAAACACAGGGAGGCTGCCGAGAGGCCGACAACAACACTGAAGGGGCTGCAGGAATTTCTGGCAAGTGCTGGCTGTACATGTACATGTGACAACAATCTCCCGTCTTCTTCATATGTCTGGGCTATGAGGTAGGGTGGCAAGACAGAAGCCTTATCTTACAAAGAAAAACATCCAATCCATGCAAAAAGACATCTGAACTCTACCAAACGCATGTGTGAAATGTGTTATGGTCTGATGAAACCATACCAAGTGCTGTAATACAAACCAAAGGTGCTGCAACAAAGCACATTTATGCAACCAGGTTTTTAAAAGTTTTTTATTTTATATTTTTTCCCCATTTAAAGGTTTCAGTTTGTTTTTCAATTATGTTGTACAGGTTATAGGTCACATGAAAGGTGGAAAAAGTTGTGAAATTATTTATCTTGCATGGGCTTGAACAGGGGTTTGTAGACATTTATATCCTCTGTCAGGGTTTGTTCATGTGTTCACACTGCTATCTATCCCTTAGGGTATCTGAGCTGGACGTTACCCTGTGTGATACCTTGTTGTTGGGTTCTGGTAGTTCAGGACCCACAGGAGGTGTCACACTCTGACCACAAAACTGTCAAAAACACTGCTCGTACCTATATCTGTTTTTCTTCATTGGCTTGTATTCAATGGACAAACAGGTTACTTCATGTCAGGTAACTACAACAACAAAACCTAATCAAATCATTTTGATCAAGGATGCAGGTCTGTTTGCTTTGGCTGCCTCGCTGAATACTGATGCTGTCAATAGACATTGGAGTGGTAACAGGTTACGTTTATAAGTTGGCAGCCACCTTTCAATTCAGTGTCTGGATCCCCTTCCCCTGACCCAAGGCCATCAGAGATAGCCATGGTGGGCAAGCCAGCAAGCAGCCAAGGCTAGCGACTGAAGAGTTTCAGCCTCAGCAGGAGAGGTGGCACAGCAAGGAAGACCCAGATGTCGAACCTCCAACATCAAGGTTTGAGTTGAAACACCCACCTGGCCCCAGGATCGACACAACTATCAGCTCGTCTCCTCTCAGCCTCTTCAAGCTGTTCTTCAGCAGTAATGTAGTACACACCATTATAAATAACACCAATGCCAATGCAGCACAACGACTGGCACAAGGTGCACTGTACAAGTGGTCTCCCCTCTCAGTTGACACATTTTACATTTTTCTGTCTATCACTCTTTTTTCTGTCATGGTATGTACACATAAGGGCTGACTATTGCAGGAGGAAATGGCCATACAATTTCTCCTTCCCCAAGACCACCATGTCCAGGGACCGATTTGAGGCCATCTTTTGGTCTCTTTATCGTTCAGATGTCACAAAGATAAAGCGAATGAAAGAAAGACAGAATCACCCCAATTTGACAGGTTGTTCAAAATCAAGCCCCTCTGTGGCAAGACTGTGAATGCCCGTAGCTCTGTTTTCCAGCCTCACCAGAACATAACAATTAACGAGAGGATGGTGGCAAGCTAGGCTAGAAAAGGATTCATTTTGTTGCACTGTTACTTTTGTTTCTATTCCTGTTTACATTACTTGGATGTGCATTAGTTGTTTTCAGGAGTACATTGTTTGCACTGATTGTGTGACTGATGTTTTGTTTTCTCAGTGCACATTGATCACTTTCTTCTTCTTCTTTTCCATCAGGGGTTGCCACAGCGAATGGAGTGCATTAGCTTCACAACCAACAACTACTGCCGCGTTGTTGGGAAGCCGAGCGTGTGACGTCAGGAAAGCAGAGAGCATTACTGAGATGATTTGCAGCATGATTGAAAAAGATATAATGCAATAAGCACCAACGGCAAGAACTGTTGTACTTCATAGAGCCGGGGGATATAAAATCCTTTCTAGAGTGACCATTACTACCCACCTGGAAGCTCGTTACAAAAAGAAGATGGCTGAGCTAAAAACAAAGCTAACCACAGAAACGTACCTGATCTCACAGAAATACGTGACATACACACGGATTATTAGCAGTTAATTACGTGGCACCGACACGAAAAGTAGTTAAATTACGTGCAGGCACCACGGAAAACTGTCTCCATAGAAAGTCAATGCGGGGCATTTTCGTAGGGACACCACGGTTTTTAATACGTGTGGACACCACGGACATGAGCTCCAATAGAAATGAATGAGCCTTTTTGATTACAGTCATGTTGCTCTGACAATTCACGCATTTCTCTGAGCGATTTGACCCTTAATAAACCTTTTTAGGAAACGATTATTATATTATTATTAAACACAAACGAACCGGCCCAACACGACCATCTATGTCAACATACACGTTTATTTGATCGATAAAAGTTGTTTTCTAATGCAACGGTGCTTGATATGATTGTGTGCGACAGCATTTCCTTATGAAATGACAGTAAATGGGGCGTGTAGAAGTAACGTGGAGACACTTGTTGAAGTGAGCATGTGGTTATTTAACGACTGGATTGAAAGACGGTGAAAGCTAACGTCGGTTAGCAGTTTCTCTGACGGAAGCGTTGTCACGTTGCCATGGTTATTTTGCGGGCCCCGCTCGTGGTTACGTAAATTGCCTGCGACAACGCATGAATTTTACTAAGCGATTTCACCTAAATAAACGTTTATTTATTTACTTGGTTTCCTCGTTTATGTGTATACGTCATCTCCAAAATCTTCTACATATTTATCCGTGTCAATCTTTTGCCTGGTGCACGTTTGTTCATATTGTTTTCTAAGTAGCTGTGTATTAATATTTATATTTGCACTTCATATTGGTAGTAATCACGACGGTAAAGATATTAATATTATGATGTATAGTATTTAGATAATATTATAATACAATAGTATTTATATCTGCAAAGTGTTCACTGCACATGTTCACATTTTCAGTATGTTCACAGTTGTTACAATGACTTTAATGTGTATGGCTGGTCACTTACACCCCACCATGTTTATCATCTTTTCACAGTGGAAAGACGAGGCCTCCGTCTCTGCAGCCAGCCTGATTTCAGTCCAAGGCACCTACTCTGCAACTTAGATCTACAGCCACGTCAAAATACTTCAGATGATCTAATAAAATACAACAGTTACACAAAGAAGTCCAACCAGTGTCATGTGATTTATAGTTTTTTCATCTAAGCATGTCATGTCTGTTATGTCATGTCAATTTATAGCCTTACCTTTAGTTTACATTGTTTACCTTGTTTACTTGACCTTATCTTATTTACCTTATTTATATCTTAGTTCTATCTTATTTCATGTTAATTATTATATGTTTTATGTATGCACCAATCACTAAGGCAAATTCGTAGTAATGTGAATCCTCTTCACTTACATGGCTATAAAAAAACAATTCTGATTCTGATGTTAAAAGCCAGGTTAGGCCTCAAGCTACTGTGTTTGCTAGCAGCAGTTCAGACTAATCAGTTCCTTTTGAGGAACTACTGGCTGCATGGGCCTTTTTAGGAGTGACTTATATAAGTAAGTTATAACTTAAGTTACATGCAAATGTTCACGACATGCTTTCCTTACTAATGCCATGTAACCCTCTTTTACAGCAGATTTTATGTTTTACTGACACTGATTGTGGTCTGGTATAAAGGCATAGGGGCAGTTCAACAACTGTCGTGTGTGACCTGTAGTAGCTGTTGCTTATTGGGTCAGAACCTTCTTCCCATAGTGCCACTTACCTGTGTTCCACAGGTAAGTGGCCCCAAGCTGCACTATGGGAAGAAGGTTCTGTGTTCCACAGGTAAGTGACACGCATGGTCCCACTTCCATGTGATGTCAAAAAGACACATCAGACCAGGCCATTATTTCTGTTGCTCCATGGTCCAGTCGGTCAGCATGGACACCTGACTTTCCAGAGGCTATCCCCAAAAACAGGGAGCTGCAAATCTGGTTCTGACAGCTAAATTCTTCAGGAGCTTTCAAGAACACTTGGAACCATGTTAGAGGGTGCCAAAGTTTACTTTGACCTGTTGACCTCTGAAATCTAAATGGCCATAACTCTACAATACAATTGGTCAGCAACATGGCTCTAAGTGGTCTTGAAAGCCCTTGAAGAACTCTGTCACATATTAAGAAACCTAAGATTAAGAAACCTTTATTAGTCCCACAATGGGGAAATTGCATATATGTATGTGTATGTTAGAACCAGATTTGCAGCTCCCTGTTTTCAGGTCAATCCCCTGATTTGACCTGAAACTGACAAAACCCATGAAAATGCAGAATCTGGCCTCTGAGGTTTAGGGGGCTACTTGCTGTTATATGTTGTCAATAGAAGATCCAGAAACCTGCTACCAATGTGTACTGAACAGAGTTCTATTACATATATGAGTGCCAACTAGATGGCACTGACCTGGACCTAACCACCTATCTATCTTGCGATGGCCTCAGGAAAAGCTGGTGTGCCAACAGCTATAGTTCACACATGACAGTTGTTGAACAGCCAGACCAGACCAGATTGTGGCCAGACCACAATCAGTGTCAGTAAAACATAAAATCTGATGTAAAAGAGGGTTACATGGCATTAGTAAGGAAAGCATGTCATTGTGAATATTTGCATGTAACTTAAGTTATAACTTACTTATGTAAGTCACTCCTTAAAAGGCCCATGCGGCCAGTAGTTCCTCAAAAGGAACTGATTAGTCTGAACTGCTGCTAGCAAACACAGTAGCTTGAGGCCTAACCTGGCTTTTCACATGCTTGAATGAAAAAAACTATAATCACATGACACTGGTTGGATTTCCTTGTGTAACTGTTGTATTTTATTAGATCATCTGAAGTATTTTGACGTGGCTGTAGATCTAAGTTGCAGAGTAGATGCCTTGGACTGAAATCAGGCTGGCTGCAGAGACGGAGGCCTCGTCTTTCCACTGTGAAAAGATTATAACAAACATGCTGGGGTGTAAGTGATTAGCCATACACATTAAAGTTAACACCTGTGAACATGGGGAAAATGTGAACATGTGCAGTGAACACTTTGTCTTCAAAGTTGTTAAAGCAGAAATGTGCTCCTAGTGTGCAGCTTTGCATTTTGTTGACAACTCACTGACAGTAACTACAAGTTGAACAAATTTCAGTGGTGGAGATACCACCATGCAAACGGCCGTCATTTAACTGATGGTGACGTCAATCTGCTGTGTTGATGTGACAGTTAACGTTAGCATGTAGCATATAGCCTAGCAAATAGTTGGCAAGTAGCCGCCAAATGAATGACAGCTTGATGAGGCGACACGTGACGTCCGTTGCCGTGGAAACCATATGGTTTATACCGGTAGTCTTCTTCAGAACTTTGCAGCTATAAATACTATTGTATTATAATATTATCTAAATACTATACATCATAATATTAATATCTTTACCGTCGTGATTACTATCAATATGAAGTGCAATCTTCTGGAGAGACAGTCTGCTGACGTATAAGAAGGCCCTTCGTAAAGCCAGGACAGCCTACTATTCATCACTAATAGAAGAAAACAAGAACAACCCGCGCTTTCTCTTTAACGCCGTGGCCAGGCTGACAAAGAGCCACAGCTCTGTGGAGCCTCGCATTCCTGCAGCTCTTAGTAGTGAAGACTTCATGAGCTTCTTCACCGATAAAATCACCACTATTAGAGGACTAATCAACCACAATCTCCCTGTGACCGCTGAGGATACACCGCCACTTCTGGAAACGGATCCTGATCTAACTCTGGACTGCTTCGCGCCCATCGGCCTCCCTGAGCTGACCACCAGCATCAGCAAGTCTAAACCTACTACCTGTCTTCTGGATCCGATCCCTTCACGGCTCCTCAAAGATGCTATTCCTCTGATCGGAGACTCTATATTAGGACAGATCACCTTGTCTCTGGAAACAGGATATGTACCACAGGCTTTTAAAACTGCTGTGATCATTCCGATACTTAAAAAACCTTCACTGGACCCGGACGTCCTAGCAAACTACAGACCGATCTCCAACCTCACCTTTATCTCCAAACTACACGAAAGAGCTGTTGTAAGTCAGCTAAACGACCACCTGTGTAGTAACAGTCTGTTTGATGCTTTCCAGTCTGGATTCAGAGCCCATCACAGCACAGAAACAGCACTGCTTAAAGTCACCAATGACCTCCTCATGGCATCGGACCGGGGTCTCGTCTCTGTACTCGTTCTACTGGATCTCAGTGCTGCCTTCGACACCGTAGACCATCGCATCCTGCTACACAGATTGGAACACGAGATCAGGATTACAGGAACAGCACTGTGCTGGTTTAAATCATATTTATCTGACAGATTTCATTTTGTTCACACTAACGATGTGTCTTCCACAGGTACAAGGGTTAACCACGGTGTTCCACAGGGTTCTGTGCTCGGACCGATCCTGTTCACCCTCTACATGCTCCCTCTAGGAAACATCATCCAGAAGCACGGCATAAACTTTCATTGTTATGCTGATGATACCCAGCTGTATTTTTCCATGAAGCCTGAAGAAATGGAGCCGCTAGTCAGACTACAGGCGTGTCTAAAGGACATAAAGGACTGGATGTCCTCCAACTTTTTACTATTAAACTCGGACAAGACTGAGGTCATTGTTTTTGGACCGAAACATCTCAGAACTAGTTTATCAGATAATACTTTCTCTCTGGATGGAATTACTCTGGCCTCCAGTACGACTGTGAGGAACCTTGGAGTTATCTTTGATCAAGACATGTCGTTTGTCTCATATTAAGCAGGTCTCCAGGACCGCTTTCTTTCACCTGCGTAATATTACTAAGATCAGGAGCATCCTCTCTCAGAGTGATGCTGAAAAGCTCATCCATGCTTTTGTCACTTCAAGACTGGACTACTGCAACTCTTTATTGTCAGGATGTCCACATTACTCCATCAACAGCCTGCAGCTGATCCAGAACGCAGCAGCTAGAGTTCTGACAGGAAGCAGCCAAAGGGATCATATCTCTCCTGTCCTAGCGTCTCTTCACTGGCTCCCAGTGGACTCAAGAATACACTTCAAGATCCTTCTTCTAACCTACAAGGCTCTTCATGGACTTGCTCCATTGTATCTGCAGGACCTGATTGTACCATATGTTCCTAATAGGACACTCAGATCTCTGAGTGCAGGTTTACTAGTAGTTCCTAGGATTCATAGAAGTAGAATGGGAGGACGAGCTTTCAGCTATCAGGCACCGCTATTATGGAACCAGTTACCAATCTGGGTCCGAGAGGCAGACACTGCCTCCACCTTTAAGACTAGACTTAAAACGTTTCTGTTTAGTAAGGCGTACAGTTAGCCTTAGACCTAGTGTGTAGCACAGCTATGCTGCTCTAGGCCTACGTTGTCGGGGGGCACAAACATGATCCACTGAGCAGTTTCCCTCTCACCCTCTAACCTCTCCTTTTCTCTCCTTAGTCTGGCTCACACTGGTCTCAAGACCTGGATGATGACCTGCAGTCCGGCCCGTGAAGTCTCTCTTGCTTTACGTTGTCGGGGGGCACAAACATGATCCACTGAGCAGTTTCCCTCTCACCCTCTAACCTCTCCTTTTCTCTCCTTAGTCTGGCTCACACTGGTCTCAAGACCTGGATGATGACCTGCAGTCCGGCCCGTGAAGTCTCTCTTGCTCTACGTTGTCGGGGGGCACAAACACGATCCTCTGAACACCCTCTGACCTCTCCTCCACTCTCCTTAGTCTGGATCATACTGGGTAATATCGTCTCATAATCTGTGTTAACTGTCTTCCTTGTAGTTCTGTGCCTCGCTCTCGCTCTCTCTCTTTGCAGGTCTCAAGACCTGCATACTGACCTGCAGTCTCTCCTGTGCTCATCGACTTCACTAGCCCCTGCTGCTCATCCTTGCTATCAAATTACTATTCCTACTTATGGACCGACGATATATATAGATATCTATTACAATATAATCACTGTTTCATCTTGCTGTCATGTTTGCTCTGTACTGTATCATGTTTGTATCATGTTTGCTCCTCTCTCTCTCTCTCTCTTTCTCCTTCATCCTCTCTCTCTCCTCTCTCTCTCTCCTTCATCCTCTCTCTCTCTCTCTCTCTCTCTCTCCCTCATCCTCTCTGACTAGCAGCAGGACTGGTTCCCCCTTAAGTTGACGGGTCCTGCTCAAGGTTTCTTCCTCTTAAAGGGAGTTTTTCCTTGCCACAGTGCTCTTAGGGGGGTTCCTGTGAAGCGCTTTGAGACAATGTCTGATTGTAATATGCGCTATATAAATAAAACTGAATTGAATTGAAAACTGAATTTAAATATTAATACAACTACTTAGAAAACAATATGAACAAACGTGCACCAGGCAAAACATTGACACGGATAAATATGTAGAAGATTTTGGAGATGAAGTATACATTAAAATCAAGTAAAAAAAACCCGTTTATTTAGGTGAAATCGCTTAGTAAAATTCATGCGTTGTCGCAGGCAATTTACGTAACCACGAGCGGGCCCGCAAGTTGCATTACCATGGCAACGTGACGACGCTTCCGTCCAGAGCAACTGCTAACCGACGTTAGCTTTCACCGTGTTTCAATCCAGTCGTTCTCAAAAATAAATTAACCACGTGCTCACTTCAACAAGTGTCTCCACGTTACTTCTACACGCCCCATTTCCCGTCATTTCATAAGGAAATGCTGTCGCACACAATCATATCCAGCACCGTTGCATTAGAAAACAACTTTTATCGATCAAATAAACGTGTATGTCGACATAGATGGTCGTGTTGGGCCGGTTCGTTTGTGTTTAATAATAATATAATAGTGATCGTTTCCTAAAAAGGTTTATTAAGGGTCAAATCGCTTACATGACTGTATCAAAAAGGCTCATTCATTTCTATTGGTGCTCATGTCCGTGGTGTCCACACGTATTAAAAACTGTAATCCGTCAAACTGGTTTACCAACATAGTGATATTTTTCCTCTCTGCTAACTGATAGCATTGTGGAAAAATTGTTAGGGCAGGAATCACTGTCCCGTGGACTAAAATCAGACATTATGCAGTTGCCCTGGAAAACACAGAGAAGGTCAGGGCAAAAGTGAAGTGGAAGGAGGAGGAGGAGGCAGGGCATGAGGACTACTTTGATGTGGGAGATCAGGTCATGAGACAAAATATTCGTCAAGAGCAAAGGAAGGGGGGTAAACTAGAGACGTCAATGCTAGGGCCCTTTACAATTGTTAAAATAGAAGGTAAAAGTGCTGACCTGATCTCCTACAAAAACAAGGTGGTGCAAAATCCACAGCCCACACCCCACATCCCCCACAGATGGCCCTCCCCATTCACTTTCTCAGCATCACCATCCACTATCCTATTTTTTATTTTTATTCCAGTTGCACACAGTAGGTGTATTTGCCACTTAGGGGAGAGTGGGGTAATTTGTGCCAAGGGGCAAGTAGTGCCACCCCTGTTATTTAGGAAACCATAGAATAATATGGTCATGTGACCACATCATTTTGAAGCGGCATCTATTTCAAACCTGTGGCTACCCCAAGTAAGCACTCATCAAAACCTTTACTACTTTATCTCAACTGTAACTGTAACTTGTTTTGTTGTTTTAAACATAACACAATATAAATACGGTTTTTTATGTATTTTTAAATTTTTATTTAGTAAATTATTTTTATTTAAGTAAATAAATAAAAAAAGAAAGTCCTCCCAGAAACATCTGACTATTAAGATGGTTTGTGTATGTAATATTAGTACATACTGTAGGAGAAAACAAAAAGAAGTCATTCTACATTTGACTATTTCCTGTTTCTAAAGTAAATGTTTCGCATTGGCCATTAAACATACCAATCAAAGGGGTTTCAGTGAGGCTTCTTCATTTTCTGTAGGCACAGCTGTTTGAGTGTGTGTGTGTGTGGGGGGTCAGAGTTCAGACCATTATCAGCTGCAACAGTCACCTCCTTAGGCCACAGACTGAACCCTGCAACAGGCCTCGGCTTAGGCCACCGGCTCCACGGTACTCTTGCTTCTGTATGAACCAGTGCTACGGTGTCTACCCAGGGTGGTCGTGGAGCATGTTCCTGCTTATTACGACGCCTTGGCACCTTACGTCTCCTAAACTGTGTCCGTTGTCGGTTTCCAACAAACTGAGGTCCGGCCGTCATGTTGCAAGTGGTGGAGGTTGGTGCATCAGCAGCCTCCTTGTTGTTCCTGTGTTCCAAAAGATTTTTGAAGAAACGCATCTCATAATGTTCTTCAAAATCAAAGCAGATGATTTCTGGATCTGTGCCAGGATAGGACTCCATGAAATCTTGCAGCTCTTTTGTATACTCCTCAAAAAACGTATTGAGATCAGTAGGCTGTGCCAGGAGTCTTGCCCTGTTGCAGCAGCGCACAAAACCCTTCAAGCCGTATGGGTTAAATTGACTGGTTTCCATTGCTCCTGAGTAACTGAATGATAAAAAGGCATTTGCTCAGTGCAGATACATACTTGGTTTGACACATATGACATCATATTTGTCATGTCCTTTGATGACATCATAGCCATCGTGACGTCGCCCATTGGTTCGCGTACTTGTTTTGAAGGCTCGATTTACTTACTTCCTGGTTGCCATCGTTGACCATATTTGGATCTAGGGGGCAGAGCTAGGAAGCAGCGAGGGGTGGTTACAGCCTGCTACCTACACGGCCGGCCGGTCTCCAAGCTAACTTTTACTGGCTCCCTGCTAACATAGTTAGCTTCCATTGTAAGGTGAACTTCATAGCCAATTGTAGAAGTAGCTTCAGCAGCCAAAATAATACCGTTCATGTGTAAATCTCATACAAGATGAGCAACCTGATAATGCCGTTGTTGCTTTATTTATTGGGCTTTCATCATCGGACCTCTCATACTGTTTGATGAAGTATTTTAGCGAGGTTGAGTGGCGTCTTCTCGAATCACTGACCGTCAGTGATTCGAGACTCCACCGGAACAGGAGCTGCTGTTTTCAGTGCTGAGATTATGATATTTTTATTTTTAGGTGTAGAAGTCTTTGTCTACACTCGGCTCGTCTGTTTGCTTTTTTCCCGAATGTACTGTTCATCAGGATTATTTCTTTAGACACTTGGTGGATTCAAATTTGGTACGTAAAAATGTTTATTTTTACTATGCTTTATAATTTCAATGCATTCTTTGTCATTTAAGCATTATATACCACATTTGAATATTTTAAGTTGTTGCAGTGTATAATTTCTGTTTTTACTGTCTGGTCAGAGTCTGACCCTAAACACATGGCGCTCTGAATATTGTTTTATAAAACAATATTCAGAGCGCCACATACTGGCAGCAGGAAATGTCTCTTATAAACATGTTTTGGTGTCTGTCTGGATATGAGAGGAGACTATAATGCTGCTTTTGCATTTATTGTTGCTGATATTCTCATATTTCATTGACACCAATCCAGCGTCACTTATTGCAGCCAAAAAGGTCAAACATAAAAAAATAACAATTAAAAAACTATGTTCACAGAGTCAGTTATCTGAATGGATCTGATGGAGTTGAAAAGTGGGGTTAGGTTACAGTCTTTTCTAAAATACTGCCACCATCTTCTTTTCTTCTTCTTTTGTGCTTGTCTCCATTTTGTCTTGAACTAGGACTCTCTTGTCTCTTCTCTAGTTCTTCACACCTTTCTTCAACTGACTTCTTTTCCTCTTTTAGGGCCTCATAGTTCTCCTGCAGTTTTCCTCTCCTCTTCTAGGTGTGTGCACCTCTCCTGCATGACTTTTTTTCTCTGCCTCTGTTTCCATCCTCCTCTATTCCTCTGCTTCTTCTTCTTTAACTCCTCTGTTTGCATTGTTCAGAGACCTCTTTCAGTTGGTCCCTCTCGTCTTGTAGTTGGTTCTTGGCCTCTTTCAGGACGTTGTTTTCCTTGTCCATCTTCTCTCTCAGGGCGGTCTCGTGTCTGAGCTTCTGCTCCAGATCGCTGCACTGGGGCTTCCAGGCCTCCTCATTCTGGAGCTTCTCAATGTTTTTCATAAGAACCTCTTCAGTCAGAGTCTCCTTATCCTCCCTCAGTTGGAGGATTTCATGATCTCTTTGTGCGAGTTCCTCTTTCTTTTGTGCAACCTCTTGTTGGCATTTCAGCAACTGAGACGAGGCCTCTTCTTGAAGAGACTTATTTTTTTGCCTCTCGGCCTCCAGCAACTGCCTCTTCTGCTCCAGTTGTTCTTACAGGGTGCTGTCATTGTCAGCAGAGGTTTATGCTTTGCTCTGCTCGTTCTTCAGCTTCTTGTTGACAGTCAACAGTTGGCTGTTTTCGTCCTCCAGATCTTTGTTGCGGCTGAAGAGGGAAGTGCTCTGGTGTTCTAGCTCATGGACGACCTCCTGGTTTTGCTGAGCGTGGACTTGCAGGTCTGTCTCAAGCTTAGCAATTTTTGTTTCCTTGGCAGCTTTGCTTTTGTTGAACTCCTCGGTCTGCTGCTTGAAGTGTCTTTCACTTATCTCCAGAAGCTTCGTCAGTCTCTCAGAGGCGTTCAACAGTCTGCTGCTTTCATCCTCAAGGTGGTTGTTCCTGGCCTTGAGGGAATTATTCAGCTCGTCAAGATTGCGGTTGATGGAGTGTTTCTCTAAAGCCATGACAGCAAGAAACAAAGCCTGTGTATATATAGCAGGAAGATCAAAGCAGCCATGGCAGCTATCACCACTGACATCACCAGCTGCCATGACAACATCTAAACATCATGTGAGCTTCAGTTTAAAAAAGGCAAAATTTCAAATATCAACAGTTAAATATCTATGGATGTTTTTTTTGGTGAGAATGGCAACACCTGTGGGCAGTTGTGCATTTTTAATTATCTTGTAAACAATAATCAAATCCATCAATCGCAAGGAGGATTAATTTAATATGAATTCAGGCATTATTTTTGTGTCACTCTGGATTATTAGTATTATCACACATTTGACTGTTTTCTATGTTTCTAATTTTATCATTTTGTACACATTAGAGGGATAATTCCATAATTAAAAAATATAGACTGTATTCTACATTTCCTCCACATGATGGCAGTATAGCACAGTCTAGTTTGTCAGTTTGTGTGCTTTCTACCTCAGATGACACATTGCCTTTGTAAAAGGATGATCAGATAAATTTGGTGTATCATTTGAATAGCCTCTTTTCTTTCCATTTTTGGTAAAGCTATCAAATATGATCATTTAAGGATATATGACAGGGTTTCATGTGTGAGCATAATTAATGTATGTGTGGTGGCACAGTGACCCATCACTGTATTACATGCACAGATGAGAAATAAGGGCAAGATAGAATAGAAGCAGTAGATCTTTTTTTGGTCCAGAGAAGGGAAAATATATGTGTGTGTGCGTGCAGTCGTATTGATTAAGTACATGAGTAAAAGAAGTGGCCCCGGTGTTAAACAAAGGCTCTTTTTCCAGCATGCCAGGCGTGTTGATAATTGGCTTCAGGGTGTCGGTCTATCCTGTGCAACAGAAACAGAAACCTGCTGGATCAGTAGCTCGGTAGAAATAATTAATATCCTTATTACCTGTTTTAATGTCCCACATTTGTCTGTAGGGATAATTGATCCCAGGCCTCCTCAGGCATGTCCTCCATCCTGTTTCATAAGCAACTGTTATCTGGAGTTATAAAGCTTGTTATTCTCTGAGTGGATGTTATGGCAAAACGGGCGAAGAAACAAAAGAGGAGAATATATAGTACAAAAGCAACTGAGCAAGAGCTCGAACACAAGTCAGTATTGGACTGGTTCACACTCATTGGAGCTGAAAGAAGGTATGCAAGAATGCTGATGTGTCCCTGTTGTTGTTGGATTAGTAATCGATAAGTTTCTGAACAGTGAGATTTAAAAGACATGTAATAGTAGTCTTGTCTGAGGATGCATTTTTAGGAATAAGGCAAAAGCATTTGTTTGACTGGGATGGAATGTCAATGTCAAAAAGTGAGTGTTGACATGGTAACCTTTCAGCAGCAAAGAGCCATAAGTGAAATTAGGCCTGCATAGCTGTCCTAATCAGTGTTTCTTGGTTTGCAGACTGCTACACCAGACACTGACTGACTGTGTATTCATTGCTTAGTTTTTGAGATCACACTCAAATTTATAAAAACAAAAAAACGAAAACATGCACACTTTGCAAAAAACATACTATAAACATCAAAATTACCATTTATAACAGTGCAATTAAATTGCAAACTGCAAAGTGTTTCTTAGAAGCTTGTGATCATAGATAGCTTTGTATTAGACAATACTCCTCAATATACAGTGCAATAAATAACAAAAATGAAAATCGATTTTTACTGTGGTGAAACTTCTGAACAGGAGAACACAACATACACAATTCAATTCAGTTTTATTTATATAGCGCATTTTACAATCAGAAATTGTCTCAAAGTGCTTCCAGAAACCCAGAGCGTGAGACCCAGAGCCTGAACCCCCTTAAGAGCACTGTGGCAAGGAAAAACTCCCTTTAAGAGGAAGAAACCTTGAGCAGGACCCATCTCTTAAGGAAGAACCTTCCTGCTGCCAGTCGGCCGGGTAGAGGAGGAGAAGAAGAGGGAGACAGGACAGAGAGGATGAAAGAGAGAGAGAGGAACAAACATGTAGCAAACATGATACATTACAGAGAGCAAACATGACAAACAAGATGAAACAGTGATTGTATTATAATGGATAACTATATATATCGTCAGTCCATAAGTAGGAATAGTAATTTGATAGTAATTAAAACAAGGATGAGTAGCAGGGGCTAGTGAAGTCAATGAGCACAGGAGAGTTCAGGGGCCGGACTGCAGGTCAGCATGCAGGTCTTGAGACCTGGGTCTTGAGACCTGCAAAGAGAGAGAGAGCGAGAGCAAGGAACAAAACTACGAGGAAGATAGTAAACACAGATTTAAGAGAGGATATTACCAGTATGAGCCAGACTAATGAGAGTAGAGGAGAGGTCAGAGGGTGGGAGGGAAACTGCTCAGTGGATCATGTTTGTGCCCCCCGACAGCGTAGGCCTAGAGCAGCAGAGCTGTGCTTAAAGTTAAGATTTTATCGGCCCTATGACACCTGTTATACCTGAGGCGACTATAACTATGCCTACCAGCCCTACACACTATGTTTAAGGCTAACTATACGCCTTACTAAACAGAAAAGTTTTAAGTCTAGTCTTAAAGGTGGAGGCAGTGTCTGCCTCTCGGACCAATATTGGTAACTGGTTCCATAGTAGCGGTGCCTGATAGCTAGACATCTGAGTATCCTATTAGGAACATATGGTACTATCAGGTCCTGCAGATATAATAGAGCAAGTCCATGAAGAGCCTTGTAGGTTAGAAGAAGGATCTTGAAGTGTATTCTTGAGCCCACTGGGAGCCAGTGAAGAGACGCTAGAACAGGAGAGATATGATCCCTTTGGCTGCTTCCTGTCAGAACTCTAGCTGCTGCGTTCTGGATCAGCTGCAGACTGTTGATGGAGTAATGTGGACATCCAGACAATAAAGAGTTGCAGTAGTCCAGTCTTGAAGTGACAAAAGCATGGATGAGCTTTTCAGCATCACTCTGAGAGAGGATGCTCCTGATCTTAGTAATATTACGCAGGTGAAAGAAAGCGGTCTTGTAAACCTGTTTAATATAAGAGACAAACGATATGTCTTGATCAAAAATAACTCAGAGGTTCCTCACAGTCGTACTGGAGGCCAAAGTAATTCCATCCAGAGAGAAAGTATTATCTGATAAACTAGTTCTGAGATGTTTAGGTCCATAAACAATGACCTCAGTCTTGTCCGAGTTTAATAGTAAAAAGTTGGAGGTCATCCAGTCCTTTATGTCCTTTAGACACGCCTGTAGTCTGACTAGCAGCTCAGTTTCTTCAGGCTTCATGGATAAATACAGCTGGGTATCATCAGCATAACAATGAAAGTTTATGCCTTGCTTCTGGATGATGTTTCCTAGAGGGAGCATCAATATATGCATAAAGGCACAATCTGCAGAAAGATAACATGAAAATCCAAAACTAGTTACTATACAAACTATTTACAGTGCAACAGTATTGTACTGCACTCAAGAGCTGTGGTAGGACTCCTTTTCAATTTTACAACCAGGGAGTTCCAACTTAATCCAACTTAAGTGGAAGTTCCTCAAGACAAGTCAGAATGAGGCTCAGTAGTGTGTGTGGCCTCCACGTGCCTGTATGACCTCCCTACAACACCTGGGCATGCTCCTGATGAGGCGGCGGATGCCCTCCTGAGGGATCTCCTTCCAGACCTGGATTAAAGCATCAGTCAGTTCCTGGACAGTCTGTGGTGCAACGTGGCGGTGGATGGAACGAGACATGATGTTGGGAATGGGCAGGCCAGTCCATAACATCAATGCCTTCATCATGCAGGAACTGCTGACACACTTCAGCCACATGAGGATTGGCATTGTCATCATCAGAAGGAACCGGTACCTAATGGCAGTCAGGATACATCTGGCTAGCACACGGAGGGCTGTGTGGTCTCCAAAGAAATGCCTCCCCACACCATTACTGATCCACCGCCAAACCAGTCAGGCTTAAGGATGTTACAGGCAGCAGAACATTCTCCACGGCATCTCCAGACTCTGTCACATGTGCTCAGTGTGAACCTGCTCTCATCCGTGAAGAGCACAGACTGCCAATCTTGGTGTTCTCTGTCAAATGCCAATCACCCTGCACGGTGTTGGGCTGTAAGCACAAGCCCCACTGGCGGTCCTGCTGCTGGGTTTTTGCCCTCCTACAGCCCCCTCCACGTCTCCTGGTGTACTTGCCTGTCTCCTGGTATCTCCTCCATGCTCTGGACAACGTGCTGACAGACACAGCAAACCTTCTTGCCACAGCTCTCATTGATGTGCCATCCTGGATGAGCTGCACTACCTGAGTAACTTGTGTGTGTTGTAGACACGGTCTCATGCTACCTCTAGGGGTGAGAGCACTGACAAAATGCATTTTGCTCTGCAATCAAACTAATAAAGAAAGAAGTCCTCCCAGAAACTTCTGACTACTAAGATGGTTTGCATATGTAATGTTAGTACATAGGAGAAAACATAAAGAAGTCATTCTACATTTGACTTTTTCCTGTTTCTAAAGTAAATGTTTTGCATTGGCCATTAAATACAGATACCAATCAAAGTGGCATGAGAGTGCTTTCAGTGAGGCTTTTTCATTTTCTGTAGGCACAGCTGTTTGAGTGTGTGTGGGGGGGCAGAGTTCAGATAATTGTCAGCTGCAACAGTCACCTGCTTAGGCCACAGACTGAACCCTGCAACAGGCCTCGGCTTAGGCCACCGGCTCCACGGTACTCTTGCTTCTGTATGAACCAGTGCTACGGTGTCAACCCAGGGTGGTCGTGGAGCATGTTCCTGCTTAATACGACGCCTTGGCACCTTACGTCTCCTAAACTGTGTCCGTTTTTTTCCAACAAACTGAGGTCCGGCCGTCATGTTGCAAGCAGTGGAGGTTGGTGCATCAGCAGCCTCCTTGTTGGTCCTGTGTTCCAAAAGATTTTTGAAGAAACGCATCTCATAATGTTCTTCAAAATCAAAGCAGATGATTTCTGGATCTGTGCCAGGATAGGACTCCATGAAATCTTGCAGCTCTTTTGTATACTCCACCAAAAACATATTGAGATCAGTAGGCTCTGCCAGGAGTCTTGCCCTGTTGCAGCAGCGCACAAAACCCTTCAAGCCGTATGGGTTAAATTGACTGGTTTCCATTGCTCCTGAGTAACTGAATGATAAAAAGGCATTTGCTCAGTCCAGATACATACTTGGTTTGACACATATGACATCTTATTTGTCATAATGACATCATAGCCATAGTGACGTCACCCATTGGTTCGCGTGCTTGTTTTGAAGGCCCGATTTTCTTACTTCCTGGTCGCCATCGTTAACCATATTTGGATCTAGGGGGCAGAGCTAGGAAGCAGCGAGGGGTGGTTACAGCCTGCTACCTACATGGCCGGCCGGTCTCCAAGCTAACTTTTACTGGCTCACTGCTAACATAGTTAGCTTCCATTGTAAGGTGAACTTCATAGCCAATTGTAGAAGTAGCTTTAGCAGCCAAATTAATACCGTTCATGTGTAAATTTGTATGACATTTCATACAAGATGAGCAACCTAATATTGCCGTTGTTGCTTTATTTATTGGGCTTTCATCGTCGGACCTCTGATACTGTTTGATGAAGTATTTTAGCGAGGTTGAGTGGCGTCCTCTCGAATCACTGAGGGGCTGTGGAGGCTCACGCACCACTCCACCGGAACAGGAGCTGCTGTTTTCAGTGCTGAGATGATATTTTTATTTTTAGGTGTAGATGTCTTTGTCTACACTCGGTTTGTCTGTTTGCTTTTTTCCCTTTTTTCTTTAGACACTTGGAGGATTCAAATTTGGTACATAAAAATGTTTATTTTAACTATGCTTTGTAATTTTAATGCACTTTGTCATTTAAGCATTGCTGTTTAATTAGTTTTGTTTTTTTACAAGAAGTTCAGGACTCTGATTTTATGGACTCCTTGCTAGCCATGCTAGCTCACTAACATGACTCCTGCATCAGTTTCAAGTAAGCTGCTTAGCCAAAGCCTGATTAAAAAGTCCAGTTTGACTAACAGTGAGCAGACGGCGTTTGGTTAGCTAAAACAAGGTGTACTGAGTCAGTGTACTGTGCTGCATTCATGTGGGATTATAATTAAACGTGACGTGAACCAACAATCACTGCAGTACATAACAGGTGCTTGGCTCACAGGCAGCTCTTGTTTTTGCTCATTGTGGCGATTGTATTATTGTATTAGTGTCTGATTATAATTGTATTGTATGTATCTGGCCTGTCTCATGCTGAGGACTCCAGCTGCAGGCTGTGTGTACGGTAGCTGCTTCCTGTTGAAGTGACACTCTTTGAATAAAGTCTGAAACATGCTAAATCAGCTCTGTGTGTTTTTCAGAGGATGAGGACGTTTGCCACCTGTGCACACCTGTGTTTGGATGTCTTGAAGACTTCACCTGTCTGCAACAGAGGCCTGAGCACCAGGTTTTATGTCAAAAGTGTCACAGTGTAAGATCAACAGTGTTGTGTTACTAAAATGTCAGTTACTGACTTGGCCACATGCAGCAAATACTTGATTATACACTAAACTAAAATAAAACATCCTAGGTCTCAATAAGAGAAATAATTAAGCTGAAAATCTTTCATTCATTCAATCATTCATTAACCAGTGGAATACATTGAGAACAAAATAACATAAAAATGATCAGTGTAAATCAAAATTATTAACCCATAGAGATCTGGATTTGGAACCATACTCAAAATAAAAGTGGAAAATCACATTACAGGCTGATCCAACTTGAGTGCACAAAGGAGGAGGTAGCGGTGCTGGTGCTGGGTTGTTGCCCTCCTACGGCCCCCTCCATGTCTCCTGGTGTACTGGCCTGTCTCCTGGTATCTCCTCCATGCTCTGGACACTGTGCTGACAGACACAGCAAACCTTCTTGCCACAGCTCTCATTGATGAGCCATCCTGGATGAGCTGCACTACCTGAGCAACTTGTGTGGTTGTAGACACCGCCTCATGCTACCTCTAGGGGTGAGAGCACTGACAAAATGCAAAAGTGGCCAAACATCAGGCAGAAAGGATGAGAACAGAGAAATGGTCTGTGGTCAGCACCTGCAGAACCTCTCCTTTATAGGGGTTGTCTTGATAACTGCCTCTCATTTCCACCTGTTGTCTGTTCCATTTGCACAACAGCAGCTGAAACTGATTCACAATCAGTGTTGATCCTAACTGGACAGGCTGATTTCCTTGAAGTGTGATTGACAGGTTGCTCTTCAGACAAATGTAGACATGACAGGCATTACAGTTTTTTCAGACACTAACAAGCATTTGTCCAAACAAGGGTCACATTTTCAAAACTTTCATGACGTTTTTACACAATATGCAGTCAGTAAACAATGCTTACATTTTCTTAACAGACAAGCTATACCCACCACCAAAATGATAGATCATTTTTGTCTTTTTTACACACAACACCACAATAAAAACAATATTTCAAACCTTAGCTACAGTATAAAACCTCTACTTCTGCAACAATATCAGCTCAAAAACAACACATGAGCTCAAAAATAAGCTGATAATTAACAAACAGTTCAAACATTGACAAACAGCTGATTTATGTTGGATACATTGGGCCAACCACAACTGATTGTAGACTGGATTGCAGAGACAGGTGCTGAGGATTCTTCAATGAAATTGACACACAAAGGAGGACCTTGAGGAGTGATGTTTTTGGGAGAGTACACATGAAAAGACAAACAAAGTAATGTCTGGACAAGGGTTCAATCTGGCCAAAAGGCGTCAGCGAGGACAGAATGTTATAGGTAAAAGGACCACAGCTGAAGTGCCAGGACAGAGAGGGGGAGACATCACAATGTGTGCAGCACTTGGAAATACTGGGTTGATCCGTCATAGATGTCAGATTGGACCTACAATACCGAGCTCCTTCTTGCCTTTTTGAATGACCTTTACCAGCACCTGGTTCCAGAGCAGGATCGGGAGGGAGAGGACATGAGGATCTTTGTCATCACCTGGGATGTTGTGGCTTTCCATCACTCTCAAGCCATCACAACATGGTTTGAAGTCCACCCAAGACTGGTCCATGTCTTCCTTCCACCCTATTCACATTTTCTCAATCCCATAGAGGAGTTTTTTTTCTTCATGGAGGTGGAAAGTTTTTGACCATCAGCCACATGACCACATGTCAGTCCTTGATGCCATGGATGCTGCCTGCAGGGACACTGCAGTTGAAGACTGCCAAGGCTGGATCCATCACCCCCCTCCATCTGAGCCTTTTTGCTGCTGTTTTTTGTGTGTACTATAAACCCTTTTCTTCATAAACAATATTTCTACTGTGTGTCCTGTTGTATACAGTAAAAAAACCTGACTTTTTACTGGAATGCTTTAGAATGTGAACATTACATGGGGACATACAGTTCCCAACCAAGACATGTAGTGTAAAAACGCTGGATTGCATGCAAATACCTGTAAAACTGAAACATGAAAGTCTATGCAGTTTTTGTAATGCTAACAGTTGCTAGTATTTTTAAGCCTGGTGCACTTTGATTGACTGCATGTAACTTGTGAACTGAAAACACGTGTTTTTGTGTGACAGAATGATTTCATTTTGAGTCTGATTTCCAGTGTTTTGGTAAGGTTAGTGTGTTAGTGAAAGATGTATCGTATTTTGAAACGAAGAGTTAGTGTTTATTTAACAAAATGTGTTTTTGAGAATGAAATAAACCCTTTGGCCGACTGTGCTTTGTAGGTGTGTGTCTGTGTTAAGAGTTTAGAAAAAGGATCTGAAGAATGGGGAAGCGCTTGTTAGCAATTGAAAAAAAAACTGTAAATTGGCTGCTGAAACTACTTCCTGGCTTTGTAGGTAGCCAGGTGTGGACAAATGTTTGAACCTGCCAATTCCCTGTCCAGCTCGGCTCCCCTCATGTAATCTCCTGTCTCCTGGTATTTCCAATGTGTCCCATATAGGTGCACCATCCTGGAGGACCTGGACTGACTGGGCTGCGGATGCAGTACTACCTCATGATACCAGCAGAATGTGGAATAAATCTTTAAACTCTTACTGGCCCAGGACACCTACATTACATACAACACATTAGGAAACCACAGCACAAAGACACAGGCAGATATGAATCACATTTTATTACTACCTTAACTTTTGTACTAAAAAGTAAAGTAAGTAAAATCAATAAAGAGTCTTCTGACTTAGGCTGAAGCAGAGTTTAATGTGCTGAAAGAGAATACAGTGTAACAAATCAAATCATTTTTAACCACTTGTTGATCATCAGGCTTGAAAATGTGTTGTAGGAGCTGATTCTGTGTGTCGGGATGTGAACCCCCCACACTGGAAACATGTAGGAATGTCCTGAGGTGGGTTTTGTTCTTTAACCCCTTGATGTATTGAGTTGTATTGGTTGGTCACGTGCCTCCTGTCATTGGCTTCTCTGTCATGTCCATGCTTTTAGACACATCTGAGAGGACAACACTGTTCATTAGACATAAACGCACCAGAACTAGCAACTGGCACGCACAGGGTGCTTGAATGATCATTTATCATTTTCAGATTATTTATATTACATATGGTGTAAACCCTTTAGAACCTTCTATATACTTCTATAACTTCATAAATATGAAATAATATAAAATAGAATTTAAAACATCCTGGGTGTTTTGGGTGATATTTCAGATTATATCCATGATAATATGTGATTTTGGGTCATATTTCATTCATATTCATTTCAGGACTTTCACACGAGTCCTGAAATTTAAAAATTAAAGGTAGGGTAGGAGATTTCATTCTGATGCACTTTTTGTTAAATTAGTGTAACTTCTCTTTACAATCCGATAGCAACCAATTAGTTTGGCAGTTTCGCTTTAAAACGAAGAATATGAATCATCTGTGGAAGCTATAAAATGCTAAAAACATCAGCCAATCCTACGAGGCGCCCCTGCGTGGACTATTGGCTGGTTGTCACTCTCTTCCTGCTCTGCGCGCACCAGAGAGGTACGTGCATGATGGCCGAAGTCACAGACTGGTTGGGAGGAGAGAAAGGGGCGTGTGTTTACTTTCAAAATCTGGCTGATTCTCACTGAGTTTTTAAAATCTCCTACCCTACCTTTAAAACAGACCCAAATCATGAAACTACAACCACCATGTTTGTTTTTTTTAGAGAGCAGTGTCTGTCCACTTGCAGCTCTGCCATGCACGCCATGGTTGTTCAGTGTTCTCCTGATGGTGAATATTAACATTAGCCAATGTGAGAGAAGCCTTTAGCTGTTTAGAGGCTACCATGTTACTTTTTCAACCTTGTGGCTTATTACATGACTTGTAATCTTTGTTGATGGACCATTGCTGGGGATTGTAACACTGGACTTGGAGTTACATTTCATCCATTTATACACAGTCTGCCTGGCCTTCACATACTTTTGCCACTTGCAAATATGTAATATTGTATCAGTTTACTAAATAAATACATGACAATGTGAAATAGTTTAGTTCCATGGGTTTGATGAGGTTCTCATTTTACACTTTTTAATTAGAAAACTATAGAAAATTCTGCAGGGTTCACAGACTTATCTGTGTGTCCGTATCTACCTGTGTGGCTATCCCTGTAGATATGCTGGACATAGAGGAGCAGCAGGAACAGGCAGAGGCCGATGATGGATGCCACTGTACAGCACAACAGGAAGGAGTAACTGCCTTGACTGTGGATCACCTGCAGACAATGACAATCACCACTGGAAGCCATTGTATCAACAAAGCAGCTTTAGACCAACTGTGTTTCTACTTTCAGCCTTAGTTATCCTCACACAGCAGGACGCCACTCATTTCTGACAAAAACTGACATAAAAGCCTTTAGTTCAGCATGTTTTTTTTCTTTTTTTTTCTTACTGATCCAACCAGCAGCTGCAGCATCATCTCTCCTGTGCTGGCACTGGTCACCAGAACTGTAGTGGCACAACCTGTAAAAGACAACAGACACAGAAATAATCTATAGATGTGAGATAATAATATTTTGAGGTAAAAAAACAAAATCAGTGGTTTTAATGTCACCTTTGTAGTTTAATATGTCCTCTGTGAAGGCCAGCATGGAGGGGAACACACAGCTGATGCACAGGCCCAAAACACAGGTACCAATGAACAGAAACACATAGCTGGTGTAGAAGATCATCAACAGACACTGAACCAGTATGACCCCCAACTGAGAGAAACACAGGGGATGGGAGGGTGTTGTTTTGCTCTCTGTTAAATGCCACTACACAAAATGGTTTACCAGCTACTACACCTAGTGGCCAGCACTTGTAAGTGCAACTAATAATACTGTGGGACATTAGAGCAGGTTGGCCAGGTTTCCTCAACCTTTCCTCATCTTAACAGATTCAGTTTTTCGTCAACTGTCCCAATTAGGTAATTCTTAACACAAAACACAATGAAAAGTGGATAGGAACATGACTGAAAACAATAAAATCAAAAACAGCAAGTCAATTCACTAATGAATTTAATGAAACTTACACTGTGTATAAAGATGGACGACAAGACTTTACCTTCACCTATTGTGCAAGAATGAGGCCAAAATATCTCATGTGTGGGCTATGTTGGAAAATGATGCCATTGTGAAACCAGGGTCTAAAGGTCAAGAGGTAAAGCTGCATCATTCATCTTCTGCCTCTACACCCATCCATTTCTGTGTGGAGCACACCCCTCCTTTAGCATTTTGCGTAGCTTGGCGCAGCAATGGCTGCTGACTGCAATGTTACTTTCTTTTACGTTTCATTTTTTTTGCACACAGATCAACGTGATAAAATCCACCAGGGTGTAGTCAAGATGTTTTAGACCTCATCTCTGAGGAGCTGTCATGTCCTTCATCTTTATATACAGTCTCCAGGATAAACACTGTGTCACACAAGGACAACAGACAGTAAAGCCATGCCATAATGGGCATCTTACTTCAAAGATGCCCTGTGTATCTACTCTACAAGATCCTCCAATTAACACTGCAACCTAATCATTTGCACACACACCCACATCAAATATTTGCATTGCATCAGTCAGCTGCTGTGCTGGAACTTATATGGTTACAGCCAGTCAGGTGGAGCCAGGTGAAGCCTGGGTTCTGACAGGAATCACCAAAAGCGTCTTTTCCATCTAAGCTTCTCTTTACTGGCTCCCAGTGGGGTCAAGAAAAAACTTCAAGATCCTTCTCCTTACCTACAAGGCTCTACATGGACTAGCTCCATTCTATCAGCAGGACCTGATAGTACCATATGTTCCTAATCGAACACTCAGATCTTAGAGTGCAGGTTTACCAGCAGTCCCCCCATCTCCTCAACACCACCATCTCTATTCCCCCACCTCCTCTCTTCTTCTTCCTCTACCCTCATCACTCTCATCAGGCCGACCTAATGTCTAATATTTCATGTTACTAACTGTATGTCCAGTTTTCCTCTTAGTTTTTTGTTTCTTTCTCCCCCTTTCTCTCTCTCTGTGTATCTTTCTGCAGGTCTCTCTCAGTCCAGATCAACATGCTGAACGGCATCCAGCCCTCTGAAAAACCCAGTGTGTACTGTCAACACCTGCCTTTGTTGTTTTCTCTGTAGTACTAGTATAATTACCTTTAACAACATCAGCATTACAATCATAACAACCTGTCATATTTGTTCTCTGTGTCATAATGTATGATGTTTGTGCATGTATGTTACTATCTCTCTCTTCTTTATCCTCTCTGTCCTGTCTACCTCTTCTTCTCCTCCTCTACCCGGCCGACTGTCAGCAGGAAGGTTCACCCTTATGAGCCGGGTCCTGACTCAATTTGTGTGGTTTGGTTTTTTGTGTGTTCATACCAGACTGAAGATGAGCAGTCTGGGTGCTGTGTATCTGTAGGAGAAGTAGATGGAAGCCAGCCTTCCTGCTGTGATGGAAGCCCAGAATATGCTGTTTAAGCAGCCGGCTGTCTTGTGGCCCATCAGCAGAGGAGGGGACACAGCGTAGGTGTAGACGAAGCCGGCATAGGAGCCCTGCAGGATCAGACACCTGGGGGGTTAGCTTACAGTAAAACATTCAACTTTGTATTCCTGGCATTTTATAATACAGATTATCAATAATTATCTCCCATTAAAGGCTTTTATATACACAGTCACCATGCCTGATAATGTGCAATAACAATTTAGTACTGAAATCACTGTATTCTGTTGCTGCAGTTCTAGCCAGCAAAAAAACTTTCCATAGCTTAGCTTATTCCTGGTTTATGTTATTTCCTAATGTAATGCTGTAAAGTACATAACAGTGTCATGTTTGTGTGTACATACATGTATTTTCCCACAAGTTACATAAAATATTTTACATAAATTGCCATAATTTCCACCTTCACCTTATTTTTAAAATTCTGACAGGCCTCCTCCCTACATCTCACGCCTCTGCCTACCTCAGATAAATGTGTATCAGTGTATATGTTTCTGTGTAGTGGTAGACGGAATGCTCACTATAATCCCGTCACTGATGAAGAGGATGGCCCCTCCTAGTGCATGGAGGATGAAGAAAGTGGCAGGGTGACCGCGGAGTTTATCAGGGTTACAGCATCCAAACACGTTACCGTGTCCTGAGGAGACAGGGACACTCAGAGGTCTCTCACTGTATTTAAATAGAGAGCTCTCTCTTTCTCTTACACACACACAAACACACACACACACACACACCTTGGTCGCCCTCTGGAGCAGGGCTGGATCCTGACGGGATGGTTTTGTCGAGCAGACGTTGACTTTTGCTGGAGCAGGGCAGCAGTCTCTCATGGTATATCAATGCAAGCACTGCTGCTGGTACAGGGAGCTGCCAGAACACACACACACACAAACACACAAAGACACTGTTGTTCACCAGGTCAACAGACAACATTTCCTCTCGGCTGATTGGATTTGTGAACCTCGTCTCTCAAAAGTGGAATCCACACTGTCTTCATTTGAAACACGTACACACAGAAAATAGTGCAGGAAGAAGCTCTACTTTATCTCAGGTTAATCCATATGGGAAACCTCTGCAGCACTAAAATTATCATGCAAACCCAACTAAGGCTACGAGAAAATATAGGTCAATTATTTATTTTATTTTTTATTTAATTATTATTATATTATATTCTACAGTATAATAATAATATAATACTTTATTTCTACAGTATAATTTTAACTTTTATCTTATTTAAGTGGCACAAACAAGTAGATAATGTAGTTTAAAAAAAACAATCTTTAATTTCTACCAAGCTGGAATAATATTTTACTATCTTAAAGCAAGCATGGTAATGCGTATTGTAGCTTCTACCCTAAAGGTTAAAGGTAAAACCTTACTGGAAGTGGCAGATGACAACAAAAATATTATAATCTATAATCATTTGTGTTAGGTTGATAATAATCTGGTTGTTTTGGGCAGTGTGTAAACTTGCTGTTAGCATTAGCAATGATACCATCTTCAACAGTAAACTGTGCAGGGAAGCCACAGTTGAAAAGGTATCCTTAATCATAATCAAATGGTACAGCCACACCTCCATTTATATCTGTGTTTCCCCTCTGCGTCCTTCAGTTTATTACACACGTCATTTACCAGCATGCACTGTGTAAATATGCTGTTTTTGACAAATACTCACATTGATAAGTGCCATGATCCAGAAAGCATATGCCACCCTCGTGATGACAACACCTTCGGTTTGCAGAGGATAGTGGGTAATGTTGTGTAGTGTCGTTCCGTGCCCGGCCAGGCTGCTTCGGAGGTGGTCTATGTTCATGGAAGAATTGGCGGTGCTGTTAACTTGTACAACACAGCTGTCATCTGCCAGGAAGGGATCAGCCACCAGGGGACTGACCAGTGCTCCCAGCCCTATGAAAAAATGCAAGGCCTAAAGAGGGACATGAACATAGATCTGCATGAAACTATATACCAAGACGCCTGAAGGTCTAAGTGCGCATGACATTTCTCTGACCTGCAGGAAGATGGCGGAGTCCTTGTGATAGAGCTTCACCAGCTGCAGGTTAGCGATCGTGTCAATGACCCCCATGGCTTTGCCAGCAAGCGCCATGGCGATGGACAGCAGTGTCACGTGGTAGCATAGCGGTATGATGGCAAAGACGAGAGAGATGATAAGAGTGCAGGAGAAGAGGGCTGACAGGGAGGACAGGAGACTAAGGAAGACACAACACCATGCAGTCAGATTATTAGGGATTAATAGGACCAATGTTTACAGGTATCTATCAAAAGAAATGTAATACAGTAATTGCTATATATTAGCTGCACTAAATCAGCTGCTGGCACTAAGTCCTCCATGCTGCTCCTCCTCCAATAAAACATTTTCAAAGCTTTATGGCTTTGCTATTCCGGCCAACTTTATAATAGTGACACTAGTGTACTCCACCTGGGCCAGCTTGAACAGGGAAATCCCAGTCTGATATTGCTGCAGTAAGATCACCTTGATAGTCTGCTACTTCACGAACGTCTGTTTACTCAGTATGTTTATCGAAGTGTTATCTTCACCTTGTATTCTCCTTCTTTCCTGCCAACATTCCACCTTCCTCCTAACCTTGTTTAGGATACGTTATACTGGCCACAAGTCTGTCAAAGGGTGAGTTGACTGATACAGTAACTATAGGGGTCATTCATCCCTGTGCATTTGGACAATGATCACAGATTTCCTCATCATCTGGAATTTGTATAAATGTTAAAAAGGTTGTACAAAATTCAGAATTGAATTGAGAATGACCCCTAAATTCCAATTCCATTCTTGAATTGGAATTTGAGTTGAGATTGCAAACAGAAAGCGGAATTGCAGGAAGTAAAAGAAGAAAATTCATAATACATAATTAAAGTATATTTAACAATGAAGACATTAAAAACACTCTTGAAGAACATAAAATTGCTCTGTTTGCGGACGACATTTTGATATACCTGGGACAGCCATCCTCTTCCCTCCAGGAGCTTCTTCCAACCCTGCGTGAATATGGGTTATTTTCAGGATATAAGCTCAACACCCATAAATCCCAAATATTGTCTTTTAATTTCTCTCCTAGCCAATCAATTAAAGAGGAACTTCAAGTCAGTTGGAACTTAAAGTCAATTAGGTATCTAGAAGTGAATATTCCAAAGGATCTAAATACGATTATATCAGAAAACTATGACCCCTTAATCTCTAAAATCAAATCTGATCTGGTCAGATGGGATCTGGTGCCATTTTTAGGGCTAGGGCAGAGGGTTGAAGCAATAAAAATGAATGTGCTGCCCAGATTACTATACCTCTTCCAAAATATTCCTGCTAAACTTCCTAAGGCTAAATTCCAAGAATTAGACAAATTAATATCACGATTTGTTTGGCAGGGAAAGAAGCCAAGAATTCGTTATAAGACTCTTCAATTAGCAAAAGACAAAGGTGGCCTCTCCCTTCCGAACATTGAAAACTACTATCAAGCAGCACTGATAAAAACCCTGGTTGATATTTGTAATCCATTCTATCTTCATACTGAAGATTTTTCTTCTAGGTTACAGGTCAGATCCCGGCCAGGGAAACATATCAAAGATATATAAGGTGTTACAAGAGTTAAATGGGGGAGATACTATATACATAAAGGAGAAATGGAAGAAGGAGAGTAACATAACACTGCAGTTGGAGACCTGGGACAAAATAATTCTACAACAATGGAAAAGTACATCATCTCTTTCTTGGAGAGAATTCGGGTGGAAAAACATGGTTAGGTTTTTCAAAACTCCAGCTCTGGGGTCCTCTCTAAGAGGATGCACTTCTTGCTGGAGATCCTGTGGGAATAATAAGGCAACTCATTTCCATGTGTTCTGGGACTGTCCGGCTATTTTAAAATTTTGGGAAGAAATTAAGGGAATGATGGAAAATATCATGAAAATAGTGATCCCCTTGGAGTTTAAGGCTTTATACCTGGGCTTAAGACCAGACACAGTAAAGGGTTTCAAGAATAAATATATGTATGACATTTTTCTGCTCGCCAGTAAGAAAGCGATTACAAGGAGATGGCTGACAAAAGATCCTCCTTCAATTAAGGAATGGATTAAAGTGGTCCAAGATATTTATGAAATGGAGAAGCTAACATTCATTCTTAGGTTGGAAAAAGGTTAGCTTAGGTTGTGGGGTACCTGGCTGACCTATATAGCAACGTATAAAGAAAATGCTGGGTAAAATGGGGCAAAAACAAAACCACCTTGTTCTGATTCCACTCATCCGTTTTGGCTGTTTTTTTTTCTTTTTTTTAATCTTTTCTTCCTTGTTGCTATTATAGTTTATATGTATAAACTATACATGTATGCACAAAACGTACTTTACTTGTTTTGACATTACAATGGATGTTATCTCACTGTTTTGTTATAATTTCTATAGCTGAGTTTACATACATTTTTGTCATATCCATCCTATTTACTTGAATCATAATTTCTAATTCTTCTGATGTTTTACAAAAGTGAGATAAAATTACAAATGATAAATTCTATTTTTTTTTCATACTCTGATTTTTATATAAAAGTATATGTACATAATTTTAATTTCTACTCTTATTTTGCCGTATTAATGGGATTTTCATAAGGATATGTACAAAAAAGTGCAACATGTACTATATTTTGTTTTTTTTTGTTCTCTTCCTGAATGAATAAAAAGTTAAATAACAAAAAAAAACACTCTTGAAACACAGTGTTGTGTTTCAATTGTAATAACTTTCAAATTGTGAAAAGACTTCACTTCAAAATGGTTGGGCCGTTGTGTTTGGAGTACACTGAAATAATTAAGGGCCAGAGCTGGTTTGTACTTTGATTTTTGTAATATGCAAAACAATAACACACATGGGAGGATATTTAGTGTGGTATTCTGGCCAGAACAATGCCGCCTTAATGACAAAATACTGGAACTGTTAACCATTAGATGCAACAATGTTATCCTGTAACCTACTTTAATAAATGATAACTGCATTTACCAAAACATTTCATTTCATTACTTGAATGAAGATATTGCTAAATATTCAACATTAAGTGAATGTATACCTAATGTAAATGAGAAGAATGGAAGTCTGTGCTTCCATTTGGACGGAAAATGTATGTTGAAAGTATCACACTCTCACTGATATGTGATAAGAATGAATTTCTCTGAATTCATCAATTCCACTTCCTGTAATTTAAATTCAATTCAGCATCCTGTAGGGTGGAGTCAATTTAAATTCAAATTCAGATTTATTCATTGAATTAAATTCTGAAATCCTGCACATCTCTGGTGTACACCTGTAGCCTCTTCTGTCTAAAAACACATAGAAGCATGTCTGAGGTTGATTGTTCTAAATGCTCATCACCATGTCAGCATTTCAGCACAAACACATTACACGCAAGGTCAAGCACGGCGGGTGGAGAGATATTGACATGTCGACCATGAACTCCTCTGTATACCAGAGTGTTCTAGAGACAAATGTGAGTCCATCTATCTGACACTTAAAGCCTGGTGGAAACTAGGTCATACCACAGAACAATGATCCAAAGCACAGCAGCAATTTCATTTAGTCTAATCACAGTCCAGACCTCAACACAACTGAAATGCTGTGGTGAGACCTTCAGAGGACTGTGAATAAGTGAAAGTCCAAAAACCTCAATGAACTGAAGCAATGAAGAACGAACCAAAATTCCTCCACAGTGATGTGACAGACTGATAAACTCACACAGGAACCCACAACTGACAACATGTATCTGTAGTAGTATGTTCGGGTTAATATTTAAGTGGCCACATTGAATGAGACATAGGAGATTTCTGCCTGTTTCACTGGCTGCCTGCCTTTACATGCACATTCAGAAGAGTCAGGTGGACTCAGTCACTGCCAAGATGATGAAGCTCTCACAATGCTTTGTGACCTATAGGTCAGCATTTATTTACAGTCTATGGCTGCTCCAAAACCTCATAGTGATCTCACTAGGATCATTTCTTTCATTATTATTATTATTTTTATAAACAGTCCTACATCCTGTGTTAGTCCCCACACAGCCCTCACACAGTCCTCATTTGAATACTATAGATTTGACAGTCAAATGCAACATTCAGTCTAACTGTTCTACCTGAAGGGTTAATTGTATTCAATGAATTCTTTCTAATACATTTAAACCTTTTTCATGGTATTTTTATAAAATATCCCATGTTTATTTTAGACTATATACAGATTTATGCTTATGGGAAAAAACTATTTGTTGTTACAATATTGGAGATACCACACCAAACTAGTGTGCTGTCCACACTTATAGCTACTGTGTATGGCCCTGAAAGTGGTCCCATGTGGCCTGTACAGTACACTGATAAAGAATGTCAATATTTACCGTGTGTATAAATTCACACAGAAACACTGTACATTTAACTGTATTGTTATTTTACCCATATATGCAAAATTCGTATCAGAAACTCACTCACGTTTTCTTAAAGAGTCCTCCCATACAGCTGCCCACCAACAGGAAGAACTGCTGGGAGAAGAAGACCCAGGTGATCTGCTGTAGGGTGGACTGTGTCTGACACCTCAGGTCAAGGATGGTGGGTCCCAGGAAGGCGATGCACAGGCCGAAGCTGAAGAACACGCTCCAGTATGTGAGCGTCTGCTGCCAGTGGAGCTTAAACAGCGAACAGATCCGCTCGTCCAGCAGCATCATGACGCTGTTTTCACATCAGGCTGCAGCTCCGACACACCTCACGCAGCCAGACGCGCTCATTTTCAGCGGGGTGCAGGAAAAGTAAACGGAACCCACGTGTCACTGGGAAGTTTCCAAGTCAGTTCCAGTTGTCCTATTAACGAACGAGACGCTGATTGGCTGATGTCAGAAAGTACCGCCCTCTGTCAGAGCAGGGAGTGCGTAAGAACTTGGACACTTCACCTTCACCTTCTTTACGTAAGAAAAATGAGATTAAATAAATAGATTAGAAGATAACAGATTAATGTCCAGCCAGGTATTTATTCTCAAATCTATATGACCCACACTTTATTTCGATGTGCAGCAAGAAGCTTTAGGGCCACAGTAAAAAATGATAATAAATAATATTATATTAATAATAAATATAAAAATATCCGAATATAATAAACACAAAACACAAAATATAGACAGGGACTACTACAACTGTATGTATAAAATGAAAAAAATCAGCATGCATTATTAAACTCCTGACACAACACTGTATCTTGGTGCTGTCTTACAGAGCGTAGCCTTGTTGTTGTTTTAGTTTGCACTCTTTATTTTTTCAGTACCAAGTGCAAATGCAAACAGTGTGAGGGCTGAACTCTCTCAATCTCCTGACTTCAACTGTTGGTAATTTACAGTCAAGGATGTTATTATTGCGAGCAAACATCATATCAAAACACAACTGTCACAACACCACTTGTGATAACAGCTACAGCAGAGCACTGTAGCTGAAGGGATGTCCTTGCTCGGTGTCCTAGTACATCGGTTCCTAACCTGGGGTGTAGAGATCGCAGCGGGTGTGCACAATTTTGTCTGCACTGAGGTTGTGAGGTTACCAAAAATATATATGTGTACATTAAATTTATAAAATCCAATAAGACACCCAAGAGATAATCTAAACCTTATAGGTCAGCTAGCGGGCTATAGACTAGGCTAGACCTAGATATGAGTTGGGGTTGGGGGGCTAAGGCAAGGCAGGCTTTAAGGATAAAGTTAGAGTCGCCTCTACTTTCTGAGGCAGCTGAGGTCCTTCAACATCTGCAGGACGATGCTGAGGATGTTCTATGAGTCTGTGGTGGGCAGCAGTCTGAGGGTGAGGGACATAGACTTAACAGAATCATCAGGAAGGCCGGCCATGTTGTGGGAGAGGACCTGGACTTTCTGACAGAGGTGTGTGAGAGGAGTATGTTGTCCAAAATAAAGGCTATACTTGACTGTCCCTGACACCCGCTCCTCACTATGCTACTCATGCTACTCACCAGCTACAGGAGATGCACCACTGAGAGACACAGGAAGTCATTCCTCCCTGTCTCAATTTCTATTTCTATTTGTCTGTAACAAAAATAATTTCCCCTCTGGGATAAATAAAAGGAATTCTGATTCTGAAAAGGTTGGGAACCATTTTCCCAGAACATTCTGCAGAAGCAGCCATATGTGTCCAAACCATGACTGTGGGACTCCTCCATGTTTCATCCATAACCTGGGATGGCCACTTCCTGCCTGTCTGCTTTATAGTTATTTCTTATTTCAGTATAGCTTAGTATACATTAATATAAGTATACATTACACACTGTGGATGTTATTTGTAAGTGCAAAAATTGTCAGATTAAATATATATATAATATAAAAATATGATATAAATATATTTTTTCCAAAGTATACTTTTTAATAGTTTATTTGGGAAAATAATAATAACAGAATCATGTGCATAAAGATACACCTGCTGCCTTACAGTGCTTTCATATAGTTTACCAATAGTGCCATCTTCTGTTCATCTGTGTTATTGCACCTCTGCATTTTGTTACCTCACAGTAATGTCATTACTGTTTTTTCTGAATGCTTACAGTTTTTTCTGATTGCTTACAACCAACTCTACACACAAATAAAAAAACCTTACACCAAATCAGCAAAACATTGTAGATCTCTTGCAAAAGCTAATACATCTTGCTTAACTCTTCAAACCTTTGTAAAAATGGTATTTTTGTACCACACAGTTAACACAAACCATCATATTACTAAGTACACAATGTGCCAACTACACACTGATGGTATTAACTGAAAACACATCTGGCTTTTGCTTTCTCTGTGCACAAGGTCTGTCCATGTGAGGTCAAACTTTTGTCATAAATAGTTCTATAAACACACAGGGATTCAAATTTCAAGTATGAATGTTTATTCACACACATCAAAACAATCACAAGAAAATATACAATTTCACTGAAAGAGAGAGAGAGAGAGAGAGAAAATCAGTCTCATTGTCTCTCTGGGTCCGGCCACAGAATTTCATCAACGTCGCATGCAATGTCTTCTAGTCCAAGGCACCGGGGAACATGTCTCCTGAAGTGCCGTATCCAGGCCTGACATGATGCCTGGTCCATATCCTCGCATGCCTCCTTCCAGATGCTGGATGTCTAGTAATTCTGTGGAGTAACAGTTTCAGTTTTACATGTACAGTATTGTTGTTTTTCTCATTAGAGTATGATACACCTACAAAACTTAGTGTGAGGGAACTGTGCTAACCCATTCTCATCAATATGTCCTTATGATGCTTGCTACAGTGTAGCGGCTCAGGCTGAACCTGTTGTCCAGCTTCCCTCAGGGTCAATCCATGGTTGATCACATGATCCACTATTGTAGCTCTGATGACATCAGTAATTTTATTTCTTCTTACCCTTCCTCCTTCCTCTTCACCTCCTCGTCCTCTTCCTCTAAATTCACCTCCTAGTCTTCGTCCTCCTCCTCTTCCTCCTGCTTCCTCATGTCCTCATCCTCCTCTAATTTTCTCTCTTCTCAGTCTCCTTCTCCCTCCATTGTTCTCCACACTGAAGCTTACCTGTGGCTTATTCACAGTGCTCATGCTGATTGCAAAGTGAACTAATGATGTAAAACAGTTCTCACATGTGACAGTGTAGCCAGACAGTTGGCAAAATAGTGTAAATACCAGTCATAAATGTGTGTAGTTTTACTAGGAGTGTGTTGATCATTTGTAAATTGTGTGTAAAGCAGTGAGTTGTGTTTACAGTTCAGCAAAAAGAGTGCTGTGCAGCGGTGCAGTATTCATACAATTGCAAATTGTGTGTTACAAAAGTACAAATTGAGTGTAAAGCAGTGTTTCTGCTTTTAGTTTTGCAAACTCAGTGAGTGATTTTGCTAAAACTATTAATAGTTTTTGAAATTGTGCTATAAGAATCATTGTTAGTGTTTAAGCATTCAGAAAAAACTGTAAGATGTTTTTTTTTAAAAAGGACAACAATCTGGGCAAACGTTTTTCCAGAATTTCAATAGTTTATTTATTCATTAATTGATTAATTATTCAATTAATTGTATGCCTGTTGGCAATCACAGTACATTCAATTTCTCCGTAGACAAATCACACAAAATATCACATCTTATACAAAATCTAAACGTATCTTTTAAAAAACATTTAGACATCTGCAGTGTTTCTTTACTTTCATTTTAAATACAGTGCTCTATTGTTTGTTTTGTGTCTTTTTAATGGCATAAAACTCACTGAGAAAAAAGAGAACATCTGTCAAAATACATACAGTATATATATATATTATTTCTTTTTCATTGCAGTATTTAAAATAGTTTCATTTACCAGAACTAAACACATGTAATACTTCTGCCACAGAGGAAAATGGAGGGGAAGGGTTGAAAGTGTAACATCCACAGCTGTACATCCCTCTGAAGTCCCTGCAGGTTTGCCCTGAACTTCTCCCCTTGTTGCTCTCACTCACTGACAGAGGTTTGAATGGTGCCATTATTCTCTTTATCCACTTGTAGAGGTAGAAAAACTGTCACTCCTAAATAAACACAACCCCTGCCCAGACTGTGCCCTAGACCTTGTTTTCTGGGTTCAGTGCTTGGTTTAAGGGCACTTGAACACACTGAGCTGTCTGACTACTGGATAGCTTCTCTACCTCTATCCTCCCCGAACAGTCTCAACATCATTTAAGACCAATAATAAATTGTGGACTGGATCATAAGGAACAGAACCGGCTGTAGAGTTTCAACAGGTTTCTTTAACCCTGACTGACAGATGGGATATCCCGGCTATTGTAGGCTCTGTAATGTTCACTCATTGAGAGTCTGTGGAACAATGGGTTGGTTGGTGAGTGGCTTCATGTACTAGCGTAACAGATGCTGAAACAGATGTGTGATACAATGAAAAATTAGAAGCAGACATAGTCAGACTTTGTGAGCAGCATATTATTATTATATTAAATATGTTTAAGGGGAAAGTTCCTGGTTAAGGTTCCTGTGGTTAAAAAGCGCCTTTTGTCTTATGAGTAGACATTGCAGTCTGCAAAGACATGTACCTCACCATTTTATTTGTGTAGGAAGACTGCTGTGTCCTCCCTCTGATTGCAAAGACTCTCAATGTGTGAACAAACACACAAAAGGAACATGCTTGGGATTCACACCACCAGTCAGTCACTACAGCACTTTCATATGCATTTGACTTGACTCTCAAATACTAGGAATATTACATAATGTTCACTATTAGTCTTATTAAGATATAACTCAGTCTTAAGAAAAAAAGCAGATGAAAAATACTGGCACAACTTCTTATCTATGTTCCTGCTGATGCTAAAGTACAGCACAGTTTGAATAGCTGGAAGAAGACTATGGCAAAGAGAAGCCGTTATTGTTTTTCACTGAGACTCAAGCCTGATTTACACTTCTGCATCGAATCGACGGTGTAGCCCTTGATGCGCACCTCTCTATTAATCGCCATTGTTTACTGAAACAGGAAGTACTGGAAGCTAAACAATCAATGACAGACGTTCAAGAACCTGTCCCTAGTGGAGCGACATAGATGTTCATCTGCGGGGGTACATCATCGATTCCACACAGAAGTAAAAACCAGGCTTTAGTGTCTCTTTCATATTGCACTGTAAATTCAATAGACAACCTTGATCATCCATCACATCTGAGCCCCTTGCTGAGGTTTATTGTATATTTTTATAACAGGAAGGGAGAGTTTGGTGGTGATGTGAAGGCAGATTAAGAAAAAAGCAGAATGCCGCTTTTTCCCCATCAATTCTCTGTCAGTATTGATAATTTTCAAGGACATAAGCAGAACCTCAAACAGTCACGTTGGAGCTGTGAAGAACACCAAGGAAATTTGAACATTCTCACCTTTGAGCCTAAGCACCACTACGTCTATTTTTGTGGATCTACAGCCAAAAAGCTGCTCTCTAAGCGATAGGCCAGAGCTGTGCAAAATATAAGGGGTAGCGGTGACTCCTACTGAGAGCAAATTGCTACTAAAAAGTACACTGGTTCACTGGTTTAGGAAAGAGGGTTTGGTAAGATGGGGGGGGGGGTGTATCTGGAATCATGTAAGGAAAGACACAAAGGGATGGAGCAGGCTTCAGAGGACACTTCTGGTTTGTGCAAAAAGGAGACTAAGAAACACATACACTCATAGTGAGTTATTTACAGACACACAGCAAATGCCTCCTAACACGTTGGCTACACTAGATCAAATATAGATTCTTCACGAGCAAAAATATCATGCACATGTTTTACTAAGGCAACTTCAAAAAACTTGAGTGCTGTTATAACACTGTATGGAACAAAAATACCCCCCACCCTACACACACACACACACTGAGCCAACACATGGGGGCGCTGTATAGCAAGGCAAGTCTGTCATGTGATCTGTTTTATCGAAGAGTATTCACAAAGGAGTCAGATTTCGTGGTAGCTTACATGTGACTACTGTGAGGTACTGTGTGACTGCAGCTTGTACACAACTGTGTCAGGTGACATAGCTGCCATATTGGCCATAAAATAAAACCATAAAAAAAGGTAAAATGATAAAAACAACTTTTAATAAGAACAAGTGCAGATTTGACTTTTTTTTGTTGGTAAAAACTTGTGAGTTGTATCAGTATGTATAAACCAAGCCTCATCGCATGCTGTTGAAAATGGCTCTGTGTGAGGCTAAGCATAGCTCCAACAGTCTGATATATGCCAGTCTGATGATATCATCAGCTGATACTGGCAAATATTTAAGATATATCAACACACACATGACTAATATGTGTCAATATGTGTCAATATACTTTTTTTTCATTTTTACATGATTTTTACTTTAGTACTGTCAACGTGTGTAACAACGAACATATGAGGCGATGTAGCTGCCAATGTAACATCATTGATTTCATTTCTATATTAGCTAATCATTGGCACAACACTGTATACAGTAGAGTAGAAAGATATAACTTGTTATTTCTTTTGCTCACAATCCAATTTCTTTGTATAATATATACTGTTAGTGCTTATAGAATAGAATATACTTTATTAATCCCTTTGGGAAGGTCCCTCAGGGAAATTTGAGAGGAATGCATAATGTTATTGGCGAGACATTGTTATAGGCATATATTAGGTTAAAATGAAATACCTGCCATTAGCCAATAAGATGGAGATATCAGCAGATAAGCCGACAGTATTCACTCAGTGAGTGTACAAAAATAATCTGCTAGTATAGGTGCTTTACACTGGCATCGCTTCACTGCTACAAGTTTAATTACCAGATTTAAAAACGTCATTAAAAGAAAGGCTTGATGTTCATTGCAGTTAAGTGGAAAAAATATGCTCAAATGTAACATCCTGCATCCCTATGTTTAAGCTCACAAAGATGAAAACACACACACTGAGTTCGTAGTGCCTAAACAAACCCAAAGTCATAGCTGACTACAATAATTACAAGAGCGCTAAGTGACAATAAATTTGAATGAGAATGACAGAAGAAAGAATAACAGAAATGATGAGAGAAAAATCTCAATAACAAGATGTGAATTTTAAAAACCTAGGATTTATCTAATTTAACCTTTGTGTGTCAGGCCTAAATTTGAGTACAACAAAATAACCTCACTTAAAAACTGAGCCATCCTCCACACGTGCAACTGTATTCAGACAATACCTGTACTCCAATTCACCTGCAGCTGTATACTTAGCGTGCCTGGAGTAGAAATTATACATGGTGCAGAGCAATTTATTTTAGTGGACTCCTGGTCTGCGTGTCGATAAGATGATAAATCTCTGTTCAGTGTTGCTGATTGTGCAAATGTGTGCAAATATATACTGTGTTTGTGGGGCATATAACGTGCATTATAAGTTTGTCTCCATGGCCAGTTGCCATGGAAACGGGCGCACATGTGTTTGTGTGTGCCTGTACAGCAGGTGTGTATGAATGTGTTGTGCTGTGTTGGCCTTGGTGCTGTGGTCTGAAAAAGGTAGCTCCTCTCTTATAACTCTCCTAGGCCTCTAGAAGATGCTTTGTCTTCGGTTCTTCCCTCGACCTGAAAGTGAAGTTTGCATGCTGTCATTAAAAGTCACTGGGAACAGAGGAGAAATATTATATAGGAGTCTATAATAACATCATTGTCATTGTCAAGATATGATAAAGGTCATGTTCTTGTTCGGTGTGTGTGTGGGCAGATGATCCAAGTGAATGCTAATATGATATCTTTGATCAACAGAGGTTCTAGGCGTGTCTGTAGAAGGATATTACATTATGAGCAATCAGGGCAGCCCAAACCTAAAATCTCAGGTGATACTTTACCACAGGGTTTCCCGCAGCGCTGTACAGTAAGGGTGGCCTGCCTTGACATCAAATACCCCCCCCCCCAACATGACAAAAAAGATTCTGCCACATCCACATATGCACAGACAGTAAAATAAAGCTACATCATGATGAGGCCGAATAGCAGCATCTGTTGGTTAAATATGTTACTGCTCCATCTATCACCTGTTGCTACGGCAATTTTTATTTTATTGGGAAGATGTGAATTATCTGGCAATTGGATAGCATGCAACAACCTATTGTCGTCGTGGGAAGGACATTTTGGGATAAGATATAAAGAATCTGGCTACAGCAGCTTGGGGTTGTGACGTTGCTCTTCAGGGTCACAGGGACAGTGTCTGTACATAAGCCAGGTGTAAACATCCTAATATATGGCAAAGGGTCTAAAAATGAAGGGAAAAGGTTCCTAAATTAGCGCGTTTCACGTTTCCATCTTTGCATCTCTAAAACAGTTGTTACACATAACAATAAAAGTCAGACATTAGTGTTTATGGTAGATATAATTGGCTAACAGTAATCTGTTTCAATAAGTAGGCAGCTACTT
The DNA here is from genome assembly GCF_900634625.1 of Parambassis ranga. Classification (NCBI taxonomy): domain Eukaryota; kingdom Metazoa; phylum Chordata; class Actinopteri; family Ambassidae; genus Parambassis; species Parambassis ranga. The sequence goes on from NC_041026.1 coordinate 28,582,565, forward strand.
ATTTATTTTGATTTTCTTTCCTGTTCCTCTGGCACTCTTCTCAGTGGTAATTTTTGTTGTGTCAGAGTAAACAAACTCTGCATGGCAGCTTCTCAGAGAACTTTGCTAATTAGCAAGGCACATCTGCACATAAATCTCCCATGCTGCGGTCAGGAACAAAACAGAGCTGGAGTTAACTGTTCAGAGAGTTTCCTGTGAAACTTTTAGCCATTTGTTGAAAAAATATGCAAGAAAAGAGCTTAGATCAGAACTTGTCTCGTCTAGGTTGTCTTACCTAAAGGTTGGAACACTGAGCTGCGGTGACCTGGGTCCTTCTGGAGCTGAACCTCTTGGAGAGAAAACACTGAAGCAGCTGATATAAAAGCAGAGAAAAAAAAACACATTTGATTCTGCTTTGATGTAAAACATACGGTATATAATATGCTGTGTACCTTGGTCCGTTTTCTTTTTTTTTTTACAACTATTTGCAAGCCTATTTTCTTGATAAGTCTTCATCTCCCAACTATACTAAATGGTGTCTAGTGCATTATTAAACAAACCAGATGGTTGCTTCCATGAACAGCAGGCTGCGTGTAATAAGAGACATTTTTGGTTTCTAAATAATTCAGTTTTTTCTAAAATGAATACTTTCCCCTAGGCCTGCATGATTCAGATAAAAATATAAATCACAATCAAAATCACAAATTGATATCACAATTGCCAATTTTTTTTCTCATGAAGTGTGTTGTTTATTACACACATGAACATGACAAATCAAAACAAACTAGCAGTACCATACAGCCTGAACATGGCTCTAAATTGGCTAATTGAAATGTCTTTCCACATTCTGAGGCTTCAACTGGCCATTGAAGTGCAGCATAAAAAACAGAATCATTTCACAACATACACAGGAAATGACCACTACATGCTAATAGCGCCATGTTAGCTTTTTGGATCAAACTTACATGAGAATCGAAGTCATTTAAAAACTGAATTGCGTACAGGGGTAATTCGTCATCGTGATTTTATGACGATAAATGTGCAGGGCCTACGTTTCCCACAATTTCCCATAAAATACCTTCCTGGATCATCATTGTAATAAATCTGAAATTTAAACACAGTATCCTAAACATCTGAACAGCTGTGCCAGTGTGGCTCAAACCTCTATTCATTGTGTTGCTATTAAAGCTAGTGTGCTAACCAGCTAGCCCCAACCCATAAAATTGTGTAATATTCTGTAGCATCCTAGCTATAATGCTAACAGATGCAGGTGCAGGCATCAGCTATGTAGGCATATGAGGTAGCACACATTTAATAGCAGCCACTAGTGGAAGATGTGGATGTAAGTGTGTGTGTGTGTGTGTGTTTGTCTTACTGTCTGCCAAATTATGTATGTTATCGCCCAGACTTAGGAAGTAGGGATGTCGCAGAGCAGCTTCAGAGGAGATTCTGCTCCTGGTGTTGTACTGCAAACACAACAGAAGCAAGGTAATGATCAATAATGTTGGATTTGCAGTTTGGTTGTGTATCTGTATTTTCGGGTGTGGGGGGATATTTTTTGTCTCATACCAGCAGCAGAGCAGACAGGAGGTCAATCCCCTCTGTGTCCAATCTGACAGAGACAAATTAGACAGCGACAATCTGAACAGTCCAAATTATTCCTCTTCCATTATTTGGCATTTTTAACTATGTGTGTTCCATAGGTTTCTGTAAAAGCTGCTAAACACAATTTTGAATGTAACAGACAATATATACAAATAAATTAGTATCCTGGCGTACCCTGGGAAAAATAAGCAGGTATGAGCAAATCCAGAAAATATTGAAAAAGCTTTTATTAAAAATTTGTAGAAAGAGTCCTGTTTTATAAAATTTTATAAAATGTATCCTTTCTGCATCAGTAAATACGCAACTGCAAGGTCTCCAACGGCTCAAGCTACACATGTACTGATCAAACTTTAACAAAAGAGTCCACAGGAGAGTAGAGCTCTCCCACTGTGCTTGTACAGAACAGTGGACTTCACATCCTTTATGTGTCTGTAGTTTCACTTTACTTTCTGACCAATCAGCACTCCTGACAGATTTTTCTTTTAGTCAGCACTGAGAGTGAGCAGATGTTTGTTAGCTTTACCGGGGCACATGGTTGATGAGAGCTTGAGGTCTGTATTGAGGAAAGAGGTAGGACCTAAACTCCTCATTACTGCTAACACCAGGCCAAGAATCTTCTGTCGCAGTGCCTGAAAGACAAAGAAACAAAGAAGTGTTTGATCATCTGATGTAACAAGGTTGCTGCCAGTTACAGTGACAAGAATAGGGCATGTGGAACAGCCTGTTTTCCTGCATTAATTAGTCATAAAAGACAATCATTTATTGACAATTACTATATAAGCAGCGCTGCTCTCTTACCCATCAGCCTAAAAATTAGATGCAGCTCCTCTTTCACAGTAGCACCAGGAAACATGGGGCGACCTGTTGCCATCTCATAGAGGATGCACCCAACGCCCCTTGAATTAAAGAGAGGACATGGAGGGCAGACAAACAAACAGTCCCTTATGTATTAGCACTGCAGCTTGAGGCCATGTTCGACAAACACACACACTTCAAAGAGTGCTGTTCATAAGTGCTAACAAGTATGGAGTGTGTGGGCACAATGCAGCCTTTTGTTTCATGCAGGATGGTGTGGTAAAGAGGCGCCCCACTGTGTTGTAAGTGGATACGTGGCTAGGTGAGCTCATAACTGGCTGTCGTGTTGCTAGAGAGCCACATTTAATCCTGTGTGGCTTACTAGATCTGTGGGGGTGTTCTCACCATCACAAACTGCTAATGAGCAAAAATATGTATGGAAAGGGAATGCAAATGATTTACACTCCTGTGTATTACTAGTGACTCATCTATCTGCAAACAACCCAGGCAATTTTAGGAAAACGGAATGATTCATGAAAATCCTAGAGAACTCTCAAGCTACAGGATATCATAGTGATTCACCCAAGCAGGGCTGGTTGTTATAACCTGTGGGTTTTGAATGTTCTGGCAATGCACCTAATCAGTACAAGAAATTAGAAGAGAAAATGTCTAAGATACATTAGTAGAAGCCCAATTGTGGCAGGATGAGTATGCATCTAAAAATGTGTCCGTCTGTCTTACTTTTCTTAATAACCGTTCATCCAATTAGCTTCACCTCTGCTGTATATATATATATCTGGAAACTCAAATAAGTGCAGTGCTGAGGGAGAAAACATGTAGAGGAGTGGTGGATATATTTTCTATTATGCTTTCAGGACTGCATCTTTTTTGCTGGTGAGTTGAAGAAACATTGAGAGCAGTGGAGCAAAGAAACCCAGGTGGTTAGAATTAGCTCTGTGTTTCACAACTAGCAAGCTAGGTATTACACACGTATCCCCATGTGAGATTTGTGAAATTCAACAACTCATCTGATGTCATCGCATCATTTGGGATCACAAAATTACACAACGCCATCTGCAAGGCTTCACTTGCTAGCTTTCAAAGACCCTCAGTAGCTTGTTGTGTGTTTGATGTGATAAGACAGTAACTCAGAAACAACGTTAACTTGTAACAAAATCAGCAGTCTTGTTAATGATAAGTCCTTTTAAGTCCTTCAACGAGTCTTCATGTAAGTATCAAGTATGTCATGTGTCTATATGTTACTACTCACCACATGTCGATGGGTGTGGAGTATTCTGTAGAGCCTAGCAGCACATCGGGGGGCCGATACCAAAGAGTGACCACCTCATTGGAGTAAGTCTTTGTGGGGACGGACTTGGCTCGTGCCAGACCTGCACAGCACAGGGTTTGAGGACAGTGAGAAGGGGCAATGGATTTTATAAAGTGGTAAATCATTATCTTGGCATTGAAATGATGCCTCCATCAGCACATTGGCTGTATTTAAGTATGAAAATAGTCAGGGAAAGCTGGTGGGTTTATCTATCCACCTCCGGCACAAAACTGTGAAAACTCAAGAGTGAGGGGCACAGTTGCTAGGAGACAGGAAGTAAAATGGTACTATAGTAATCAGGATAGAAGATCTCAGAGTGGCAGTAAAATAAAACTGGAAAGCAGGAAATGTGAGATCTTATCACCAAGTGGTTTTTTGTTCACATTTGCATCTGTTAATGTCTGTATGTTGTGTGTGTGTGTGTGTGTGTGTGTGTTGCTTCATACCAAAGTCGGCCAGTTTGAGCTCGCCCTTGTCGTTGATGAGCAAGTTCTGAGGCTTCAGGTCTCTGTGGAGGATTTTCCTCTTGTGACAGTAGGACAGACCGCGCAGTAGCTGGAACATGAAAATCTGCACAGGGAAAGATGATTAGCTATGAAGGAGTGGAGACTGGCTGAGTCTGTTTGACCTGCATCTTTGCCATTATATTAGGTACAATTTAACACAATGTAATGCAAAAGTTCTGTTATAACATTTTGCAATGTTAAGGTATGGTGTTTGATCTCTTTGAGAGAGTATTTATAATGTCTGAAGTCAACACATAGTGGTGTCACTAGTGGAAGAAGCAGGATCCATAACAAGACCTGAACAGAACAACACATGAACCATAACATCTGCACATTTCCACAAAGCTAGACTGAAAAAAATTCATTTTTCAATGACTCCTTTTTTCCTCATAATTCAAAAATGTAGTGGCATAAATAAAATATATTTTCTGTGAAATTAAACGCTGCCAGTGTTTATTAGAATATGTATACATGTTTACATAATAAAACTGCAGTTTGGGTCTAATGTTAAAAACATATTTTGCTGGAAATTGATTTTTGTCCTTTTCATGTCAATACATTCAGTGTTTTGTCAAGCTGGTAACTTGAATGCCAGTAAATCAATCTGTTTTTGCTGTAGTGTCTGTCATGTGATGACACTGCTTCTTGTATTTGTTATGTGGCTCACCTTGACATTATGCATACTCATGAGATTCCCACAGTTGTCCAAGTACTGTTTAAGGTCACTGTCCTGGAAAGCAGACAAACAACAACATTGATGGTGGAATCCATCTGAATACTGTTTTTTGGCATTTTTGGTCGATGTACTCACAAGATACTCAAACACCAGAGTGAGGCAGCGGTCAGTGTGGATGATGTCGTGCAGCGTGACAATGTTGGCGTGTTTCAGGTTCTTCAGTAGAGACACTGGACAGAGAAAAGATGTAATTGTTAATCATTAAGTTCACTGATTTCTGTCTAGTTGATATCAGAATATATTCAGCACAAGCAATAAGGTGTCACCCAAGTAAAACAGTTGCATAAAGGTCAGTGTATGAAGTCAACACATAAAACCACTTCATCATTGGTTTATAGTAATCAATAGGAATTCATAATATATTATTCATTAATTAATTCCACAAAGATTTATTTAAGTGTATTAGCTGTCGTATGCATTGAAGTATATAGATTGTTAGCATAAGTGTTGTGTGTATACATGTGGATTTGTGTGTATACCCTCTCTGATAGCAGTGCAAGGTGCCCCTTCTTCGTGCTCCAGCCGGATCTCCTTCAAAGCCACCAGGTTCTCTGTTAGCTTGCTCCGCCCTTTGAACACGGTGGCATACGTCCCCTAAAAAAACACAGACATACACATAAACATGCTGACAGACTTATAATATTATACCAAAGAAAAGCTACAATGTGGGGTGAGGTGGTTATCTGTTGTGACGGCGTCAGAGTCTTTTGTTTACACATGATATTGTTGGCTAGGGGTCGTGACATTTAGTATCTAGTAGGACTGAACTGCTTCCTCCTGGGTGGAGAGGAGTTTAGGTATCTCTGGGTCATATGGAATAAGTTAGGTGGTTCGAGTTTGTTTTTATTAGAATGGCATTCAACTTAGAACTGTCACAGTCAAAGTGTTTTCAATGTGACACATTGTTGAGGCACACACTGATTTAATAACTTGACCACCAACCACACTAATCTTTTTTAATGTTTAACTTGCCGTCAATTCATTATCAGTACTGGTCACATTATTAGGTTAAAGATGTCAAAAAAATGTTTCAGGAGTCAGATATTACTTAACAGGAAACAAAACATTGGCTGATAAGTATGCATCAAACTTATTTTGATTTTATATTAATAAATTCTAATATTTAATATATATTTAATATTTAATTCTCTGTAGAGTTTTCACATTATCCTATAAGCTCAATAATCCATTCAAAATATGTGTGTGCAACACTTCAGCAATGAGTGACCAATTCACCCTTTTGCAGCCTGTCCGTTGTGCATGAGTGCAGGTAAGAGCAGCTGTTTTAAAGTTGGTTAATGTTGTTCTGTGTTATACACTAAACAACACATGAGACCAAACAAGAATATTCCTGTGTGCAGTGTGTGCTCTCCTCCTGCTCATGCACTTAAAATCACATTTCACACTTTTCCACTTTGTGTAGGAACCCTGATTGATGAACATGGAAGACATGCAGACATTTTATAATCTACATGCTTCATCAAAAAAGGCAAAACAAGCAACTGTGGAGTCCCTGTAATTCAGGTGTTTTGTGAGTGTCTCTCTGTAGATCTAGTCTAAATGCAGCAATCCACATCAACTCAAACAAGTCTATGTGTGCAGCACTCAGATAGGAAGCATGTGTCATCGTGATCCTGTAGACAGTAACACAACTGTGTGATACTAAACGCTGATACTAAGCAGGCTTGAAAGTGATATAAAAATAACAATGTGCCTGTGTCCACTAGAGACTGTAATCCTCATGCAGACCCAGAGCACATTGTAAGTGTATACAGTATAGCTCATCTGGCCTTTGGAACATCTTATTATCCCCCATGAGAAGCAGGGGAGAGTGACATCTGGACTAATTTACTTTTGCTTGCTGTCACCATGACTGGAGTCCAGATAAGCTGCAGACAATGGATGGTTAGATTTACCAAAGAAACTCGTGCACAAGCAGATAGGCTTTTTTTCTGTTAGTAGAACCGAACTTAATAAAATTCATTTGATTGTTTACTTTTCCTGCCTGTTTGCTTGCTCGTCATAATCTCCTGTACAGAGCATAGACACAAAGCCTAACAGATAAATTATTCTGAGTTACTGAACGATGCCACAAGTTAGCATCAACATTATGCAATAGGCTTTAATAATAAAAATAATCTATTCTTTAATAACATATTTACTTCTTTGGGATTGTTGAAGCTTAATTACCCCTCAATGACTTTGCACAGTACATTGTAAGTGTTGTGATAACTCCTGCAGGCTGAAAAAAAGGGCCAATCTTTTTGGATATTGAGCAAATAAACTGCCTGAGGTGCCTGTCAGTGGGTGTAAAGCCGGCAGTGTCTTTGTGAAGCACATGTCACGATAATTGACAACAAAGGCACCTCTTTTCGAACCCTCTCAGCCTTGTGACTGCAACTAATGCAGTCAGCTTGACAATCATAGAAATCCATGACTTGTATGTGTGCTGACCAATTTCCTATAAAGTAACACATGGACACATGGATGTGTACTGTACACTTCCCTGTCTTTTGGCATACTGTATGCTGTGTTTTGACAGTCTTTTATATGCCCCCTGAGAAGGCTGAGTCATAGCCAGCCTGATAAGACAAACTGTGGTCAGCGTGGATGAAATTATACACGAGAGAGAGGCTTTATCCTCATTTGATGAAGTTAGCTCTAGCTTCAAGTTGTTGCCTGCGACTGTGGGTGTAGTTGTACTCTCTTATGACGTACCTCACCCAGTTTGCCAAGCTTCACATATGTTTCCAGTTTTCCAAATCCTATGTCAGACTGGAGGCAGAAAGAAAAAGGTAGGTTAATCTTGTGGTGTCCAACTGCTCTGATAACACTGTGCATATTAAGCACAAATACCAGCTTTAGCCTGACTACCAAGCAGAAACCTGTTAATTGGGAAAATATCCAAGAAAATAAATGACTCATTATTACATTATTGAAATAATCACAACAGGAGCAATTTGCAAATAGAAAATGTGCTCATTAACACGAACAAATAAAATAAAATAAAAACAGATAGATTATCACTAACCAGTGAAGCACGTCGAGACATGCGACTGAGAGGTTTGCAGAGAGGTGAGTTTTCACTCTCTAGCTGCAGCTTCTTGAGAAACTCTGGAGGCAGGCGGATATCCATGGGCAGAGACATGCGCTTACTTACATCCTGAAGGAAGTAACCACACATAAACAAGTCAGTAAAGCCCTTTTTACATTATATTTCATCATGTTGTTTATTCTTTTAACCCAGGTTCAGTGAAAGTTGTTCCAGTATTGAATCTAAAAGACACAATAACATACTCAATTTAGCCATTACTCAGTCTACAACACAAGCTAACAGGAGTTTGCCTGCTAACAGGACAAACTGCTTGCTACTGATGGAACGAATTACTTCTCTTGAGTCCAGAACAGCCATAGTCAAGACCATAGCTAGCCAATTGTGGCCCACTAGCTCAAGCTTGTCCTCCTTTTCTGAAAGGAAATTCGTTTTTCAGGGAATTAGTAAACTAGCATCATAACATGGCATGCATATAACTTGTGGCACTGGCATTATCTCAGCTAAAGTGACTGGGTCAAAAAAAAAAGTCTAGAAGGAAAGAAAAACATAGACAGCAGCTTGACACAAGACTTTGTCTCATTCGCATCTAGAATGTGACTTTTTAAATGAATGCAAATGCTGTTATTACTAAGAACATAAATGTAGTTCTCTGTCCAGACTCATTTCTGGCCCCTTGTATTAATTTAGACACCTTAGCCGAGAGCAATATGCAGAGGCTGTTAGCAAGGTATCTATAACTCAAAGTATATGTAAAATGTAGATTTAGAGCTTCTGGGTAAAGAAATGGACAAAGACCTTACATGTGCATGGGCACTTATTGTGTTTTATTTTATTTGCATATGTAATGACATTCAAAAACACAAAGCATGTTTCTCTAATTGTTTGTTGTATGTGCTCCATCCCCATTTTTATCAGAACTATACAGGTAATTCCAATTTGTGGCCCAAGTAGGTTGGTACTACTTGTCATAAATATAATTTCAGTGTATGGTGTATACAGCAGGTTGTTTGGAATCTTAGGTAACACAGATGTATAATAAGAAAAAAATTGCAAATAAATTGATTGTGGTACATGGGGGGTGTATCCATTGGAGAGGAAGAAAAAGACATATAGAGATCATTACATGTTGGCAACCATGAAGGTCTCCATATTAATGACTTATCTGCCTGATCTGTAAAGCATTAAATACAGCCTGCCTGCCCAGCCCTCTCCCTGTCGCACCATTATTTCTGTCTTCACAAAGCATTCACTTCCATCCTAGCATAGCATCACTTGACTGTCTGGAATGAGCTGCGTGGAGTCGGAGTGAATCACACTTGCTCCACAGGGACTTTTTTTTGCTGAAAAGGTGGAACTGTGAACTCTCTCACATTTCCAATAAAAGTCTGGTGCTGTGGAGGGTAAAAGCTTCTAAGGTGACTCATCTGATCAAGCTGGCAGAAGTAGAAATGGAGAGCTGGGTTTAAACGGGAGGATAAACTACTTGTGTCTGTTGACTTTTGATGCTTTTAATGTGCACTTGTTTCCCTATTATCAATCAATAATTTACAAAAAAAAAAGCCTGCCAGCGTGTGGCTACACTGGTACACAAAGCCTTTTAACCCTGTGTGTCTTTGAGCCTGTGCTGCTTACCTCCATGGAGAAACGTCTGTGCTGGGCCTTGCTGTGGTAGTGGAGGTCGGATGGAGACTGAGCTCCAGGTGTGGTGGGTTCAGGGCTCACTGGGCTGGCATCATGTGACGCAGGACCCAGCCTGTCTGGAGTCAGGCCTTTAAAAAAAGATACATAATCAATGGTGTTGGATCACCACAAGGTCAAATATTAAACAGTCTTTAAAGAGCTCTGCAAGGATACATCCTTCAATTAGGTTCATTAATATCTCAATGATACAAGTTATTTTTTTGCACTCATCACATGTGTGTCTGTGCTCATTTACTTTGGTTTTCTCATAATTAGTTGCTGCAAAAATGATTTAATCAGTGAAGTGGAGCTGACATTTCAACATCAAGTGCAGATCATTAAATCCAGCTTCAAAGTTGTAAACCTGACATCCATGTGGCTATCAGATGTATCATTTATATATTTTTTTCATAATCACCTCTCTTATCTTCTGTTAGTGGCACTTTTTGCTTTTACTTATGAAAAGTATTTTTTGCTAAGTATATTTATTTCCTCTCATCTGAATGATAAGGCTTATACCAGTGTCATATATTCCCGATATTATGCAACAGACAGCAGCATGTTAGCTTAGCTTAAATAAAGACAAAAAGCAATGAAACACCTAGAAAACAAACATGGTCAAAAAACACAGTTTTTACATTGTATACATTCAGATATATTTCCACAGCATTTTATATTTGGAGCAATGTGGTAGAAGCATCTGTTAATCTTATTTAATGTTTTTGACTTTCTGCTGTTGTCAAAGACATTTCAAGATATTTTAATGATCATTTCCTGTATCTGTGTCACCTAAAGAAAAAAATATATTATTATACAGTAACCTGATTATTCTAATAATATCTCTTTGTCCACTACCAAACAGAACCACAAATGCCAGAGCAGAACACAGACTAGCACATTTGAGTTCCAGTATGATCTGATGTTTGCACTTCCTCTAGTGCAGCTCTAAAACAAAAGTGAAAAAGCCGTAGGAGAATCATGGAGATATCTTTGGTCGTGGCTCTAAAAATCCCATAGTGTAGAAAGGCCATAACACATGCAAGAAGTCCTGTGGTCAGTGTAAACTGAAAGTGAAAATACACTACATGCAGCCTCATCATGATTAAAGAAGAAAGCCCAGCAAGGGCATCAAACTGTGAGCACAGTTCATTACAGTGCAAACATCTACAAAATGGGAAGGATGGACTTTGATCCCTGTCACACAGCACTGTACACTGTAAGTGATGTGTGCCTGGTCGGCGTCTTTTAAACGATTTGAGGCGTCAGCTGCAGCTTGATCTGCTCTTTCAATGGCCACATTACCAGTGTGGTGGACCTCTGTCTCCATTTCATCGACAGTCTCTAAGTGTGTGTATGTGTGTGTTGCAACACAAAGTGCTCCCTGTTTCCATGGGGACAATGGATAACAAGGGAAGCAGGGTCTCTGTGTTAAAGAGGTGGCCTCGGCACACACATTTATATGTATGCGCTGAGAAATTAATATTCACAGTGACCCACGGCCTCTCTCAAACTGCATACACACATCATATAAAAAGCTGTAGGAAGGTAGGAAGACAGGCCAGTACAGGGCAGAGCTGCTCCCAGATTTGGATGAGTTTAACAAGACATTTAACAGCACAGAAATGCTTTTCAAAAGGCATGCTGTCTTATTGATTGACAGTATTAATGGGTGGAGGGTTTGAAATGACAACCTGTTTGCTAGTCATTTGAATATCACAGCTACAGCGCTCCTTTGATCTCCTGATTCTAATTAGGGTCAGTAAAGGCGACAGGGATCTGAGCACACACACTCACATACGGTCCCTGATTGCTGTGTGATATGGATGGATGCCTGCTAACCATCTTGTTAGCAAAAGGACAATCCAATATGGCGCACCACATGATGAATTTGTAGTATAAAGTTTTGTGGTTTTTGTGGTTCTGTTTGGTAGTGGACAATAAAGTATAAATACAGCTGAACACTTTGTTATATTGTCTTAAGGTTGTGTATTCATACCCACACCAGCTTTTACTTTTGCAAAACTCAAATTATTGCGGTTAGGCAGATTATGCAAGGTTTGTTTACAGAAACAGGGGCTAATAATGCTATTCCTGTAAAAGCAAATGTCAGTGTGCTTTGGACAGGAGCGAGTCAATATAACTGAGATTAGAAAATCTCACCTGCTTGGTAATAAAGGTTGTGCATGTGTGTTTGGGTGCCAGAGGGTAGATAATTTGGTGAATAATAAATGCAAAGTCTCATTCCCAATCATTTAAATCAACTTGCTTGGATTTCTTTAATCATCTGCAGAGACACTTGATGGAGAAGAAGCTCAGATGTGTCACAGCGGCTTGTGCGATTTATTCACAACATTACATTAGCACTTTCATATGGGAGTTCAGCAAAACAGCTTTAAATGGAGTAATATGAAAAATGATCAAGGGAATGCTGCCTAATGTGAAATATCAGTGGTTAGTCAGACAGTCGGCACTAAACACCCCACAGGACACTCACACAGCCACGCACGCACATCTAAACCTGAGCAGAATTTTGACACCGAGGCGTACTTGCCTCAACCCATGAGACTTGGTGATTCTGAAAATGTGTATGTATGCTGTTTGTGTATGCATCCTTAGGTGATGCAAATGAGTTCATTGGGCTCTGTGATCTGAGACTGATTGACTTTCTTTGTGTTTGTCAGTTAGATCTCTCTGCTCTTGATTTTAAATGAGAGCAATGATATCATAGAATCCAATTATTTGATATGGATGGAAGTAGTTAAAATGCCCTGAAGCAATTACTACAGACAATTAAATATCTTATCTGTTTTATGACATAAATATCTAACATTAAACTCAGAGAACTAAAATAAATACAAATGAGATATTAGGATCATATTATGACTAAAGCTTTGATGGAAAAGCTATGTTGAGTGTCTTTATAGTATACAGTATAATATAATCACCAAACCATGCACTAATACACATACATATACATTATGATAAAATTAATCAATGTAATTAATTAGTTATTATTTGTAAGTATTTTGTAGTTGTAATTATATATGTTTTTGAATTAGTAAATGATGTTTACATACATATAATATATCAAGAATGTGTTAATGTGCTTTATAAAAGATTCCATGTATAAAAACTACTTTTTCAAACTGGCACATATACACATATATTTCCTACCTGCAACAGCCTGTCTAACCTGTCCCTGGATGGAAACCTGTTTCTAAGATAGGCTGGTCCTTCTGAGGCAAACAAAAGGTAAGCAGTAACAGCTATAAATGGAGTGTAAATATCAGACGGCAGCTCAGTTTGGGTCAAACACCCTGTCTCCTTTCTTTTTCATTCCCTGCTGTATTTCTTTATTTCTTTTCTTTTCTGTCTCAGACTGGTAACCTTGTCCCCGACCTACAGTAGCAGACAGTGATGCAGACTGATGGACTCTGCTCTCCGGGTGGCAGTTGAAAAAGAGCCTCCCTTAACTAAATGTTCACACAATACAGAGAAGCTTTAGTGGCCTGATTTTGATGCTGGAGTGATAACACAGAACGAGAGCTGATGTAAGTCAGGTTCAGATTTTAAAGGTGATTGAAATGACAGTTGTTTGCGTAGCTTGGACCCCTATGTTGTCAGTGTAGTCTTTTGTATAAAGGAGAAAATAGAGGACAGAAACTTGCTCTGTAATAACATGACTGACAGACAGTACCAAGGAAGGATTTTGTATTTGTTGTTAAGCCCAGAGCAGGACTGCAGGTTGTGCTCTATTATTTGACATGAGCCATTCATTCACATTTGGAGACCAAAAGACACAAGGAAATAAATTAATTAATGAATGCTTTATTGGCTATAAAAGGATTTGGTTAGCCCTTGAAAAACGTTAATCCCTGAGAGTGAGGTTGCTGTAATGGAGAGATCTCCAGGACCCAGCTGGAGTACCGAGAGACCAGTATCATGTGTTTTACAGAAACGTGGCTGCATTGACTGATACCAGACTTGAATGTGATGATCGCTGGCATCCACACAGTGCGAGCAGACCAAGACACCACTGCGACCGATAAGAAGAAAATAAGGAAGGGGCTTGCCATGCTTGTAAACAACAGGTGGTGCAACCCAGAGCATATCCATGTGTGCAGTCTCAACGTGGAGCTTATTGCAATCGGACTTCGTCCATATTATTTGCCGCAGGATTTTACAAACATTATCCATCAGCGTTTATATTCCTCCGACCGGTAAGCAGCCTTATATCATCAAACATGTTGCCCATACAGTTGGAATAATTTTGATTTCAGAATTTTGAGAATTATCATTTTGTTTTATCATTCAAGAATAAATCAAATTGTGACAACCATTTAATGAGAAGCGATAAAACATATTTTATTCCAACAGTGTATTTCTAGTTTTTAGTTGGCTTAGCTTCGTATCCATTAATATGTGGTAGGTTTATGACCAATACTACAGCCTGACTCCAGAGAGCGAGTGATGATGTTCTGGCCTCACTTTTGGGGAGGTGTCATGTCACCCATTATCTATACAGTCTATGAGCCCAGTGCATTCTGGACGCTAACGTATTACTACTCCGAACTTCACTGAAAATCTGGAAAGATTCTTACCCTGAGTGTGGCATATGTTGAGCTGGTTGATCTGCTCGGTGAACTCATTCTCCTCGATGGTCTCAGTACGAGGAACGGACAGAGAGAAACGCCTCTTAAAATTCTTCATCTTGTTCATGGTGCTGAGGAGCAGACTGTATGAAAAACAAAGCAGAGACAGAATGACTTTGCATTCTTTTCAAAGATAAGTTAAAAGGTGCATCATTTGTTTCTCATTATAACCATGTGGAAATCAAGTTTTTATTAAATTCAAAGGTATAGCATAGCATCAATATAGGAAATCAAAGTGAAAATGACACTGTCTGTAAGACAACCTGCAGAGAATGTTGTAGAGCAGTGATGGATCTTTGTGTGCAGCTTGACCAAAGACAGTCATCCGTGTCATCGGATAATGAGGCAGAAAGCAGCAGGAAAGCAGCTGATCAATATACTCTCTCCCTCAGTAGATCACACAAACACAGCCAGCCCTACTAGTTAGTGTCACTCTCCTGCTCTTTTTGTTTCAGTACTTATGTTTTTATCTTCTGTTCTGTGTGGTGCACAGCTTGGTGTCATGGGGTCTTCACAATTTCTCTACTGTAATGCTTTTTGTGAAAGTGTGTGTGTGCCTCTGCTCATTATTGCGAAATGCTGTCGTGGGCTCAATTACAGCCAGACTCCATAGACCATACAATTTATTTTTTGGCCTTGGCAGCTAGGATATTACTGGCTCAGACAAATCATCGCACACTGTCAAGATTTTAGGAGCTGCTTTAGCAGGCTACACAGAAGTACAGCCACCAGTTTCTTCCTCCATTCAGCAAGGCATCTGGACTTACAGAGTTTTCTTGAAGACGTTTTGCTGCTCCTGCAAGCAGCTTCATCAGTTCTAACTGTTTGGTGGGGAAATATGTGGGTGTATATGTGGTAAAGGACCTCAGTGGGTGGGTCTGTGTTTAGCTTTAAATGTCTCCATACTTACCTGTGTTGGTCTGTCTGTGTCTGGTGTGTGTATTGTCTGGCTAACGACTATGAGACTACAGGGGGCAGTGGTAGAAAAACCTAGTCAATATACTTACAAAAAAGGAGAAGGATTAAATTATCAAATAATAAACAGTAAGATTTACTTTTAACTTAACTGGAGGGGCCACTCCATGACTTTATGGACTCCCCAAGATACACAAAGGAGTCCCCCTCAGACCAATCGTCAGCAGCACAAACTCAGTCACATACAATGTGGCTAAGCACTTGGCTGAACTCCTGAGACCACTGGTGGGAAACACACTACACGACATCCACAACTCTCAGGACTTTGTGAACAAGGTGGAGAAGATCCGAATAGACCCAGATGACACCATGGTCTCTTTTGACGTCACCTCCCTGTTCACCTGCATTCCCACTTCAGAAGTAATAGAGATGGTAAGGAGATGCCTCACACAAGACAACACATTATAGACAGAACCGACCTCATGAAAGACCACATCTGTGACCTGCTGGACCTCTGCCTGACCACAACTTATTTTCAGTACAATGGGAACTTTTACAGACATAAGCACGGCTGTGATATAAGATTGTGGCGAACCTCTACATGGAGGAAGTGAAGAGCTGAGCCCTGGGTTCCTTTCCTGGAACTCAGGTTCGGGAGGACACCAGGGGCAACAATTTAGCCTTTTGGACTGCACAGTCTCCACATTGTTGCTCCTGTCCTCCCCAATGTGGAGGTGTAGGAAACCCACACACACGGACCAGTACATGTTTGATTCCCACCACCCACTGGAACATAAGATGGGAGTCATCAGAACCCTGCAGCACAGAGCACAAACTGTACCCACCCGCTCAGAGGGAAGAAGAAGGA
The DNA here is from genome assembly GCF_900634625.1 of Parambassis ranga. Taxonomy (NCBI): domain Eukaryota; kingdom Metazoa; phylum Chordata; class Actinopteri; family Ambassidae; genus Parambassis; species Parambassis ranga. The sequence continues at coordinate 28,598,686 of NC_041026.1, forward strand.
GCAACAACACATGAGAAAGGCTCTGCAAACAAAAGTAAGCCAGAATGGCTGAGTGTGATGCATTAGCATCAGTTTTGTGCCTTAAACTGCACACCGATCAAATAAAAAGTATTTAAAATATAAAAACTTGGGTGATTGAGAAACTTCAAACCTCAGTTACGTCAGTTCCTTCATTGCTGAAAAAAGCATAATCACAAGGACATTTTTCTGGAAAAATGCAGCAGAAAACCACAATTTTTACAATAAAAATATGTTAGTCTACAGTCTTGGTCCAATTTTTTGATGGATTAAAAGTCTTTATTGTTGTGAAACTGTTAATCTTAAATTTGATGAATGTACGAGCTAAACTGTGTTTTCCTTTTAAGAAATCCATTGATCTGATTGGTAGAAATTCCCTTGTGATAGATGGTTTAACCAATCACCTAGCAAGCCTTTGAAAGCACCTTTCAAAGATAATTTTCCCACATTCCCACTTAGGGGAAGACAGCACTTACTTTTTAGTCAGTATAATTTTCAAGTTCTGAGTTCCGTATTTGATTCTTATCTTGATAATCACTGAGAGCTTTGCTGTAAGTAAAGGCCAACAGATATGGCACTGCAGACTAATGGCTTAGCTTGCACATGCATCACACTGTAATGGCTCAGAAAAAATAACTAGAGACAGGTGAGCAGATTCTCCTCTCATAATCTGGTCTGCCTGTTGCCAATTACATAACACTTATCAAATCTTGAATTGACAATATTTGGTATAATTGAAGCTATTTGCCATAATGGAATTATCTAATGTAAATTTGAGGTAAGAATATCTGGTATAAATCAATGTCAATTTTTTGTCAGGCAATTTCCCGGGATTAATAAATTATTTCTGAATTTGATTATGATATGAAGTTTGTATATTATTCATTGAATAATAAACAAATAAATATTTGGCAACTGTCTGATTGGATTTCTGTTTATTTGTGATGTGGCTTTTTTTCCTGAAAAAGTAGAAAGTTGTTTTTATGTAAGGATATAGCCTTTTGCTCTCACATACTATTGTAAGCTGTACAGTATGGATGTACAGCTATAATTACTTATGAGTCATGAGGCAAAAACATGGCAACATGCACCCCAGCCAGTCATTTAACGGGGGTAGTTTGGCTGTGTAAATATAATGCAGAATAAATGTGTTATCAGTATTGTCACTGATACTGATACTCTTTCCTAAAGCTGGCCATTTTATTATTATGTTGTTATTACATTATATTATTATGTTCTTCTAAAGGAAGAAATACATAGCCTATACTGTTACCTACTGTTCACATGATGCAGAATGCTCAAAATGGAATGTTACTCAAAGTTTAGCTGAGCTTACACTGTGGATCAACTCAGAAATATACTATTCTTTAATTAATGTTACACTATGCCCATTATTGCTAAATATCAAATCAGGTCATCCTTATTGCAGATTGGACTATTTCACCTCATAGAATGTGTTTGAATGGCAATAAAACACACGGTTTATTCCAATTGGCAGCAGTGGCTGGTATAGCAGGGTTGTCCAATAACCGGAAGGGTGGTGGTTCGATCCCAACCCCTCCCTAGTCACTGTTGTGTGTCCTTGGGCTCTTTGCTGGGCTGCCTTAAGCAATTTCCCCATTGTGGGACTAATAAAGGTTTCTTAATTAATTTCTTAATCATGATTGTTTCCTAACCTAAGCAGTTTTAACAACATAAATAACATAAAATACACCTTCCTTGGTGAACAAACCACAGTTATTGCCACCATCCAACTCTCTACTTTCTCATGTGGACGGAGTAAGTGAAAATCAAGGCATTGTTATATTTATTCGTAAAGATGTGTTACACAGATACACACAAACCTCAATATTAAAAACTCATATCAGATTTCAGCAGAACAGTTTCAATATCCTGTTGCACTGAAAACAATACACATATATTATGGAATCTCATTTGTCAAGTTGAAAAAATATCTAAACGCATAAAGGTGTTAAGATATGCACAGGGGCCTGAAAGGTAGAGGAGATAATGAGATAATGGAGGCATTTACAAAACCAAATATGCGTAGGCGGCTACCATAAATTGAACTGCGAGTCAGTAAAGGAAGTGAGGAAACGGCTCAAAAAGGCGATGGTGGAAGCAAATAATCCCCAGATCAGTGCAGAGAAAGGGAGGATTTCTAATTCCCGAGAGGGGAAAACCTTTAGAAATCAATCAAATTTGCTTCATGCAACTCTGCTCTGTGTGGAGAGAGAAGCACAAGAGAACAAAGTCACAGCCGCAGCACTGCTAAAAGCAGAGACACCAGCATTTTTTTTAACACACAAGTACTGCATTTACAGCTTTCAGCCTTGGCGTGTTGATTTCATCTCATTATGGCACAAAAGGTGCAGCTTTTTTCAGAGACCCTGCAGATATCTCAGCGACAATCACCAACCATCTTCATTTCACTGGTGAGAGTATAATAACACATGAACAACGAAGCCTGACAGTCAGAAGGCTGGTATTGTTAACAGAATAGGTTCCAAGTTTGGAAAGCTGTTATAATAAAAGCGATCAGATATAAATCAGATTAAAGGGTTATGCATGGAGAAAGAAAAGAGGCTTACTGTGCTGAGAGAAATCAATACAAGCTGAATAAAGTGTTGGTGTGTGTGTGGTGGATGTAACAATTCGGTGGGGTCTCAGTGGGTTCAGATCTATACTGCAAATAAAATCAGTATGTCCACTGCACTTCATACAGGAGCTGAGATGAACAAAACATACACTGTAACAAGCAGCAGTACAGTAAAACACCAACTCCAACACTAACCAAAGATCTCTTTGTGTCACAAGCCGAGCAGCGGCTCTGGATTACAAGTTAGATTTGTTGACTTCTTACAGTGCTGTTTATTATGTGGTTGACAAATGACCTTTACGCCTCTTTCCCAGTATATATAAATGATAATTTTTCACTCTTACTGCAGTAAACGGTTTGTGATTTTATAACTGTAACTGTTAGAATTGCTGCTACTTATATTATAACAGTATTTTCACTCGCTTTATTCTAAACTAACTGAGGCTCTACAAAAACAATTATGTCCATCAGTGCCTGTTATCTATTTGTTTATACACACACACACACACACACACACACATATAAATATATATAGATGTTCCTGTCTCTTTAAAGTCCTGTCTGCTGTCTGATCGGCCAGTAGTAGCTACTACATTTTAAATGCCATGTGTAAAGTCTGCGCTATTAAACTACAAGATTATGACTTCCCCAAATGTAGTGTGTGTAGATTTTGCTAATAAATACAGTAAATTCAGGACAAGAATGCAAACTCTGACTTGCTGCTATCATCCTTGTCCTCCTGTCACACCATGTTACAACAACAGCCAGGCTGACTACTCAATACTAGTCAAAACATTTCATTCAAAACTATCAATATGGCAGAAGAATAAAAGCTGCAGTCAATAAGGAACTGACCATCAGTGTCACATTAAATACATCCAATAAGTGTGGCAGACTGAAACTCTAACCACATACAGTGCCCCCCCCCCCCCCCAAGAAGGTCAAATCAATTTTTTTCCTTTTATTTTCTATGTAGTGCCAGATCATAACATAAAGGTAGGGTAGGAGATTTTGAAAACTCAGTGAGAGTCAGCCAGATTTTGAAAAACACACGCCCCTTTCTCTCGGAGTTCACCCCAAAGCCACGCCTCCCAACCAGTCTGTGACTTTGGCCATCATGCACGTACCTCTCTGGTGTCACAGAGCAGGAAGAGAGTGACAACCAGCCAACTATACACGCAGGGGCGCCTCACAGGATTGGCTGATGTTTTAGCGTTTTATAGCTTCCACAGATGATTAATATTCTTCGTTTTAAAGTGAAACTGCCGAAGTTCTGTCATGCGTTTAACACTTTGCCACAGCTGTCAGCGCACAGCGGCCCGATGCCGTACATACAGACAGACACGTGCGCGCATTTGATAGACTGAACTCCATTCACTACACTAAGCTAAGCTTATAGTAGTCAGACACCAAAAACACATTTTTAGACACTGTGGCTGTAAAATGATCATGTCAAAAATGCTGCGCGACTATGCTGAAATGTACGGTAAAGTACACAGAAACTCCATGGCGCATTCAGATGTTACCGCGGTGCTGCCAGCCGACATATTTCATCGTCATCTGCTCTTAAAAGTTCTTGCCCGACTTTCAGAACTCTGGGATTTGCTACTTTAACTTTTACTTTAACTCTAATGGTTTCCTTCTGTAAACATCATTAATCTTTACATCATCTGTGCTGCTCTGCACTGTGTGTGTTTCAACATACAACCAGCACACACTCAAAGTAGACATGGACACACAGAGAGGTTATAAAAGTAGATACTGAGCCAGTGAGCTCCAATTTATATTATTATTTATGAAAAAATGTGGCCCTTTGATTTTATTATAGAAGTCTATGTGGCCCTCGCAAAAAAATAATTGCCCACCCCTGGTTTATCATGACAATATTTTAATTTATACAAGTCAAATGAATCTGCCTATGCAGTCATGGTTAAACACGTGTATATCTATTATGTCCACGACAATCAAGAACCAGACCTAAAACTGTGACACAGAAGCACACCAAAGAGGCATCAACTGTCTACTTCTGTCTGTCTGTCTTTTGCTGTGAACACAGGACACCATCAGATGCTACATATATAAGTGACATGTTACTATTAGATATAGCTCTCACCCCACTGGCAGATCTGCATGGTAGCACTTCATGTTTCATCATTTTTAATCATCTGAATAAAACATCAGGCAGCTGTGGCTCATGTGGCTAATGTAATTAAGAACATGCAGAAACACAGGGCACAACTTCAGAGATGATAATGCTGAAGTTCACCTTGTAGTGTCTTGTGTTGCTGTACAACATGTGAGAAAAAAGCCACAACCTTCTCTGTATTTGGTAATAAGGAAACACGTTCTACTTAGATGAACAGGCAAGTATGGAAGACTGATGGTAAGAGGCACAGTCACAGGTACTTGGCCTTTTGTTGCCACTGCAAGGAAAAGACTGATGGTCTGTACAGCAGAAAGAGGAAGGATGTGATATGCTGTGATGTGGAGGTGTTCTTTTATACTGACACTTGGGACTAACACATACAGGATCTTAACACTGATGATGACTGACCTGAGACGAAGATTTTAAAACAAGAAAAACATAGTAGTATCGACCTCAAGATGATGAAACACACAGATTCAGCAATCTAAATCATAATCACAATATTATTCCTAATAATCCCAGTTTACATACAGACAATGCCGAGAACACCACAGACATGACAGGGAGAGGCACACACTCAGCATTCAGACAGCCATCACAATGTGTGAACTGTAGGGTGTGTTTAGGCCTGGTTAAGAGGTTAGGAAAAGCTAATTTTATTCAGTTTAGAAAATAAAATAAAGGACAGGTGGTGGTAAGAGTTCACTGAACACACCAACACTAATGTGCTCAGGATTGGCTGCCTCTGTGCTAGTCAGCTCTTCAGCCATCAGCAGAATCACCAAAGAGTCATCATGGCTGCCTCAAGCAGCAACTGAGACCACTTTCATTATGTTGTGTTGTGCTATTATGTGAGCAATAAAATGCAGCTCTCTCTTAAGATGGAAAGTAGTTTCTACCTATAACAGTGCCAACAGAGATGTAGCAATACAGCTGTGTTTCTGTCTGTACCAGGCGACAAAGGTGTGCCTTCATCGGCCCGAAACAAAGCACACCAGTCTGGCTGAATGTCAGCTTCTCCAAACTTCCTCTAAGCAGGATGATCTGGGGAACTCTCTCCCTGGTCATCAGTAGGATAGCCCTGCCTTAAGAGCCTGGTCCTGCTCAAGGTTCCTTCTTGTTATAAGTGTTATAAGAGTTTTTGTCCTTCTTCCTGCACTGCACATGGGTAAACAAACTGCAAACATCTTTCTATGTGTAAATAAAATTGTCTGTATATAAAAAAAATTAAGCATCTGTACTTTAAAATGTGCAAATCCTTGAAAATCAGCACCATGTCCTTTGCCATCCAGCCAGAAATGGAGAGCACACAATTGTCTGCTGTGTCCACACCAATCCACCTCAGTGTGTGTACCCAGCAGGTAAGGACACAGTCTGACTGAGAGCTGTTCTCTATTCACTCTGCTCTCTCATCTGCCCTCTTCAACAGCCTAATTACACGGGTCGTGAGTTAGAAAGTTCTTGATTGCCGTGGACATAATATGTGCAACTGTGTGTGTGCAATCCATTTATCTTCCAGACAACAGACTCTCTCTCTCTTGTGTTAAGGTCTGGATCCTTGCAGCCAATCCTCGATCAAAGGGAGGAAGCTGGTCTTTGCTGATTGTGACACTGTCTGATAACACACACACACGCACAAACACTCAAGCTCACACAAGTGCATCTGCTCAAAGCAAGGTGCCAGCAAATCTGTTTTCCAGGGGCTGTGATCCTGCATGGACACAAACATACTTCATTTTTCTACGGCACCCACTCTCCTCTTTTAAACTCCCATTGATCTATTTGTCTTTCTAGATCCCCCCACCTCTTCATATCTTTTATGTTTGCTGTCTCAGAATTGCCACATGTTGCAATACAAAAATCTGGTCATTCATAAGCCAGTTTCTGTAATGTTACAGATGGGACCTGCAAATCATTTCATGTGTTTAATGAAATTGTTTGCCAGTCCCATCTCTAAACGATGAAATGTGCAACAAGCCTGTGGCCACTGCTGTGGAGTGCTTAAAACACAATTCCACACAAAAAGTATCAAGCAGGACTACAACACAGTACTAAGGTCATGTTTTCAAGAATAACACAGAAGATTCAACTCCATCCTTATTCTGAAATCACCTCCTCTAAAAATCAATTCTATGGTAAAAGGGGGCTGTATCAGTTGGACCTGCACATGTCCATCCTTCAAAGCTGTGTTTTCAGAGTTAGTGTTAGTATAAGCATTAATTGTTTGGTTGATATGTTCTGTGCTTCCTCACAAAAACAGACATTTGGCTCAGAGTTCCTGAGACTTGTGAGGTCGCAGATTTTGTGACAGCATGCTTTGTTGTCAACATTGGCTGTGTTTACATGCACACAACAAACCAAGATACTGGGAGGAATCAGGTTAGGCAGGAAATTTGTTTGTTTATATTAACTGTACAGATCTGGTAAGATCAACATAATTTTTTAGGAAAAATTGCTAATCCAGGCAATGACTACAGAACTAAGCTAGATAGGACCATTCTACAGCAACTCTAACGCAACAGACTCTCTCTTTACTATAACAAAAGCATTTAATTCTCATAATTATAGTTTATTTCTTTTAGATTTATGAAGAGGGAGTCAAAAGTTACAATAAAGTAATAATAACTAAGGTACAAACTGTCTGCTAACTAGGTTGTTGCTTAAGGAATGACGATCTTGAATTACATCTATGCACACATGCACTATAATTTAAAATAAAATGCTGAAAACCATGCAAGAGTAAGAAGAACTCTTTGACAGTTGTAGTGGTTGGAATCCCAATAATCATTGTACATACAATACTTTAATACCTTTAAGTAGAGCCACTCTTTAGAAATCACATGACTAAAGTCTTAAATATTCATGAATCAAGGTATAAAATGATAATGAAAAATCAAGAGGAGGGATGTAACGACCCTGTTTGTTATTCCTTTACAGATTTTGGTAAATTGTTGACAGCAGCCTAGTTTGCTGAATGACTTGTAAATACACAGATTAACTTTAGTCCACACACAGAACAACAGAATATTGTCCTTTTGGTCAGTGCTCACTTCCACTGGAGCTTTTGTAATGCCTTTGAGAGGACGAAGAGTACTGTGTTTGATTCAGAAAAAAAGCCATATGCCAGTGGTTCAGTGACCCATGTGAGATCAGGCTAAATTAATACATACATCTCCCTTCATGTGTGCTCATTTAGAATGGGGCCAGCTGATGGAAAGGATGTGAAGCTTGTTTAGATGGGCTTCATGGTTTTATGCAGGTCAGTGGACACAGTCATCAGAAATTATGACACACATTCAACAGTCCAAAGGCATATAGAGCGCACAGCACAAGCATGGAGATACACAACTGTGACTCACACTGGGTGATGAGTTCACACGCGCTCAGATATAAAACCTGAGGCAAATATTTTCTTTCGTTTTTTTCCTCTGACCAGGCCGGTGAAAAAGCTCTGGCACAGTTTCAGAGACAAACCATTAGGCTAACTGAAACCACAGCTTTGACAACCACTGTGTTTGTCCAGTGAATGTGGCAGCTTCCTGTACCTGACAGCCAGACAGGCTGCCAATGCAAGCTGTGATCTCTGAGGGGGTCAAGAGGAGGGAGGGGGGTGAGTTGCCCAGCAAGTAAATGATAAAAAGTTAGGCAATTTACAGTGAGCATGCAGGCTCGGTGCAAAAATCTGTCAAAAATTAAATATTTTGAATTTTTCACAAGTACAGGGGTACTACAAGGCTTTTATAGACTCTGTGTCAGACTTTGAGCTGCGTCCCACTGATGTTGTCCCTAAACATATGACACTTATGCTACCAATTTCATATCCTATAAATGATGCCAACGCTAAACTTTTTTTAGCATCCTTCAAAATAAAAGACTGTGCTTCCAGCTCTATACAAGGAAGATTAACTGTTGTGAACTCCTCATAGGTAATCCACTCAAGAATACAGAAAGGGTTAACTCTTTTCTTCACTTTCCTGATACCTGGCTTCTGTTGTGTGTGCATGCGTGTTAAAGTGTGTGTATGATAGAAAGCAATAGAAGAAAAGCACATGGCTGCCTGAGTCCTGTGTGTGTGTGGGATGTGTGATGGGTTATATTCTATTGACCTTGGGCCTGGGGTTACATTACTGAGTGCTCCAGTGCTTCATATGCACTGAAACACACACACTCACCCGTAAAAGGGCGATGAATGGTGGTGCTTCAGAAACCAGCATTACAGTTTAACAGCTGGTGTTTTAAGTCTGTAATGCAGCTAATCCAATTTTTGTTGTCATGCTGTCATATTGCAACAACAATGCACAATTAGTGCTCTAGACTAACTTTTTGTTAGCTGTCTTAATTTAACATCTATCTTAACAAAAATGTTCCTTTCACCTTCTCTTATCATCCACTCTGTTTTTTTGTTTAACAGGCCTAGCAGGGCCGTAGCCAAAGTTTTAGAAATACTGAGGTCCAAAAATGGATCTCCAATACAGGAAATATGAACAGGGTAAATAATCACATATCATCATAAAATGAACTGAGGATTACTCTATCACAATGAGCTCTCCTCTCGGGCCATGTGGACAAGCTGCCCTCTGACACACACACATACACACACACATCTAAAGCAAAATGGAATGTGACTATTATAGATTGAAAATGAGTGATATTTCATCGTGATTAATCGAAATTAATCCACAGCAACCCTGTGATTAATCTGGTTAAAATTTGACAATCCTGATTTGACAATGAAAATCGTTTGACAGCACTAATAAAATGTGTTCACCAGTTTAATTGTAACATTTTAACGTAACATTTATATTTTTAAAAAATTGCGATTAACTATATGAATATATGAGTTAGTCAGCAATGTCCGAGCCAAAACAAACTGTTCTTGCCACCTAAGAAACAAACATATTTTCTCTGTTCTATGTAACAAGCTGTAGCCAACAGCATTCAGCTCTCTGAGCAACAGGTGTTCTTCTTCTTCTTATGGATTTCCAGCAGACAGTCTCGGACTGACTGCAGCAGACACATTTTCAAACATACACACACAGAGGGGTTCCCGCCCTTTACTATCTCTGATTGGTTTAGACATAATGTGTGTCTCTCCTTGAACCACAGGGAGACTTCTAGAGTCACAGAGAGTTTTTTTCCTTCAAATGGCTGGTCACACCATTGAGAAATTAGGTTGCATTTGCAACCAAATTGGTTGCCCACTCTAGAGCCCTGACAATATAACTGAGACAGTACACATCTTTGTAGCAGTGATGTGTGCAGAGCTAAATAAATGCATCCATATCTGTATATCATGCTAGTAAACAAGATGAAAATGAAGGTTTTGCTCTACAGCACTTGTATCACTGATTGTCACAAACTGAGCTTTATTGCAAACAAAATAGCACAGGACAAAGCACAAATGCACTACATCACCATTTCCTGTACAGTGATGCCAAAAGACTTCCTTTGGTAAGAAGCACTTGCCAAAACGTAGCACTACTTTTTTGCTTTGGTCACCACCAACTTCCCTGTTCCACCTAATAATTGAGATTATTTTTTATTTATCTTCACAAATTGTTTGGATTGAAATTGAATAAAAGATGAAACGTGATTATAAATATAATTTCATCATCATTATTTTTTTAAATACCTGCAGGCAGGTTTGGTGGCTTCAGAGACATTCTTGTAGCTTGGTAACATCACAATCCAATTATATCCTACAAACAAAGCTCAGACTATCCTTTTAGCAGTCTGACCAGTTTTGATCTCCTCCATGTGGCACAGAGCAGTTTCACCATGTGTTTAATGGCCATGTTACACAGACTTGCTTTAAACCCTTTCTGTGATAAGAGCGATTGCCTTAAGAAAAAACCCAGAGGGTTTTCCCTCTCATGCCCTGCAGTGATGATCAACTCTCCCAGACACGTCTCTGTGCAGCGTTGTGATGAAAAAAGAGTAAAGCCTTAACAGAGTAACCTACTCAAGGCTTGTGCTTGAATCAGTTATGAAAAATCTGCATTCTCTCACTTGACATCTGTATGAAATCTTACACAGTACATATTGTTAAAAATATGATGTCACATTCTTGCCTCCTCATAGGCTGCAGCTGTTATGGATGACCATTTGTTTCCTCTTTTCACATCTTTTTTTTATCCAGGCCTGGCTAGACAACAATTAGCGTTCATTCTCTGCTATATGCCTATACATCAGACTTCCTCAGTTTCTCTGTGTGACTGCACTGTCTTCTTCTTCACTCTATTTATCTGCCAACGTCCTTCACACTTCATCATCCAATTCACGCCTGCTCAGATGTTTGCTCTTAAAAAAAGTGCTATTAATGAAGGTGCAGCAGGACCAGCAATACTTCTGACAGGCACAATATATTCTTTTGTGTTTCTCTGTAAACATGTCACCCCCCTGTCTCCTTATAAACAGTAGGCCTACTGTAGTCAGGAACCGTAAGCGAAAAACAACAGTACTGAGGCGGCCATCCAACTTGTGTATTGTAGCCTCACACCAGGCTGTACAAGGCGCCACACATGTCACGAAGGCGCTAAATAGAATAACATCACAGTAAGTCATCAGTTTATGGTGATTTTTAGTACCAAATATTAGTACTCCAAATAGATCCTAATATTTACCCTGCCTATATACCATCCAGCAAAGTCATGGGTCTGACCTCTTACTGTGTTTTTTTCTTACATTTTTTGTTTTGGCACTTGCTGCTCTGGAGCATTCAGGTGTGTGTTAACACAATGACAAGAGTGAAAGACAAGCAACAAGCAAGAGAAGCAACTGTCGCTGCACATCAATCTAGAAAGGCTTATAAAACCATTACTAAAGTATTTGGAATTCAATCAGTAAATTCACCACAATATCAGCATTTTACAACATTTCAGCAGCAACACCTCATACCCACTGCCAAGCAAAGCGATGGAGGGCTAATGATTTGAGCAATTTTTGCAGTCACAGAACCTGGGCAAGTTGTACTGATTTGATCAAACCATAAGACTTGAACAGCATATTCTAGAGGCAAATGTGAGGCCACCTGTCAGACAGTTAAAGCTTGGTGGTAATTGTGTCATGCAACAGGACAATGATCCAAAACACAGCAGCACATCTACATCAGAGTGGCTGAAAAATAAAATAATCAAGGTTTTGAAGTGACCTACTTAAAGTCTAGACCTTAAACAAATTGAAATGCTTGAGGAAGGTAAAATGACCAAAAAAACTCAATGCTGTGAAACAATGTTGTGAAGAAGAATGGGCTAAGATTCCTCCACAATTTTATATTACGTGTGTTGGGAAAAACGTTTCTGTGGTCAAAATACACCAACACCTTACCTACAGCTTATGAATTCATAACTGAAGCGCATTTAGGGTCATTTTCAGTCATACATGGCTCCTAATTAAGGTTTGTACAGGTCTCCCGCAAAGTAAACTTATTCTTAACAAATGTGAAGAGTCAACACCAAAGTTTTCCAAGTTGGGGAGAATAAAATAGATACTCACTATGAATATACATTTAGCAAGAAACAGTGTCTGGTGGTTTAATGATCTAATGGCTTTATTTAATGAACACAGCCATAAAATATTAGCATCAACAGGGATCTATAAATAGAACCATACCGGCACAGGTCGGTGTAGATTCAACTTGTGTTTGCTGTATCCAGGCATTCTGCAACCCAAGGTGGCTTTTCTTATGAACGGGTGTATTGCACAAAGACAGCAGACTGAAAATGTGTCTGCAGTCTCACCAGGTTTTGTTTTCATCTGAAATTGCAAGGATTTACAAAAAAGGCACCTGGAAGCCTGAACCTTCCTACTACATGTTCAGGCTGTCAAATATTAACAGGGTGAAAGTGGACCAATCCATTTTCCAAATAAAGAAAAAGAGCAGACTGTTTGACTGTGAGATAAGGCGTAGCTTTACTCATGCAGTACCTGAACCTGGCAGAGTGCAACTTACCACACAACACACTATACACTGACATCAGATTGACATCAGAGGTTTAGATCTTAATGATAAGATATGTCACCATGTGATGCAAGGCATGTCAGAAATTAAAAATATCTCTTCTGATGCTTTTAACTGCCTACAACTAAAGCCATGGGGTGAAGAAACAAAAAGAGAGAAATACCGTAGAAAGAAAACCCAAGAAGAAGAATAAGGAGATGAAAGAGGGTGAAAATTGCTGAGGGGATAGTCATCATCCTCAGACAGTCGTTTGTTGTGACTGAAAGCATGAAATTACACCAGCGAGGGCAGTAGGACACCAGATTGTGAAACTTCCTGCTGACAGAACAGATACATAAGCTACTGAAAGGTCAAGCAGCATTTTCTGAGCTGAAGTGTTTCCATATTGCTTCCACACTGAACTCATAGAACGTTTGCATGACTAGTAGGTGTCTTGTTTGACAACAAACTTTGCAAAGTGACTCATAGGAAAGATGTACACCTCATCATCAGCAATGTCATCACAGTATTTCTCAGAACCACTTTCTATTTAATAATGTCTTCAAAATAGAACTGTGTTGTTTTTGCTAAAATGGATAGATTTTGTATAATCATTGCACTCAAAAGGTGAAGCTGAAGTACGTGTTGATAGGGTTACCTTGCTGAAGTGCACTCTATGTATTAGCATTTTAATCCACTCTAAAATTTCACCAGCAACTAATGGTACTTGGCCTTGCCAACATGGCTATATACAATTTTGCCTATGCCTAGGCCTAGTTTTATCTTGTTGTGATAAAAAAGTTAAAAGACAAGAGCATTTAGCACAAGACTAGACTTATCTATAGTGCTGTAATTTGTGGTGCTGTAATTACAGAGGTTCTCTGTGATCTTAACCCTGTGCTAATCTGTGCAATGTCTATAATTTGTAAAGTAAAAAAAAACACTGTCAAACTATAGTTATATAATTCCTCCTCATGACCGATTCTGTGCAAACAGAATTAGTACATTAAACAATTTACTTATTTAACATCTTATATTTTCAAAGTAAGACATTTTTTGACCTTTCTGTTTATATTATTGGATAAAAGTTTGTCAAATTCTCAAAAAGTTTAGCTAAATAACCCAATCAGTTTTTCATTAAAACATTTTTAGGCACATATTTAAATATCCACATGTAAAGAAACCTTCTTGCCAACTGCAAAGGTTTGGCTTTTAAGAATGAGATAGCAAATAGAGTGTTCTTTGTGTGTGTTTATGTGTGTGATTATTCTTGTGTATTGGTACTCCTCCCTTTTGGCTTATGGTCCTGTTTTTGACAGGAGCCACTCTGTGACTCACAGCTTACCTCACACCACTTGCACACAACACATGATACATTTCCCAAGGTGGCTGTTGCCTGTGTCAGCGTGCAAGCCAGCATCTAATAAGCCATCACAGCTGCAGCACTAGACGAACAACTTGTGAAAAAAAACCTCTGTAATTATGAAGCGCACACGATGAACTCAAAGTGGACACACTGTCCACTCTCCTGCTCAAAGAAGCAAACAAATCCCTTTGATCAGCCAATCATCAAAAGGATTCTCTTCACTATACAGCGACAGTCACAACATGCATTTTCCAGTGGCAAAACACGTATTAATACAACACTGGCTGCTTCAGATTTAACTTTAAATTAGCTGGATAGCTTGGGTGTGAATGCACCGCCGGCCCACCTCTGAGATGCTTTTAAAGCATTCTGAATGTGAGGAGAAAGCATGCCCAGCAACACTCCTGGTCCTCCGGGGCTCTTTTTTTAAGTAATTTAATGTGACTTTGGCAGCAGCAGTGGGTGCACAGGAGGGAGAATGTGGCTGCTGCTTCTGCACAAAAAGACAGAATCTGACCAATAATTGAGCACTGAGGCTCATTTTTTTATTTTATTGAATAACGGCAGCCAGATTTTTATTAAGGGTCTGACCCATGCTAAGTGAACCTTTGAACTTAGACTATTTTGTTGCATGTTTCTACAATGTGAATTTATTGAAGTGAACTTTATCAAAGTTCTGGCATATTTATTTTACACAACATTAGTTGTAGGATTTGTAGGATTTTTAAGGTGTTATGTCTGCTGTGCGACCACTGGTAGTGCTATGGAGTCGTTTTTTGTGTGTGTTTTTTATGGCTGGGTTATGAGGATGCTTGTGATGCGACACACATTCCTGTCACTGGTTATATACTAGTCTGCTAATTTACAGTTGTTTGTTGTACAGCACAAGATAGTGCTGACAATTGTAAGTAAATACAGGTTTTGCATTTTACTTTGGATTTTTTTCATTCTATTCAACTAAAACTATTGGCCAATGCGAACACAGTGACGATATGTTTTGGCTCTATATCTGACGTCAGTGTTTAGGAAACAGGTTCCTATGTAGACACATCAAAGGTGTGGAGTCTCATTTTGTGGACATGATGGATCTATTTTCAAAGAAGATACATGTTTGCTGAAGCATTTAACCTTTCAGTGAGAGCGCGCCGGTGCTGTGTGAAATGCAAACTGTGTTCCATTTGGCCAAATGTTTGTTCGTCTCTGAGTGGTGTGTAGTGCCGGTGCCAGGGCTGTTGTTGAATATGGTATGGTCTATCTTCAACATTATCATGGCTGAGTGGGCCCAGGACTGTGTGATGAATCAGAGACTCGATAATAAGCTGCTTATGTAAACATTACTACTGTGCCTCCGCTTAGGCACAGAGATGCTATTATGGACTTCAAATTGTAGTAAAAACCTTCGTCTGAGGCAAAGCTCACTACTAAAAAATTTAACTGTTATTATTATGTGACACAGGCAGCTGCTGGTGTCAGGATGTTGTCTGGAATATCATGACCAGAAAGAAAATGTAAAAATGCAAATCTAGGAAAAACAAAGGCAGCACAAAAGGAGCGAATTTAGTGTTCAGTTAACCAAACCATCACCTCTTAGTCACTGTTGCTACAAACGTCAGGCTTTGTATGTTAGCTTGCACAGATTCTGTTTAAGAAGGGCAGATTTATTATGCCAATAATAAATGCCTGATAAAAGTAGGCAAATACATTCAACAATGGCAACTACTACATTGTCTTTTTATGACCTCTAGCTTGCAGCTGTCTATGCAACTTCCTGATTTGTCATTTTAAAATAAGAACCATATAAAATCCTCTTTAACAGCTCCTAACACAACCGAACACCTTGCTATAAAATACGCAACCTCAGCAGCGGCTCATGTATGAACAAGACATGAAAATATGACCTGACCAACAAAGAAAATTGGATGAAAATAAACCACTAAAATTTACTCAAAATCTGTTTCTGAAAACACTTCCTATCTCTTAGAACCCCACTGCTATGCTACCAGAATTACATGGACAATAAAGGGGAAGCATGGAAAAGACTGATTCAGTGATTTATTGGGTACAGTTGTGTTGTGTGTGTTTTGGGTTTAGATTTGGGGCTTGCATGGAGCCGGCTGGGAATGGGTACAAAAGCAGTGTATCCAATTGGGTGCATTAACCTGGCAAATCTGTTGGGTCAAAACAGGCTGCATGCCAGACATTGCCAAAGGGCAACATTAACCTTGCAAAACAGCTGCATGACAATATACCTTCATGATCCATCTTGCCATGCATCAAACTATCAGACTGTACTCTGGTGTGAGATTTCCCACACCAGAGTACAGCACTATGTTATCACTGTACCCACTAAGTTAGTCATCCATTGTGTTGAATATTAGAGTGCCCAATGCATGCTGTTTTGCTATAATCACAAATTTTAAGCTTGACTGACAAGTCGGACTTACTTACAGTTGCTATGCTATGACAAGATGATTCTGTAGAGAAGAGGGGTTGTCAAAAGGTCAATTTAAACAATTTTCATAGAATGTCATTGTTGCATTAAAATGTCCATTATCTGCTTGTTTTAATATGAAAGAACAAAAAACTGATTTGATACCTCTGTTTCAATTTTACACATTTCTTCAGACTTACTGGTTTGCTGAATATGTAACACTTTAAGTAGAAGTGTAACTTGTCACTGATATATTTTTGTGATAAAACCAGGCAGCAGAAAAAACTGCATGATTCAACAAAGTATGACAGTGATGTGGAAAAAGGAAGCTGGTTAGTACACTCACACAAACACACACACACACACACACACACCAGGTACTCAATAACACCCACAGGCCCTCATAAGTAAACAGTGCTGTGTGTATAGTGATTCTGTGAATTTGAGTGATTACTATCCCTTGTGTCAGGTTACACATTAGTACTAATGCAAAAGGCTCATCAGAGAGGAGAGAGGTGGGTAAGTGAGTGGGTGGATGGGTGCAGGCAGGAAGGGAGTTTCAGGTGTCCTAACTGGAAAGGCATCAGTTACTGTAGACACATATAAAAGTTTTTGAAAAATGCTGCCTCACCTGTCCTCATATCAGCGTCTAGTGCACTTACAACACATTATGTAATGCCTGATCTTATTATGGATAAACAACGTCTAAGTGTGACCTTCCAGTAGAGCGACCTGCCTAGTAAGAACCAGTCTCTGTTTTGCAACACATTTAAAGTTGGCTATGTTACACTATGATGTAACCTCTGCCTATTATTAAATAAAAAACTATTAAAAATCAACCTAAAGATGAAGTTTCAAGTCAAAAGAAGTAACAACCAGTGTGGCCAATTAGTGGAATGAGGTGTCCTAAAAAGGTAATCCTCAAAGTATTTACCTCTGCCTCCCCTGACCTTGTGACCCGTACTATATTGTATGTAATAAAACTGTGAATGAATGTGTCTGCAGCAGAGCTATTTACTCACAGAAGAGCAGAGGTCATCTACACACAGGATGCTGGGAGTGGGAGGTGAGGTTGTGGGTGAGGGGGGGTCTGAGCAGCCTCCTGTCTCTCCGCTCAGATTTCCCTCGCCTTCCCAGGTGTCACTCACAGCAAAGATAATCCAAAAGATGCAGGCACCTCTGTCACAGTGACAGACAGACGGCTTGGCTTCTGTTCAGGAGTCCGCCTGACAGCTCGCCTTTCCACCCTCCCTCTGTCCTCTGTAGACACGCAGAGCGCAGCCTCACTGGTCAGATAACAGGAAAGTCTAAATAAAGAACAGAGAAATACAGTGGAGATAGCTCTGGAGAGGAGAAACTGCTGCTCAGGAGGGTTTTATAATCAAACTGCAGCTCCTCCCCCACCAATCTCTGACTTGGGCCCTCCTTTCG
This sequence comes from Parambassis ranga, assembly GCF_900634625.1. Taxonomy (NCBI): domain Eukaryota; kingdom Metazoa; phylum Chordata; class Actinopteri; family Ambassidae; genus Parambassis; species Parambassis ranga. Next base: position 28,616,616 of record NC_041026.1, read on the forward strand.
TTGATATGGCAACAGCCAATTATGGCTCGGCATTGCACAAGCCTCCTCCTCCTCTCCTCCTCCTCCTCCTCCTCCTCCTGAGGCAGCCTGTGGTGTTGACAGGATTGACACACACTGGTGACATCTATAAAAGCGTGTGTATGTTTGTGAATGTGTGCATACTAAAGTCTTCATGTGCAAAAGCACACGCAGTGTATGTCACAAAATATATCTGTGTAATGTGAATATTCCAATTCATACTTAATTCTATTATAGTTTAGATTAACATATTAAGAAGATTAAATAATTACTCCTAAACAGAAAGGTGCATGGCGAGAAAAAATATACATTTATTGACATGTAATTTTGTATTAATGCATGCAGACCGAATGAGATTGAAGGAGAGGCGCTCAGGGCATCATGGGAAGTCTTGCTACAGCAGCATAATTAAGGGATGTTCACGCTCACCTGGCTTAACCCCAACCATACACTATCATTGTGATGGGAGTATATTTTTGACAATAGTGAATAAACAGCTAAATAAGTGGTACTCTCAGCACAGTAAGGTTGAGTTACAGCTTTATGATAAAAATAACTAATTGACAACAATTGTACATAAATGAGTTGTTTAATTTTCCCACATGTTTAACTAAATTCTAATGTTTTTTATGTGATTATGTCAAAAGACATCTAACCTCTAACCTGTGCATTCACCACAGTGATGATAATCCACCTTTAAGACCAGACTTAAAACCTTTCTGTTTAGTAAGGTGTATAACTAGTCTAAACTACAGTGTAGTCAGGTATAGATACAGCCTACGCTGTCAAACGTGATCCACTGAGCAGTTCCCTGTCCTCTCAAATCCCCCTCTCACCCTTACCTCTCCTCTATTCTCTTTAGTCTGGTTAATACTGGTGATTCATGTCATAAACTGTTTGCTGTCTTCCTCATAGTTTTGTGCCTCTCTCCTTTCTCTCTCTCTCTCTGCAGGTTTCTCTGTCTCCATGCTGAATATTCTAATGTTTATTGCCTGCACCAGTCTCTGTTGTTCATCTTTGTTTAACTGACAATATATACATACACGTGAGTGTGAATGGTTGTTTGTCTGTACAGAGAAGAACAAGTACAGAGATGAGTCCAAGGTCTGATGCCATGAGAAGGTTATTAGTGAATTTAAACAGTGCTGTTTCTGTGCTGTGGTGGGAATCCAGTCTGGAAGGCATCAAACAGACTGTTCCTATGCAGGTGGTCATTTAACTGACTTACAACCACTCTTTCAAGTATCTTAGAAATAAATAGTTTCCTGCAGTGTGATAATTGGCCAAATCACAGTAATTAGGAGACTGAAGACAGTAAAGATGAATTAATTCACAAGAAGAATGCTGTAAATCTGCAACAGTCTGTCACTTAAAATAGTCAAGATTAGATCAGAGATTAGGGAACATTATTGTCATTACACATGTTCAAGTACCACACAACAATATGCAGTTTGGACATATAACCAGAAATGCAGTAAATAGCAATTCCAAGATATACAGTATTTACAGTACAGAATAAGGACAGTACTATGGGCACATACAAGGGGAATATACTACTGAATATATTGTAAACATAATATACAGATGGTTGTGCTATGGACATTACATAAAGATTTAAGTACAATGAACACACTGTGTGTGGTTAAATTTATATACAGTGTAGGTGGAAACTATAAACATAATTTACAATAAATATGTACAATATTATATTAAGCTATACCCAAAGGACATTGGATGGTGCATAAAAGATAAGCAGTAAGCTACCTAAGTTAATGGTGAATTCGACAGTACTAGTTCAAATATTCAGTATGTAGTACTCAGTCAAGTGTGCAAGTACCGTACATACATATAGTATAATAATATGCAAAAATTTAATATAATTACAAAAGTCTCTGCACGGCCCTGTTGATACTCATTGTACTGCTCTGATTGGCTGAATGGAGCCTCTTCTCTTTACAGGTTGAACATGTTGAGAATGTGAGGTGTATATTTCAGCTTGCATAGCACATACAGGCTATTTTTCAATTTAATCACTTCTTTACATGTTCTTCTACTGTGAGTAGATAGTAGGTAGTTTCAGCTTTGGGGCCTACAACAGAGTCTGTGTAGCACACTGTGAATGATGCCAGAGGTTTAAGGTCACAGTTGTGTTTTTCGTGGAAGGGGAAAGTGTAGAAACAATGAAGTGCTGAATTATTCTTAGCAGATTAAATGGCTTGGTACAGAATTGAGAGAAATCCCTTTGGAGTTCAGTGTTGCTGCCTACACATTTGCTTCTCCCTCTCTCTCTCTCTCTCTCTCTCTGTCTCTCTGTTCTTTTCATCTCCATCACCATGAAATTATGCTAATCTACTCTTCATGGTTTTACATTTACATGTACATATGTGCTCTGCTTGACTGGGTTGAATGTGGAGGAAAAATAAATCCATAAAAAAAAAACTATAAAGACTGTGTTCACTGTCATTTCTTACTGGTCCAGCAATTTTACATTTTTCATCTGTCAGATGAATATACAGTTAGGAAAAAATGAATTGAACCCCTGATGATTTAGTAAGTTTGTCCACTATCAAAGAAATTATTAGTCTATAACTTCAATGGTGGGTTTATTTGAACAGTGAGAGACAGAAACATAACAAACAAATCCAGAAACATGCATTTCAGAAAAGTTATAAATTAATTTGCATTTACATGAATGAAGTAAGTATTTGATCCCTTCATAAAATGTGCTTTAGTACTTGGAGGTAAAACCTTTGTTGGCAGTCACAGAGGTCAGAGGTTTCTTGTAGTTGGCCACAAGGTTTGCACACATCTCAGGGGGGATTTTGTCCCACTCCTCTTTGCAGATCTTCTCCAAGTCATTAATGTTTGGTGGCTGATGTTTAGCAACTCCAACCTTCAGCTCCCACCACAGATTTTTTGTGGGATTAAGGTCTGGAGACTGACTAGGCCACTCCAAGACCTTAATATGCTTCTTCTAGATCAATCATTTGTTGCCTTGGCCGTGTGTTTTGGATCATTGTCACATTGTAATACCCACCCACAACCCATTTTCAATGTCGTGGCTGAGGGAAGGAGGTTCTCACCTAACATTTGACGTTACATGGCCCCATCTTCAGGTGTCTTTCAGGTAACAAGCTGAGAGGGCTTCCAGTGTCAGCTCCTTAACTGTATAAAATACACCTGGTAGCAGAAATATTGCTAATTGATAGGAGATTAACTACTTATTTCATTCATGAAAATGAGAATTAATTTATAACTTTTCTGAAATGCATATTTCTGGATTTGTTTGTTATTGTTCTGTCTCTCACTGTTCAAATAATAATACCATTGAAATTATAGACTGATCATTTCTTTGTTAGTGGGCATATTACAATATCAGCAGGGGTTCAAATATTTCCTTCCCTAACAGTACCTCTATAGATGATGTATGAATGTAACAAACAAATGACTCTCAGAGTCATGAGAGAATGAGTGTTAAAGTAAAAACAAGCCTTCAGACCACAGATCTCCACTGAGACGTCTGAATTTCTGACTGTATTATTCACTAATGAGAGCATGCACTGTGCTGTCACAGCAACGAAGCAGTCAAATGTTTATCTTGGACTGCTAATTAACTGAAGCAGGTCAAAGCCACAGGTTCACTCCAGGGCAGCCTTTCCCCCCTTACAAAGAGATCAAGAGTAAATGCAGTTTTAAATGCAGGTTTATTTAAACTTGTAAACATATCATACTGTTTATTTCCTGGATTCTGTGTGTATTATTAACAACCAGGGCAGAGATCAGCCACAGTCTGCTAAGTCCAAAAGGGCACAAACAAGCAAGCCAAATGCTCCAACAGAGGGTCAAAAAAATACCCCCCTCAGCAGGCAGAGTAACTCACTCACAGATGTCAGTCTGGTTTCATCTAAAGTCTGGCATCCTGCATAGAATCTGTCGCCCTTGACTAAATTTAGAAATTTGCTCCAGATCTGTTGAGGTTTGTCTCCATCTGATTAATTACCTGAGGGGTCAGCGATCAGGCTCCCAGGCAATCTGGCAGGTTAGACATTTTGGATGGATGTCTGCAGTGTGAGTAGTCCCTCAGTCTAATTTCCCACATGGCTGCTGTTGGAAAGTCAGTCACGTTTTTTTATTGAAATGTGATCACACTCTAAGCCCCACAGTGTCTGCAGTTGCAGGCATCCTACTCTCTGTGCAAACAAGAGGTGCACAAAGTAATTCTTCCTGTGTTGGTCTGTCTGACTGTCTTTGTCAGGTGTGTCTAATGGCTGACTAAGGACTATGAGACCAATGGGCTGTCAACCTGTCCCACCACCTCAGAGCATAATAAAAGCAGTTCATGTCAATGTTAAGGAGACATTTTGGGGCATAGCCACATTGAGTGACATTGAGTCTCCTCAGCCTCCTGTTGTGCTCTACCTGCGCTTTGCCCATATTTTGATATTAAATGGGAGATGGGGCTACCAACATACACAATTCTTCCATCTGTCAAAGTGTATAAATTAAAAGAGATAAGAATAGGATAAAACACATGGACCAGAGAAACGCTTTTGCTTTTGCAATGTGAGGAGACACTAAGGAAATGGAAATACAACCTAAAAATACTGTAATAAAACCAAAGAAATCCATTTTATCAAACAATATGACTTAAAATAAGCTAAAAGTGCTAAAAGACCTGTGCAGAATGATTATAATAACACTTACTATAAAAGAAAGGAAGATCAAACGATATATAGATTAAATAAACAGATACAAATTGTAAGTATATCAGATAAAAACCATGAAATAAATAAGCTAGAGATAAATAGCGAAGAATGTCACTTAATTAAGTAAAAGCCCAGGTAGAAAGCTAGGTCTTAAGTTTGCTTTTAAAAATGTCCACACTAGCTGCTGCCCTCAGATCCTCAAGCAGGCTGTTCGACAGGCAAGGACCATAGAAAGAAAAAGATGACTCTGCGTGCATTCTTGTTTTTACTTTCGGAATAGAAAAGGCCAGTACCAGAGGACCTGAGCGGCCTAGAGGTTTTACATGTTAGAAGTAAATCAGATAAATAAGACCATGAAGAGATTTATAAACGAGTAAAAGGATCTTAAAAACAAGTCTGAAGCTGACAGGAAGCCAATGCAGAGACTTTAGAATTGGTGTGATGTGTTCGCTCATCCTGGTCTTAGTTAGCAGGCGTGCAGCCCAGTTCTGCAGTAACTGTAGACAGTCGAGACCAGAAAGAAGAGCATTGCAATAATCAATTGTAGATTTAATAAAAGCATGCATCAGAGAGGAATGGTCTAACTCGGGAGATGTTTTTAAGATGATAAAAAGATTAAAGAGGGTAGGGCCTAAAACTGAACCTTGGCTTACCCCACAGCAGTCTATAGCTTCTGGATAAGGATTCCTTTATGCTAATAAAAAATTATCTGTGAGACAGGATTTGAATGAGACCAGACCATGGTAGACAAGGTCTACCATGGCCACTCACAGGTCTGGCATGTGTACTACAGTGTATTCAGTGCTTTTGTGCGGATTTGTGTGGATGCACACATTTACGGAAACAGTGCCATCTTTCTGGCAAATGTTTTGGAAACGAAAACGGCTTCATCTCCATGTGGACAGGGCCTAAGCTTACTGCTTCACTTATAGGGTTAAGGGCATTTAGCCTCCCTGCCTCATGACTTTGGAACTCCATAACCCAGGATCTCCATAATATTGATTTTTTCCACCTCCAAATCTCTACACACCTTTTTAAACTGATTTATCTGATATGACACCCACCCCTTTCTTCCAAATGTTGTTTTAACATTCTTGTTTAGTTTTTAAAGTCTAATATTTTCTGGTTGTTTTTTGTTTTGCTTTGTCCTTGAGTACCCTGAAATGCACCTCTATTATAATGCATTATTATTATTAATGTATATGAATGCCACACTGTGACATTTAATGCACAAAGTGTAAGAGATGCTGTTTGGTTTATTGTTACGAGTTGTGAACAGGAAGTCACAGGGTCTGACATGTGAGGTGTTTATTGGACCGTGTGGTGGTCTGTCAGTCTGCATTATGCTCTGTACACCCACAAGGTTTAAATCTGATGACTAACAATATCATACATACACACCTCTTCAAACATGGAGGCATATTTATCCTCTCCTGCGTTCATGATTTCATTAAACTCAAGTAAAAAATGAACACAGCACGGAGGTGTTGCAGCAGTGCTCTCACCACCTGACAGCTAACAACCCCTGCATCAAAGATGCTATGATATCATATCAGTGCAATGGAAGTGTTGAGGTGTGCGGAACACCAAAGCATTATGGAGGGAGAAATGGAAAAATTACAAATAACAGGACAGGGTTGCAGCTCATCTGAACTGTCATGAGGATACACTGTCAAACAATGAACAGGGTACAGCCAGCAGCCTGGCCTGGAACATTCCTCAGTGTGATTAGATTGCCCTTGTCCTTCAGTACAGGGCAAGTCTCTCTCTCTCTCTTTCTCTCTCTCCGCTTGTTCACATACAACACACACAGAGGGAGTTAGTGTACAAGCACACAGCATTACAGAAAATTAAAATCTATCCTGGGGAGCTGCTGGCACCAAGGAGGCTGTTTCATATTTGATGAGCAAACACGGAACGCTCGCTCTCTTTTTTTTTTTCCTTTCATCTTCACCCGGATGAATGCACACACACACACACACACTGTTGCAGGCATGGAGGTGATAGACATCATCCATTCAGTTTTTTCTGGAGACGAACTAAATTTTTAAAGTTCAGTACACAGACTGTACGCTGCCTCGAGGAAGCTCAGATTTTCAGTGTAACTGTACAAAACCACTTGCAGGAAGTTTTATGCAGGATTGTGCTCAGTGGAATCATGTGACATTTCACAACAAATGCCATCTAATTGCTGCTTACTGCAGAACAATAAAAAATAAAGTAGAGCAAATGTTTAGAGATTAGCAAGTAACTTGCATTGTAATGTTGGAATGCATTTTAACGACATGTTGTGTAAAGAACAAATGGCAATATTTCTTATGTGTACATGGTTATGTGTTATGTTTTCAAATTTACTGCAGCACTGTAAGAACACTTCTGAATAAAGCATGTGATCACACTTCACTCCATGATAAATGGTTTTGTGCTCCTGTTATGTTTTTTAACAGACTGTGCATAAAGTCAGAAAAAATGATTCATGGTGTGCTGAATAAGCTGTAAGGCATCATAGAAAATTGGAATCATTAAACAAACAATGGCAATAGAAATAATGTTGTAAAGTAAATTAAAATGATAAAAACAGCACCATTAATTGGTGAAGGAAACTGTAGAAAATGACCAGAGCTTTCTAATGTTCATTGAATCCACCATGAGTGACAGTTCCATTAGAAAATACAAACAAATCAAAGCTAACGTTTCAACATTACCACATATTTTTGCATCTTTCCATTAATAGGTTGCTCAAAATAAGTCATGTGCACTCTTAATTCAACAATAGAAAGCTAATACCAGCACTCATGAGATAAAAATTAATTTCAGCTGACCTGCAGGCTTTCTACAGTTGATGTAGCATAGCATAGAATGGCATACTTGTGTTTGTAATTGTAGTAATAGTATATATCTATATATAGTAATACCTGAAACATGTGAAGCATACTTATTTCTATTGCATGTAAAATCAATAATAAAAGAAAGCCTACATTCTTAAATCATAACCTGACTCCGGCATGGAGGAGAATGGAAATTACAACTGGGTTTTGCAGTAAACCTGGATCCATACTCCGTGAGACAAAGACATTTTCCCCCCGTGCAGACGTTACGCCCACAAAATGACGTCATTTTTTGTCTCTGACCGCCCGCTGATCCGCACATTTGTGCACAGGGTCCGGGCCGAACTTTGTCTTTCAAGGCTGTGCGGCAACCATGCTGTGATTGGTCGGAATTTATTGTGGGCGTGATGAAAGTGGAGAAGCGCAAGAGCCTCTCCAGGTATATAGGTAGGTGTATAAACAGCGCTGATTCAACAGATACCGGTTTTGCATGATGAGCAATAAAAGAAAGAAAGAAAGGCAAGTCAGGGTGATTTGTCACCAATAATAACAATAATAATAACAATAATATATAACCCCAGACAGCCATTCACACATGGTGACTGTTATTACCATTCTATATACTCCTACATACCCGGGCATAATAGGCTCGTTAACAATGTCTGTATATCTTTGCTATTGTTACTTTTAATGTCGCATCTTCACAGCTCATCACCGGACGGTTTGAAGTATCGCAGGCATATTGGAACACAGTAGATGTGCAAATGTGGTCATAAAGGCACAAACACTGAATCTTTGCTATTGTTACTTTTAATGTCGCATTTTCACAACTCATCGCCGGACATCTCACGCTGTTGCAGGCACCCTCTCTGTATAATGCCCTCTTGCCATGGCACAAGTCCTTGTGGTGTGTTAAAAAACTCAGTAAAGTCTTTCCTTATAGTTTAGTGGGCGGGCCGTGTGAGGAGTTCTGCACACACGCGTCTCGCGGAGTATGGTACCTCAGTGCGGAAAAGACCTTTTCTATTTATCTCTTACCACCCGTGGAGTGCGTTCTCCGCTCTTTGTCTCGCGGAGTATGGAACAGCCTTAAAGCATGCAACTTCCAGGTATTTTTCTGAGATTTTGGTTTATGTGGAAATTCAAATTACCAAGTTACCACTTTTTCAACACTGGAATGATGTCAGACTAGTAGGCCTGACTTGGAACTCTTAACCTTACTTTGGTCTTTCCAGTATCCATGCAGTCCTGTTTGTTGTTTAACTGAATGACTTCCTCCCGCTGGATGGTAATAGGAGCTGGGGGCTCTATCATCAGCAGCTCCATGGTCTTGCTGTTATATGTTGAGCTGGAGGTGTTTCTCTCTCCACCATCTGGTGAAGCTTTCTCCCACCCCTGTGTCCTAATCTCCTCCTCCTCTTCCTCAATAATGGCATATGTGCATATGTGCATGTGAAGCTAAGTCCTTTCTCCACCTCACCAGAGTGCAAACCTCAACACCACTTACTGCAGCAGACATCACAGAAGCTGAAGTCAGGAGGCCTTTTTATTAATGTATAAGATAAGCAGTATTCCCATGTGTCTCTATCTGTAAAGGTACAGTGTGTACCTTTTATGTACATTTTGCCATTTTCAGCACAACCTCTTATGCAACTGCCTCAGTACTAACTGCAGAGCGCACAGCCACGCATCACATGAAGCTCATAGGCTGCTAGGATCATGGAGGTCGTCTCATTCAGCCGAATGAGATTTCCCCTATGGGGAAACAGATGGGGGAGTTTCCCCTTTAGTGTGAACAGTGCAGGGAGAGATGAGTCGCTACAGAGTAGCTCTGCTCTCAGCAGGAGGATAAATACACCTCCTCCTTCCCTGCTGAGACATCTATTCTCTCTCAACAGCTGCACCATCTCCCATACAGACAGCGGAGGTATTTTTGGTAGCAGTGGACCTCCTCAGCATCTGTGCTCTGGCTCAGGTTAAAACACAAGTGACAATGGTTTATTGTTAAAACCTCAACTGTATGTACTACACAACTGAGAAATCAGAATGAAATGAAATCAAAGTATAATTATAATCATGAGGTCTAGTGTAATATAAACTCATGTGTATACTGTCAGTAAAGGAGACTCATTACTAACCTGAGTAAAATAGACCAGTTGTGAAATATGAAGGAGTGAAATCCATCCTGAAAATCAATAACCATTGTGGAACAGTTCTCACAGTAGTAATCTGGACCATCTAGTTTACAGAGTGTCCACAGTGGTGTGCTGTCAATTTAAGCACAAGTTTAACTGAAATGTTGTCAAGTCTGTGAGCTTATAAATAAAACAACCAGGCCTAAAAAGATAATGAATTCTGTATGGACATGGTCAAACGATGCAGTTTGAAAGGTTGCCACATCAGGGAAAGCTCTAAAATCGAGTAACTCCTTATGAACCTCCATGACCAAATTTACTGCAGAAATAATCACAAGTAACACAAGTACAAAAATTAAAATTTCTGTGCATAACCCTGTAAAGTTAGTGAATTCTGAATTCTGTTTAAGCCTTAAAGTTAAGAAATATGGATGGACATTTTGATTCTGTATTGACATTACCAGGTTGGCAACATCTGAGTCCACCTAAATGCGTAATGAATCCAAATTTAGGCAAGTGGAGTGAGGTGGTTGAGCATCGTTTTGCATCATTTACCCAGGCTGTAAACTTTAAAACCATTTTAACATGGGACTCTATGGTGATTGACTCACTTTTGGAGTTAGCCCTAAAGTGGCTACTTGAGGAACTCCAGTTTTTTGACATGTGCATAAAGGCTTCATTTCTCAGCCTGAGAGGTGGATAATTGACACTGCCCAAATCTAAGGGAGAGGTGTTGGATACAAACATCATGATCCCACCAAAAAAAAAGAGTAAAAAAACATTCCAAGCCAGCCATCAGCAATGTTACTGTGACATCCTTGTTTAAGTAGTTATTATTGAATTAAAAGTAAAGCCATGTCATCCATACTGCCAGTAATAAAAAACATAATAAACATGTCCTAGTTTGATATCCACTGTTGTTGTCAAAGGTTAACCTTCTTAATGCCTGTTTTTATCAGTAACAAGCTAAAGAGGCAACAAGCCAAGTGCATTGTGGATGTGAAAAATGTAACTTTAAGGGTAAAAGGGTACCATGTAGCACCAAAGAGCGTCTTTTGCCTTTTAACATGAGAAAATGTTGGCAATTAATTAATTGTTGCCTGTTGGTTATCTGCATCATTTACAGTAAAATGTTCAGTAGCACATTTTACTGTAAATGGGGTTTTGCTCTTACATGATTACACTGTCACCATCCTTATCAAGTCAAATGTAATCATTTTTCCTTTGCCTAAAAAGGAATTGTAAAGTATTGTATTATATTGTATTAGTCATTTTATGCCCACATCATTTCTACTAACTCAATTTTCATAATGAATAATGCAGCCCGAGCTTTCAAGGTGCAGAGATAAAAGGGGAATAAATGCTGAGGGTCGAGGTGCAGACAGATGGCTGTGAAGACTGAAAGAACAAAGAGAATAAACTGTGATTTTGATACAGAGCTGTGCAGCATTATATATGTCAACAGTTAAACATTGCAACATTAAAATGCCATCTATCCCTGTAAATACCAGACAGACTGGACTTGTGTAATTTGCTTGCTGGTTTTTGCTGTACTTTGATGAGGTCTTGAAACTCGGACAACAAACACAAACTAGCATGTAGCCAAAGAGCTGCTATATGAGGGGAAAAAAAGTAAAAGGAAATATTAAATCATATTTGAGGGTTTTCCTCTGACAGGAGTCATTCGGCTCCCCGAGGTGGAAAAAAAAACACACATCTTTGGTGGGAAGCCAACTGGAAAGCCTGACAGACGGACAGTCAGGATGACAAGCTGGTGATTCCTGGTGCAGTAATCAACCAGAGCGATGCTGAAGTGAGAAGGGGGGGGGGGGTGCAGTCAGACAGACGAGTACAACTTCTGTAATTAGAGCCAAGTTTATTATAGAACTTTCTCCTCCGTGCTGCTAGGGAAGCACATGAAGTGCAGATAATTATCTCTGAAAGACACAGACACACATTACACCTATGTATGATGCTGCGGAGGCTGCTAGCAGCACCTACAGGCTCCAAAGGTCAATACACTATAACAACTTTATGTGTTTTGTTCAGCTTGTTCTAGGTATTGCTGCTTTAATCCATTTATTTGATTTGCAGAAGCAATGTTTAGGGTGTACTCATGTCTTGAGGGTGTCAAGGTGTGTAGAACTTCAGCTACTTTATCGTCTCACCACTCTCATTGCATCATTTGTAGCTGTAGTAAAGCAGCAGATTTTTCTCACAGGGGTTGCAAGGGGCTTGCTATGCCTGCATCATGCGAACAAAGTCACACAAATCCATCCTGTCAGGCAGTCCTTACATGCATCTCGTCACATGTTGGATGCATTGGTCAGTCATATATATACATAGACAATGGAAGACTATTTGTGTCTCCTATTAGGCGCCAAAGGTCATCCAAGCACTTGTTGCTAGAGGCCGCCCAAGCCCTGTGACAAAGTACATAGAGAAGATTGAAGCAAGGCATCTGGACTTGTGGAGTTTTCTAGAAGACGTTTCGCTGCTCATCCAAGCAGCTTCATCAGTTCTAACTGTTTGGTGGGGAAACATGGTTTATATGTGGTGGGTCTGGGTAAAAACTTAAAAACTGAAAAAAACAATAGCACTAAATGTTTCCATACTTACCTGTGATGTTCTGGCTGACTGGGCCAGGTGTGTCTAACAACTGGCTAACGACTATGAAACTGCCGGAGGGGGACTGGTTGACAGCCCTTTGTTCTTGCTGTGAGTATGTGCAAACTTCCTGGGAATGGATGGAATCACTGCATTGTATGTGGTAGAAAGATGATGTCTGAGGCCACCACCTCTGTTAAGGGAAGGTTTTTCCAGCTTAACATAGATGGCTTCCTTGACTCCTCTTTCATACTACCTTTCCTCCCTGTCTAAAATGTGAACATTGTTGTCCTCAAAGGAGTGTCCTTTGTCTTTGAGGTGGAGGTGAACAGCTGAGTCTTGTCCTGAAGAGGTGGCTCTCCTGTGCTGAGCCATTCTTCTGTGGAGTGGTTGTTTAGTTTCTCCAATGTACAGATCAGAGCATTCCTCACTGCACTGGACTGCATATATCACATTGCTGTGTTTCTTTACCTTCCAAGATGGCGGCGCAGACACGTGCGGCGGCTTCTCTCTCTCCCGATTCTTTGTTGTTTTCGTGTTCTATGTTACACGTGCCGCAGACTTATAGTAAGTCATCGCCGTGTTTGTATGTCAGGAAGCGCACATACAGCCGTGAGCTACTTTTTAACATCAGCAGAACTGTAAATGTTGAATTAGACCCTGCACTCGCTGAAGAGCTACGGGACTGTGGACTACTCCGCCTGCCGGCACCTCCACCGGCCCCTGCAACACCATCTCGCCCGCAGTGGAAGCGCCACAGACGGTGTGAAAGGAAGCAGAAGAGGGGCAAGCGCGGAGGGATACGGACCAGGCTAGCGGCTAACCCACATAAGCCGGCCATCCCTAGCATCGTACTGGCCAACGTAAGCTCTTTGGACAATAAAATGGACTATATTCGGCTACTTCACGCTACACAGAGGACTATAAGGGAGTGTTGTGTGTTTGTGTTTACGGAAACATGCCTGAATGACAGCATCCCGGACTCCGCCATTCAGCTCGACCGCCTAGTGTGTTTCAGAGCGGACAGAGCCTTGGTTGAAGGAGGTAAGACCCGCGGCGGCGGGCTCTGTGTTTACATCAATGACTCTTGGTGTCGGGACGCTGCTGTGGTCTCCAACCACTGCTCGCCACTTGCAGAGCTTATGATTATAAAGTGCCGGCCGTTTTACCTGCCACGGGAGTTTACAGTCCCCTGTTTACAGTTACCTGTCCCGTGGCATCAGGAAGGCGAAGAGACAGTACTCCAGGAGTGTTGCCCACCACTTCAGCAACAGCAGGGACACCCGGAGCCTGTGGCGGGGGATACAGACCATCACAGACTACAAGCCCCCACCACAGACCTGTGACAGCAACAGCTCTCTGCTCAACCAGCTGAATGACTTCTTCGGACGCTTTGAAGCACTCAACAGCACTCCTGCACAAAAGATCACATCCTCTCCCACTGACAAGGTATTTTCCCTGTCCCGAGCCTGCGTGAAGACATCTCTCAGCCAGATCAACGCACGCAAAGCTCCTGGTCCTGACAACATACCTGGCCGTGTGCTCAGAGACTGTGCTGAGGAGCTCGCTGAGGTGTTTACAGACATCTTCAACATCTCACTGAGCCAGGCTGTTGTCCCCACCTGCTTCAAAGCCACCACAATCATCCCTGTGCCGAAGAAGTCCACCCCCGCCTGCTTCAATGACTACCGTCCAGTAGCACTCACACCCATCATCATGAAGTGCTTTGAACGGTTAGTCATGAAACACATCAAGACGGCCCTCCCTCCCTCTTTGGACCCCTTCCAGTTTGCATATCGGCCCAACCGGTCAACCAGTGATGCTGTTTCCACAGCACTCCACACAGCTCTCACCCACCTGGAAAATAAAGACTCATACGTTCGAATGCTGTTCATAGACTTCAGCTCAGCATTCAACACCATCATCCCACAGCAGCTCATTAACAAACTGGACCAGCTGGGGCTGAACTCCTTGCTGTGCAACTGGCTGCTGGACTTCCTCACCGGGAGACCTCAGACAGTGCGGGTTGGCAGAAACACATCCAGCACCATCATAATGAACACCGGGGCTCCCCTAGGATGTGTGCTGAGCCCCCTCCTCTTCACTCTGCTGACCCATGACTGCACGCCAACACACAACACCAACATCTTTGTGAAGTTTGCGGACGACACAACTGTGGTGGGTCTCATCTCCGGTGGAGATGACACACAATACAGGAATGAGGTGCACCTTCTGGCCGAGTGGTGCAGAGACCACAACCTCTCCCTGAATGTGGAGAAGACAAAGGAGATGGTTGTGGACTACAGGAGAGCAAACAGTCAGCACACCCCTCTGACCATCGACGGTGCTGCTGTGGAGCAGGTGAGCAGCACCAAGTTCCTGGGTGTGCACATCACTGAGGACCTCTCCTGGACTAACAACACTGCATCACTGACCAAGAAGGCACAGCAGCGCCTCTACTTCCTCCGCAAGCTCAAAAGAGCCAGAGCCCCTCCCTCCATCCTGTGCACCTTCTACAGAGGGGCTGTTGAGAGCATCCTGTCCAGCTGCATCACTGTGTGGTACGGAGCCTGCACCGCCACCTGCAGGAAGACGCTTCATCGCATAGTGAGAGCAGCTGAGAGGATCATCGGCGTCCCTCTCCCCTCCCTCCAAGACCTCTACGACAGCCGTCTCACCCGAAAGGCTCTCCGCATCACAGGAGACCCCACCCACCCTTCACACCGCTTCTTCAGTCTGCTGCCATCAGGAAAGAGACTGCGCAGCCTCCGGGCCAGGACCAGCAGACTGAGGGACAGCTTCATCCACCAGGCTGTCAGAAAGCTGAACTCTCTCCCTGCTGCGCCCCACTCTCTCCCCCTTCCCTGACACCACCCCCCACCCCACCCCACCCCCTACCCCTACTACCATCCCCCCACCCCTACCACCACCCCACCACCCAAGATAGGAACTCTTTGTACCAGCCAAAGTTAGTTACATGTTATATGTTGCGGAGTGAAGAGTAACGCAATTTCGATTCTCTGTATGTCCAGCACATATAGCAGATTTGACAATAAAGCTGACTTTGACTTTGACTTTGACTTCTCCCTGGGAATCTTTTCCTTCGGGTGAACCAGTTTCTGTCTCAGTGTTGTCATCAGTTTGAAATGGACTGGGATGTCATGGTTATTGAAGATCCTGCAGAGTTTCTCTGATACTCCTGACACATATGGAATGGAGATGTTCTTTCTCCGCCGGTTGTTGTCCTTCTTCTTGTTGTTGGGGGGTCTTGTTTTTGTGGCTTTTATGAGTGCCCACTTCGGGTAGCCACAGGTTTGCAGGGCCTTCCTGATGTGGTGTTGCTCCTTCTTCTTCCCCTCTGAGCTGGTTGGTACAGTTTGTGCTCTGTGCTGCAGGGTCCTGATGACTCCCAGTTTGTGTTCCAGTGGGTGGTGTGAATCAAACAACAGGTACTGGTCCGTGTGTGTGGGTTTCCTGTACACTTCCACATTGAGGCTCCTGTCCTCCTCAATATGTACTGTGCAGTCCAAGAAGGCCAGATTGTTATCCTTAGTGTCCTCCCAAGTGAACTTGATGTTGTTATCCACTGCGTTGATGTGTTCTGTGAACCGTTCCACTTCGTTGGTCTTGATTTTGACCCAGGTGTCATCCACATATCTAAACCAGTGGGTGGGGGTGGTTCCAGGAAAGGAACTCAGGGCTCTTCTCTCCACTTCTTCCATGTAGAGGTTGGCCACAATAGGAGACAGGGGATCCCATCGCGCAGCCGTGCTTCTGTCTGTAAAAGTTCCCATTGTACTGGAAATAAGTGGTGGTCAGGCAGAGGTCCAGCAGGTCACAGATGTGGTCTGGCGTTAGGTTGGTTCTCTCCTTGAGTGTGCTGTCTTGTGTGAGGCACGTCCTTACCATCTCTGTGGCTTCTGATGTAGGGATGCAAGTAAACAAGGAGGTGACATCAAATGAGACCATGGTGTCGTCTGGGTCCATTTGGATCTTCTCCACCTTGTTCACAAAGTCCTGTGAGTTGTGGATGTGATGTGGTGTGTTACCTACCAGTGGTGTCAGGAGTTCAGCCAAGTGCTTAGCCACATTGTATGTGACTGAGTTTGTGCTGCTGACGATGGGTCTGAGGGGGACTCCTTCCTTGTGTATCTTGGGGAGTCCATACAGGCGTGGAATGGCTTCCCCAGGATACAGTCGAAAATAGAGCTTGCGGTTGATGATTTGGTCCTTCTCCAGTTTTTGTAGGTAGCTGACTAGTTTCTTCTTGTAGTTTCCGGTGGGGTCCCTCTTCAGTGTCTCATATGTGGCTGTGTCACTGAGGAGATCTGTCACTTTGGAGTGGTAGTCCTGTGTGTTGAGCACCACTGTGCATCTTCCTTTGTTTGCTGATAAGATGGTGATGTCCCGGTCCTTTTGTAGTGCAATCAGGGCCTT
This sequence comes from Parambassis ranga, assembly GCF_900634625.1. Classification (NCBI taxonomy): domain Eukaryota; kingdom Metazoa; phylum Chordata; class Actinopteri; family Ambassidae; genus Parambassis; species Parambassis ranga. Next base: position 28,633,347 of record NC_041026.1, read on the forward strand.
CCTTTCATCACTGGAGAGGTTGGATGGCGGTGCTTTAGCAGTGGAGAGTGTGGCTGTGACTTTCAAGCGGAGTTGCTCAGTCTGTCTGTGTCTGTCAGGTTGTTGTTCTTGATGGCTGTGATGAGGTCCACCACTGGAATCTGCTCTGTAGAGATGGCAAAGTTGAGTCCTTTGGCCAACACTTCTTTTTCCGGCTGGCTCAGTTGTCTGTCTGAAAGGTTCTTCACCCATTTGTCCTGGGTGTCCTGCTGTGGCGGTGAGTGGTCTTCCCTCCTCCATGTGTGAAGGTTAGCTGCATTTTTAACAGAGAAAACGGTTTTCAATTTATGGAATTTGCGTTTTTGTCGTTCCTTACCCCTGGTGTGCTGTGCCGTCTGGACTTTTTCAGTCAGTTTGATGACTTCATCCATGACTTCGCTGGGTAGGAGGGTGGCAAGCTGTGATCTTGTCTGCACAGAGCACAAACTGTACCAACCAGCTCAGAGGGGAAGAAGAAGGAGCATCAGGAAGGCCCTGCAAACCTGTGGCTACCCGAAGTGGGCACTCATCAAAGCCACAAAAACAAGACCCCCCAACAACAAGAAGAAGGACAACAACCGGCGGAGAAAGAACGTCTCCATTCCATATGTGTCAGGAGTATCAGAGAAACTCCGCAGGATCTTCAATAACCATGACATCCCGGTCCATTTCAAACCGATGACAACACTGAGACAGAAACTGGTTCACCCGAAGGACAAGATTCCCAGGGAGAAACACAGCAATGTGATATATGCAGTCCAGTGCAGTGAGGAATGCTCTGATCTGTACATTGGAGAAACTAAACAACCACTCCACAGAAGAATGGCTCAGCACAGGAGAGCCACCTCCTCAGGACAAGACTCAGCTGTTCACCTCCACCTCAAAGACAAAGGACACTCCTTTGAGGACAACAATGTTCACATTTTAGACAGGGAGGAAAGGTGGTATGAAAGAGGAGTCAAGGAAGCCATCTATGTTAAACGGGAAAAACCTTCCCTTAACAGAGGTGGTGGCCTCAGACATCATCTTTCTACCACATACAATGCAGTGATTCCATCCATTCCCAGGAAGTTTACACGTCATACTCACAGTAAGAACAAAGGGCTGTCAACCAGTCCCCCTCCGGCAGTTTCATAGTCGTTAGCCAGTCGTTAGACACACCTGGCCCAGTCAGCCAGAACATCACAGGTAAGTATGGAAACATTTAGTGCTATTGTTTTTTTCAGTTTTTAAGTTTTTACCCAGACCCACCCACATAGGTCTGTAACCACATATAAACCATGTTTCCCCACCAAACAGTTAGAACTGATGAAGCTGCTTGGATGAGCAGCGAAACGTCTTCTAGAAAACTCCACAAGTCCAGACGCCTTGCTTCAATCTTCTCTATGTATGATGACCTGGATGACTGAGAATCTTCATCAACACACTGTGACAAAGTCACACTTTAAACCTAGGTTTTTAAAAATGCTTTTTTCTTGTTTGTTTACTCAGTCAATTGCAGACTGCAGCACAATAACTATAAGACGGCATCTGTGAGAGAAGAGTTTCAAGAACAAAATGTATCTTTAAAGTCCAAATTTGCCTATTTGGACATTGCAAGTGAGCACCAAACCTGAGACAGTAAAAAGTGGAAGAAAGTTTTATTCTCTGATGAGAAGTTTTTTTTTTTTTTACCTGGATGGTCCTGATGGCTGCCCTGTTACAGAATGGTGACCTGTCCATGGTGTACCCCACCACTTGCTGGAGCTGCTCTGTGTCTGGATGGAACCCCCGTTCCATGTGGTGACACAGAGCTATGTTTCAGCCCTGTTAGGCTCGTTTAGGCTGCTTTCCCAAATAAACTCTAATTTAGGGATGACGATGAAAACCTGCTTTTTACTCTGCTACTGCACTCATTCAGTGAGCACATCACAACATGATGGCAGGTGCCTGATGAAAAAGGCTCAGCCTCCTGTCCTACATCAACATCATAACTAAAACTGCCCTAGTAATGACAAATAATCCAGCCTACAATAAAGCTAAGCTAAACTAAGATAGCAGAATAGTGCTAGCTGGATATGAATTCATGTAGAATTTGGTCAGAATCTGACGTGTTCGGCTCACAGTCACAGTTTGTATCCATCACTATTATGTCTGAGTCCTGTAGCTAACAATTCCAAATAGTTGCCAGCCAGTGGGGGTTCTTCTGTCAACTATACTACTCTTTTAATTCAAATCTGAAACCAAAAGAACCTACAGGGGCTGAGAAACAAACTGCTGAGTTTCCTTTAAAAACATCTGCTCACTGCAAACATAAGCTGTCTTGGTGTTGCAGTTATGTAACTATTTTACAAGTTCATCTCACAAGAATGACTTTGATCATTTCTTTTTTGCCACAGAAGACAATTCATTAACCGCAGCTTCCCACAGATGGATGGAAGTGTTTGTGTGCCGGCCGACACAGCGGTAACAGGCTGTGTGGTTTTCCTCAGGGCTCTACCTCGTCGGAGAGGTTTGACATTAATTAGGCGAGCTGACACTAATTACCACCATCCTCTGTCAGGGAATGGGAGTTCTCTCTGCTTCTGGCGGGCTGATCTGGACTCAGGCCTTTCAAGGACAGGTGCCGGCTGTTGTTGTGGGTGGGAGGGAGGAGTGACTGCAAAAAAACACTGGGGAGGAGGTTCATTGGCCTGGAGGGGTTAGGCAGGCATATTTTAATGCTTAATCTTAACCAGTAATGTTTCAATACCTAAGCCTAAGTGGAAAATTAAATGAATGTGATGATCACACCAGACAAAGTACTTAACAAAATAACAAGGCATAGAGTGGACACTAACATTAGCTCGGAGCCCTCTTATCTCCTAACCCAGCTTATTAGTGTATATGTGCACACAAAAGTTTCACAAAACAGGAGGAAGGAAGATTTGTGTCAGCGTCATTTCTGATTGGAGCTGGCTGTGCACTAACCAGAAATGACAAGAGCAACATTTACCTAGTGTTGTACCTAATTTAATAAGATGTTTTGGATAAGACACTGAGCTATGGGCACCACAGACAAACAAACAAAGATGGATGCACAGCAGTGACTGTGGGTCACAAACAAAATGTAAGCACATATAAAGACAAATAAAAAGAGTTCATACTTCTACTATGCATATATATATATATATATATATATATATATATATATATATATATATATATATATATATATATATATATATATATATATATATATATAAAACGATATATACAGTATGCTTTGATCTAGTATGATTTAGCTAGAGTACATATCAGTATTGTCCATTTTTGTTACAAACACCTGACAACAATTGTAAGCTCATAAACATTTTTCATATTTATGAAACACAGAGATTTTGCAGAATCAGATTCCTCATTGTCACTTACTCCTGTTGTCAGGCTTTTGCATTTGAGTCAAATCGTCTGGCTACTGGGTCACCTGAAGACATCCTACACCATCTGTGTATTGATCCCTTAGCTCATATCTATGCGAGATAAATAAACAAAATGGTGTTAGTCCTGCAGATATAACAGAAATATTGAGTAGTAAATGGCAGTTAAAGGCCAACAGGTGTAATATGGAGGAAATGGAGACAAATCCTAATTCTATGTTAGTGAATGATTTGTCAGTCATTCTACAGTGTACTGAGCCTACACCCACCGTATTTCAAGCTCCTGCCATTAAAACATTTAGATTTCAAGGATAACAATATTATTCCAAAAAGTTTCTAAAAGCCTGACTGATGTCTGCTGTAAAGTTCCTTAATGTAAGATGATCAGGGTCCACTTTGAAAAAATAAAGTTTAGTTATTATTAGAAAATGTTATTATATCAATATTCAGAAAATCATCATTTCCAACAGTTCCCCTAAAACAGGATTTTATTAAATTTTATTCAAATCCCTCATATCTCAGAGTAAGAGCTGCTGCACTGGCATCAGCTGTCCAGCAGAGGTCAGCAGAGCCTGATTGTGAAACACAGATTTCTATTTTTTTCCACATTTAAATTATAGTCTAAATTAAATCATGTAGCTGGAGCATAAAGTGAAACCCCAGCTGGATTCTATTATGTATTCTCTTGTAATTTGATACTCTCTCTAAATCATTTTTTTAAATGTTAAACATTTATGCAAATTATATGTTACATAAGAAAAACATATATAAAGCTGACAGATTTTCTGGTACTTCTTGTGCTGAATTATATTTTATAATTAATGTTTTACTGCAAAACACAATGTTGTTGTAAAATCACTGTCCGAAAATATTAAGGCTGATTTTGTTATGTTAATATTAATCCAAGCAGTGGAAGGAGGAAATGCAGGAACATTATTTGCTTGAATGAGAGCTGACAGAATCAGAATGATCAGAATGAGTAATACCCAAATCCAGCTGAATCCAGCCAACGAAGTATGTTTTAAATATAGTCCCCTATGTGTGGATAAGAAGACATCCTGTTAGCCTCCTTTCAGTAGGGTGCTAATAGCATGCAGTGGTGTGTAGCAGGCACACAATTAAAGTACAGAGAAGCAGCCGAGGCATTTAAAATGATCATTAGTGAGGGTAATGTATGACTCACCTGAAATGTACGAGCAGTGCCACATTGAAATGTATACCTACAGACAAATATTATCAACATCTTTGCAATTCAGATCAATGTGGAATTACTGCTGCTACAACAGAAGGGAGTGAAACATACTAAGGCAGGCTAAAATAGGCTAAAACATAATAATAATATAATCTAGGCTGAAAGGTTTTAGTATAACAAAAGTAGTTTTTTCCTTCTTCCAAAAGAACAGAAGTCTCAAAAAGGCAATTGAATCACCAAAAACAAAAGGCAGAGGGCCAGAAGAAACAAACTCAGCAGAGGACCAGAGGCTGTCATGGGGATTACTTCTTTGGCCCAGCTCTCCTCCATGGTGCTCCACTCACTGTAATCCTCTGTTCTCCAAGTGGCCCAGGCTTAACCATGAAGAAGAACTAAACACATTAACAGCCTACTCTTATGTAGCAGCTAAGTGAGCTTCAGCAATATTCTCCCCACACCAAACATTTCCCTTCCTGTGTCAGCTGACAGCGATGCAGGTGGATGCCCCGCTGGTGTCCTGGATGGTGGACTATCTGACTGGCAGACCACAGTATGTACGCCTAGAGCTGTATGTCAGACAGACTGATCAGCAACACCAGGGCTCCACAGGGGACCGTCCTCTCTCCCTTCCTCTTCACTCTCTACACCACAGACTTCAACTACTGCACAGAGACCTGCCACCTCCAGAAATTCTCTGATGACTCTGCAGTGGTTGGATGGGGGGGGGGGGTAACTTTGTCACCTGGAGCGAGAGCAACCACCTACTGCTCAATGTGACAAAGACAAAGGAACTAGTGGTGGATCTGAGCGGGACAAAGGCTCCAGTGACCCCTACCAGCATCAAAAGGGTCAGTGTGGAGGTGGTGGAGGAGTACAAATACCTGGGAATGTACTTGGACCACAAACTGGACTGGAGTATGAACGTGGACACTGTTTACAGGAAGGGCCAGAGTCACCTCTACTTTCTGAGGCAGCTGAGGTCCTTCAACATCTGCAGGGCGATGCTGAGGATGTTTTATGAGTCTGTGGTGGCCAGTGCCATCATGTATGCTGTTGTCTGCTGGGGCAGCAGTCTGAGGGTGAGGGACATAAACAGACTCAACAGAATCATCAGGAAGGCCGGCCATGTTGTGGGAGAGGACCTGGACTCTCTGACAGAGGTGTGTCAGAGGAGGATGTTGTCCAAAATATAGACCATACTGGACTGTCCCTCTCACCTGTTCCACACTGTGCTGACCAGCTACAGGAGCTCGTTCAGCAACAGACTCCGACTCCCATGATGCAGCACTGAGAGACACAGGAAGTCATTCCTGCCTGTCTCGAATCAAACTACTGAACTCTGAACTGTAACAGTCACTGTACATTCATACTGGTACATTCTGCCATGCTCTTTACTATGTAAAGGTTTTTTATACAGTAGTAAATATGTTTCTTCTTCTTTAGATAGAACTCAGGGATTTAAATGCTATCTAGGTCTTAGATATTTATTATATATTTCATATTTCATATTTCAGTTTATCTTTGATTTCTATTTGTCTGTAACAAAACAATTTCCCCTCGGGGATAAATAAAGTAATTCTGATTCTGATACAAGCCACACCCCTTCTTACCTGTGCCACAGGTGACAGGAACATGTAGTTACACTTATCAAAATAAAAGCCTAGCAGACAGAGATTGGCACCTTAAAGGTCAACAGTATGTTGTTTGACACTATCTGCCTATGGAGCTGTGCATATTAGGTTAAAAGCATTAATAATGTGAATACGTGAAAATATCAGACAGCGCAGAACAATTATGAGAGAACGTCATAATTGCAATTTAAAGTGTTCAGTTTTTGTCTTTTGTAATTTGTTTCAGGCTGCAAAAACACTGAGAAACGCATCAGAGAGTCCTCCAGGAGGTTCACAGTTTTTCTGAACATACATTTTTTTACATGATATTCAGGACTAAGCAGCCTCTCCTAGGTAACCAGTGAGGAGTGATTGAGATCGTCAGAGTTCATTAGCACTTCAGTGATGCAGCCAGTGGGCATCGGACACGACACAGCCCAATCAAAGCAGCACAGACACATCGCATAAAGAGTTCAAAAATCACTGAAAGATTTCACAAACCATAGTTAATTAGTGCAGATTTTCAAATTAAATATGTAAATAGTTCATTTAACATGACTTTTTTAAAGACAATCTTTTCTCCTCCAAACAGAAAGCTTGTCTGCCACCACACTTTGGATGCATAAAAATTGTACCTTAGTGAGGCAGAAATAGTGAAAAAATAGAAAAGTGCATGAATAAAAGCTGCATAGTACCTGAACCTCACTGTTGTTAATCATAATAAAATATCAGAAATCCTCATTGAAAGTAATAATTAGCACGGAATTTGATTAACTTGATGTAATTTAATAACAATTTATCAAACAATTATAACAAACAGAATATAAACTTAAATACAGTGTAAACTCCTCTCTCATCCATAGCCTCTCCATTGTGTGATTACTGTGTAAAAGGCAGCAAACACCACATATGATTAAAGAATAAAGAAAAATAAAGTAAAGCTTAGGTTTGTTTTGAAATAGAATAAAAAGGAATAAACATATAAAATTCTATAATATCAGTTATCTTTTTCTTTCATTTATTAATAGTTAATTTATATAAAAAAGCATTGTCGCATGTCAAAGACTCCAGATAGCCGGTCACATGCTTCAAATGGGCAACCACTGGATTCCAGGGACGTCGCTGGGATGAGTTCTTACTAGCACAAAGCATCAATATGAATGCCAATGGAACATGTGGAGAAGGGCAGGTATTCAAGACCTAAAGGTGCTGAACATCACATGGGATGAAGCTGAGCAACTTGGAAACAATGGGAAGCCCTTGCCAGCCAATATGCCAATGAGCTGGCCTATTACACCTTTTCTCTGCCTTGAGACAACAACTTAAAGTGTGATTGGGTAAATCTGTTTTCACAGGCTTCTAATGGCCCTGTATCTAACCTTGTCCAAGAGTTCAGCCGGCAACCATTGTAAAATTAGTAAGTGTAGCCCTTATGAGGATATAACATGATATAACTTCCAGGATACATGAGGTTTGAATAAAACAAAACCAGCAGTAATGTGAAACAACTTGCCTTTGTAAAGTGGCAGCACAAACCATATCTTTTAGATTATATTTGGTGTATTATTTAATGATATATTAATATATTTATCGAGTCTTTTGCTGCAGCTGCCAGTTGCCCTACTTCTCAGATGCTTGAGTACACTGTTGAACCTTCTTAGTGTCATGGGACCGAGTGAAATATATAACACGATACCCATCTGGTGAACTTATATAGACACACACAAACACACACACACACACACCACATGCATTTCTTTAAAATAGGCCAAGAAGCATCATTTAATAAGGTTGACTTATAAGGGGTGTGCAGATTGGATTAATGGAGTTAAACACAGCTGACTGATTGATTGATTAATTAGTACCATGTCCCCTTACAATATGAAATGCAGTGTTAAAATGTAGCATTACATCTGTTGGATAGGTCAGTGGTCATAAAGGTCATAAACCAGAGACTTCTGGTGCTATTTAAAAGGTAACGCATGTCGCAGCCAAACAAAAAGTATGAAAAAGCTACCTGCAGCATTATCCTATAACAACTGATCCGCTGTGTTTGCCTGATCTGATTTTCATATAAATTGCTAAGAATAATTTGTGTACAAAAGATTGTAGCTTCACAGTGAATTTCAAATTGACTTTTAACAGCCTAGGGCATACATTTAAAAGACTCTAATTTGTAGCTCTCAGCTTTGTCTGACAATCAGCGTGAGCAATCTGAGTACAAATCTCTCTTAACAAAGCCTGTAATGGTTGAGAGAGTTTTGACTGGCGGTGCCACAGGGCTGTTATAATAGAACTAGGCTGTTTATCTGCAGATGCAGGGGTTGGCAAGTGATGTGCTTCAGTGTTGGGCAGGTCCTTGATGGAGGTCAACTGGTTGAGCATATTAGGGGAATTAATTATATGCTCTATGAATTTAAACTGGGACTGATAATAACAACTGTGATGGATGTGTGAACCATCTTCTTGTTTATTCTTAGTAGTTCCAGAAGCCTGACTGGGAATAAGGTGACAGATTTGATGCTCTTCTTTTTCAAAGGTTTGTTTTTTTTTAAATTGTAAAGTCTAAAATGTCATTGCGTCAGAATTTTAGAATAAAAAAAGAATAGATATGAGATTCCAATGCCATACATTCATTTTCTGACATTAAAGTTACAAATTTACAAGGTAAAAATCAACATAGAAGCTTCAAAACCTGCAATTCCCCAAATAACCATGTAAGGGTGGCTAGACAAAGTGAGTTGATTCTTATAGACCTCCATGTTAAAATGTTTTTATACAGCAGAAATAAACATGTTAACAGCCTGGTCCAAAAAACATCTTGAATTTTTATGAATGATTATCTTTTTTGGTGCTAGAGACCTTTTCCCATATCCCCATCCCTTTGGGATTAACTTGGAGTATGATGGATTTGTGCACTAAGATCCCACAATGAGCTTTAAACCACTCTTTAGAATTCTAAAAAGAGGTTTGTCTCGTTTTTTTGCAGTCAATGTTCCCAAAAACACTAAACATAGGACAAACATTATTTAAAGTGATAGTCATTAATTATTATGATTTTCAAGACTAGGCAAATCTCATCTCTAGTTTATCGTGACCTCATTTTGAGATGCCACATGTTAATAAGGAGGTGCAACAGCATGAAACATGCAGATGCTAAAAAAAACTGATTCTAGGCTCAAATCACTAATATTTTGTTATTAATAAATCCCATTGCAAAGTATAATTAGATCGCTAGATTAGATTCATTCATCCAAATCCAATACAGGAATACTACCTGGCAAACAGCTGCTGAGGTTCATCCACAAGTCCATCCTGTTAGGTCAATCCCTGCCAAAATGAAAGAAAGCATAATATCTAATAGAAAATTCCACCTTTTTGATAAATACACATTTTCCATCCAAAGCTTCTTCTGATACCAGTGTGATGTTGTAGTTAAGCCACTGGATGGCAGCCAGGACACACCTGTCTGTCTGAGTCCAGACCCAGTGTTTCATTTACTGCTGCTGTGTGAAACTCCGGCACATCTGCAGGCAGTTCAGGCACTGCAGTTTACTTTGAAAAACACAAGAGTGAGAAGAAACCAGACTGCAGTCTGTGCAGTGACAGAGGGAGGTCTGAGGATTTCTTGGCATTCTGTCAGCATTTTGTAAGCAGAAGTAACAGCCAGAACAAGAGAAGCTTCTCAATGGCAGCAGCAGAAGAGTGCGGGTACACAGGACAGCTCGTACATGAACAGAATGTAGGATTGTGGGGAATGGCATTGATGAAACACAGCTTTTCAGGCAGTGGTTACACTGTTGTTAGCATTGTGTTAATAATGAACTCCACTTCATTAATTTCTATCACACCTCCACAGCTGGTGTAGAAGACTGACATAGTCAACATTTGGAATATTTGGAAAATTTGGAAGAATGGAACACAGCGCTGTTGACAAACTTATTATCATTGACAAATATAAAATGGCAAGGCAAGGTAATAAAATACAATTCTAAACGATGATAAAACGTCAAGTCAAATAATGGTACGATATGCAAGTAAAATATAATGTCATTATAATAACCAACCAATATCCAATATGGATATAATTACTAAGACAATGTGTTAGATCAGACTGTCTGATCTCAGAGGGAGGAGTTGTACAGTTTGATGAACCCAGGAAGGAATGACCTCCTCATCATTCCTCATCAAAATGATCAGACTACTCTCCTGATATTCCCTCTCCTGGCTAGCCCTGTTAGCTCGTCCATCTTGTTGCTCAGTGATCTCACATTGCCCATGATAACAAAGGGGAGAAGCGGCTTGTATCTCTTCCTCTCCAAAAGTCCCTGTTTTTTCACAATCTCCTTAGAGATCCTTTCCCTCTGCAACCCCAGTGTATCTTCCTCCAAAGTTCTTCCCTCGCCTTTGCTAAGCCGGCCGGCTTCAGCACACGGCACACAGGTTAAAATGACTGTCACAGGTAGTGTTTTGGGCATCTGATGAGCCTTCCAGCACTAGCATGCATTACTCATGATGGACTTCATTGTATCAACAGTACCCGAAGCTGCTTGGTATTCTTTTACAGCACCCAGTAAGACACAGAGCAAATCTGACTGTGGTGATGTGGCAGACATCTAGTAAATACAGAGGCTTTGACACAGTACAAACCACTGGTCACACAAAGGATTTTCATCCAAGTATCAGAGACAAGCCTTAGGTTTGTAATGATGTTTGTTCCATTTTACATGAGCCACCAAAAATGTGTCTGTGTGTGTACAAAAATAATATACCGTATTTTCACGACCATTTTCACGACCATAACGGTACGTAGTGTACGCTGGCAGCAATTTACCAATCGGCTGAACCGGTGTGTAGTATCCATCTGATTGGTTCATCGCTGCTAGCGTGCGTAGTGTACGTATGACGTAGCGTTCAGCTGATTGGTGATTTGCTGCCAGCGTACGTACTTTACGTATCATGTCCCCGTGTCAGGGCCGACTTTTGAGAAAATTTTAGACTTTTAGGTGCGCCTTATGGTCGTGAAAATACGGTAATTCCTTAATTAAGTAGAAACAATAGTGTATAGAGGCCAAATAATGCATCATTGTTACAATATTTATGAACCTGACTATATAAATTCAACCAAATAGATTTAATGTCTAAACCTAACCCAGTAGTTTCTATACATTATAACATTCACCATAAATATAGACAATTCTGAATAACTGGAAAACTGTACCAGAGTCTGAATCGTAGCTGAGGTCCTGGTAGGTTTGTCACCAATACTTCAGGGGCAGAAAACATTACATTTAAAAGTAAAGTAACGGTGTGTAACATGACATGAAGTCCAGTTTCATGCATGAAAGCCACTTGTTCCACACTGCCTCCTCCAGTGCCAGCACTGACTGCTAGTACTAAACATAAATTGTAAGGTGTGGAATGGTCTAATGTACTAAGGCTTCAGAAGATGTTTAGTATGCTGTTTGGAGGCTTGTGGTACAGGAGTCTGAAATGACCTCTGAGTTCACTAAAGCCTGAGGCCAGCTCTGAGAAGGATCACAAAATATGATGGAAGCCAAATGTCAGCAAGCTTTTTGATTTCATTTTACATTCCACTGTGTCTGTAGGACAGTATTAGACGATAGGGGCATTCTTTACAGAGGAGTAAGGCTTTTAATGATATTTTAAATGAGAATTGTTGCTCTTTTTGTCAGTTGATATTCTTCTTTCTGGCTGATGAGTCCACTCCAAACTCTTTGTGGTCTTTTTTACAGAGAGCGAAAAACAACAAAGACATCTCCATCCTACCTCTGCCCTCTTCTTCTAATATAACCTCTATAGTGGAATGCTAATGTTTTCTAGAGTTTCTAGCATTGATATACAGAGGAGGTAGCCTGGATACTAAATAGGGGGCTGGATGGCATAAATCCCTGAACAAACATTGAATGGGTAATGACCCAAAGTGCTGCAAGACAGTCATTGTAGCTAAAAATAACCACAACTGGATTTTCACTGGGGACTTCATTATTTTACTACTTCACCAAATGTTGATTTAAATTTATAAGATATGTTTAGTGGATTGGTTGTGTTCCTTCCCAGTGCTCAGACCCAGTAAGAATCCAGGGTCATGTTTTAGTAATGCATCCTCATGTAGATTAGCAATGAGTCCACACATTGAAATAAAAGCACAAAAACACCGTGCTGCAGGTGGTGATGCATTTGCTTTCATCAAAGTTGCATTGCCTTCCTCACCATCAGTTGTGTTGTGCAGAGGCAGGGCTGGTACACAGTTCTCTACAGTAAATAGCCCTATTCAACTACTGTTCAAATCCATGTCATGGCAAGAACCACTCAACTAAATAAAGGAAACAAAAGTCCATCACTATTTTAAGACAATGAAGGTCAGGTAGCTTGAAATATGTGAAGAACTTTGAAATTATCCTGAACTGCAGGCACAGAAACAACTCATGTGGACAACTCCAGTAAGAGAAGACCAAGAGTTAACCTCTGCTGCATAAGGTAATTCTTGGAAGCCTCAGAAAACACAAATGAACAGCACCTCAGATCAGAGCCCACAAAAATGCTTCCAAAGTTCTTGTTTCTTTTTAAAACACATCTTTGTGCTCATCTTGTTTCCAACAAACATTGTTAGTTTCAGTCTGAAGTCTTGAGAACTTTGATTTTTCAACCCACCCCCTCACCTTACTGTCTCTCTCTCTCACACACATACACAAACATCCACAAAGCCTGGAGGGAAACAACAAGCTTCTGGAGAACACTGCATTTGCAACTGGAGCAGACACAGTTTGCCCGACAGGATTTTCTCCAAATCCTTCGATTGAATTTCTCCCTCCCGTGAGGAGGAGATGCTGCTGCTCCCTTCCCAGCCCAATATCCCCGAGCAAACACTTGTGTCAGCTGTTTGTGTTTGCCAATACATTATGACTATGAATATTTAAAGGAAAAATTGAGCCCCAGTGTTCACACTCACTTCATTTACAATCATATTGTTATTCAGCTCGCCGTGCTATTGGCCACATAATTCAACATTACTGGAGTTTGTGATACAAATTTCTTCCTAATAAAGCTGACTTATATGTGTAAATTACATTATTGTTTTTTTACTTGATTTTTTTATCTTATGGGTAAAACAAAATTCACAGTAAATCTTAATTTAGAGATTTCTTCATGGCCAGTGGGTTGAAATAATCCTGCCTCTGCAGTGTGGTTCACATATGGGACAGCAGCTGCCGCTAGTGGAAGTGATAGTATGTATAAAAGCCTGATTTGAATTGCTTCAGTGCTGTCTCGGTTATCAGCACTGTTTATTTCCTGTGCCCTTTCATTGTACTTGATGTCTATCAGCAGTGTTATTGATGAGCACGACATCGCAGCCGTTCTCCTCAGCGTCTCTCCATTCCATTCAAGCCATGTTTACTTGAGCTGATATAAATTGAGTGAATGCAATTGATTTTGGGCATCTGCCTTTCACCGAAGGGGGAAGTCAGGGAGAGGAAAGGAGGAGAGAAGGCAGCACCTCGATGAAGTGACAGACAGAACTGTGTGTGTGTGTGTGTGTGTGAGCGAGATAGAGACAGACAGATGGTCTTGCTACACAGGAGCCTGCCCTAATGTAGTTTTGTGCAGCCCTTATCACCGCTGGCAGCATTTTGGCACAATTTAAACAGATACAGGGAATAGTAAACACAGCTAAGATCTAAAAGCATTATTACACATCTCACAATGCCACAAAAAAGTGCCAAATAAAAATTATTTTATCTGTTTGTGCGAGCGTTAAATGAATATGGATATGACTGCAGTGCAATATTGTGTTTTGGCCTTTTAGCTGGAGCAATGGTAATGCTATTTGGTCACTGGTGTAGGATGTTGTTGCCATGGACAACTCTTGGTGGTCTGAACCCGCACTTGAGTTTTTCCTCCACCTAGGGGCATTGAAATGGTTAACACAACTTTAACATAAAGCTGAGAGTATACCGAACTTTTTGGTTAGCAGTTCATGATTTACACAGCTATAGTGGTTGTAGTTTGTTACTTTCTGGACACAAAAATATATATATATATATAAATAAGTATAAATATCAGGTTTTGCTCTCTGCTTTGATTTGTATTTGTGCTTTTGTATAGCTAGCTGACTTCGCTCCATGTAGACTAGATTACCAATATAGGGAAGGTGGTGCAGGGAATTGTAGTTTCAGATGGCAGGTCAGACTGTATTCAAAAATGAATGTTGAAGGAACAAAGAAGAAATGGCTTGAATATTCATAATTTAATAATAAGAGCATTAAAGCTAAAGATCTAAAGATCGCTTCAATCCCTGGTTTTGGTAACATCCTACACTCAGCTAAAGCCACACTACCTCCTGTATAATAACTTGGATCTTGTGATACAGTGCAATAACTTTCTTTTTACAGCTCTTATGTAAATAATGTAAAATGTCATTTTCACCATACTGGATCATAATGTGCTAACAATTCAGTACTGCAGTCATTTTATTCTGTTATTTAATCAAGCATTCATTCACCTTGTGTTCATTTTTATTTATCTATTTTTTTTAAATATTTTTTGCTATTTTTTTTTCTCTTACATGTTCTGTACATGTGCTGTAACACTGTCACTAATAGATGTCACCAAGTTGTAATTATTTCTTGTAATTATTTCTTAATTATTTAGAATATATTCTACCAATAATTAAGATTACATCTTCAATGATGTGATGTGATGAAATCACATTAATTTCATTTTCAAATTGATATTTTTGCTAGATCTCATGATACTTAGTGTCAGGGCTTTTGTTTTGTGTTTTGGTTTTGCCTGTGTTATTTCCTGTTTTATTTTGGCATTTCCTGTTTTGTTGTTCACTGACTCTCCTCTCGTTGCAGGCGTCTTGACTTCCCCCTCCTTGTGTTCTCCCTCCTCCTCCCGGTGATTACCTGCTCCTCCCTCATGTGTCCCACCTGTGTCCAATTGTCCACCCTGATCCTTTTGTATTTAGTCTCTGTCCTCCCTGCACTCGGTGCTAGTTCGTCTCGTCGCTTTGGGATTGTGCCTGTGCCTTGCCAGCCTTGACTCCAGTGATCTCCCGGTGACTAAGCCTTGCTTTGGTTTTTTTTGACTGTTATGAATCTGTGCTAGAACTTCGTTTTTGCCACGCTTAGTGTGACCCTTAGTTTGTTGTTGATTTTGTTTTTTTTTTAGCCCTGCGGGCGTAAAATAAAAGACGCTTTTGCTATACCTGCTCTGCTTTCTGCATCTGTGTCCGCACTGACACGCAACCCTGACACTTAGTAAGTATTACACAAAACCAGGGTCAAACTTTGAGGTAAACAAAAGTGCTACATTTATTTTTTTGAGTTTTTTTTTTTATTTTGAATGTAAAATACTTCAACGTATTCCTTGGTCAGGTGACATCACTGTCCACTGCCCTGATTACGGATACCACAATAATCACATTATACACTACACACACACAAACCACTAATATCTACATTTACTGCTTAATTTTAATAATTGACGATTGTCTTGAAAAAGAAGGCAAAGTTATCAAATACAATCTACAAAGGGGGGTCATCAGAAAACTTTTACAATACACACTGACCATAGTGTTATGGAGTTTACCTGTTATGTATGAAGAAGAAAAAACAACGTAAAATGCTACTAATACTGAGTTTCTAAGTAGTACCACTAATGCTGCTACAGGCAGTGATATATAGTATATATCCTATTTGTGTCATTGCTGATACACAGCTAACCTTTGCTGCCTGTGTATTTTCCCCCTCAGTCTGATTTACTCAACATGTCAATTCAGCCCACGATACAAAATGTCAAAACATATTGAACAAAACTCTGATGAAGCAAGGCCATCTTTTATCACCCACATTAAAAGAGATCATTTCCTGCAGGAAAAACGAGCCCTGCTGTAACGTGTACAGATTGCACTTGTATGTTTCCTGAGGCGTCGTTTTTGCTATCAACAGCAGATATTTATAGCTGTCCACCAACTCAATTTCCGCGCCTTTGATTATAGTGGGCGGTAATCCTCTGAAACTTATTGCTTCGTCCTTAGTTTTTAAAATGTTTGAGTCAAAGAGGGATTCATCACAGCACGATGCAAAACCATCATCTTTGCAGCAACACAGCCACATCCATCCATCCCCTTTTGCTGCAAAGGGCCCAAAGGAGGATCCCTGCAGTCCACCAAATGACTTTCATTAATTTGCAGTTTATCTTTTCTTTACACTCATCAAATATTCACATAGAACTGTTTCTGTTCTCCTTGGAGGTGCCACATTTTTCTAATCATTCTGTTTTATTGGCCTTATTGCCTGTAAATTGCTTCATGTAGCAATGTCACCTTACAGGGCTTTACTAATAATATCATCTGATTCAATTTCAAACCCACCATATGAAATCAGTACAACCGCGCCACTAATTATCAGCAACTCGGCTTCATGATTTCATAATACCATAAGTTAGTTAGCATTTAGTTCCTAACATCACACCATGTTGCACAAGCTACTGGATAAATGTTTGAGCTAATGTTAAAGCTGTTATGTATGCTGTTATAAGTTGTGTATGCTTATATTAAAAGAAGAAGAAAGAAAGAAGAAGAAGAAACCCAGGAAGTCTGAGCTTCACAACAGACATGTACAGGTGGAAATTAAGGTAATTAAGATTAAGAATGACTTCATTATTAATCCCTGTGGGGAAATTAAGTATATATAGATTATGTTACCTTAATATTGCAACACAAATTGGACTTAAGTGGAATATTGTGGAATAATGGTACAATGAATATGGTGCAGTGTGAACAGATATGTCATCTTACAGTGTTTTCTGATGCATCCAGTTCTCACCAGAAAAAAAAAACATAACCTGAGGTCAAAATTTCCAGCACTTGAAAGTAGCGTTTATAGTTGCAGGACTTGTTGCCAATGTACCTTCGCTAAACATGCCAAGAAGGGAATGGTTTTTATTGGTAAGACAAACATAACCCGTAGTTAATGCTTAACCCAAACAAGGAGTGGAAACAAAATCTGCATATCAGAATTTGATAGTGGCTGAAAACAAAACAGGGTGGACGTTCTTCTTGAGTGAAGGTCCACCACATTGCCTGTAACACCACCATCCCCATCCTACCCCAACTTTTGGGGCTACCGCTAGCATGGGGCATGTATAATTAACCCTCATGGACTGTTCGCAAACACTACCCTTATGTGTTGTTCGGGACAAAAGCGTCCCCTAACTTTAACGGTTTTAAAAATATATCAGATAAATATTTTTAGAAATTTTTTTGCATAGACCTTTTAATTAACTTCAGTTCTAATCAACAGTAGTGAAATAATCATTTTCCCCCAGGATTTTAATATGGTCATTAAGTTGTTAACTGTAAAAATCACCTCCTACCAACAGGGTAAACCACCAACAATCAAGAATGCATGATTATGTAGTGCCATGGCTGTGCAGTCAAAAAAAGTGTGGTTATAATGTAAGCCTATGGGACAAAATGGGAGAAAAAAAGAAAATCCAGTGCTGTGCAAAAACTAATAATGCAATAAAGTCAATTTTTTTACTGATGTTTGATATGACCAAGACTGTAATAAAGGTTAAAAAAAATCCAGTCCACATTCACCTTTTCTATTAAAAATGAGCAATTGTGTGTTTTTTTTTCAATTTTCAGCACCACCCCTTATAAAATTGGTGATTAAAGGGTTAAAATCCTGGGGGAAAATGATTTTTTCACTACTGTTGATTAGAACTGAAGTTAATTAAAAGGTCTATGCAAAAAAAAATTCAAAAAAATATTTATCTGATATATTTTTAAAACCGTTAAAGTTAGGGGACATTTTTGTCCCGAACAACACATAAGGGGGTAAAATTTGCCCACAGTGTATTATTGACGTATGAAAAATTTTAAAATCATATTAACAAAATTTACGTAAAATTAAGCTTGTTGAGCAAAAATGATTCAATTTGTTCACATATTGACAAAGTTACGGCCAAAATAAACAGAAAAATTTCTCTCAGAGGACAAAAATGTCCCGAACAGTGCATGAGGGTTAACTAAATGTGGCTTTGTTTTTGAGGACGTGTGTTGTCTTATGGCAGAGGTTTCTGCAATTCAATCCTGTTTCTAATAGTGAGCCTCAAAATGGCTCACACTCTATCTTGGTCCGCTACTAACTTTGCAGCAACCAACTGCAATAATTATTGTTTATCTCTACAAAAAAAGATTATATTGATGATATTTGCAACACCCCCACAGAATTATTGAATAAAAAAAGGATATAACAGGATATCAGGATATAACAAAATTTCCTTTAATAATACAACAGCAGTATTGATGCCCTCTGATTTGTTGACACAAATCAATGCTACATTTCATATGAAACACAGGGAAACAGTGGAAAATATGTATAAATATAAAATCATGAAATTTATGCGATGTATAACATATAATTTAGCACACTATATGTTATAAGGTTATCATTTGCTCTGTTTTTAGTGTCCAGCTGAAAATATGTTTGGGCCAGTGGCGTAGGAAGCATTAAAAATGTGGGGGGGACACCTTCTGTGGGTGGGTGGTGAAAAAAAGTACATCAGTATATTGTGAAATATAATAATATGAAGTAGTTGTGATTTCCTGCAGATTTTAACAGGTTGTTAAACTATTTTACCTACAGAAGTAAACACTTAATGACTATTTCAGAGACAGATTCAACAAAAACTCGGTGACAAACAGAAACTAATTCCAAGTGAAACAACAGTTTTGTCAAACATACTGGTGCTACTACACTAACAGCCTCCATATCTGAGGCATTCTCTCATTTACTGAGACAAAAAACTGGCAAATCTCATAGAAAAATGAACCAAACTGCTTAATGCAGATAATACTGAAACACTAAAAATACTAACTTACAAAAAGATGCATGTCTTTATTTTTATTTGCTTATAAAACTGCTCAATTCACAACAAACCTTGTGGATGTGTTTATAATGATGCGCTGCCTCATCTGCTAGGCGAGGCTGAAGCTAGCAGGCTAACAGGAGCTAACCTGGCCTCATTACAATATGGGTTAATGCTGAAAACAACTCTAACTCTCCGTGTCTTTGTTAGAATCTCCTCATGTCCATTGTGTGTGGGGAGGGAGCAGAAAAGGCAACAACATGTCATCAGACAAATAATACCGTCTACTGTAACTGAAAGTAAACAGCAGCTTCCTCCCAACTTTTCTAAGTTGATTTAACATCAACCTAACGTCCCCTAGGGCCATGTAACAAAGCAGTAAGGCTTCAGCATGAGCTGGACTTTGTGGGATGACACTGACGTTACCTCCTCCAGCTTTGACCAGCACCGACGGTTCTCTTTACGGTGTTTTACGCTTGCTCGAAGAAAGCCACTGGCTTTGTTAGGTCCGTTACTATACTACTACGGTATAGCAGCGCTGTGGTAACCAGGAGTGGATTTCAGCGGTGTGGTTATTCTCTTATGAACCAAGTGGAACAGAGTTTTTCACGAGCAATCGCAACAGCGTTAGGTGGAGTTTCCTACTCAGTAAATGTGGGGGGGGGGGGGGGGGGGGGGGGGGGTCCAAATGGGCCGTTTTAAAATGTGGGGGGGACACGTCCCCCTCTGATATAATGGTAGCGACGCCTATGGTTTGGGCCCTTGTGCTACATGATAGCCTGCATAATAGCCCATTACACCCTTTTAGTTTTGCTGGGCAGACTTAGCAAGGCTTTTCTTTGCTAACAATAGCTGTCTACTATGAATGAAGGATCTAAATGGTGAGGCCTTAAAACCAACACAAAGATGTAAAAGATCCTAACATGAGTAGAAATGTAAACTTCACAAATATGAGAAAATCTTGATTTCTTTTTTAAGGCAACACTGTTGGAAAGTTAGAGAAAATATGTCAGTTAATGAGTTTAGGTAAGATTCCATCAACAGCTTGCAAAAACAACATGTTTGTTTCTTTGCAGCTCATCTGATGACTGAGCTGGCTCCTCACCTCCTGCTGTCTCTCTGAGGGGACAAACAGAAAACGATTACTCCTCATGGCACGGACGCTTGGAGCATGGAGTAATTACTTGTGTTTATTACTTTTATGTAGCCATAATCATCTGCTAGATCATTTACCTTTTGCCTCTGATCATGCTATGTGTGTGTAGAAACACCTGTCTGAATAATCATTATTAGATTTCCACGAGTGACAGCAGTGGATTGTTTCAGAGACATTCTACTGCAGGGAATAACAACCAATGACAGATCCATCAGAGTAATCAATAACTAATTATGTAAAAGCAAATACTTTCAAACTCATGAGTTTCTGTTTCCTAACAGAAGCCAACATTAGTTTCATTATGGCCACCTTCTAAATCTCAACTAATGGGTTTTTATTATAACTAAGACAATTAAGGTTCCCTAATTGATACCATTAGTTTATGAATCATCGTGGAGAAGAAAGGTCACAAAACGTCTGTAGTGTGGAGATATTTTGGCTATTTTGTTTTTGTTTGTTGAAATTATATCTAAAGTACTTAGAACTTGCACATGCAGCCACGTTACTTGTGTTTTATAATATTGCCCCTTCGGAGTCGACGGCATCGTATAGGATGCCGGAACGCATGTTTTACAAACTCGCATATGGTTTGAATGGTCGATGTTTTTTTTTCTCCCAAAAGAGGCTTTCTATTAGTATACTCCGCCATGTCTCTGTCTTGTTTACAGGCTGCGTCTATGGGAAAGTCAGTGTCCAATCTGACGATTGAACGAGATCACAAGGTGCTCAAAATCCAATTGAAAAGCTTTCTGCTCTCACGTGGTATATCAAAGATGGCTGATTAGACAAGAGAAATATCTCCCATGACTAGCTGTGTTGCCTACATGGCTGAAAAGCGGGTCTGATTGCAATAATAGATGCATAGCGGACCGTTATCTCAGCTGGAATGTGCGTCGTTCTGTATACCCCTATTATACACTGTTATTTCTTACTGGAAACATTTTATTTGACTTATTAGCGTAACTATGTTTTGTTACGCTAACCCGGAAGTTACGTCGAAGAAGTTCCAGGTGAACTGGGGAGATATTTCTCTCAGGGTAAACAGCGCCCCTTTGATGTAGCGCAGCTTCATTTTTCAAATATTGCAGTGACAAATGACAAAGTTGAAAGAAATATAAAGAAAATAAAGCTCAAATGACACACAGGATATTCCTAGAGTAGCTGACAAGCTGTGAGGCAGTCCTGTAACAGTGGCATCAAATTCAATAGTGTGAATGGCACTTTTTTCACTTAGTGTAATAAATTACATTTCTACTATAGCTAGACCCTTCATTTTTTACACACTTATACAATACATTTTTTGCCATATCACCCAGCCCTATGACCAAGTAACACGCAGGTGCCGACTCACAGTGCAAGCTTCCTGCTTCCATTTTCTGCCCACCCGACTTAGCTCCAGTCCTTTTTGCTAATACTATACTATCTGCTAAACTGGTCAGGCTTCTCTGAGCACTGGTGACAGTGTGCAGAGGATGACTGGCATCGTCCAAAATAGCCAGAAGTTTTTTTTAGTGTTCTCCTCTCTGCCACTGTCACCAGGGAGTCCAGCTTCATGCCCACCACAGAGCCGGCCCACCTGATAAGTCTGTCCAGACTGTTAGCACACCATTTTTTCATGTTACCCCCCCCCCCCCCCCCCCCCAGCAGACCCCAGCATAAAAAGTGTACTAGCCACCACAGGCTGGAAGAACATGCACAGGAGTTACCTGCCGATGTTGAAGGATTCCAGTCTTCACAGAAAGTAGAGATGGTTCTGGCCCTTCTTGTTCAGGTGATCTGTACAGCATGTCCAGTCCAGCTTGTTGTCCAGCCACAACCCGAGGTACTTGTAGCTGCCTACAATCTCCACCTAGTCATCCCTGATGGTCAAGGGTGTGGTTGTGGGCTGGACTTCCTGAAGTCATCTGACTCCAGGTGACAAAGTCACTGACTACATTCCTGTACTCGTCCTCTCCATCACTCCATCCCTCCAAGGTCTTCAACATGGCATCCCATCCAGTCCAGCAGCACCACCAAGGACTCCTGCTCAGCCAAACATTTATATATATGTTTTTTGTAAATAGTATTTTCTGATTTTTTATAAATACATTGTACATTTTCATAATGCCCACTGGTAAATAGTTAGAAATGTTCAAATTGTATCTTTGTAAGTATTGTACATAACAGAAAAATAAATGATTTACTGTTGTCACTGAGAAGTTGTTCAAAAGTTTAAATTATAAATAATGTTTATATTATAAGTAATGAAACACATAATGTAACAAGGTTAGAAGAGTTTAAGAACACAAAGACAATAACAATTTAATATACAATTTAATAAATAACCATTTAAATAACACATAAAAAATCACTGCTGTCCACCATCCTCTCCAATGAGCTGAGGTCTGTCCATTCTTTCTCTGCTCTCTCTCTCTCCCTCTCTCCTCTCTCCCTCTCCCTCTCTCTCTGCTCTCCCTCCCTCTCCAGCCTCACGTCCTCCGTTATCCATTGTCAGATTTCATCTGTTTCCCTCTGCTCCTCAAACAAAATGACCGTTTGATTTAATAACGATAATATTGCTCCTCACTTGAACTATACTTTATACTTTACTACAGTAAACAGTCAAGAAACAACATTTAATCAAAACGTTTAGTTTACAGCGCCTCGTATCAACAGGATGTCATGTTTGTAAATATAAGCCGCTATCACTACTAGCATTTTAAAAATGAACCTTGAACTACTGCCTTTTACTTACATTTAAATGTGATTTCGGCACTACTGCCGCTCGCTTGGTCCGTCATTTTACTGTTGAAAAAAATGGGCCCGCAAAACATCTTGGGATATGTAAGGCCACGAAGGATGGTAGCGATGCATCCTCCGAATTCAGGCAAAAGGAGGATGCATTTGGAGGACGCATTTTAAGGACCCTTCAAATTTTGGCGAATTGGGACATCCTTTGTGCAGCGTTGTGATGTAAGCGGTCTTAAAATGCGCACTCCGAAGGATGCAGACCCTGAATTGGAACACAGCTATAGTGTTGTATTTGCTCAACTAAAAAGCTTGGTGGATTCTGCACACAGACACGCTCTTCAACTGAATAAATAAGGGCCATTCCTGTAAAAGGTTTCTCAAAAGGGGTGAGCATTTTTAGGTTATTGGACAAACCTGGGATTGAACAAGGAACCATTACGAACCTGGCATGCCTTTAACCAGGGACCTTCAGCCCTTAAAGCTAATGCTCTCCTAACTGAGCTATTTTAGCACATCTGCTATGTGTCGGGGTGAAAATCCCCTTGTTTCCTTCTGATTCCCCTGAATTAGTTTGTAGGGAAGGAGCAGATAAATTCTGGTCTCAAAATTATAATTTATTAAACAATGAGGCAAATTCTGAGTCGCAGAGCTCTGGGTTGTTGAGATACAAAGAACAAGGCAAGAACAACCATGAACAACAAAGAACAACTCATCAACAACCACTCTACATGGAATTCACACATTGATATACCCCATGGGCGTTCCCGCCTGCCGGCCCACAGGGGCATCTACTACCCCCCTGCAGACCCTGGGTCATACAGCAACTAGACCATTAGTGTTTACTGCCAAATAAGGTAAAACTTCAATTCCTTAAATCTCATAGGTTGGGAGGCTGATGTCCGGATGACCATAAACTGGGCACTCAGGAGAAAAACACATTCCTTTAGTATCTGGCTTTTATCAGGTCAAAGGTGCTGCTATCCTTGGTCTGAATTTATGACCATCTCGTACCAACCGGAGCTCTCTCCAGAGAGCAGAAAAACAAGAGAGACAGAGAGAGTCAGCTACAAATCTAAGTTATATGAGAAGAATAACATTCCACACTTCTTAATACATTCAGTATACTTACTTTCATTTTCTATAAAAGTTCCTAACATAAAAACTAATAAAAACACATTATTGAATAATAAACACTTACAAATACAATGCATATGTATAAAAATGAATAGAAACAAACTTCAATATATGTGAACACACGCTACATGGTAACACAGTGCAAAGTAAATACTTTCACCCTTCAACTCCCTCTTTTGAGCTCTTTAAAGAGCTCACAACGAAGCTTCCTCATCACCTGACACAGGCACCTCTGCTGCCAGCAGAGGCATCTGGTATGAAGGAGGATGAAAATCTGAATCCTTCTTTTCAATAGCTGACACAATTAACCTGTTACATAAACTACGCACACAAGGAACACAACAACAACCACATGCAGTCAAAATACCCAAAAATGTTGCAAGAGAAGTGAGTAATGACAATACTACCGCCTTCCAGGGTCCCAGCACCCTAATCAGCCAGTCGTCCAGGGGGTTATCTATCCCTGAGTGCTCATGTAACGTACTAGAAAGAGTCCTCAAACCTTCTAAAGCTTTAGTCACCTTACCATCAGGAGCAGTGTTATTGGGAATGAAAGTACAACACATTTCACCAAACATAGCACATACACCTCCTTTCTCTGCCAATAACATATCCAAAGCCATCCGGTTCTGTACTGAAATCAGAGAGGTGGGGGCGAGCTGTTCAGACAAACCTTCTACAGCATCCCTGGTTAAATTAGCCAACCTGAGGACATTATAATGCACATAATTAATTCTATCGACATTTTTATTAGGAGTTACTGGAAACAAAGCAGAGATAATAGGAATATTCTCAAACCCTGCTGCAACCTGGTCAGCCAATTTAAATTCATCAGGAACGCCTCTGGGCACCCCTATTGCATCTATGTAGGTGGGGCTGTCTAAAGATAAGTCAAAGTGACTTGTGTAACGCTTCATGATGACGTGTCGCCGCCGTCTACGAGTCAGCGCCGCGTTTCCTCCTTGTTGGGATGGCACCTTGGTAGTTTTCTCACCTACTATCTGCAAGGGAGACATCAATCTAACCATAGAGCATAAACCCGTTCCATCTAATCGCAGAGAAACAAACAAATGAGGCCCCCCACAATAATAATATAAATCTGCTCTAGCCTTTGATCCTAAAACTGAAGTATTACGCTGCAACACCGTCTCACACCATGATATGTTAATATTCCCATAATTAACCATTCCTGTGCCTGTCATGTTGAAACATGTATAATTACCAGTACCCTTCCATGGCTTGAAGGGTCCAGTTTTAGTTTGCTCACTAATTGGCGGAAATAAGGAGGACAACGTAGTACAATTTGGTGGGGAGACTTCACGAGTCATGGCCATAATACAACCAAATCCCCATGCATCATCTGGATATAATGGGGCAGGTTCAGTGTACAGGTGGGGCCTCGCTGATGCACAAGCAACACAATCTGACATATTTTGCTCCCTCACCTGTTTTACCATCCATCTGAGCCAAATATTATCATCCTCATAACCGGTAGATAATGCTAATACATCGAACGGGGTGAGCTTAGTGTAATCATGAACTACAATGTCCTTCTGAAAAGGAGGGGTCGGCGATGGGTTACTCAGTGTGGGTTTATCTAGCAAATTAATCTTAATTAATCCTACGGGATCCCTGCCTTTCACGTCTACTCCCACAACAATATAAAAATTATCAGGCTTGGTGTCCCAACATTGGCCAGGCACTCCAGAAGGTTTAACATAAGGGTTGTGGTCCAGGCCAATAATTGATAACATAATGGGATTCTGCGTGCAGCTCCAGTCTCTTTGTAAACGGAAATACCCACTTAACAAGATCCGCCCCCTTGCGGTGGTTTTAGCTGTTTTAGGTGCCCAATTTGTGTGCTGCCATACATGTTCCCATG
The DNA here is from genome assembly GCF_900634625.1 of Parambassis ranga. Lineage (NCBI taxonomy): Eukaryota > Metazoa > Chordata > Actinopteri > Ambassidae > Parambassis > Parambassis ranga. The sequence goes on from NC_041026.1 coordinate 28,659,370, forward strand.
AAGAACACCATCTCCAGGCCCCTGGCCACCCCAATCCACAAACATAGACGCCATACTGTCTCCACGACGCATTATATCCCCCGCAGTTGATTACTGTGCACAAATCAAAGATAAAAGAGGACTCTGAACCCTTATAGTAGTCTAACTCTATACCTCCCCCGTTTCTCACACATGCATCTCCTCCTGTCCCTGGTGCTCTCCTCACCCTGCGTGTGCTGGGCCCTGGATTTGACATACCATTGGATCCTGGAAGACCTACAAAATAATTATGTTCACACAAAAATAAGGTCAAAGATACAATAACTACAGACATGAAAACACAAGCTCCCAACACCCTACAGTTACCCCACAGTCCCATCTTGTCAGCCGGAGTCTTCTTGACACAGGAACTAGAACCTCTGCTCCTGAAACTTTAGACCTTCCTCTCGACAGCTGACCTTACTGATGACTGTGGTTCGTCTCCTGGTGGGGTGATGCGCTTAACTTCGCCTATCACCCTTAGTTGGAGTGATGCGCTTAACTTCGCCTATCACCCTTAGTTGGAGTGATGCGCTTAACTTCGCCTATCACTCTTAGTCCCACGCTGATCCTGATGATTGCTCATGTATGTGTATTCACCGTCTCATCCTCTTCAACCAAATAGGGTAGACTACCTACTGGTCACACTCCTGGTTTCAGGGGATTATTCTGCCCCTTTCATTTTCTCCTCCTGCTGCTGCTGCTGGATGTCGCTCAGCGTTCTCCCTGGTTCTGTAGCTGGGGTGCACTGGCTCCAGTGATACCAGGTGTCTCCTTTGCCTTTCAGCCGCACCGCGTGGGAGGTGCGCTCCACCACCTGGTAAGGACCTGTCCACCTTGGCTCCGACCACTTCCTCTTGATCACCTTCAGGAGGACCCACTCGGCTGTGTGTGGTGTGGCTCCGTCTGGACTCTCCGTCTCTCCTTTCACCTGTGATGCAAAAGCTGACACCAAAGCTTTAAGTTCATTAAAGTAAGGTTTATACTGATACCTTACTTCATACTCTTTCAGTTTCAGTGGGCCAGCTGGTCCGGGAAACTGTCGACCTGTAAGCAGCTCATAGGGTGTAAACTGTGTGACAGCATTAACAGAACATCTGACAGTCATTAGAGCAATAGGCAGTGCTTGAACCCATGTTAATTTGGTCTGTGCACAGATTTTAGCCAATTTTTGTTTTAAATTTTGATTCATCCTTTCCACTTTTCCCTGTGACTGTGGGTGATATACTGTACCATACCTGTGTTTTAGGCCTAAAGCCTGCTCCACCTTTTCCAGGTCTGAACTCTTAAAATGAGATCCATTGTCTGATCTGATCCGCTCTGGGAATCCATGCTGTGGAATGTAATAGTTAATCAAACACTTTATCACTGTAGCACTGTCCTCCTTCTTTGCAGGCCACGCTTCTGGCCACCCTGTGAATGAATCTACTGCCACCAGGAGATACTGATATCCCTGGTGCTTTTCCACCATGTCTGTATAATCAATGACTATTTCTTGTCCAGGGACAACTGGAAGTGGAAAACTTCCCATGTCTGGCTTCACTTTGGGTTTGGGATTATACTCTGTGCATATCTTGCACTCTTTTACCCAGTTCTTGGTCATCTCTGGCATAAATGGATGCCACCAGTGTACCAAGTTCCTCAACATCTGTTTGTGTCCCACATGACCAGGCCCATGTGCCTCGCTTAAAATGCTTTTCCTGAGCCCTGGTGGAAGCACAGGCTTTCCTTGTGGGGACCTCCATACATCTTGGCCTTTTACTGCCCCCCTCTGCACCCAGACTGTCTTTTCCTGTGGTGATGCTTTATTCTGGTCACCTGATATCACGTCTATAGAAAGTCTAGGGAGGAGTTCTGGCAGTATCTTTTCTGTGGTTACCATTTGAAGAGTACTTACATATCCTGCTGCTCCTTTTGCTGCCTGATCTGCAGCCTCATTTCCTCGGCCTATCAAAGTGTTCTCTCCACTATGACCTCTACACTTAATAATGGCCACTGCCTGTGGTTCTTGCAGAGCCTCTAACAGCTCTCTCATCTCCTGTTCATGTTTTATGGGCTTCTCATCTGCAGTCAGGAACCCTGTTCTCTGCCATTGGGGAAGTTCTGTGATGGCTGCTCCTACAACATAAGCTGAGTCAGTATAGATGTTCACTCTTTTACCTTTGCTCCATTTTAATGCTGCTATCATAGCTAAAACTTCTGCTCTCTGTGCTGACTGCCTCTCTGTAACCTCCTCTTGGCATACGACCTCAAACTCATTTTCCTTTCTTCTAACGACCGCATAGCCTGCCTGTAGCTCATTGTTGGGTTTCCTGAAGCAACAGCCATCTGTAAACACATCCTCAGCCTGTGGGAGGGGCTCTGTCTGAAGGTCTGGTCTGGCTTTAATCTCAACCTCAATCTTAGCTTGACATGTGTGTGGCTCTCCTTTTCCCATCTGATCTGCCATGTTGATGCCCTCATGAGTGAAGGTGAGATTACTCGCCTCCAAAATTTTACTCATTCTTCTCTGTCTCAATGATGTCATAGTGAATGCTTGGGATGTAACATAAGCCACTACGCTATGTGTTGTCAGTACTATTAGCGGATGTCCCATCACTAAATGAGCTGTTTTCTGCACCATTTTAGCCACTCCTGCTGCATGTCTGGTGCACTCTGGTTGTCTTTTCTCCATTGCATCCAAATGAAAACTCAGATACATCAACACCTGTCTCTTACCCCCTTTTTTCTGAAACAGAACACCATTCACAACTCCACCTGTTTCAGAAACATCAAGGTGAAACGGAACTGAGTAATCAGGAAGAGCCAACTCAACCGCTCTCGCCAGAGTTGCTTTAAGATCAATGAATGACTGTTCCGAAGCCGCTGTCCACTCCAGAGAAGCAGACAGGTTTCTCATTCCTTTGGCATTAACCATCCCTCTTAGAGGCGCAGTCAAGGTTACATAGTTTGGAATGTAATGTCTACTGTAACCAGTCAACCCTAAAAATGACAACATTTCCTTGACTGTACCTGGACGTGGATGATGTAAAATGTTTTCTTTATGTAATGGAGACACGCCTGATCCTTTCCCTGACAGAGTACGGCCCAGAAATGACACATGTCGTCTGGCCACTTGCAGCTTCTCTCTACTCACTTTAAAGCCTTTCTCAGCCAACCTAGTCAGAACAGAATGGGTTGCAACTAAACAATTCTCTGCAGATGTTGCTGCAATCAGAATGTCATCCACATATTGTACTACAGTTGTATCAGGAGGGAGAGCACACCCAGTCAACATGTCTTTAAGCACATGGTTAAACAGCCAGGCAGATCTGGGTTATTATTCAAGGCTTGTTGGACTGAGACTGGGAGGCCCTCCTCTACTGCCTTCCTGAACCACTGCTGTTGGACACCCTGCTGGCTTGGATTCATACCAGTTTTCCTTGTCCAATCCTCTCTGCACTTCACCAAATGCTCCCTAGGGGGCACTGCTGGGTCCCATGTATACTTAGGGGGACCTGTGGACACTGGCAATGGAAACAATTCACGCATAGCAAACCCTATACAGGTACTGTATGTAGTAAATCTCTCATTATCACCATGCCCAACTGTACCTGACTGTGTCTCTATCTCATGCAGCTCACTGCGTAACATCATCCTAGAAGCAATAGCCCTGAAATCTCCTAGAGCTAGGGTCTGTCCAGCTGTCATCTCAGCCAATTTATCCATCCATAAACCTCCACCCTCACTAGGGGGCGGCATTTTTTCCACCAGTGTGTTCACATCTCCTACTGAGTATGGCTTATAGCGCAGAAATGAGCCTGCCTGTACTAATGGAAACTGAGAAACAGTCTCAGTTGGTTGGGTTTGCTTATCTTGCTGTGTGTGAGATCTAAGTGTCATAGTATGTCGCCGTGGCAGATCAGACTTACTCATCTGGCGCTGCACCTCTACTATGGTTTGGTCTATCTGTTGCAGCAGACCAGTTGTGTTGGTGTGAGCACTACTATTACCGTTTACCATATCAACATTATCATCATCATCTGTATCTATCACCTCTCCTGCTAACTGAGAAGTCACTACCACCTGCCTTCCTCTTCCTGTTTTGTTTCTGGTGGATGACGTCTGTGGCAGAGAGGTGTATGATCCACAAGAAAGGTCTGGAGAGCTAGCTCTTGTGGTGTGTTCAGAATGTTGGGGCGTGACAGGTTTTGGAGATCCTGCCTCCTGAAGGCTTCTCCATAGAAATGCATCTTGTGGAAGGGGGGTGGATGAAAGCTGTATGGGTGAGGCCTGGGGATTACCACCAGGCCTCTGCACTGAGCCTAAAAGGGATTGGCCTGTCTGTCTGTCTGTTACTTCCACCCTCCCATCAGTAATAGTTATAATAGGGTACATCCCCAGAGATGGGGCCTGAGGTGGGGGTTGAGGTGGGGCAGCGGCTACCATAGAAGCGGGCGAATATGGAGGCGGTATCTCCGCCCCCTGAGTTCCCTCGCTCTCTACTTCCTGCTTGGTGTCAGTTGTAGTGTCCAACTCCTTACAGTCCTCATCAAGACAACACAAATATGCCTGGTATAGAATCTTACGTTTCTCCTCATCTGCCTTTGCTGCCTTCTTCCACTTAATTTTCTCCAACACACTCACTGTCCTACGCTTCTCCTCATTTTTATCTCGCTTTAATTTAATGTTATTCTCCGCTGTTGCAATTACGCTCTTCAGCGGCTTCCTATCATCTCCTTTCACTCCTTGCTCTATCAAAGCTGCACACACCGCAGCCTGCATGTCAGCAGCTGCTCTCTTCTTGTTGTCCGGACCTGCCTGTCCGCGACAACGGCTCAACATCTTACTCATCTGCTCGTCTATTGTCCTCCACGTAGACATGATTACCACTCACCAAATCCTTCTTGCGTACCTGCTGTATGTTAAAAATATACCTTCCTATATGTGCCTTCTTCTATTCCTCAATCTGACTCTGACGGCGCAGAGACACACTCTCATATACACACACAGACACTCATTCAACCTGCAACACACACACATAGGCCTACACACACACACTCAGTTCTCCGACGGCGCGGAGTAGACACCTTTCCTCGACGGCGCGAGGTCAAAACAGTTTAACACAATTTTCAATACATAAAACACAACTTAAACAATAGGCTATATATTTTCTTCTCTTTTCTCTTTTCTCTTTTCTCTTTTCTCGTGATCCTTTTTTTTGTCTTTATTATTTTGTGATCACTGTGACACTTTTCCTCTGTGTGACCCTTTTTTTTTATTTTTATTTTTTAGGCGGTCATCACTGTCGTTTCAGGGGTCATCAAATCCCACGGGCTTTCAACCGAGCTTTATCTATATTTGCGTCCAAATATAGCGGGGGATGCTACTCCCAATGACATAACGCTCATTCACGTTATTGTATTAACCCTTTTTTTATTCTTTTTATTTTTAATTGGTTAATATCTCTCTCAGTGTCACTTTTCCTTTTTCTCTTTTACTTCATCTCATTTTCTCTTTTACTTCATCTCATTTTCTTTTACTTATTAAGACTTACAATCTGCCTCTTATAATTTGAACTCTAAAACACCGTACCCATCACAGTGACTACTTAATTTAGATTGTCCAATGTGCAGAATTTGGTTAAACAGGTTCTGCTTACCTTGTTTTATTGTGGCCACCAGTAGTCACTCCGTCAGGCAAGATGTCATTTGACCCACACTCCTTCGAGTCCCTGTTCGGGCGCCAAATTGTCGGGGTGAAAATCCCCTTGTTTCCTTCTGATTCCCCTGAATTAGTTTGTAGGGAAGGAGCAGATAAATTCTGGTCTCAAAATTATAATTTATTAAACAATGAGGCAAATTCTGAGTCGCAGAGCTCTGGGTTGTTGAGATACAAAGAACAAGGCAAGAACAACCATGAACAACAAAGAACAACTCATCAACAACCACTCTACATGGAATTCACACATTGATATACCCCATGGGCGTTCCCGCCTGCCGGCCCACAGGGGCATCTACTACCCCCCTGCAGACCCTGGGTCATACAGCAACTAGACCATTAGTGTTTACTGCCAAATAAGGTAAAACTTCAATTCCTTAAATCTCATAGGTTGGGAGGCTGATGTCCGGATGACCATAAACTGGGCACTCAGGAGAAAAACACATTCCTTTAGTATCTGGCTTTTATCAGGTCAAAGGTGCTGCTATCCTTGGTCTGAATTTATGACCATCTCGTACCAACCGGAGCTCTCTCCAGAGAGCAGAAAAACAAGAGAGACAGAGAGAGTCAGCTACAAATCTAAGTTATATGAGAAGAATAACATTCCACACTTCTTAATACATTCAGTATACTTACTTTCATTTTCTATAAAAGTTCCTAACATAAAAACTAATAAAAACACATTATTGAATAATAAACACTTACAAATACAATGCATATGTATAAAAATGAATAGAAACAAACTTCAATATATGTGAACACACGCTACATGGTAACACAGTGCAAAGTAAATACTTTCACCCTTCATATGCCAACCTGAGCTAACAATCATGTAGTAGAAGCTACATGCGACAGTACTTGCTGTTTGATTCCCACCACAGACTGGTCAGACAGTCATAAGGACCCTGCAGCACAGCAGCAAAATTGAAAAGATCAGCGCTGATAAATTTGCTCTCGTCCCTCTGGACGGAGCAAAGACGCATGGTCAGCTGATATAGGCGCACTGATGAGAACCTCTGTGGATGATCCACTTGGTTCACCAGAAGTACACATGGGAACCTGCACAAAAAGCAAAGAGACACATAACAGACATACATACAACAAACAAGTATGTAACAACATCTCAGAGCGGAGGAAAAGGGAGCACAAAAACAAAACCCATCAACAATAGGAAGAAGGACAACAACCAGCAAAGACATTGTCACTTCAAATGTGTCAGGAGTTTTAGAAAAACTCTGCAAGAAATTTGGTGTGCCAACAGGAGCTAAAAAGCGCACGGAGAAGCTACATAAGAAGGAACACTCATCGTATGCAGGGCTAGGTCTAATCAAAGAACGCATAGGACACACACACAGACCAGTACCTGCTCTTTGATTTCCACCACCCACTGAAACATAAGCCGGGAGTCATCAGGACCCTGCAGCACAGAGCTCAAACTGTACCCACCAGCCCAGAGAGGAGGAAAAGGAGCAACATCACAACAGGAAGGCCCTTACAATTTGTGGCTATCCCATCTGGGTACCTATCATAGCCGCAAAAACAAGACCCACCAAGGATAGGAAAAAGGACAACACATTCAGCGCAGAAAGAACATTGTCACTCCATATGTGTCAGGAGTATTTGAAAAACTCCACAGCATGTTTAACCAACATGACATTCCAGTCCATTTTGAACCAAGAAAAAGACAGAAACTGGGTTACCTGAGGGACAAAACTTCCAGAGAGAAACACAGCAATGTGATATATGCAGTCCAGTGCATCGAGGAATGCTCTGATCTGTACATTGGAGAAACCAAACAACCACTCCACAGAAGAATGGCACAGCATAGGAGAGCCACCTCCACAGGACAAGACTCAGCTGTTCACCTCCATCCCAAAGAAAAGGAGACTAATTGGAGGACAATCTTCACATCTTAGACAGAGAGGACAGATAGTTTGGAAGAGTAGTCAAGGAAGCCATCTATGTTAAGTTGGAAAAACCTTCCCTTATCAGAGGTGGTGGACTCAGACATCATCATTTTTCTACCACATACAATGCAGTGCTTCTATCAATTCCCAGGACTATTCACTGCAAGTCACATGTTCACAGCAAGAACAATGGACTGTCTACCAGTCCCCTTGCAGTCTCATAGTCGTTAGACACACCAAACACAGACAGGCAGACCAAAACAGGTAAGTATGAGGTCATTAGAGCTATTGATCATGAGTTTCACAAAGTCCCATCTACTGAGGTCCTCCACCAAACAGCTAGAACTGATGAAGCCGTTTGGATGAGCAGCGACATGTCTTCAAGAAAACCCTTGCTTTAATCCTCTCAAGACTTAAAACATAGTACCAGGAGCATCTACGGGACCTTGCCGAAACCCGGGATTGAACCAGGGACCTTTAGATCTTCAGTCTAACGCTCTCCCAACTGAGCTATTTCGGCCCTTTTGCTGTGCTAACAGGAGCTAAAAAGCGCACGGAGAAGCTACATAAGAAGGAACACTCATCGTATGCAGGGCTAGGTCTAATCAAAGAACGCATAGGACACACACACAGACCAGTACCTGCTCTTTGATTTCCACCACCCACTGAAACATAAGCCGGGAGTCATCAGGACCCTGCAGCACAGAGCTCAAACTGTACCCACCAGCCCAGAGAGGAGGACAAGGAGCAACATCACAACAGGAAGGCCCTTACAATTTGTGGCTATCCCATCTGGGTACCTATCATAGCCGCAAAAACAAGACCCACCAAGGATAGGAAAAAGGACAACACATTCAGCGCAGAAAGAACATTGTCACTCCATATGTGTCAGGAGTATTTGAAAAACTCCACAGCATGTTTAACCAACATGACATTCCAGTCCATTTTGAACCAAGAAAAAGACAGAAACTGGGTTACCTGAGGGACAAAACTTCCAGAGAGAAACACAGCAATGTGATATATGCAGTCCAGTGCATCGAGGAATGCTCTGATCTGTACATTGGAGAAACCAAACAACCACTCCACAGAAGAATGGCACAGCATAGGAGAGCCACCTCCACAGGACAAGACTCAGCTGTTCACCTCCATCCCAAAGAAAAGGAGACTAATTGGAGGACAATCTTCACATCTTAGACAGAGAGGACAGATAGTTTGGAAGAGTAGTCAAGGAAGCCATCTATGTTAAGTTGGAAAAACCTTCCCTTATCAGAGGTGGTGGACTCAGACATCATCATTTTTCTACCACATACAATGCAGTGCTTCTATCAATTCCCAGGACTATTCACTGCAAGTCACATGTTCACAGCAAGAACAATGGACTGTCTACCAGTCCCCTTGCAGTCTCATAGTCGTTAGACACACCAAACACAGACAGGCAGACCAAAACAGGTAAGTATGAGGTCATTAGAGCTATTGATGATGAGTTTCACAAAGTCCCATCTACTGAGGTCCTCCACCAAACAGCTAGAACTGATGAAGCCGTTTGGATGAGCAGCGACATGTCTTCAAGAAAACCCTTGCTTTAATCCTCTCAAGACTTAAAACATAGTACCAGGAGCATCTACGGGACCTTGCCGAAACCCGGGATTCGAACCAGGGACCTTTAGATCTTCAGTCTAACGCTCTCCCAACTGAGCTATTTCGGCCCTTTTGCTGTGCTAACAGGAGCTAAAAAGCGCACGGAGAAGCTACATAAGAAGGAACACTCATCGTATGCAGGGCTAGGTCTAATCAAAGAACGCATAGGACACACACACAGACCAGTACCTGCTCTTTGATTTCCACCACCCACTGAAACATAAGCCGGGAGTCATCAGGACCCTGCAGCACAGAGCTCAAACTGTACCCACCAGCCCAGAGAGGAGGAAAAGGAGCAACATCACAACAGGAAGGCCCTTACAATTTGTGGCTATCCCATCTGGGTACTCATCATAGCCGCAAAAACAAGACCCACCAAGGATAGGAAAAAGGACAACACATTCAGCGCAGAAAGAACATTGTCACTCCATATGTGTCAGGAGTATTTGAAAAACTCCACAGCATGTTTAACCAACATGACATTCCAGTCCATTTTGAACCAAGAAAAAGACAGAAACTGGGTTACCTGAGGGACAAAACTTCCAGAGAGAAACACAGCAATGTGATATATGCAGTCCAGTGCATCGAGGAATGCTCTGATCTGTACATTGGAGAAACCAAACAACCACTCCACAGAAGAATGGCACAGCATAGGAGAGCCACCTCCACAGGACAAGACTCAGCTGTTCACCTCCATCCCAAAGAAAAGGAGACTAATTGGATGACAATCTTCACATCTTAGACAGAGAGGACAGATAGTTTGGAAGAGTAGTCAAGGAAGCCATCTATGTTAAGTTGGAAAAACCTTCCCTTATCAGAGGTGGTGGACTCAGACATCATCATTTTTCTACCACATACAATGCAGTGCTTCTATCAATTCCCAGGACTATTCACTGCAAGTCACATGTTCACAGCAAGAACAATGGACTGTCTACCAGTCCCCTTGCAGTCTCATAGCCGTTAGCCAGTCGTTAGCCAGTCGTTAGACACACCAAACACAGACAGGCAGACCAACACAGGTAAGTATGAGGTCATTAGAGCTATTGATCATGAGTTTCACAAAGTCCCATCTACTGAGGTCCTCCACCAAACAGCTAGAACTGATGAAGCCGTTTGGATGAGCAGCGACATGTCTTCAAGAAAACCCTTGCTTTAATCCTCTCAAGACTTAAAACATAGTACCAGGAGCATCTACGGGACCTTGCCGAAACCCGGGATCGAACCAGGGACCTTTAGATCTTCAGTCTAACGCTCTCCCAACTGAGCTATTTCGGCCCTTTTGCTGTGCTAACAGGAGCTAAAAAGCGCACGGAGAAGCTACATAAGAAGGAACACTCATCGTATGCAGGGCTAGGTCTAATCAAAGAACGCATAGGACACACACACAGACCAGTACCTGCTCTTTGATTTCCACCACCCACTGAAACATAAGCCGGGAGTCATCAGGACCCTGCAGCACAGAGCTCAAACTGTACCCACCAGCCCAGAGAGGAGGAAAAGGAGCAACATCACAACAGGAAGGCCCTTACAATTTGTGGCTATCCCATCTGGGTACTCATCATAGCCGCAAAAACAAGACCCACCAAGGATAGGAAAAAGGACAACACATTCAGCGCAGAAAGAACATTGTCACTCCATATGTGTCAGGAGTATTTGAAAAACTCCACAGCATGTTTAACCAACATGACATTCCAGTCCATTTTGAACCAAGAAAAAGACAGAAACTGGGTTACCTGAGGGACAAAACTTCCAGAGAGAAACACGGCAATGTGATATATGCAGTCCAGTGCATCGAGGAATGCTCTGATCTGTACATTGGAGAAACCAAACAACCACTCCACAGAAGAATGGCACAGCATAGGAGAGCCACCTCCACAGGACAAGACTCAGCTGTTCACCTCCATCCCAAAGAAAAGGAGACTAATTGGAGGACAATCTTCACATCTTAGACAGAGAGGACAGATAGTTTGGAAGAGTAGTCAAGGAAGCCATCTATGTTAAGTTGGAAAAACCTTCCCTTATCAGAGGTGGTGGACTCAGACATCATCATTTTTCTACCACATACAATGCAGTGCTTCTATCAATTCCCAGGACTATTCACTGCAAGTCACATGTTCACAGCAAGAACAATGGACTGTCTACCAGTCCCCTTGCAGTCTCATAGTCGTTAGCCAGTCGTTAGACACACCAAACACAGACAGGCAGACCAAAACAGGTAAGTATGAGGTCATTAGAGCTATTGATCATGAGTTTCACAAAGTCCCATCTACTGAGGTCCTCCACCAAACAGCTAGAACTGATGAAGCCGTTTGGATGAGCAGCGACATGTCTTCAAGAAAACCCTTGCTTTAATCCTCTCAAGACTTAAAACATAGTACCAGGAGCATCTACGGGACCTTGCCGAAACCCGGGATTCGAACCAGGGACCTTTAGATCTTCAGTCTAACGCTCTCCCAACTGAGCTATTTCGGCCCTTTTGCTGTGCTAACAGGAGCTAAAAAGCGCACGGAGAAGCTACATAAGAAGGAACACTCATCATATGCAGGGCTAGGTCTAATCAAAGAACGCATAGGACACACACACAGACCAGTACCTGCTCTTTGATTTCCACCACCCACTGAAACATAAGCCGGGAGTCATCAGGACCCTGCAGCACAGAGCTCAAACTGTACCCACCAGCCCAGAGAGGAGGAAAAGGAGCAACATCACAACAGGAAGGCCCTTACAATTTGTGGCTATCCCATCTGGGTACTCATCATAGCCGCAAAAACAAGACCCACCAAGGATAGGAAAAAGGACAACACATTCAGCGCAGAAAGAACATTGTCACTCCATATGTGTCAGGAGTATTTGAAAAACTCCACAGCATGTTTAACCAACATGACATTCCAGTCCATTTTGAACCAAGAAAAAGACAGAAACTGGGTTACCTGAGGGACAAAACTTCCAGAGAGAAACACAGGCAATGTGATATATGCAGTCCAGTGCATCGAGGAATGCTCTGATCTGTACATTGGAGAAACCAAACAACCACTCCACAGAAGAATGGCACAGCATAGGAGAGCCACCTCCACAGGACAAGACTCAGCTGTTCACCTCCATCCCAAAGAAAAGGAGACTAATTGGATGACAATCTTCACATCTTAGACAGAGAGGACAGATAGTTTGGAAGAGTAGTCAAGGAAGCCATCTATGTTAAGTTGGAAAAACCTTCCCTTATCAGAGGTGGTGGACTCAGACATCATCATTTTTCTACCACATACAATGCAGTGCTTCTATCAATTCCCAGGACTATTCACTGCAAGTCACATGTTCACAGCAAGAACAATGGACTGTCTACCAGTCCCCTTGCAGTCTCATAGTCGTTAGCCAGTCGTTAGACACACCAAACACAGACAGGCAGACCAAAACAGGTAAGTATGAGGTCATTAGAGCTATTGATCATGAGTTTCACAAAGTCCCATCTACTGAGGTCCTCCACCAAACAGCTAGAACTGATGAAGCCGTTTGGATGAGCAGCGACATGTCTTCAAGAAAACCCTTGCTTTAATCCTCTCAAGACTTAAAACATAGTACCAGGAGCATCTACGGGACCTTGCCGAAACCCGGGATCGAACCAGGGACCTTTAGATCTTCAGTCTAACGCTCTCCCAACTGAGCTATTTCGGCCCTTTTGCTGTGCTAACAGGAGCTAAAAAGCGCACGGAGAAGCTACATAAGAAGGAACACTCATCGTATGCAGGGCTAGGTCTAATCAAAGAACGCATAGGACACACACACAGACCAGTACCTGCTCTTTGATTTCCACCACCCACTGAAACATAAGCCGGGAGTCATCAGGACCCTGCAGCACAGAGCTCAAACTGTACCCACCAGCCCAGAGAGGAGGAAAAGGAGCAACATCACAACAGGAAGGCCCTTACAATTTGTGGCTATCCCATCTGGGTACTCATCATAGCCGCAAAAACAAGACCCACCAAGGATAGGAAAAAGGACAACACATTCAGCGCAGAAAGAACATTGTCACTCCATATGTGTCAGGAGTATTTGAAAAACTCCACAGCATGTTTAACCAACATGACATTCCAGTCCATTTTGAACCAAGAAAAAGACAGAAACTGGGTTACCTGAGGGACAAAACTTCCAGAGAGAAACACGGCAATGTGATATATGCAGTCCAGTGCATCGAGGAATGCTCTGATCTGTACATTGGAGAAACCAAACAACCACTCCACAGAAGAATGGCACAGCATAGGAGAGCCACCTCCACAGGACAAGACTCAGCTGTTCACCTCCATCCCAAAGAAAAGGAGACTAATTGGAGGACAATCTTCACATCTTAGACAGAGAGGACAGATAGTTTGGAAGAGTAGTCAAGGAAGCCATCTATGTTAAGTTGGAAAAACCTTCCCTTATCAGAGGTGGTGGACTCAGACATCATCATTTTTCTACCACATACAATGCAGTGCTTCTATCAATTCCCAGGACTATTCACTGCAAGTCACATGTTCACAGCAAGAACAATGGACTGTCTACCAGTCCCCTTGCAGTCTCATAGTCGTTAGCCAGTCGTTAGACACACCAAACACAGACAGGCAGACCAAAACAGGTAAGTATGAGGTCATTAGAGCTATTGATCATGAGTTTCACAAAGTCCCATCTACTGAGGTCCTCCACCAAACAGCTAGAACTGATGAAGCCGTTTGGATGAGCAGCGACATGTCTTCAAGAAAACCCTTGCTTTAATCCTCTCAAGACTTAAAACATAGTACCAGGAGCATTTACGGGACCTTGCCGAAACCCGGGATCGAACCAGGGACCTTTAGATCTTCAGTCTAACGCTCTCCCAACTGAGCTATTTCGGCCCTTTTGCTGTGCTAACAGGAGCTAAAAAGCGCACGGAGAAGCTACATAAGAAGGAACACTCATCGTATGCAGGGCTAGGTCTAATCAAAGAACGCATAGGACACACACACAGGACCAGTACCTGCTCTTTGATTTCCACCACCCACTGAAACATAAGCCGGGAGTCATCAGGACCCTGCAGCACAGAGCTCAAACTGTACCCACCAGCCCAGAGAGGAGGAAAAGGAGCAACATCACAACAGGAAGGCCCTTACAATTTGTGGCTATCCCATCTGGGTACTCATCATAGCCGCAAAAACAAGACCCACCAAGGATAGGAAAAAGGACAACACATTCAGCGCAGAAAGAACATTGTCACTCCATATGTGTCAGGAGTATTTGAAAAACTCCACAGCATGTTTAACCAACATGACATTCCAGTCCATTTTGAACCAAGAAAAAGACAGAAACTGGGTTACCTGAGGGACAAAACTTCCAGAGAGAAACACAGGCAATGTGATATATGCAGTCCAGTGCATCGAGGAATGCTCTGATCTGTACATTGGAGAAACCAAACAACCACTCCACAGAAGAATGGCACAGCATAGGAGAGCCACCTCCACAGGACAAGACTCAGCTGTTCACCTCCATCCCAAAGAAAAGGAGACTAATTGGAGGACAATCTTCACATCTTAGACAGAGAGGACAGATAGTTTGGAAGAGTAGTCAAGGAAGCCATCTATGTTAAGTTGGAAAAACCTTCCCTTATCAGAGGTGGTGGACTCAGACATCATCATTTTTCTACCACATACAATGCAGTGCTTCTATCAATTCCCAGGACTATTCACTGCAAGTCACATGTTCACAGCAAGAACAATGGACTGTCTACCAGTCCCCTTGCAGTCTCATAGTCGTTAGCCAGTCGTTAGACACACCAAACACAGACAGGCAGACCAAAACAGGTAAGTATGAGGTCATTAGAGCTATTGATCATGAGTTTCACAAAGTCCCATCTACTGAGGTCCTCCACCAAACAGCTAGAACTGATGAAGCCGTTTGGATGAGCAGCGACATGTCTTCAAGAAAACCCTTGCTTTAATCCTCTCAAGACTTAAAACATAGTACCAGGAGCATTTACGGGACCTTGCCGAAACCCGGGATCGAACCAGGGACCTTTAGATCTTCAGTCTAACGCTCTCCCAACTGAGCTATTTCGGCCCTTTTGCTGTGCTAACAGGAGCTAAAAAGCGCACGGAGAAGCTACATAAGAAGGAACACTCATCGTATGCAGGGCTAGGTCTAATCAAAGAACGCATAGGACACACACACGGACCAGTACCTGCTCTTTGATTTCCACCACCCACTGAAACATAAGCCGGGAGTCATCAGGACCCTGCAGCACAGAGCTCAAACTGTACCCACCAGCCCAGAGAGGAGGAAAAGGAGCAACATCACAACAGGAAGGCCCTTACAATTTGTGGCTATCCCATCTGGGTACTCATCATAGCCGCAAAAACAAGACCCACCAAGGATAGGAAAAAGGACAACACATTCAGCGCAGAAAGAACATTGTCACTCCATATGTGTCAGGAGTATTTGAAAAACTCCACAGCATGTTTAACCAACATGACATTCCAGTCCATTTTGAACCAAGAAAAAGACAGAAACTGGGTTACCTGAGGGACAAAACTTCCAGAGAGAAACACAGCAATGTGATATATGCAGTCCAGTGCATCGAGGAATGCTCTGATCTGTACATTGGAGAAACCAAACAACCACTCCACAGAAGAATGGCACAGCATAGGAGAGCCACCTCCACAGGACAAGACTCAGCTGTTCACCTCCATCCCAAAGAAAAGGAGACTAATTGGAGGACAATCTTCACATCTTAGACAGAGAGGACAGATAGTTTGGAAGAGTAGTCAAGGAAGCCATCTATGTTAAGTTGGAAAAACCTTCCCTTATCAGAGGTGGTGGACTCAGACATCATCATTTTTCTACCACATACAATGCAGTGCTTCTATCAATTCCCAGGACTATTCACTGCAAGTCACATGTTCACAGCAAGAACAATGGACTGTCTACCAGTCCCCCTTGCAGTCTCATAGTCGTTAGCCAGTCGTTAGACACACCAAACACAGACAGGCAGACCAACACAGGTAAGTATGAGGTCATTAGAGCTATTGATCATGAGTTTCACAAAGTCCCATCTACTGAGGTCCTCCACCAAACAGCTAGAAGTGATGAAGCCGTTTGGATGAGCAGCGACATGTCTTCAAGAAAACCCTTGCTTTAATCCTCTCAAGACTTAAAACATAGTACCAGGAGCATCTACGGGACCTTGCCGAAACCCGGGATCGAACCAGGGACCTTTAGATCTTCAGTCTAACGCTCTCCCAACTGAGCTATTTCGGCCCTTTTGCTGTGCTAACAGGAGCTAAAAAGCGCACGGAGAAGCTACATAAGAAGGAACACTCATCGTATGCAGGGCTAGGTCTAATCAAAGAACGCATAGGACACACACACGGACCAGTACCTGCTCTTTGATTTCCACCACCCACTGAAACATAAGCCGGGAGTCATCAGGACCCTGCAGCACAGAGCTCAAACTGTACCCACCAGCCCAGAGAGGAGGAAAAGGAGCAACATCACAACAGGAAGGCCCTTACAATTTGTGGCTATCCCATCTGGGTACTCATCATAGCCGCAAAAACAAGACCCACCAAGGATAGGAAAAAGGACAACACATTCAGCGCAGAAAGAACATTGTCACTCCATATGTGTCAGGAGTATTTGAAAAACTCCACAGCATGTTTAACCAACATGACATTCCAGTCCATTTTGAACCAAGAAAAAGACAGAAACTGGGTTACCTGAGGGACAAAACTTCCAGAGAGAAACACAGCAATGTGATATATGCAGTCCAGTGCATCGAGGAATGCTCTGATCTGTACATTGGAGAAACCAAACAACCACTCCACAGAAGAATGGCACAGCATAGGAGAGCCACCTCCACAGGACAAGACTCAGCTGTTCACCTCCATCCCAAAGAAAAGGAGACTAATTGGAAGACAATCTTCACATCTTAGACAGAGAGGACAGATAGTTTGGAAGAGTAGTCAAGGAAGCCATCTATGTTAAGTTGGAAAAACCTTCCCTTATCAGAGGTGGTGGACTCAGACATCATCATTTTTCTACCACATACAATGCAGTGCTTCTATCAATTCCCAGGACTATTCACTGCAAGTCACATGTTCACAGCAAGAACAATGGACTGTCTACCAGTCCCCTTGCAGTCTCATAGTCGTTAGCCAGTCGTTAGACACACCAAACACAGACAGGCAGACCAAAACAGGTAAGTATGAGGTCATTAGAGCTATTGATCATGAGTTTCACAAAGTCCCATCTACTGAGGTCCTCCACCAAACAGCTAGAACTGATGAAGCCATTTGGATGAGCAGCGACATGTCTTCAAGAAAACCCTTGCTTTAATCCTCTCAAGACTTAAAACATAGTACCAGGAGCATCTACGGGACCTTGCCGAAACCCGGGATCGAACCAGGGACCTTTAGATCTTCAGTCTAACGCTCTCCCAACTGAGCTATTTCGGCCCTTTTGCTGTGCTAACAGGAGCTAAAAAGCGCACGGAGAAGCTACATAAGAAGGAACACTCATCGTATGCAGGGCTAGGTCTAATCAAAGAACGCATAGGACACACACACAGACCAGTACCTGCTCTTTGATTTCCACCACCCACTGAAACATAAGCCGGGAGTCATCAGGACCCTGCAGCACAGAGCTCAAACTGTACCCACCAGCCCAGAGAGGAGGAAAAGGAGCAACATCACAACAGGAAGGCCCTTACAATTTGTGGCTATCCCATCTGGGTACTCATCATAGCCGCAAAAACAAGACCCACCAAGGATAGGAAAAAGGACAACACATTCAGCGCAGAAAGAACATTGTCACTCCATATGTGTCAGGAGTATTTGAAAAACTCCACAGCATGTTTAACCAACATGACATTCCAGTCCATTTTGAACCAAGAAAAAGACAGAAACTGGGTTACCTGAGGGACAAAACTTCCAGAGAGAAACACAGCAATGTGATATATGCAGTCCAGTGCATCGAGGAATGCTCTGATCTGTACATTGGAGAAACCAAACAACCACTCCACAGAAGAATGGCACAGCATAGGAGAGCCACCTCCACAGGACAAGACTCAGCTGTTCACCTCCATCCCAAAGAAAAGGAGACTAATTGGAGGACAATC
Organism: Parambassis ranga; assembly: GCF_900634625.1. Classification (NCBI taxonomy): domain Eukaryota; kingdom Metazoa; phylum Chordata; class Actinopteri; family Ambassidae; genus Parambassis; species Parambassis ranga. The sequence goes on from NC_041026.1 coordinate 28,677,751, forward strand.
TTCACATCTTAGACAGAGAGGACAGATAGTTTGGAAGAGTAGTCAAGGAAGCCATCTATGTTAAGTTGGAAAAACCTTCCCTTATCAGAGGTGGTGGACTCAGACATCATCATTTTTCTACCACATACAATGCAGTGCTTCTATCAATTCCCAGGACTATTCACTGCAAGTCACATGTTCACAGCAAGAACAATGGACTGTCTACCAGTCCCCCTTGCAGTCTCATAGTCGTTAGCCAGTCGTTAGCCAGTCGTTAGACACACCAAACACAGACAGGCAGACCAACACAGGTAAGTATGAGGTCATTAGAGCTATTGATCATGAGTTTCACAAAGTCCCATCTACTGAGGTCCTCCACCAAACAGCTAGAAGTGATGAAGCCGTTTGGATGAGCAGCGACATGTCTTCAAGAAAACCCTTGCTTTAATCCTCTCAAGACTTAAAACATAGTACCAGGAGCATCTACGGGACCTTGCCGAAACCCGGGATCGAACCAGGGACCTTTAGATCTTCAGTCTAACGCTCTCCCAACTGAGCTATTTCGGCCCTTTTGCTGTGCTAACAGGAGCTAAAAAGCGCACGGAGAAGCTACATAAGAAGGAACACTCATCGTATGCAGGGCTAGGTCTAATCAAAGAACGCATAGGACACACACACGGACCAGTACCTGCTCTTTGATTTCCACCACCCACTGAAACATAAGCCGGGAGTCATCAGGACCCTGCAGCACAGAGCTCAAACTGTACCCACCAGCCCAGAGAGGAGGAAAAGGAGCAACATCACAACAGGAAGGCCCTTACAATTTGTGGCTATCCCATCTGGGTACTCATCATAGCCGCAAAAACAAGACCCACCAAGGATAGGAAAAAGGACAACACATTCAGCGCAGAAAGAACATTGTCACTCCATATGTGTCAGGAGTATTTGAAAAACTCCACAGCATGTTTAACCAACATGACATTCCAGTCCATTTTGAACCAAGAAAAAGACAGAAACTGGGTTACCTGAGGGACAAAACTTCCAGAGAGAAACACAGGCAATGTGATATATGCAGTCCAGTGCATCGAGGAATGCTCTGATCTGTACATTGGAGAAACCAAACAACCACTCCACAGAAGAATGGCACAGCATAGGAGAGCCACCTCCACAGGACAAGACTCAGCTGTTCACCTCCATCCCAAAGAAAAGGAGACTAATTGGATGACAATCTTCACATCTTAGACAGAGAGGACAGATAGTTTGGAAGAGTAGTCAAGGAAGCCATCTATGTTAAGTTGGAAAAACCTTCCCTTATCAGAGGTGGTGGACTCAGACATCATCATTTTTCTACCACATACAATGCAGTGCTTCTATGAATTCCCAGGACTATTCACTGCAAGTCACATGTTCACAGCAAGAACAATGGACTGTCTACCAGTCCCCTTGCAGTCTCATAGCCGTTAGCCAGTCGTTAGCCAGTCGTTAGACACACCAAACACAGACAGGCAGACCAACACAGGTAAGTATGAGGTCATTAGAGCTATTGATCATGAGTTTCACAAAGTCCCATCTACTGAGGTCCTCCACCAAACAGCTAGAAGTGATGAAGCCGTTTGGATGAGCAGCGACATGTCTTCAAGAAAACCCTTGCTTTAATCCTCTCAAGACTTAAAACATAGTACCAGGAGCATTGAGCATCTACGGGATCTTGCCGAAACCCGGGATCGAACCAGGGACCTTTAGATCTTCAGTCTAACGCTCTCCCAACTGAGCTATTTCGGCCCTTTTGCTTTGCTAACAGGAGCTAAAAAGCGCACGGAGAAGCTACATAAGAAGGAACACTCATCGTATGCAGGGCTAGGTCTAATCAAAGAACGCATAGGACACACACACGGACCAGTACCTGCTCTTTGATTTCCACCACCCACTGAAACATAAGCCGGGAGTCATCAGGACCCTGCAGCACAGAGCTCAAACTGTACCCACCAGCCCAGAGAGGAGGAAAAGGAGCAACATCACAACAGGAAGGCCCTTACAATTTGTGGCTATCCCATCTGGGTACTCATCATAGCCGCAAAAACAAGACCCACCAAGGATAGGAAAAAGGACAACACATTCAGCGCAGAAAGAACATTGTCACTCCATATGTGTCAGGAGTATTTGAAAAACTCCACAGCATGTTTAACCAACATGACATTCCAGTCCATTTTGAACCAAGAAAAAGACAGAAACTGGGTTACCTGAGGGACAAAACTTCCAGAGAGAAACACGGCAATGTGATATATGCAGTCCAGTGCATCGAGGAATGCTCTGATCTGTACATTGGAGAAACCAAACAACCACTCCACAGAAGAATGGCACAGCATAGGAGAGCCACCTCCACAGGACAAGACTCAGCTGTTCACCTCCATCCCAAAGAAAAGGAGACTAATTGGAGGACAATCTTCACATCTTAGACAGAGAGGACAGATAGTTTGGAAGAGTAGTCAAGGAAGCCATCTATGTTAAGTTGGAAAAACCTTCCCTTATCAGAGGTGGTGGACTCAGACATCATCATTTTTCTACCACATACAATGCAGTGCTTCTATCAATTCCCAGGACTATTCACTGCAAGTCACATGTTCACAGCAAGAACAATGGACTGTCTACCAGTCCCCCTTGCAGTCTCATAGTCGTTAGCCAGTCGTTAGCCAGTCGTTAGACACACCAAACACAGACAGGCAGACCAACACAGGTAAGTATGAGGTCATTAGAGCTATTGATCATGAGTTTCACAAAGTCCCATCTACTGAGGTCCTCCACCAAACAGCTAGAAGTGATGAAGCCGTTTGGATGAGCAGCGACATGTCTTCAAGAAAACCCTTGCTTTAATCCTCTCAAGACTTAAAACATAGTACCAGGAGCATTGAGCATCTACGGGATCTTGCCGAAACCCGGGATCGAACCAGGGACCTTTAGATCTTCAGTCTAACGCTCTCCCAACTGAGCTATTTCGGCCCTTTTGCTTTGCTAACAGGAGCTAAAAAGCGCACGGAGAAGCTACATAAGAAGGAACACTCATCGTATGCAGGGCTAGGTCTAATCAAAGAACGCATAGGACACACACACGGACCAGTACCTGCTCTTTGATTTCCACCACCCACTGAAACATAAGCCGGGAGTCATCAGGACCCTGCAGCACAGAGCTCAAACTGTACCCACCAGCCCAGAGAGGAGGAAAAGGAGCAACATCACAACAGGAAGGCCCTTACAATTTGTGGCTATCCCATCTGGGTACTCATCATAGCCGCAAAAACAAGACCCACCAAGGATAGGAAAAAGGACAACACATTCAGCGCAGAAAGAACATTGTCACTCCATATGTGTCAGGAGTATTTGAAAAACTCCACAGCATGTTTAACCAACATGACATTCCAGTCCATTTTGAACCAAGAAAAAGACAGAAACTGGGTTACCTGAGGGACAAAACTTCCAGAGAGAAACACAGCAATGTGATATATGCAGTCCAGTGCATCGAGGAATGCTCTGATCTGTACATTGGAGAAACCAAACAACCACTCCACAGAAGAATGGCACAGCATAGGAGAGCCACCTCCACAGGACAAGACTCAGCTGTTCACCTCCATCCCAAAGAAAAGGAGACTAATTGGAGGACAATCTTCACATCTTAGACAGAGAGGACAGATAGTTTGGAAGAGTAGTCAAGGAAGCCATCTATGTTAAGTTGGAAAAACCTTCCCTTATCAGAGGTGGTGGACTCAGACATCATCATTTTTCTACCACATACAATGCAGTGCTTCTATCAATTCCCAGGACTATTCACTGCAAGTCACATGTTCACAGCAAGAACAATGGACTGTCTACCAGTCCCCCTTGCAGTCTCATAGTCGTTAGCCAGTCGTTAGCCAGTCGTTAGACACACCAAACACAGACAGGCAGACCAACACAGGTAAGTATGAGGTCATTAGAGCTATTGATCATGAGTTTCACAAAGTCCCATCTACTGAGGTCCTCCACCAAACAGCTAGAAGTGATGAAGCCGTTTGGATGAGCAGCGACATGTCTTCAAGAAAACCCTTGCTTTAATCCTCTCAAGACTTAAAACATAGTACCAGGAGCATCTACGGGACCTTGCCGAAACCCGGGATCGAACCAGGGACCTTTAGATCTTCAGTCTAACGCTCTCCCAACTGAGCTATTTCGGCCCTTTTGCTGTGCTAACAGGAGCTAAAAAGCGCACGGAGAAGCTACATAAGAAGGAACACTCATCGTATGCAGGGCTAGGTCTAATCAAAGAACGCATAGGACACACACACGGACCAGTACCTGCTCTTTGATTTCCACCACCCACTGAAACATAAGCCGGGAGTCATCAGGACCCTGCAGCACAGAGCTCAAACTGTACCCACCAGCCCAGAGAGGAGGAAAAGGAGCAACATCACAACAGGAAGGCCCTTACAATTTGTGGCTATCCCATCTGGGTACTCATCATAGCCGCAAAAACAAGACCCACCAAGGATAGGAAAAAGGACAACACATTCAGCGCAGAAAGAACATTGTCACTCCATATGTGTCAGGAGTATTTGAAAAACTCCACAGCATGTTTAACCAACATGACATTCCAGTCCATTTTGAACCAAGAAAAAGACAGAAACTGGGTTACCTGAGGGACAAAACTTCCAGAGAGAAACACAGCAATGTGATATATGCAGTCCAGTGCATCGAGGAATGCTCTGATCTGTACATTGGAGAAACCAAACAACCACTCCACAGAAGAATGGCACAGCATAGGAGAGCCACCTCCACAGGACAAGACTCAGCTGTTCACCTCCATCCCAAAGAAAAGGAGACTAATTGGAGGACAATCTTCACATCTTAGACAGAGAGGACAGATAGTTTGGAAGAGTAGTCAAGGAAGCCATCTATGTTAAGTTGGAAAAACCTTCCCTTATCAGAGGTGGTGGACTCAGACATCATCATTTTTCTACCACATACAATGCAGTGCTTCTATCAATTCCCAGGACTATTCACTGCAAGTCACATGTTCACAGCAAGAACAATGGACTGTCTACCAGTCCCTCTTGCAGTCTCATAGTCGTTAGCCAGTCGTTAGACACACCAAACACAGACAGGCAGACCAAAACAGGTAAGTATGAGGTCATTAGAGCTATTGATCATGAGTTTCACAAAGTCCCATCTACTGAGGTCCTCCACCAAACAGCTAGAACTGATGAAGCCGTTTGGATGAGCAGCGACATGTCTTCAAGAAAACCCTTGCTTTAATCCTCTCAAGACTTAAAACATAGTACCAGGAGCATCTACGGGATCTTGCCGAAACCCGGGATCGAACCAGGGACCTTTAGATCTTCAGTCTAACGCTCTCCCAACTGAGCTATTTCGGCCCTTTTGCTTTGCTAACAGGAGCTAAAAAGCGCACGGAGAAGCTACATAAGAAGGAACACTCATCGTATGCAGGGCTAGGTCTAATCAAAGAACGCATAGGACACACACACGGACCAGTACCTGCTCTTTGATTTCCACCACCCACTGAAACATAAGCCGGGAGTCATCAGGACCCTGCAGCACAGAGCTCAAACTGTACCCACCAGCCCAGAGAGGAGGAAAAGGAGCAACATCACAACAGGAAGGCCCTTACAATTTGTGGCTATCCCATCTGGGTACTCATCATAGCCGCAAAAACAAGACCCACCAAGGATAGGAAAAAGGACAACACATTCAGCACAGAAAGAACATTGTCACTCCATATGTGTCAGGAGTATTTGAAAAACTCCACAGCATGTTTAACCAACATGACATTCCAGTCCATTTTGAACCAAGAAAAAGACAGAAACTGGGTTACCTGAGGGACAAAACTTCCAGAGAGAAACACAGCAATGTGATATATGCAGTCCAGTGCATCGAGGAATGCTCTGATCTGTACATTGGAGAAACCAAACAACCACTCCACAGAAGAATGGCACAGCATAGGAGAGCCACCTCCACAGGACAAGACTCAGCTGTTCACCTCCATCCCAAAGAAAAGGAGACTAATTGGAGGACAATCTTCACATCTTAGACAGAGAGGACAGATAGTTTGGAAGAGTAGTCAAGGAAGCCATCTATGTTAAGTTGGAAAAACCTTCCCTTATCAGAGGTGGTGGACTCAGACATCATCATTTTTCTACCACATACAATGCAGTGCTTCTATCAATTCCCAGGACTATTCACTGCAAGTCACATGTTCACAGCAAGAACAATGGACTGTCTACCAGTCCCCCTTGCAGTCTCATAGTCGTTAGCCAGTCGTTAGCCAGTCGTTAGACACACCAAACACAGACAGGCAGACCAACACAGGTAAGTATGAGGTCATTAGAGCTATTGATCATGAGTTTCACAAAGTCCCATCTACTGAGGTCCTCCACCAAACAGCTAGAAGTGATGAAGCCGTTTGGATGAGCAGCGACATGTCTTCAAGAAAACCCTTGCTTTAATCCTCTCAAGACTTAAAACATAGTACCAGGAGCATTGAGCATCTACGGGATCTTGCCGAAGTCATCAGGACCCTGCAGCACAGAGCTCAAACTGTACCCACCAGCCCAGAGAGGAGGAAAAGGAGCAACATCACAACAGGAAGGCCCTTACAATTTGTGGCTATCCCATCTGGGTACTCATCATAGCCGCAAAAACAAGACCCACCAAGGATAGGAAAAAGGACAACACATTCAGCACAGAAAGAACATTGTCACTCCATATGTGTCAGGAGTATTTGAAAAACTCCACAGCATGTTTAACCAACATGACATTCCAGTCCATTTTGAACCAAGAAAAAGACAGAAACTGGGTTACCTGAGGGACAAAACTTCCAGAGAGAAACACAGCAATGTGATATATGCAGTCCAGTGCATCGAGGAATGCTCTGATCTGTACATTGGAGAAACCAAACAACCACTCCACAGAAGAATGGCACAGCATAGGAGAGCCACCTCCACAGGACAAGACTCAGCTGTTCACCTCCATCCCAAAGAAAAGGAGACTAATTGGAGGACAATCTTCACATCTTAGACAGAGAGGACAGATAGTTTGGAAGAGTAGTCAAGGAAGCCATCTATGTTAAGTTGGAAAAACCTTCCCTTATCAGAGGTGGTGGACTCAGACATCATCATTTTTCTACCACATACAATGCAGTGCTTCTATCAATTCCCAGGACTATTCACTGCAAGTCACATGTTCACAGCAAGAACAATGGACTGTCTACCAGTCCCCCTTGCAGTCTCATAGTCGTTAGCCAGTCGTTAGCCAGTCGTTAGACACACCAAACACAGACAGGCAGACCAACACAGGTAAGTATGAGGTCATTAGAGCTATTGATCATGAGTTTCACAAAGTCCCATCTACTGAGGTCCTCCACCAAACAGCTAGAAGTGATGAAGCCGTTTGGATGAGCAGCGACATGTCTTCAAGAAAACCCTTGCTTTAATCCTCTCAAGACTTAAAACATAGTACCAGGAGCATCTACGGGACCTTGCCGAAACCCGGGATCGAACCAGGGACCTTTAGATCTTCAGTCTAACGCTCTCCCAACTGAGCTATTTCGGCCCTTTTGCTGTGCTAACAGGAGCTAAAAAGCGCACGGAGAAGCTACATAAGAAGGAACACTCATCGTATGCAGGGCTAGGTCTAATCAAAGAACGCATAGGACACACACACGGACCAGTACCTGCTCTTTGATTTCCACCACCCACTGAAACATAAGCCGGGAGTCATCAGGACCCTGCAGCACAGAGCTCAAACTGTACCCACCAGCCCAGAGAGGAGGAAAAGGAGCAACATCACAACAGGAAGGCCCTTACAATTTGTGGCTATCCCATCTGGGTACTCATCATAGCCGCAAAAACAAGACCCACCAAGGATAGGAAAAAGGACAACACATTCAGCGCAGAAAGAACATTGTCACTCCATATGTGTCAGGAGTATTTGAAAAACTCCACAGCATGTTTAACCAACATGACATTCCAGTCCATTTTGAACCAAGAAAAAGACAGAAACTGGGTTACCTGAGGGACAAAACTTCCAGAGAGAAACACAGCAATGTGATATATGCAGTCCAGTGCATCGAGGAATGCTCTGATCTGTACATTGGAGAAACCAAACAACCACTCCACAGAAGAATGGCACAGCATAGGAGAGCCACCTCCACAGGACAAGACTCAGCTGTTCACCTCCATCCCAAAGAAAAGGAGACTAATTGGAGGACAATCTTCACATCTTAGACAGAGAGGACAGATAGTTTGGAAGAGTAGTCAAGGAAGCCATCTATGTTAAGTTGGAAAAACCTTCCCTTATCAGAGGTGGTGGACTCAGACATTATCATTTTTCTACCACATACAATGCAGTGCTTCTATCAATTCCCAGGACTATTCACTGCAAGTCACATGTTCACAGCAAGAACAATGGACTGTCTACCAGTCCCCCTTGCAGTCTCATAGTCGTTAGCCAGTCGTTAGCCAGTCGTTAGACACACCAAACACAGACAGGCAGACCAACACAGGTAAGTATGAGGTCATTAGAGCTATTGATCATGAGTTTCACAAAGTCCCATCTACTGAGGTCCTCCACCAAACAGCTAGAAGTGATGAAGCCGTTTGGATGAGCAGCGACATGTCTTCAAGAAAACCCTTGCTTTAATCCTCTCAAGACTTAAAACATAGTACCAGGAGCATCTACGGGACCTTGCCGAAACCCGGGATCGAACCAGGGACCTTTAGATCTTCAGTCTAACGCTCTCCCAACTGAGCTATTTCGGCCCTTTTGCTGTGCTAACAGGAGCTAAAAAGCGCACGGAGAAGCTACATAAGAAGGAACACTCATCGTATGCAGGGCTAGGTCTAATCAAAGAACGCATAGGACACACACACGGACCAGTACCTGCTCTTTGATTTCCACCACCCACTGAAACATAAGCCGGGAGTCATCAGGACCCTGCAGCACAGAGCTCAAACTGTACCCACCAGCCCAGAGAGGAGGAAAAGGAGCAACATCACAACAGGAAGGCCCTTACAATTTGTGGCTATCCCATCTGGGTACTCATCATAGCCGCAAAAACAAGACCCACCAAGGATAGGAAAAAGGACAACACATTCAGCACAGAAAGAACATTGTCACTCCATATGTGTCAGGAGTATTTGAAAAACTCCACAGCATGTTTAACCAACATGACATTCCAGTCCATTTTGAACCAAGAAAAAGACAGAAACTGGGTTACCTGAGGGACAAAACTTCCAGAGAGAAACACAGCAATGTGATATATGCAGTCCAGTGCATCGAGGAATGCTCTGATCTGTACATTGGAGAAACCAAACAACCACTCCACAGAAGAATGGCACAGCATAGGAGAGCCACCTCCACAGGACAAGACTCAGCTGTTCACCTCCATCCCAAAGAAAAGGAGACTAATTGGAGGACAATCTTCACATCTTAGACAGAGAGGACAGATAGTTTGGAAGAGTAGTCAAGGAAGCCATCTATGTTAAGTTGGAAAAACCTTCCCTTATCAGAGGTGGTGGACTCAGACATCATCATTTTTCTACCACATACAATGCAGTGCTTCTATCAATTCCCAGGACTATTCACTGCAAGTCACATGTTCACAGCAAGAACAATGGACTGTCTACCAGTCCCCCTTGCAGTCTCATAGTCGTTAGCCAGTCGTTAGCCAGTCGTTAGACACACCAAACACAGACAGGCAGACCAACACAGGTAAGTATGAGGTCATTAGAGCTATTGATCATGAGTTTCACAAAGTCCCATCTACTGAGGTCCTCCACCAAACAGCTAGAAGTGATGAAGCCGTTTGGATGAGCAGCGACATGTCTTCAAGAAAACCCTTGCTTTAATCCTCTCAAGACTTAAAACATAGTACCAGGAGCATCTACGGGACCTTGCCGAAACCCGGGATCGAACCAGGGACCTTTAGATCTTCAGTCTAACGCTCTCCCAACTGAGCTATTTCGGCCCTTTTGCTGTGCTAACAGGAGCTAAAAAGCGCACGGAGAAGCTACATAAGAAGGAACACTCATCGTATGCAGGGCTAGGTCTAATCAAAGAACGCATAGGACACACACACGGACCAGTACCTGCTCTTTGATTTCCACCACCCACTGAAACATAAGCCGGGAGTCATCAGGACCCTGCAGCACAGAGCTCAAACTGTACCCACCAGCCCAGAGAGGAGGAAAAGGAGCAACATCACAACAGGAAGGCCCTTACAATTTGTGGCTATCCCATCTGGGTACTCATCATAGCCGCAAAAACAAGACCCACCAAGGATAGGAAAAAGGACAACACATTCAGCACAGAAAGAACATTGTCACTCCATATGTGTCAGGAGTATTTGAAAAACTCCACAGCATGTTTAACCAACATGACATTCCAGTCCATTTTGAACCAAGAAAAAGAAAAACTGGGTTACCTGAGGGACAAAACTTCCAGAGAGAAACACAGCAATGTGATATATGCAGTCCAGTGCATCGAGGAATGCTCTGATCTGTACATTGGAGAAACCAAACAACCACTCCACAGAAGAATGGCACAGCATAGGAGAGCCACCTCCACAGGACAAGACTCAGCTGTTCACCTCCATCCCAAAGAAAAGGAGACTAATTGGAGGACAATCTTCACATCTTAGACAGAGAGGACAGATAGTTTGGAAGAATGCTTATCGAATGCAAAGTCGCATAAAACTTATCGCTTTATGCGACTTTGACATGATAGTCCAGCTGACAAGAAACAGAACTCACAGTGAAAAGTCAATATAATAATAAACACAAACAACATAAGAATAACATCGTCCTTACTGCTACTATAGTCATTGGGTAGTTGCAACATCATGACAGAAGCAAAGGTTTTCTTGGTACTTTGTTTACTAGCATAATAACATGCACCGGGAAAAAGTCTGACTTACTGCTGACAATGCAAACCAAACTCTGTGATCTTGCTGGGGGACTTCAATGCCCATGTAGGCAATGACAGTAACACCTGGAGAGGCATGACTGGGTTATGTTATTATATATATATATATATATATATATATATATATATATATATATATATATATATATATATATATATATGTATATATATATATATGTATATATATACATATATATATATACATATATATATATATATATAATAACATAACCCAGTCATGCCTCTCCAGGTGTTACTGTCATTGCCTACATGGGCATTGAAGTCCCCCAGTAAGATCACAGAGTTTGGTTTGCATTGTCAGCAGTAAGTCAGACTTTTTCCCGGTGCATGTTAGACTCTGGCGGGGTTTCCCTTTGTAGCATGGTTACATGCTGTTACCTCCATTGTATGAATATTGTTGTAGGAGACAGAACATAATGAGCACTTAAAGAGTGCCACATTTTGTGTACAAATGGATGCAGCCATCATTACATGCTATTCCCCCATTGTTTCCATCCACACTGATCATTTCTCATACATGGGCTATAATAGCATTGACTCATAAGGTTGATGAGTTAGCTGCATGCACTGGTCTGCAGTCGGCTAAAGATGATACATGTTGTTATACCAGGAGGTGAGATGAGATGCTAAATGGTTGGGAATTATTGTAAATTAACCACAAAGCCAAATTTATGTGTGTTAAACTTACCAGAGGTAATTAACATGTGGGTGTTTTACACAAATGGGTGTCATTCCGACCATATCATTTTAGATGAGAAAACAAGCTCATGATTTAATTTCTGATCGCTGATGGAGATGATGCGTTTGCTGTGCGTAGTAAACACACTTCAAACACACAACACATCCTCTCCCACCTGAGGCATAAAACCGCAATCATTATCAAAGCACCGCTCTCTGACAAGGACACTGTTTGAGTTCAACCCTGTCATGGACAACATGGAGCCTGTCTGATTATGATTAGGAAAGTAATCAGAGGTAATTGCAGTTCTGTCAAACTATTCATGCTGCACATCTCTCTTGGTCATGATTTGCAGGTAGAAAATTAATCTGAAAACCTAAACCATTTGTCTTTGTGACCATGTCAAGATGTAAATTTGGAATGAATTAACATCTAGATCAGCCTTTAATGACACAATCACAACAAGAATGTGTCATTCCTTCCATTTAACAGCAATTATAAGTTTCTAACAACAAACTACTAATAACAAATTCCCTGTTTGAAGGTTTAAAAGAGAAATTACAAACACTGGTTTGTTAATTCGGTCTGTCCACAATATAATATGCCCATATTACTGTATGATTGAGGTGCTGGTATGAAAACCCATTTGCGCACACTAAAATTACAAGTAATTTCAGGGGGAAATTGATTTAGCCTTCTACGAGAGCTATCGCAGGAGATTTACATTACATCACATCGGCCTTGTGGAAAACCTAAGTATACCTTGTAGTCTGGACCAAACAGAAGGTTTTTTGGCTAATTAGTCACTGGATCAAGTTAAGAAATTGAATAAATTGTTTGCTAACCCTGAGCTTAGCGGGTTCTACACAGAAGTTGAAACAAAGAGTCACAGACATAAGGCTAATTTATACTTCTGCGTTGAACCGATGGCGCACCCCTGTAGAATCAGGTCTTTCCATCATGGTTAAATGTTCTAGTCAGTGGAAGTATTCCTGTTTATCGTGATGTATTGCTTTTGTCACCTAGACACCTGCAGTTGATATTTACATACAAAGGTTTACTCTTAGGCTAGTCTGTTTCTGAAGTAGTTGCATTCTATTGTTAAAAAGAAACAAAAAGTTGGATGTCAATGGTCCACCTGATTCCTCTTTTGCTACCAGGGAATAGAAGGAACCTTAAAAATGAGGCAGCATTGTAACACTTGGTGATTAATATTGCTACAAATGCTTCCTTAGCAAGATGCAAGTCAGCTTTAGTCAACATGATGACATGACTGTGTGACTGCTGCACCACACAAACTAAGTAATTTACTGTCATTTATATCCAACTAAACTCACAAAGCTAAGGTTAATTGCTGTTATATAACGTATTAAGACTTCCGAGCAAAAGATGCTTTGGAAATACAGTCGATAAATCTGACCTGAAGTAAAGCTGTGAAAGTCATGATTTTCATTATTATCAATACATAAAATAACAGAGAAAACACAGGAGTATCCCCAGTTTCCTGATGCACCGTGTTTTTCAGGAAATCTAGCTGTTTTTCTGCCACTGCTTGCATCCTCTGAGTCTTCCATTTGATTTAGCTCCTTGTCCTCATAATGGCCCATAGGTTAATCTGCCTTCCCATTTAAGTGCTGAGTTTTCTCAGAAGACTGTGACCTAGAGTCTAAAAAACAAACAGATGGGTGTGGATGAATATGATGGTGATTAGGTCAGCTGGACGTGGATGGAGTTAGGTGCCTAAATATATTTATGATCTATTTTAATACAAGTGATGTCACTGTCACAGCCTAAAACTTCCTCATGAAGAAGTCTGTTATATGACTCCTTTCAATGTTAAGGAGAAAGTCTATTTCAACTCATTTTCCTCCTGGATGGCTGTGCTCCATCCACCCTGCAGAGGTCACTTTTTTGGTCACATGGAACATAAATTCTACCAGAGACATGCCTTTCAGCCAAGCTATCTCCCTTCACCATGACAGATGGAGCAGTGCGTGCATCACTGTGGACGCTGCACCAGTCTGCCTGTCTTATCTCACTCATGAACATGACCCCAAGATACTTCAACTCCTCTTCTTGAGGTGGGAACTAATCCCCAACCCAGAGAGTGCCGTCCACCCTTTTCTGACTGAGAACCATGGCCTCAGACGCTAACACAAAGATCTAAGTTCATAACAAACATGTAAAACCAATTTTTACATGTAGTACATACAACAACAATATTTAAGATTTATATTTGCATTATATTCTGTAACAATATATTTACACAAAGTAAGTTGACATTGGTTCCAGAAATAGTCTCCCTAATTATTTTAACTATTTAAATTTTATCTTTAGTGACAGGTGCAATCTGATGAGCTTTTTGGACTTTATTTAACAGAACCTACTTACATATTCAAAAAGAGGAACCAGGTTTCTAAAAAGGGGTGTATAAAGTTTGTAAATATATGCACATATACTGTATGATTTACTTCACTCTAAATGTGGACCTTTAATATACGTACACATATTGCAAACAGGATGGAATAAACTGAATTCAATTTAAAAAAAGAAACACTGCTGGGCCATGAAACCTCTAAAATAGATGCTCCATGGATACATGGCCTTAAGTTGATGCACTAAAACATTAGCATGTGTTAGCATTTGCACAGCCAGAAGCAGTGAGGATCTTGTCCAATAATACTCCCTTTGCAAGGCTTCCCATTTTTTCTGTTGCTTCAGTGTAGGTGGTAAATCAACATTTGAAAAGTTTACTCAGTTGTGAAAAAATTGCTCAGTTGGAAAACAAAGCAGCAAACACAACAAAGAATCTGTTGGCTCCACAAATGAACAACTTTCTTCCTCAGCATATTCATTTTAATATGTTACATCCCTTCAGTGAAATGTTTCATTCCTTGTTGCAGATTCACCCTTCACTGATTCTTTCTTTTTTTTTAGCAGATGAAGTTTTTGTTTTATGAGCTCGGTGAATAACAGCAGGGCCTTTGATTAAACACTGTAAAGCAGCAGACAAAAGTAAAACGTCTCACAGAGAACAATAAATGTGTTTGAAAAGCTGATTTGAATACAATTACTTTTGAAGTGTGGAATCACAGCAGTACGGCCTAGAATCTGCAGAAATGTATGAACAAAAAAGGGAGGGGGTGTGTTTGTTTGTTTGTTTGTATGTGTGTGGGCGCAATTGTTTAAAGGCTCCCGGTTGGGCTGTGACGTCCTGGCTGGGTAGAGTCAGCCTCCTGGCAGCAGCCTGCGAACATGCCTCTATGGTGTGAAACAGCAATGAAACAAACAGCCCCACAGTGGATTATAAACAGTCTGGCTAGAAAGCAGCAGTGAAATCACTCAGATTGGAACAACATTTAAAACTAGCACATGCTAATGGAAAACATTCCTGATTGGTATTATGATGATATCAGTTGTAAAGAAGCAGACATTGTTGGATGGTTTGATGATATAACTCGAGAAAATGCATGGAACCCCTGAATCTGAATTCAGATAATAATGTTATCATCTGACTTAAAATATCTGTAGCAGGTAGACATTTATTAAATTTGTATTAATTATTTCAGAAACTATTTAAGGAATTGTAAAATTGTATATTTCTAGTACACAGGCAAACGGTCCTGATTTCATCAGACAAGGCAGTGTTTGGCCAATGTTCTATTGTCCAGTGTTGATCATTTTGCATGTGAAGTGTGGCAGCCGGTGCGCTCTGCATTTTCTGCTTCAAGGTTGTAGTGTAGTGATCAGGCTCTAACCAGTTTGACCATTCTCCTATGAACTCTGACATCAACACAGAACTGCTGCTCTTTTTCAGAACATTCTCCGTAAACCCTAAACCTAAAACACTCTGACACATTAGGTCGTCTTCACTGTAAATAAGTAAATTGAGGTTCTACCATGTGATTGGCTGATCCCATAACATCTCTCCTCCAATCCTCTGGGTTAAACATGACAGCTGGTAAGTCCACACTAGCACATATAAGATGAAACATGTTGAAAGTACCTTTAAAACAATGTTTAATATATTTACATCTGTTGTTTCCTTGAAGATAATTTTAAGGTTTATGAAATCCTGGATATTTCATCCACCTCCACCAGCAGGTAGATTTTTTTCAGAGCAAAACTTCCTGGTAATTATAGGATGGACTGTGTGCTGAGCCTTTGTATTGTCGCTGAGCTGGGTTACCAGTCCTTCCACACAACAACCACCACATGATCATGAGCTTTGGTTTGTGACCAAAAGAATGAGACACAAAGAGCAGAAGCAATTTCCTCTGCAAGGTGGCTGGGGTCAGTCTAAAGCTGAGAACACACTTAACAACTTTCACAGATTTTTAAAAGACAGGACACACTAACAGAATGGCCTCAGCAGAGTTTTTTGCAAAGACTGGGGGATCACACGCTTATCAACTGCGCCTGATGATGGGTCACAGACTACATGATTTGTCAAACCAAACTCTTGCTCAAACTCTGTTGAGGATGACAGTTTAAATGGTAAACAAACATACCAGGTGGGGTTAAAGAATCAATTTGTTGTTTGCCAACAACTAACAAACTAAAAAAAAAGAAGGAAGAGGTAGAAGAAGAAGTAAACAAACATGGATGACAACTGGCTTGCTGCTGCTGCTGTCTGCGCAGCTATAGTATCACAGCTAAACAGGTTTGGATCAAGTAGTGGTGGAGTCGATCGTTCGTTTGTCTGTGACAGATCATGTCGGGTCTGTTCCCCTCACACACTAACAGTTTTTTGTGCCAACTACATATGATGACTGTCCCTAACTATTGAAGACTGGTGCAGACTTTGCCCAACTGAGAATCATCTTGTAGTGTGTCCCCAGCAATGATCCTTTGCACCAAAAGCTGAGGTGGCATCTGATAGGATATATCATATTGGCTTAGAGATGAAGACAGAAGATGTGGCTATCACTGCAACACAATGTTGTAGGAGCAGGAGAGAATGGACGATTGGACTAAAATCACAGAATACAGCATACCTAAAATAATATTTCCATGAGTAGTTCCAGCAGCAGACAGCAGTAAGTTCCTAGCACACTGCTTTAATACACATACAAATACTCAATTCTAATCAGTCAATAACTGCCTTATTACACAACACTAGTGGGCCCACCACCACCACCCACAAGAGTGGCCGTAGAGGTTGGGTAAATTGTCTTATTGGGGTGGTCAAAGGCAGGGACCATGGAGGTCGGAGCCTCCGCTGCTGAACCTGGTTGAGGATTATGTCCAATTTAAGTAATCATCATTTCGTGTAAAATAATTGATTTCTTTACTAAGTAGCTGCGTATTAAGTGTGATAGTATACAAACACGTTGACAGAAGAAGCTGGCATGTGCGCATACATCTGTACTGAGGCTTGTAGTGACATCAACATCTGCCTAAACACAGCCTCACATTCCCCAGAGTTGTATAATACTCTTGTTTATATTAAAATAAATACCCGCAGCATAAAGGCTGTCATGTTGTAATTACAGGAGCTTACAACCTCCACGATTACCATGCAGAGGAGAGTGGCTAGAAGCAACAATACCACTCCCTCCTCCTCCCCTCAAAGACGTCCTTTGGGTCAAACATTTTGGGACGCACTGTGCACTGCTGTAGGTCTCACATCCCACTGAGTATGTGACCATGTGCTCCTAAAGAGATCAACTATTAACAAGAACATCACACGTGTGTTAAAGAGCCAGAACATTTAGATGTCAGTCTGCGTGTGTCTGTGGGTTGATGATTGATGATCAGCATGATGATAAAAGTAGTAATCACCCTGCCAGAGAAGTAAACACACAGTTGTTGCTGCTTTAAAAAAATGGTATGCTCTTGTGTGTTTGTGTGGGTTCACAAACAGATGACATTTGTGTGTATCTCTCATCAACACCCCCTCGCCCAACTGTCAAACCATCAAGATGTTCTCTGGCAGAAGTTTGTGCATGTGTGTGTGTGTGTGTGTGGCCTTTGGACCACCGTGTGTCGCCTGCTACTACAGCAGAGCGTCTGTGTGCACGCATGAGCCGCCATCGAGCATGTGTGACATCTTAAAATTAGACAACGATCCTGGATGCAAAACCACTCAACCCTGCCAAGCACAACACGGACAGTGCCATTCATGTGTGGCAGACTGTGATGACTAGACGCGTGCGGGCACACACACACGCAAACACGCAAGCAGACACAGTGACTCATACATCTTAATTAGGAGCTAAGCAGCAGCGTGTTAGCATTAGCAAGGAGAGGCGAGGCTGTCACTGCAGGCAAATGAGAAGGGCATGAATACATGCGCCTGCACACACATTTATGCATATGAGGCAAATGGATGGCCTAAAATCCAATTAGTTAAATACCTGAGTAATCTGCAGGTGTGTATGTGTGTGTGTGTCCACATTTTGTTCTTAACTATTTGTGTAAACTTTTTGAAAAAAAACAAGAAACAGAAAGGAGAGGTAAGCAGAATCCCTGGCCACTCTCTCTCTTTCTCTCTCTCTCTCTCTCTCTTTCTGTCTGTGTGTGTGTCCACAGCTCTGTAAAAGCCAGACCTCTTAACACGATCTGAAAACCCTACCAAGACCCCGTTGTTTGGTTTGATGGTGTCATTGGTCAGTGGCATTTGTTGAAGTTCAGGAAACACACAATTACATGCACACGCATGCACACACACTGATGGTGGCATTTGGTTGGAGTCGTGCGGGGGTTTTGAGGGTGGGGTGGTGGGTTCACTGATGATCCTGTTGCTACGGGGACAAAGTGACCTTAAACAGCCTGTAGTGATGAAGGTACGGGGGAGTTTCCGGTGACTGATCAGCTCACCTTAACGTCAAACACTACGCACACACACAGACACACACACAACTGTTGAGCATGGTATTATAACTATGAGCTCTATCCATTACACGTCACGGTTTTCCACCACCGCTCCTTCGTCTGTCCTCACATCCACTTCTAACATCCTTCTCCTTCAGACCTCTGATTTTTCATTATCATCTTTCCATCTACAGCTTCCCTCCATCTGTCCCTCAGCCTTCTCCATCCTTCTTAGTATCTCCTTTTCCATGTTCCTTTCTTATAATCCACATTCCTCCATTCTATCTCTCCATCTTTCCATCAGCTTCACCTCCTTTGCACTCTAATTCGCTCCAATGCACATCCAATACACGGCTGCTAGTGGGCTTTTTAAAAATGAGCTACATGAAAGAAAATCCATTTAGCATGGAAATAATTATACAAAATACCTACAAGAAGTTATTGTATTTCTGCCAGAGGTGGCAATACAAGCCTCTTCTCCCTTTCCTCAGGAAAATACTACGTGTATTGATAATTTCAGACGATTAATAATTGTTTGATTCCTTGTGTTTTGGTAGCTCCATGTGGGGTTTTTTAGGGTTAAGTTTGGACAAATGTGCTAGCCACCCCACTGTGGTTTGTTCTGTTCACTTCCTAGGTGCCTGTGATCCAACCCCCCTTAAAAAATATTTCTCCTAGAGGTAGTCTACTGCTTGTTAGATAGTTTTTATCATGCTGATATAAACAAGAATTTAATGTACATATACAATCCTGCAGATCACTCAGACACTTTTAGTCATTTTCTTAAATGTTGTAGAATAAAGTGGTTGGAATAAAATATTGCAATGTTCAAGCTTAGATGTTGATGCACTTCCCATAAGAATATGGGCATATATTATACATGGTATGTTCAAGTGCCATTGGAAAGTTCAGGTTTATTTGGAGATTTTCAAAATAAAACCTGTGAGGTTCTTGGGGGGTGTTGAAAAAAACTGTGCTGAAATATTCACTAGCCACTATATTTACTGACTTCTATGGATTATATTTTTTATTTAAGATGTCTGGAGTAACCAAAAAAGAAAACAACATAAAGACAACTTATTGACTAATGGTGGATTTGCAGTACTTTTTGAAAAATATAAAGAGGTCAAAATTTCAGTTATCAATAAACATGCAGGAGATAAAAACATATTAACAGTTTTAAGAGATCAGTTTATTTCTCTTTACTGTGACAAGTTACTGTAAACACACACACACACACACACACACACACATATATATGAATTTCATGACTTTAGATTCTAATGATCAGAATTTGATTTCTTTGGTGTCACAGCAAAAACACGACCATGGAGTGTTTTTCCATCATGTAGACAAAGCACTGCATTATATAGGGATCAGTACAATATCAAATTCTTGGCCTGTGCAGATTCATACTGACTGACACCACTTAAGCTTGATCCTCTAGAAATATTTTTTTATGTGAAATAAGGCCCAACCAGATTTTACCACATTTACCAGATTTTGTAAATATTCTTTATATCAACACCTATTTCAACTATGTTAGCTCCTCATAAATAACTATTCCATCCTTTCCTACCAAGCTCTGTCCTTCATCCAGCTCTTTTCTTACTAGAGTTTGATATTTTCTCACTTGTTCAGAGTCTGTTCACCCATATTACACCTCCCCTTCCCCTCTCCGCTGATGAGCCGAGATGCAGCTCCACTCATCAGATTGCCTGTCTCTCCTCCCTGCTTTCTTTAACACTTGTAGAAATGACCTGACACATCCAATCCCAGGTTATTACACAGATGTGCCAACTCTCTCTCTCTCACACACACACACACACACACTCACTCACACACACAAGAATATTTAGACCAAGAAAAAGCACAACCCAAGTGGCTGCACAGACACACAAACACACTCAGCCTATTACAGGAGCCCAAATGAAAATGAATTATGCATTCTGTCCTGCCACTCGTAACAAGTATATGATACATCCCCTGTTTCCACACAATTGGGCACACAGAAACATGCACAGAATGGAAAAAAGTAGTCAACACACATTCATGTGCACACATAAGAGTGGTAAAAACAAAAGCGTGGACGCGTTATTGATGCTAATCTCAAACAAGCACAGGCGCATTATTCAGAAACATGTTGCTGATTTTCCTCAAATTTGACACTCACATACATACACACACATACAAAGCTATCATTGTTTTCAGTGAATGATGTGCCACCCACAACCAGCTCCTCCTCCTCCTCTTCCTCCTCTACCCTCCAAGTCCATACCAAGGTCGTTGGCCTCCCTCCTGGCTTTAGCATTCCCCTCGTATGCCCTGTAATCCTCACTGTTTAAGCCCGAGGTACAAATACATTCTATTCAACCCGCACCAAGGGGTCTGCTAATACTCAGCAGAGTGTGTGTTTGTGCGTGTGCTTATGTGTTGTTGAGTTATACAGACCTCTGTGAGTGTGTGTGTGTGAACACCGGCGTCTGTGCTGGGCTTTGTGTTAAACACCCATCGGTGCTTAGTATTCTCTCCGCCACGCGTCCTTGCATCCCCATGCTTATTCTTTCCTTCTCTTCTCTCCTTTCAGATGAAACGACTGATGGAGAGAGGGTTAAAAAAAGGCGGAGGCAGACAGAAACGGAGGAGCTAGTAACAAAATGCAGGTGGATAAAGTTTATACAGCATGACTGATGTAACCTTGGTGCTATAGTGTTCATTCTTTAATAGACAATTAAAGCAGATGCAGCTGTTAGGAGTGCTGAATAGGACGCTATATTACCCACCCTAGTGTGTAGAACAAAGGGAATGCAGCGGAAGATAAACCCACCTTGATCCAACCAGCGTACAACACGACCGAATCTAAATGTTGAAACTGATACAATCTTTTACGATCCAAACTTTAGCCCGCAGTATGCTTTGTAATCACAGGTGATTAGCTTTATCCCAACAGAGAGGAAATAGAACAACAGTTTACTCCAAACAAATTCTAATTTGCTGTGTTCTCAGGCTGCTGCCGAAATGTGTCCCCACCAGATGGTAAGGCTCGCAAGTCATAGTGGGAGCAGACATGCCTTACAACGTCCTCGAAGCAAAACACAGGAGATATACTAAAAAGTAGGCAATCACAAATATGCAAGAATTTAACTATGATTATAGTCATCTGAAAGAAACAATTTAGTTTGTTCACAGATGAATGAAGGTGTTAAACAGGAGTAACTGAAGAGGGAAACTTCACTCAGTCTTTAAAACCAGAAAAAGAGGCCTTTTTATTTTGAATCACAAAATACCACTTCTGGGTCAGTAAAAGAACTGCAGGGTGGGGTTCAATGCTGGTAGGTTAAACAGTCTGGCCTCAGCAGAAAATGTGACATGAAGTTGATATTTGTGCTGGTCGCATCTCTACATGTTCATGGGGGCAGGGACTTGTCATGATAGCAGCTGAAAATGGCAACCGTACCAATCATGGTTGTCTAAGCCCTCACCCTGATTTCTAGCCTAACCTTAACCAGCAGTGTCTTTATGCCAAATCCAACTGCAACTAACAAACAACAGCAGGTTAAAACATACAACTCACTTTGTAAGGGAGACTGGAACCCTGGGGTCCCCCTACCACCCCCCTCCCCCTTCTTACATGGACTTTTATCAGTCCCATGTTTGGATGACATTGAATGACATGTTCCATAAATATAATATAATGTTGTATGTCAAGCAATACATCAATATGTCCCATAACCATGTGTCATATCTGGTGGATGTATTATTGTGTGGCCAAATGTGGTGGTGTTTTTTGTGAGGTTGTAGGTTAAACATGTAAACACCTACTGCTTTAGGTGTCTTGAGCTTTTAACAATCTTGTTAAATTTGTTTCAGTATAGATCAGGTGCAGTTTTGTACTTTTGCACTTCATGTGACAGGGGCTCTGCTCTGACCACACCAAAAAATTAGTCACTTACTTACTGTTGTGCATACAAGATACATATATAAGTTGCTCAAAAACACTGCAATTCCTATGT
This sequence comes from Parambassis ranga, assembly GCF_900634625.1. NCBI lineage: Eukaryota > Metazoa > Chordata > Actinopteri > Ambassidae > Parambassis > Parambassis ranga. The sequence continues at coordinate 28,700,227 of NC_041026.1, forward strand.
CAACTAGCAATAGGAGCTAACATTGCTAAGTTACCGCATGGTGAAACAACACACATTATGGATGATATCATGGCTAACTAATTATATTTGGTAGTAATAACCCAGACCAGACCTAGAAGTCATTCAGGTACATTTAACCTATATATATATATATCAGATGTGAATTATGCCTCTTTCATTAATGCATAGTGGCTTAATTAAAAATGCTAATAATGAAGCCAAGTTGTGTTGTGAAGCTTAGCTTGCAGCCATCTTGTAAGTGCTTTTTAACTACAAGGGAAGTTGTTGATGTGTTAAAGGTGCAAGTTTGAATGTAATTTCCTGTAATAATAAAAATGACACCTCTTTATTCACATGGCTGGTAAGGTATGAACTGAGAGCCTTCAGAGCCTTCCAGTGGTAGAATTGGTCAATTTGTATAGACTACAGTCTATGACTACAGTGTAATGAGCCCTTGTGGGCAGTTTGGTGTAGCAACAGTTTGATAACATATTGTACTAATAACAAGAGGACAGAATCAGCACTGAACATAGCTGAGCCGCTTTAAACTGAATATTGTACCGCACGCACAGTTACAATACAATACAATAAGTACTGAGATGGATAGGATTGTGCATTAGTACTTCTGACAAAATGGTGATTGTTCTTCAAGCTTTTTATTGAACATCAAATTGCCCATTTACCAGTTTATGTGTGTGCCAAATTCCATTTCATTAGACACGTTACAGCATGGGCAGAGAGGGCACGTGCCCAGGTCCCTGCAATCACAGAGGGCACTTGACCTTAAGAAGCGGATGGAATTATGAATAAAACACAGGAACAGGCCATCACATTAAAAGGATCTAATATAATGCATGGGTGTTTTATAATTATATCGCTTGCTGAGAAGAAGTGAAGTACCACTAATGTCAAGTGTCAGCAGCAATTTTGATATGGAAAAACATTTCCAGTGGGTCTGAAACTCTGAAAGAAAAAAAAAAGAAGATAAAGATACTGGCTGGATAGAGCCAGAATCCAAGAAATATGGTGTGTCAGAGTGTAGTATTAGAAGATGGCAAGCCAACACGTCCTAAAAGTGGCTGCTTCAAAGAAATTGACAAGCTAGTGCCCAAAAAAATAACCATGGCCATGACCACAGCCGTCATCCAGCTGAAGGGCCTGGATATCACCAGAGAGCTGAACATACCCACCAGCCAGCTCAAAGCCAGGCTGTGCTAGCACAGTAAATTAACAGCAGCATAACGGTTTGACTTGAAAGAAACAAGAAGAGGTTTTGCTTTCTCCACTTAGAAAAAGGTCTTATCTCTGTCTCATTGTCTAAATGTCTCATCTCTGCATACTTGGCTCCTCATATATGTAACCTATTATCCTCTGTGGAGAGCATTGTGGGATATAATAGCCACAAAAGTACACTTGCTTACTGTACATACTATGGAACTTTTTTTCCCCAAGAGTTCAAATCGACGCAACTAGACTCAAGGATTGTTTTTTGAAGACGTTTTACCACTCCCCCAAGTGGCTTCTTCAGTTCTGCTGGTGAAATGTCTTCAAAAATGAATGAGAGCATACACAGACATACTATGGAACGCAAGCCGATAGCAGAACATCCTGGTACTTCTAACTACTAGATGGTAGATGTATTGATTGCGTTTGCAAGTAAAGAATGTACAATGATTTTTGACCACCAGATTTTTTTCATAATGTACATTATGCTGTTTTCAGTAGCAACAATGTACAGTTAGAATAATACAGTCATTTTTAACAAGAATCACAGTGCATGTACTGTATGTTCATACAGTAAACCAATGTCTCCCGTAAACTTGCAATGTGACAGCACTGCCAGAGGAGGAGCCCTTGAGCCAATTGCGCTACACGACAGATCAGCCAATATGCAAGTGGAATCTCAACGCAAACATTGTTAAACCTGCATGAGTGTTAGCTGTAGCAACATTAGCCAAGACAGACTGGCTGCAGACCTCCACTGCTGGGACACATTCGGTGCAACTCTCAGGACGCCTTCATTGTCAGTACAGGAAGTGCACTGAAACCCAACAAATTATCATCAAATAGATGGAAGGAAATGCATACAAGACATAGACAGTAAAGTTATGTAGCTTTAAGATGACAAACATGTGTAACATGGGTTAACTTGCCTGATTTACACATATTGATAGCAATAGTTGTTTCAAACATACACACATTAGTAGGCTACTTATCACTATTTTGGACAATACAATCAATCACCTACAATCAATCACCTACTTGGTTTACAAACAATTCATCCTTAATCATCATCTTCTGCTTCCTGTTTTGGTATGACACACTTTCTTACGAAGAGTATGGAACCAGAGTTTGCTAGATTATTTCAATCCAGATTATTTAGATTCAGTTCTAAATCTGAATGAACCGTGCCAAAAAGGAAAAATAACTAAAGTTGAATAAAAATAGACTAAAGCCTGTAGGTGTGAAAGCACCCATAATGTCTGTGGGCACAGCTGTTGTTACTGCGGAGGCATAAAAACAGACCTCAGAAAGCTGAACATAGTTTTGATGAAGCAGGCTGTTCAGCCAATAAAACGCTGCATACCATTCTCAGACTTAACATGACCATGATTCCCTGGGTTTTAACTGTTGTTTCCCAGACTGGACATGCACACGTTGAAAGCACTTCCACTGATTGTTTAAACGCAGGTCTTTGTAAGACAACTCTATGTCTACACAGACAGCTGCTGGAGCCATCCTTTCTATTTTAATCATTCCAGCTGTCTATAAAGGAGGTGCAACACCTGATGTGTCTTGTACCACACACCTACACACAGCTATTTCTTAACACGTGTGATTGCGTGTCTGCCAAACCGCAGGTGACACACACACAAACAGCTCAGTGCTGTTCCTGAACGCATCCAGTCAGAACGCCTGCTGCTCTGTTGCCATGCTGCTCACGCTATGCCTTCTACGGTATGTAGACACAGTGATGCACCTCTGGGCCCATTGTAAAAAAGCAGTGTGAACACAAACTGTTTTGACAGGGAACAGTCTATCCTCCTCTTCAGGATAAAATGAACCAATTTATATTGATTTTTATTTGACCTCTTGCAGGGGACCACTGATTCAGTGGCTTGTGGATTAAGAGGATAAACAAGCCCAAATACAGAGAAAAGGCCACACTTGAACACAATATGTAAGCTTTGACCAAATAAATGTGAGCAACAGCTACGTGCCACAGGCCAAATCTGCACGCAACAGCACTTTAGACACAAAAAATGACATTTTTTCCAAAGGATTGTGCGGCTGGAACTTATTTTTGTGTCCCGAATGAGGGTTTCTTTCCAGTGTCCAGGACGTCAAGCAGCACCTCTGGGGTGAGGCGACCAGCGAAAGCACTGAAGGCATCTGCTTATTGCATCCATGGCTCATCCTCATAACCGCAGTATTTACTACATCTGAATATGTGTGTTAGAGCCTCTACGGAGCACATTACGAGCCACACCGGACCGACCCTAATGCAGTCTGGCTTGTAGCATACAGAATGTGACATTGGTTGGGTCTGAAGAATATTGATCTAGAACGGTTCTTGCCAAGCGTAGATATGAGGGGGAGAGGGGGGTGGCTGGGTTTGTATTGATGTTCAGTATGGCTCTCATTTCAAGCTCATCTCACCCTGTCTCTATGTGTGCGTGTGTGTGTGTGAGGCAGAAGCTGCGCCTGAGGCTACTCGAGTGTGAAATCGCGTGACGTTTTCTCCATTGCGCTTCATTTAGCCACACATCGCCCATCTCTCATTCCTGACAAGTTTCTTAACTGCTCTAAAATGCAAGCCCCTCGGGGCAGGATGGCAATGTAGCCCCGACAGTGTACAATAAGGTGTGTGTGTGTGTGTGTGTTTGTGTGGGGGGGCTAAAGTCTAATAAAGCCAGCAGCTGCCATGGAAACCAGGGCAGAGGCTAACTCATCTTCTCTGTCTGGGGACCCATCAGGGCCTCGACTATAGTACAAACACATGCATGAACACACACACATGCGCGCACAATCATGTACCAGACAGAGCAGCATGGTAAATAACTCTTAGAGGGAGTACACTGGTACACACTCACATACAAGCAGCGGACGGAGAGCTGTGAAATAAGATGTGGCACCACAATAGGAAAGCAAGCTGCCTGTTCAATAACCACTGTGATTCCTCTCTCTCTCTCTCTCTCTCTCTCTCTCTCACACACACACACACACACAGACTACTGCTACTCCAGCAGACATAAGAGTCAGGATGGCTTAAGATGCTCAATATTCAGCTGTAATCCTTCCTCCTTCCTTATCAAAAATGTGTGTGTGTGTGTTTGTGTGTAAAATACATAGATAAGAGTGATGGCGCACTCGGGTTGACACCATGACAGCAACATTCTTCATGTGACAGGTTTATTGCATTTCTAATCTCTGTTTACATAAACCCACAACATCCAGCCACACACACCTATGTATGTATCCACACAAACATTCAGACACACACACACCTCATCATTCATCCCCTCACTGTCGCACAGACAATAAAAAGGGCAGAGGAAGCCAATCAAAATGATCTAATAAGAATATTACCCATCAGGATGTGTGTGTGTGTGCGGATGGATGGATGGGTGTGGGGGTGGCGGGAACGACTGGCCGTCTGACATTTATAAAATGAATTGCAGGGCATACGCCGAGAAAATATCGTATGTCTACGCGTTACAGGTTCTCCCCCGGTCTCGCACTTGACAAATCCCATATCCTCACTGCAGACTGACATGCCAGCAGAGAATTAGACGATTGCAATTGAAAGTGTGATTGAAAGGCAGATGTTGGCGAAGGAGACGCTGAGCGCCACTCTGGTTGTCACTGAGGTGTCAAGAGATGAGGAAAGATGACAACAGTTAAAGCAGGCGACTGACTTGTTTCCTTGACTGGACTGCAGATTCAGATAGGTCAGATGAGATGAGGCTTAAATGACCCCCGCGGGGATATCAGCTCATCGGCAGTGAGAAAAAAAAAACAAGCCTCTCCTCTCATGTTTTTGTTAAACAGATAATAAAGTCATTGAAAGCTTTGTGGGCCTTCCACCATGATCTGTACCCATATACTTAAAGATATAGTCATGTTTGCACTGGAAGAAGTGAGGTATATTCTCAGATGGTTTGTCGCCTACACAATGAAGCAGTAAATGAAAATGGCATCCCGGTCTTAAACCCACTATGAGAACAAGAGATACCACCCACCAAGGCCTTATTAAGTAAAGAAGAAAGATAAACTTTCTCATAGACTGTGGAAAATGTACAAGCACAGAGAGTGAGCAGTCAGAGAGTTGTGGTAAATTGGAACAATCAAGATTTTCTATTGGATTGCTGGAGATTATTATATAATAGTACATTTAGGACTTTTGTGGAGCACTCAACTGATGGCAAGATTCCTATGGATGTGTTTTATTTTGGACAAAATCTGCATGATCAACCTATTTACAAAAATCCACCAGGACCCAGTAACTATCAGGATTGTGTCTGCTAGGGATAATTGTAAATTCAGTTGCAGCTGTTGTCAGATGAGACCAGAATGTAGGCTTAGGCACAAGGTTTTCAGCTGGAGTGTTACATTGTACTAAACTATAGACTGTAAATAAATGTGGACAAACTGATCGTGACAGCACCCATAGGTTCCTGAAGAGCTGTTTTCAGTCTCTGTGGAAGGCTCTAAATGCCGCCATGTTGGCAGCATCGAGTCCACCTAAACTCCAGTTAATCTGAATACAGGTATAAAGGTGGAGCGACAGTAGAGTCACAGAAATGGGAAGATTTCCATTATCATTTAGTAAAATAATAAGATAATAATAATAAATTAATAAATAAGAAAAAAAATCACTTTCTTGTCATTCAATATGGATAATTATATGTGGAGGCCTATATGTAGGGAGCTTATCAGCAAAATTAAAGACACACACTTTCAGACATTACTCACATCTTCCCATTGTGTTACTGTTTTAAATTTGGGTTTAATTGTTCTCACTAAATATTCAGCCCTACAAAATACATAAAATATATAGGAGGGGTTTATTGACACAAAATACATCAAACATGTTCATATGGGAACTGTGCTTCCTTAGACATTTTCTCAAAAGGCCTCCTCCAGACTCACAAAATCTTACAAAAACAACTGCCAATAATTCCTTAGTCAAGATAAGCAACTAGAAGAAATAGTGCTGCAAAGATTCAACACACTATATT